>NC_040907.2:157040211-157645680 GCF_004126475.2 Phyllostomus discolor
TTGTCTTTCACCACCTGGCTTAGAATAATGATCTCCAGTTCCACCCATGCTGTTGTGAAGGTTAGGAGCTCCTTCTTCCTTTCTGCTGTGTAGTATTCCATTGTGCAAATGTACCACAGTTTTTTGATCCACTCATTTACTGATGGGCACTTAGGTTGCTTCCAGCACTTGGCTATTGTAAATTGGGCTACTATAGACATTGGGGTGCATAGATTCTTTTGAATTGATGTTTCAGGATTCTTAGGTATAATCCCAGCAGTAAAGTTGCCAGGTCAAAAGGCAGCTTCATTTTTAGTTTTTTTTGAGGAAATTCCTTATGTTTTCCACAGTGGCTATACCAGTCTGCATTCCCACCAACAATGTATTAGGGTTACCTTTTCTCCACAATTTTGCCAGCACTTATCGTTTGTTGATTTGTTTATCATGGCCATTCCGATTGGTATAAAGTGGTATCTCATTGTGGTTTTAATTTGCATCTTTCTCTTGGCTAGTGATGCTGAACAAACATCCTTTCATATATTTCTGGGCCTTCTGTATGTCCTCCTTGGGAACTGTCTGTTCAGGGCCTTTGCCCATTTTTTTAACTGGATTGTTTCTCTTCATGGAGTGGTGTTGTGTGAGTTCTTTATATATTTTGGATATCCAACCCTTGTCTGAGGTATTATTGGCAATTATATTTTCCCATATGGTTGGTTCCCTTTTCATTTTGCTGATGTTTTCTTTAGCCGTGCAGAAGCTTTTTATTTTGCACTCTCATTTGTTTATCCTTTCCTTTATGTCCCTTGCTATAGGGGACATATCAGTAAAAATATTGAATATCTGAGATTTTCTTGCCTATGTTCTTGTTTAGGACTTTTACGGTGTCGCAACTTATATTGAAGTCTTTTATCCATCTCAAATTTATTTTTGTGGATGGTATAAGTTGGTGGTCAAGTTTCATTTTTTTGCATGTTGCTGTCCAGATCTCCCAACACCATTTGTTGAAAAGGCTGTTTTTACTCCATTTTATTCTTCTTCTCCCTTTGTCAAACTGACCATAGAGGCATGGGTTTATTTCTGGACTTCCTATTCTGTTCCATTGATCTACATGTCTGTTCATATGCCATCATCAGACTGTTTTCATTACTGTGGCCTTGTAATATAGTTTGATATCAGGTATTGTGATCCCGCCTACATTGATTTTCTTTCTCAAAATTGCTGTGGCTATTCAGGGTCATTTATGGTTCCATATAAATTTTTGAAATGTGTGTTCTATACTTGTGAAACATGTCATTGGTAAAAAAAAATGTGAAAGATTTATACAATCTGAAGAGCAACCAGAGTATGCCATTGGTATTTTAACAGGGATGGCCTTGAATCTATAAATTACTTTATGTAGTATGGGCATTTTGATGATGTTAATTCTTTCAATCCATGAACATGATATATGCTTCCATTTATAGTTTGTGTCTTCCTTAATTTCTTTCTTCAGTGTTTTATAGTTTTCTGAGTGTAAGTCTTTTACTCACATTTTTACTATTTGGATAACTCCTTTGGATTTGTGCAGAGGAACTACCTTTAATGACCATAATCAAACCTGACATCTTGTACCAAAACAATGTGAGAGATCTCTCATTTTGAACTCATTACTAGCTGTTAACTCAATCATTTGATCAATTTAGCAAACTGGAGCCATGAGAAGTAGAGTGGTAGGCTGAATGAAAGCTTCAGGATAGACAAGTTTAGTTGGAGTTCAACAGATGAGCAAAAACAGGGGTATGGGACAGTGCCCTGAGGGTCCCTTGACAGTTTAAGGCCACTACAAACTTGGTTGACCTGTTAGAAGAGGTAACAGCAAATGGCCTGCTTTTAGATTCTCCTAAAGGCAAGCTCTGACCATGTTTATCAGCCTCGTCTAGGTGCAAGTAAAGAGCAAAGAAGAGGTGGGGGAGAGTGCCAGAGTCAGTGCCAAAGTGTATGCCATTGGCCATGTTACACTTAGGGCTGATCCGCCTTAGCCATAGCTATAAGTAATTCTCATCAACTTTATGTTGACTTCATTTTAATCTGATGTTGAAAATCATCCCCAAGGTGACTAATACCCACATTTTCATCTCATTGACTACTATTTCCTAGGAAGAACTTTTCAGTCTAGCCATGATTATCAAGTGGCACCTTGTGGTCCGTTACCTTTGGAATGCAAACTGCCTCTCTCCATCTATCAAGAAGCTGGATCATGCTGACTTTTCCTCCACATCCTTTCTAGTTTTGCTCAGATTCTTTCCCTTGTCACCACATAACTCTTACATCTGAACTCAATGTCTGTGTCACTTATTAGTTTGGAGAATTCACTGCCTAATGGAGGAAATGATTTGTTTACCTTGGCAGCCCTGTTGCATTTCTTAAGCTAGAATCTGAGTCCCTTGAGGTAAGAAAGGGACAAAGATCTGTTTTCCTTCTTAAAACACTTAGCCCAGAGCCCTAGATAGGTCCCTTGAAGTTTCCCAATTAATGACAGATAGGATTAAAAACATCAACATAATCAACAAAATCCCTAGTTCTCTATAAATCCTATACCCTGCCCTCATTTTTCCCAAGAACTAAAAGATTTTCATACCAGCTATACCTGTCTCCTTCTGTTTAAACCCTTTCCCTTCCTCCTCACTGCAATGAAGCTTTATTTGCCCAAATATAGAAAGTGAAAAAAATGTATTAATGAAAAAAAAAAAGTGCAATGTAAATGCATGTCTAAGTCCAGCCTGTCTTCTGCATGTAGAAAGTTGCCCACCTAGGAATGTCCTGATTTGTTGCTGTTGTAGTACATAAGCTTTTTCAACTAGCACAGAACCAGCAAGTATGCCCCAACACACATCTTCTTTATTTGGGAAGGGGGAAAACAAAGCCCAGAGATGTTAATTAAATTACCCAATCTCACAGAGCTGAGCCTGGAACCCAGGTCTGTTCAATTCCCATTTCACGGTTCAACCATTATGCCTTTAGGAAGAAATGACAAAGTTGGGGTTGGTGGCAATGTCACAGTGAACAGAAACTGTAAAACTCTCGCACCAGATTCTAAGGGCAAGTTCTCTATGACCCCAATGTGTGAGAAGCCTGTGTCTAAGTAAACTCCATTCATTCTTCCCCAAATGGCCTTATGCACACTGATTGCCAATTAAAGTTTTTGTTGCCAACCCTGTAGTGATGACCTAAAATTAGCCCCTCACTTTTTATGACTCTGGGGCACCCAGCCAAAGTTATATTTATGACGGTTAAAAACCACTGGACTAAAGACAGCCATGACACAGAAATGAGTCAAAACTGTTCTTTGTCCCAGAGACACCAAAGAAAATGAATGCTCTTAAAATAGATGGCAAAGTCTTTCACTCGGTTCTTACCTCTACACATTTAAAGGTGATTAGAAAAGACAAAATGAGGAATGAAAATAATTATTGTGTATATACTATACACCAGAGCTTCCATATATAGTTCTATAATTCTCAAACATAGTATCTGGCATATATTTGACATTTATTATCATGTACTTAAAATAAAATGAAGAAAGATGTGTGGTGTTGTTTCCATTTTTATGATAAAAAAACACAAAGCTATGAGGTTAAGAGATTGGTGAAATTCATGTACATTGCTGGTAGAAGGACTTAGACCCAAGCCCTACTTATGTCTCCAAATATGATGCTTTCCCTACACCATTGTACAAACTGACAGGTTGCCACTCTGTTCTATGAGCTCCCATAAACCTTTGTCAAATTTTGTATTAGAAAATGTATTACATTCTATTTTAATATTCTCCTTATATAACTGTTTGCTTTCCTTGTGAGCCTTGAGCTCTAAGCTCTCACCATACCATTTGCAAGCTGTATGGAGGTGGCCAAGTCATTGGGCAACTCTTTGCCCCACTTCTCTCATCTATAGAATAAAGATATAGTAGTTTTCACATCACAACATTTTTGTGAATAATTCAATAAAATGAATATGGGGCTTGCTATTCAGTAAGTGCTCCAATAATTATTATCCAAGGACTAGAGTACTAGCAAACAATGGCAAATCATGTATATTCACTCAGCAGAAACCATGCTTATCTTTAATGCCTCTAGCATAATACCCAAGAAAGAGTGCATGTATAAGTAAATATTGGTTCAATGAGAGAGGGAACAAATTGTTTAAGGGGTTGGATGCATTATGTATAGCCTTGGCCAGTCCCATCCCATGGACCATGAAATGTGACGACTAACGGACCTGTTATAAGAGATCTGTGAAACAACGTCGGCTAACAAAGAAGTGCCACACATTGATATACTGTTATATTTTAGGCTGTATACAGATACCATTATGATTTCTGAAATATGACTATATCATGGTGGTTGTCAATGAAGTGTTTATGCATTAGAGGAGAAGGGGCACGTTCACATAAAAGGTTGAAAAACACTCCCTTAAAACATTGAAAATCGGTTGTCAGTGATAACTATGGTTCCTTCAGAATATAACCTCATAGGCTGTGACTAGACAGAATTTGATTTTTTTTTCTCATAATGCAGAACAGAGGCTTTTGTTCATTTAAACAAAGGCCAGAGTAGAGACAGCCATCTCCCTATCCTGCTAAACTTGTCCTTATTTTCTGCTATTTTTATATATTAATGAAATTGTATAAATGTGGGTTTGGAAAATACCTGAAAATATAAAAAAATATACCCAACCACACATCCATAGAAGTGAAAATCCCAGTCCACCCTGTTTTGTCCCACACAGTCCCTTCCTCTGACCGCCATGGAACGGCCACAGCAGGGGCACTTTATCCCAATGCTGGCCAATTAAATTCTCCCTTACGGAAAGAAAAGGGGATCTAGAGAATCTCATGGAGTTTGGGGATGAAACTAAGAAAACAGGAACTCATGATTACACGTTGAATCGATAAACGTGAAACTATAGAGATGGTGAAATAAATAAATGACACAGAACCAGGGGTAGAAGATCATGTAGGAGAATCTGGGAATCCAAAACAAGAAGGTTTCAAAGTTCTTACCAGCTTCCTGGCCCTTTGTGAATCCAAGATTAACCTCTTGCATTTGAATTCCACAGACAAGATTGAAATTGTTTCTTTAATTCTATAATTATTTCTTGAGCCTGGACTATGCCCTAGGCTCAGTCCTAGATACTGTGCTTACAGCAGTGAAAAAAATATTCACAAAAATCCCTGCCCTCATGAAGCTTATATGCCAATGTGTTAAATACAAACTAAATATGATAATTAAAATGTACTGTATGATAGATAGTGATAAGTACTAAGAGAAAAATAAAGTGTGGTAGGAAGTGTGAGTAGAGTCTAGGTAGCTAGTTAAGGTGTCAGTGGGAAGCTGCTATTTCTGTGAAATGAGGGAATCAGCTTCAAGTAATAAGAAAGGGCCTTCTGGGCAGGGAGGACAAGTACAGATGCCTGCCTACCTATGAAGTTGGAGCGGAGAAATGAGGAGGGCGGGGTGAATAGGTAAATGAGAGCAGGAGAGATGGGAAGCCAGACTATTTACAGTTTTGCTGCCGCAACAAACTCTCCTATTCTGTTTTACTTTGAATGTTAGAAAATGATTGGATCATTTTGAACATAAGAGTGACATGAACCATTTAAGTTTAAACAGAATCACGTTTAGAAGCCATAATTTCCCATATCTTTGATTAGACTAACATAAGTTGGTCTATTCTACTTATAGCACATGAAGAATTCTTAACTAAGATATTCTTTGTCTGTATGGTTTTTGCACCAAAAAGAATATCATTGGTAAAGAATGTGTGCCTCTATTTCTCTAACAAGTTTTCCTATTTTTAATTGACGTGTTACAAGCTGGTTTGCTTATAAGGTGTCTCTGACTATATTCAGCAGCGCAGCCCTTCTGGTCCTGGGATTTGAGAAAGATTTAAGAGCTAATGAGTTAACCTTTGCAGCAGTGGAAATGCCACATTTGCAATAGGCTCCCCAGTCTGTTGGGCTCACAGAAAAAGATTATGTAGGAAAGGAATACATTTGAACATGTGTAAATCTTTTAGCAGATCAAGTCTTTAAACATGTAGCCATAAAGCTACATTATAGAATACCAAGTCACAAGATAAAGATATCTCTTGAGGGAGAAAGATCACAATTTATTTATGGAACCTCACATTTTCAATTATCTATTAAAAACAAAATGTTACTTGATTAACAATCAAGTTAAAATTTGAATATCTCTGAGAGTAATGACTCATTTTAAGTTGGTTAAATTTTGAAATTGAGCAAATCTCAAATATTGGAAGTTTAGGATATTGAAGAAGGAGTAACTATAAAAATAAAACAGTGTGTCTTTTCTTTTTCAACGAAGTTTTGAAGCACCAAAGCATGAACACAAATAATTTATCCATATAACTATAGTGCTAATTCATTGGCTTTGAAATTAGAAGGCTGAAATAATCTCCCTATAAAAAGATATGATTGCTTCTTTGTAATTATGACCAATAATTACTAAAGTGTGGCATGCATGTTAAGTTGGAATAGTTTAGGGACCATCAGATAATTCTGCTTTATAGACAGGAAACTAAGTGAATGATGTGAGAAGGCAGCTAGGAAATAGAGGGGTTGTGACTCCAGTTCCTTATTATTTAATCCAATTTGATATCTGCTTCTTTTGTTCTCACCTGGAGCCCTCCACTGTGATGTGTGTGATTTTAAAGAAAACTGGAGGGTAAAGTGAATCAAATGGGCCTTTGGCTCCCAGTACCTTAATCCTCACCAAGTGCGAGTCACAAAAGGAACTCAGTCTTATTAAAGGGCAGTGGGTCAGACCACAGAATCCACAAAGCTGCTCTCCAGGTCCGGTGTTCTTGCTGGGTATCATTACTGTTGAAACCAACAGTCAGGTAACTGCAGCATGTCTGTTTCCAGAAAAAAAGGTAGTAAATTAGATTGCTGGGATGTAGAAAATGTAAAGCATCTGAATGAAATAAGTGTTATTGTCAAAAGAAAGTCTCTTTGCCCTTCTCTATCATCCTCACCTTCTGCTTTACTTTCTTCCTCCCATGAGTTTTACTGCCCCAAACTGAGTCAGCAATGGGATGTTGAAAATGTAAACCATTTCTTTAAACCCATGCTCTCAGGTAGTGACCTGGCTCTACCTTGGCACTGTTGGTATTTTGAGCAGTATAATTAATTGTTGTCAGGGTTGTTCTGCAAATACAGAATGTTTAGAAGCATCCTTAGCCTCTACTCACTAGAAACTGGTAGCATTCTCCAGTTGTGATAACCAAACATGTCTCTAGATATTGCCAAATGTCCCCAGGTTGGGGCAAAACCCCTCCAGGTAGAGAACCACTGCTTTAGAGGTTGAAGGTAGTGGGCTGATCAGTGCCTTCTGTAAGGCAGCTCATGAAAGCCACTGCCTCAAAGTTTTCTCCAGCAACAGATAAGGAAAAATACAATAGCCGGCTCAATATCCCAGACTGCGAGAGGCTCCATTCAATAGTGTAGAAAGCTGAGATTGGCATCATGGTTGTTCCTATTTAAGAAGCATAGTTAGGATCACAGTGCAAAATCCTCAATCTTAAAAGAAGAAAGAAAAAGGAAGGAAGGAAGGAAGGGAGGAAGGAAGGAAGGAGGAAGGAAGGAAAAGAAAGAAAAAGGAAGAAAGAAAGAAAGAAAGAAAGAAAGAAAGAAAGAAAGAAAGAAAGAAAGAAAGAAAGAAAGAAAGAAAGAAAAAACCAAACAACAATGACCTCAATTCTTAGTAAAAAAGTAGATGGCATTGACCTGAAAAGTCTGGAGGATGGTTGGGCTGTTCCACTGATTCATTGGATGGCTTGCAACAATACTTTGGAACCTGTGTGCCAGTGGCTATAAAACATCTAATGCCATGCAGTGATGCAGGACAATATCCTTAAAAGGTTTAGTGCTGGGAATAGAAGTCCTATAGCAAAAGAAGGTATCCAGATGCATTCATGGCCACAACCTGCCCAAGCACCTAACATCTCAGTGAGAGACTAACATGAATTCTAAGGAGAATGATATAAGGAGAGAAGGATGTATCTATTCAGTTTTACTACTAATAAAATATTAGTAGATACTGAACCCTTATTATATACCAGGCCCTCTCCTGTACACTTTACATGTATTAACTCATTTTATCCTTACATCAATACTACTGGCATTTGCTATTTTCAAATAGTAGTTGAAATAGTATTTGAAAATGCTTATTGTCTCTCATTTTACTAATGAGGAAACTGAGGTGTAAAACGATTAAATCACTTTACCAATGTCACATAGATACCAAGTTATAAAGTCAAGATAGAAACCAGCCAGTTTGGCCCTTCACCACTACAGTATAAATGTTAAGTCTGCAAATGTATATTGTGTACCAGCTTGTCTGCTAAGTGTTGGACAGTCAAAGATGAACAAGTCATGTTTTTGCTACTAAATAGATCACAGTCTAGTGTAAAGTCAGTTACCTAAATACCTCATTTCTTCCAGCTTACATGCGCACGGTGCTTTCAGCATAGCAGCAGTTGCAAACTGAGCAGTGGAACCAAGGAAGGATGGTGAACTTGGCACTAAGGGGAAGAGGGAGACTTCATAGACAAGATGGAGCCAAGGCAAGGCTTTGGGGGATAAATAGGAATCCACTAGAAAAACCTGATGTGTGAAAGGCGACAGCATGAGCCAAGGCCCATCGTGGTTACCATTTGTCTGTCCTGTGCCCTCAGTGCCTGTTGCAAACCAGCCCATTCTTGAAAGCCCAGCTCATCCGCTATCTCCTTTACAGGAGGTCTTTAGAATACCCTCATGCTTATGTATTCTTGTTTCAGATCCTAATTTTATCCCCTACTACCTTCTGCTTTGTATTGGTTAGTTGAGCCTTCCATCCTTCTCCCTGACTGAACTCTAAGCTCCCTGAGGAAAGTGAGTCAGATTGTGCTCACTGCAGTGCAGTAACGTAGGCTAGACTGTGCCAGGTGCACATTGAATTAAATTATGAGGTGCATGAAACATATCTGGACACAACACAGTATCATTTCAAACAAGTCATTGACTGCATCCTATTGTTACCAGTCCAAAGTCCATGTGACTGACACTTCAAAAGGCCAGAACTCAAAATGTCAGATTTGGAGTAAGGAAAGGTTTATTAATACAGAAGGCGCCAATCAAGTAAGTGGGAGTCCTAGAGGTTTCTTAAATCCATCTTAAGAAAGTACAGAGTTGGCTTCTTTTAAGTCAAGAGAAGGAAAAATGGGAGGGACTGTTTTTCAAAAACTCAATCTGGAAAGTAGAATTCTTCTAATGATTAGTACTTTTTTATATGCAAGACAGAACAAAGGCTATCATCCTGAAGGCCAAGGGGACAAGGCAGACTTCAAGATGGAGTCAGAGAGACTGAGCATTTCACATTGTTACACTATTTTTAAAAAAGATATTTTCTAAGATAAGTCAAAGATGCATTTGGAGGACATGTTGTGATTTCTGGGACCTGTGATCCACTGAAGTATAAAAACAAAACCAAAAACAAAACCTAACACAAATTAGCTTCCAATCCTAGTAGATCTGGGATCTTTGCTTTTACCTAGAGCAATGAGTGGTTCTCAGACTTAAACATGCTTTAGTCCACCTCAACCGGTAAGTGTTCAATTGCAGGTTCCAAAGGATTTCATGCAGAGCTCTGGAATGAAGTACAGGAATAAGCCCTGACATTCTAAGTGATTCTTTGGAACAAGTTTTTAAAAACTGGTTGAGTTGTAAAAGTAGGCAAAAGACTTGGACTTGGAGGGAAAAAGAAGTAGTGTATTTTTCGGATTATAAGACACATGTTCCCCCACCCCCACCACCAAATTTGGGAGGAATAATGCTTGTTAGTGCTCCTGTAGTTCTGTTTACATTTATATTAGTGAAATATTATGTTATTAAATGTTTTACCACATTTTTTGCTTCAAAAATTTTTTTCCTATTTTCCTCCTCTAAAACCTAAGTGCATCTTATGGTCTGAAAAATACAGTATTATCTGACAAACCATGAATTTAGGGCACAGTTGGCAAACACAAGGCCCACGGGCTGATTCTGGCCCTCCACCTTGTTTCTACCTGGCGGCAGTGCTGAGCTCCTCACCCCTAGTTAAGGAGTAGTTACTTTTATACAGTCCTAAAATGACATTCGGCCCTTTGAAGGCAAATGCCAGGCTGATGTGGATCCCGGTGAAAATGAGTTTGACACCCCTGACTTACTGGCATTGTGTTGGCCAGCTGCAACAAAATTAACTAAGTAACTGACACATTATGTTGTTACAGATTCCTAAAATTCCAACAAGAGCTGATTCTTATGTGTAGGCTCCATCCTACTTATTATGAGAAACTATGACAAAGGGCCCAACTGTTAATTGTTTAAAAAAAAAAACTTCTCAGCTGATGATAATGGTTTAGGCTGAGTGTTAACTGTGTGAGGGCCCTAAAAGTGATAAAATGTAAATATCTCAGGATGATTAACACCTTAGCAGGCCAATTTTCAGTCATTGTTAACACATGAAGGTAAATTAATTTGTTCTTCATTAAGTGACAGCCAGGTGAAGCTAATTCCTTGTGGGTGTAAAACACACATGAAGGACATTTAAATGGGACAATTAAATGTGCACAATTTGGCAATGCCTAAGAAAGAAAATGTCCAGGTGCCAGGATGGGGGGAGGGGTTGTTTCAAAGAGAAAAGAAGGACGGAGGGCAGAGATATAAGAGGCTAACAGTGATACGAGACACTGTCCAACCTGAGATCCTCAGGTTTCTTCTTAGAGGAAGGGAACTCAATGACAAATGCATTGAAAGCTGCAGAGGTAAACCAGGTAACGGGGGAACCTGGGAAATAGGGTTATCAGTGCTCTCAGGTCTTCAGGAATGAGGTAAAGGGGAGCAGGCCCACCGATTCCACTCTGGAGAAGAGAAAGAAAACTGATATGCAAGAGAGTGTGGTGTTTTAGGAAGGGTGTGAGCTGTTTTCAAGTGAGGAAGGTGTGTTTGAAAGAAGAGGCACTGGGGAGGTAATTACAGCTGTGGCTGAAACGACAAAACTAGCTTGTTCTTAACTGCTATTTGTGGCTAATCACTTCAAAATAACAAATGAATAGCACAGTAAATGTTAGCAGGATAATTTTCTATTAATCAAGAATAATGAGTGAGTAAACTAATTCCCTCTTCAAACATCCCGAATTTTAATAGCGTTGCGTGTTGCTGCTTCAGATTGATTACACAGTGATTTAGAGGGAGTAAGACATAGGGAGGCTCAAAATAAAAGGCAGGATATTAATATTTCCTGCTACATTCATTTAGATATCAACTTGTCCCACATGAATTCTTACAGAAGATGAACCTTCCCTTTCCCAAAATGAAAATAATTGTAACCCAGAGAGATAATGTTTAAAGCTTGTATGCATGTGTGTGTGTGTGTGTGTGTGTGTGTGTGTGTGACAGAGAGAGAGAGAGAGAGAGAGAGAGAGAAGGAAGGAAGGAAGGAAGGAAGGAAGGAAGGAAGGAAGGAAGGAAGGGAGGAAGGGAGGGAGGGAAAAAAGAATGAAGAAAGGAAGTAAAGAAGGAAGGAAAAGAAGAAAGAAAAAGTTTTCTTGATTGTAAACTGAAGGCACAAAACCTAAATGCATAAAATCTGGAATAACTCTTAATGTGTTTTCTCACCCTCATTCACTGTGAGCTTTTAGGTAATTTTCTTAAATCCACTGATATTTCACTTATACATTCGTGTTAAAGAGATAGGAGTTTGGATATTCCACACTATATTGGGTTGAGTCTTGATCATTCATAACACCACACTTTCCAAGAAAGTAGATGTAGCCTCAGCTTTCCAGGAATGTATAATCTAATGGGAAAATCAACCACACATGAAACAAAAGAAATGGGTGAGATTGTATGTAATCAACATGCAAAGGGGGAGGGGGAAATTACTGCAGTAGTTCACAGAAAGCGTGACTATTGTGGCAATGAGGGTTCCATGGTCTGTGTGGGTTGCTGGATATAACCTGAAGACATAGTATGATAGATACCTTGTTTGCCCATCCAGGTCCACTGGCCACCCTTCTTTCCCTTCCTCTCTACCCCAGGAGGCTGATCTACATCAATGTGCTCCTTTGCCTTCTAGTCTCCAGTGGCCTTTGTCCATTAAGGAGCTCTAGGAGGAGATCAAGAGGAAGAGGGCTGAGTTCATTCTTTGTCCTCTCTCTTTTTGAGGTTATTCTCAGTAGCTTCCCTCCCACAGAATTCACAGCTTCTCCTATCGCCTCCCTCTCCTGTTGGCCTCCACTGCCATTTCCTTTCTTCTTGTTCACCTAGAAGAGGTGACAGAGGTGGGGCAGGTTGTGGTTCTCCCCTGTGATATTCCTAAAGTCTGCCCACATATTTGTAATTAGTCTTTGTATTAAGTTCTGTGTGAATTATTTGAATTCTAGTGTGACATCTGTTTCCTCTGGGTTACTAGCTAAGACACATAGATGGAGAAATGGGAAGGTGGACATATCAGGCATTAGGGATAACTGTGAAGATATATTCAATTTATGGCCAGCTTACTTAATGGTGAGTACTAGCTTATTCCTATGAAGAAAATTAATAGTGAATCTGAAGGCGTAAGTAAGATGTAAAAATCATCTAATATGAGGTCATAAAGATGTTATAGACTCACAGTTTTGCTATATTTGAAACAATCTCCACCCTTTATTCCAAAGCAAGAAGAGTGAAGATGAGATATTTCTAACCAAAACTTTTGATGCGGAAAAAAATCATGAAGAGGGTAGGAGGGTTGGAAGAGACGGTAAACACCTTCATAAAAAGAGCCATGTTCTTTTTAAAATTTCTGTTCACTTGTAAGTGGTCGTACTTGAGCCTCAGGTGTGCGGACTATCGGCCCGCCTCTCTGTGCAGCTCCAGAGAGCATGAGACTTAAGCAGAAGTTTCCATGGATAAACTCATCCATGGCTTTCCTTTCAGTAATGCTTGTTTTAGAAAGAAAGCAAAGGTGATGTTACGAGGTTCTGATTATTTACTTATTTGTTCACTTAGTATTGATGATGTTTATATATTCACGTATTAAGGAATCAAATCTACAGGAAGCTGCGTGTGGCAATGACATCTATTCCCTCAAAGGCCGGGTATGTGGTAAGAATGCTTATGGGGTAGATAAGTCCGTTGTTTTCTTCCAGCAGTTCTCACCAATTTGTTTAGCTTGATGGACAGATCAGGGTGATAACTCCCTGTCATATTTCCCGATAGAAGAAGAGAAACCTTGACAAGTTGACAAATGAAAGAGGAGAGCCCTAGTGCATGGCTAAGCAATTGAAAAAATGTGTAAGACAAATCACAGGCAGGAAAGCATCAAGGCCCATTTCAGCACCTCTAGCACCCTCTAGGTTAACTTGTGCAAGATATTACTTCAAGTGAGGCAAACCCCTCACATGGAAAGGGTTGATTTTTTTCCCTTTCATTTTTTTCCTGAAGAATTTTGAGATTTTCAACATCTCAATCCAAGTGTGAACCTTTAGTGGAGTCAGATCGATCCAGATTAGAACCCCAGATTTAAAATGTCCTACCTGTGTGTCCTCAGCAAGTCTCTTTTTTACTATCTAAAATGACTTTTCCTTACCTGAAAAGTGGGACAGTAAAATGACCTTTCAGGTAAGGGCCAAGGATGAAATGTGGTTGTGTTGATAAAGTGCTTGGCAAACCACCAGTGATAGAAGATAAAAGCAAATGCTGTTTAAGACAGATAGAAGTGTGCTCCAATCCACCGGACCACCAGAATGGCGGAGAGAAAGGAGACAAACACAGGGACACAGAGATTAAACCTCCACCCATGGGGGCTTCTCTTGAATATTTGGCTCCTACCGGCCCGGGGCACCTATTGCTGGTGCTGGAGAACTTTGTACCCATTCAGTCACTGATTGAATTTTGCAGCGGCTCTAGGCGTGAAAGTGTTCTCTGCAGTTACAAAGATAGAATGGTCGTTTTAGAGTCTATCATAAACTGAGATGAATGTCATTTATGCCATTCACCAGCTGAGTGGCCACAGCAAGCTCCATAAACATCTCTAGTCTACTTTTATTTTCAAGTGTAAAATGGCAATTTTTAAGGACAAATGAATGAGATGAAACACAAAAATTTTAAGTATAGCTGTTCACACATAATGGGCACTTAATATTTTGCATTTGTTTCCTCCTTTCCTTCCTCCTGTGGAGGCAGAAATCTGCTTTCTTGTAGCTCAACCATGTATCTTCCATCCAGTCTAGATCAATATGTATTGAGTTCCTCTTTCATAATCAGACAGTTCTTTTTCTTTTTTTTTTTTTTTTTTTTTGGTCTCTATTAATGATAAATAACTTCTGACTTCTAGTCCCTTCCTATAGGATGTGACAGCACTGAAAGGACACAGTATTTGTGTATGGCCAAAGAATAGGAATTGGCTTTACGTAACATTCAAATATCAAGGTTTGGGAAGAAAAGAATCTTTCAGAGAGTGTACTTTCAGGAGTGCGTCTCTGTGACCTGCGTCCTCAGACCAGCAGACATCACATTCAAATGAAAGAGAATAAATTTCTTACTCTTACAATAAATTTTTCTTATATAACTAAAGCACCTTGGAATACACACTCCAAGAGACAACACACTGCATTATTACCATCTGCTTCACAAAACCATGCAGGCTAATTTCAGTGACCCATTTTGTATGTTTTCATCCTTCGTTTGTATTTACTTGGCCTTGCCAATAGAGTAGTTTGAACAAACATTATAGCCATATTTATGGGTATTCTTCCTAAGTGTTTCTCTTAGAGATGCATTACCAGGCATTGAACATAAACCACAAAGATAGAGTTATTTATCCTGATAAGCAGGCAAAGAGAGGGAAGTTGTTTCTTACCCACTATCCTGGGCCTGCAAGAGTCTTTATGTAAATTTAAGGTAACACAGAGAGAGGAGTCCCCAGCTGAGTAACTAGGAAGTTATGGGGAGAAAAAGGGAATTTAAAAACCTGCGTGTTGACTCTTAATAGCAAAGTTGAGGAGAAAGGCTTGCACTGCTAAAAAGCTATAATATGCCACAATCTGTGATTGGATAACCTCCTGTCTTATATTCTGTAACGTAAGTAATGTATAGATCTGTGATGTGATGTTCAGTTGAGGGATTGGTGCTATTATGCTCATTTTTAGATGAGTAAGTAGAGGTTCAGAGGGAAAGAAATGTGTTTAAAGACAGGGAATTTGAGGCAGGGTTGGCACTTAACCTCAGATTAGCATGAAACAAAGCCCATCTCACTACACTTGCCCGCTTTGCAGTACCAGGTGGGCAGAGAGAGGAGCATTAGGTATAAGTGAAGACATTTTCTGTGTCTGCGTGAAAATATAATTGACAGGTTATCTAGAGTCAGAAAAGGCCTAGTCTGAAGGCTCTTAGAGAACTTGATCCAAAAGAAGAGTTACACCAAGGGAAAAAAATCTGCTAACTCACTGGGAGTTAATAAGTAGAAACTGCCTAGCTGTCCCCCTGGACCCACAACAAGAACAGAGAATGGGAGTAGAAATAATACATTAGGGGAGAATAGAAGAAAGGGAGGATAAAGAATGAGGGAGAGAAAGGAGGAAGATATTGAAGGGAAGGGGGGAAATGAGGTCTCATATTTTCCCCAGTGCATCTGTGTGTCGTACGTTGTTTATTCTTATTCTAGAATTATATGAACGATGATTTTTATCTTTGCAAAGCAAAAAGTGTTATAATGCCTCTGCCTATTTAAAACAGTATGAAGATCAACTTCAATATAGGCCACGTTATTAAGAAGGAAGAGAGGGAGGGAGAGAGAAATTCAATAAAACTCTGAACGACTATTTGTAATATCAGAATAATGGCTGAATTATCTTGTAAAGGCAAGCATAGGCCAAGTATATACCCAGTAGTTCTTCTGCAATGACTAAATCAGGCTTGGTGAATATCTATGAGAAGTTGAATCATAGATCTCCATTTCTTCTCGCCTATGGCATAGGGTGGGACTATTTGTTACCAGTTGCCTATTGTTTGTGTCTATACTCAGCGTCTAATCATGTCTGAATAGAATGGAAAAATCCAATTCTGTCTGATCATGATACATTGTCAGTAAAATTGAATGTAACTCCAACATTCAAAGAAAAGTAGTCAATAAATCTATGCAAACTCTTGGTTTAAAAAAAAAGTCTTCTGGTTGTTACTCTCTCTCCCCATCCCCCACCCTTAAACAAGTACAGTTTGATTTCTATAATGACACAAATTCTAATGTATTCATTTCTTAATTCCATCTATGATTAGTCATCTTGTGCAATAATCACTAGGCAAATAGTTTGGATTAGATTTCTCATGAGGACATTAATGCATGTTGTGAACTGCGGTGATGATATTCTAATGCTTGCATCTCCAGGTAACCCACTTAGCCCGATCAGCCCTCTGTATACTGCTGCAGGTCTGCTCACTGGTGTTTGTGTTCTCACTCACTCCCCGATCTGCAGCACAACCTCAGTTATACTGGGCATTTGGATAGCTTGATAGTTTGAGACCTGGACTGCCTCGTGAGTAATTTTTCTATTCAGATGTATTTCATTAAACATTGCAGAGACTCTTCCCCTCTTTTTCCATGTTCATAACCTATTATACTTATTATAAATTGGCAGGGATAAGAGTCAACTGATATTTTTCTGATATTAATGATTTTCATTCATCCTTAACTCATTGGAACCACTGTGATTTGTTAAAATGTTACAGAAAGAAATTAATGCAAACATTGGGGGGGGAGTGCATGTACACACACTATTGACAGATCACACCTGTCTATGTTTCTGTCGTGGCTTGAGAAGGCCTCCATTCTATGTGTTTGCACAGAGATTTAATGTCAACATTTCTTAAATCATATTCTGGATCTTCCGCTAATGCTAAACCACTATGACTTGCTTAACCTACCCCAGTCTGGCTAATTTACCATGCAGTCTTGAACAGTTTAGTAATCTTGGAGAGAACACCCTAAAAGGCTATCCCTCTTGTTATTTTCTGGATGATTGAGAAATGTATGAGCCAAGAGAAGTAATACTAGCTGCTTCAGTAACAAACCGTGGAATTTCGTGGCTTACCCACACAAAAGTTTCTTATTTCTTGCTCCCATAAAGTCCAATGGGAATGTGCTGGATTGGGCAGTTGTCCTTGGCAGCTTCCCTTTAAAGCAGTTACTCTAGGATCTGGGGTTCTTTCAAATACCCCAGAAAGTCTGGGCTCCCCCAAGGCCTTAGAGTTCATCTGTCCAGTCAACGTGAAGGAAGAGGGAGTGGAGGAGAAGAGAGGAGAGGCATTTTGTAAGAGATTTTTAGAGGCCATTATTGGAAGAATCATATATTATTTTACCGACATGCCCTAGCCCACATCTGAGTCACATTGTCTGTAAGGCAGCTTGCCAGAGTAGTTTAGCTGTGTGGCCAAGAGGAAATGAACAGGTGTGGAGAGCATAGAGAAATGCGTCATCTGTGCTTTCCCCACACTTCGAATTATATTTACTGCCACCTCAAAGGAAACGCTCCAACGCTCCATCCAGGGACACTTCCAGTGGGGTCTCTGGGTAATGAACTTTTTTCTTTACCAGCTCACTAGATGTGGCTCTTCTGGTATAACACCTATGACTTTAAATGACAAACTCCTTCCTTCTTCCCCACACCCCTAATAGACAATGAAAGAGGAGAGAGAAATAGGCTAACCACAGTGATACTGCCATTTGTAAAATTACAGAAGGAAAACACAGGGAATTCCCTTTACACACAGGGAATTCACTGCCTTGGTTTGCTGTCTTCTCTCTGTGTCTTCACATGGTCTTCCTTCTGCACCAACCTTTGTACAAATTTCTTCTTCCCATTAAGACACCAGTCCAATTGGATTAGGGCTCACTCTAATCAATTGTATTTAAGTTGATTACTCTGTGTATACACTAGATAAAGTAAGGTCACATTCTGAGGCACTGGCTGTTAGAACTCCAATGTTTGAATTTGGGCAGACACAGCTCAACCCACATACTGCATATAATCTTTTGATTAGATTAGCCTCATATGCCAACATCCCCACTCGTATTTCTTTCTTACACTTAGTTTCAAGTTTCCCTTACTTTGTTTTTACCTCAGTCTTATGCTTTTCTATTTTAAGCTAATGGTGATTGCTTGACTTGAATGAAAAGCCACACTCTTAATTTGATAGTTGTCTTTAGACACTTTATTCACTTGAGTTGTACTAACCCACCTAACAATTAAAACCTTTTAAATTCCATCTCTTATTATTCGTGTCTAGAAGCAAATGGCTTTTCCAGGAATAAGGTGCTTGCTTTCTGACTCTCTTCCTGTCCATTTTTGGTTGCAAACAAGCCATGTTTTAACATGAGTTAATCTCCTTCTTGCAGTGCCTGTTAAAGCAGCCAACAGTGTGAATACATAGTTAGCATTTGATTTTTCTAATTCCTCCCAGTAGAGCTCTGACTCAGTAGGCGTGTGGTCTGCCTTCAACACTATTTCAGGTGATTATTATACCAACTGTTTTGTACTGAAGGACCAGATTCCATCTTTTGAGCCTCTGTTGTCAGTCTCCTGACTGCCTGTCGCCCAACCTCGAGGGCAAACACTTAATTTGCTATACATTAATTTACTCACAATTGCCATACTAAGCAGGTTAAACACTATTAGGGGCTACAGAAATAGCAGTGAAGTCTTGGTAATTAGGCACTATTTACCTTTATTTATTGTTCATAAAATGTCAATAGTTAATATAATTGCTATTGGCTTTCCTGAGTGGCTTCCCTCCAGAGAATCCAGGATCTCTTCACCCAGTGATTCCAATGGGCCGCAGCATCCCCACCTGGATTTTCCCCATCCACCCGTCCAATGAGAAGACAAAGAGAGCACCTTCATGCAAAGGAGCCTGTGAGAGTTCTGAAGGCCAAGCTCTGAAAACGGCATGCATTGCTCCTATACCCATTTTACTGACCATAACTTAGTCCCATGGTCCTGTCTCACCTCAAGGAGGCTGGGAAATATGTTTTTCCTGGAAAGAATGATTGAGTGAACGCATAATTCTAAGACACCAGGAAATTAAATAAGATAATGTGGAGGTCCCTTGGCATAGTGTCTGACTCACACAGGAGGCGTTCAGTAAATACTGGTTACCAGCAGAGAAAGCATTCCATGTACTTACTGATGTCAATAAACTCCTGAACAATTTCTGTTACATATCCACATGGCTTAATCAAATAGATTATTAGATCTAGGATGACATCTTCACTTATTGAAATTCTGACAGCTCATAAATCCTGAAATGTAGGATCCACTGGGAAGAGCAAAAAATTGAGCTGCATTCACTTTTGTATGCATACAGACCCACATGCAATTGTCCACATATGCATATGCTTTGAGACACCAGTGAAGAAATTACTGTAATTTCCGTTATTGTGCTCTAATGAACCTTTATTAGATACATGTTTAGTTTATTGTAATGCTGTTTTCCATTTAGACTTGAGAAAGTAGATGTGACATCCATGAAATGGCCCTTTATTGTCCTCACAATGAGGGCCACTTACTGTACAAAAGGGGAAGCATGTCCTCTCTCTCCCCTGTCCTGGAACATTAGTGAGAAGCCCCCTTGCCTGGAGTTTGGGAGAACACACTCTTGGCATCTGCTCCCTCTACAGTAGGCTGTGTTCCTGTGTTCCTGTGGGCTTCCAGTGTGGTGAGTGTGTGTATGTGAAACACAGTTTTATCTCTGGAACAAAATGCCGTCTGATCTTTACAGGATCACAGAGAGGGAAGACTGCCAACCAAAAGCAATAATAATGTTAATGAAACCAATGGCTAGGGAAAAATTTCTGGCAAATGTCAATCATAAGGAAAAATGTCAGGAAAAGCCAGTAACGTCCCCTTATAGAAGAAGCCTGAGATGGAATTTGCATTTGAAACAGCTGGCAAAGGGCAGATTTTTATACAATAATGATCTGTTCAAATCAGATCCACTGTGGGCATACAGGGTCTCCCAAAAGGTCCAATTGAGTTCTCTCCTGCTTTCCAAGCTACAGATTCTAGATTAAATGTCAAACATGCAGCAATTTGTTCTAAATCCCAGGGAAAAGGAGATGCCACAGTCAGTTGTTTGTGCCACTATCTTTCTTCTCATGGAATTACAAGAGCATGTTTCTTCTTCTTTCTTAGAAGCAATTTTTTGTTGTATCGTGGTTCGGGATTACAGACATAATTTAATGCTCATATATACTACAAAGTGGTCACCCCCAAAGTCTAGTTATTATCTATCACCATACAATTGGTTCCTCTCACCCCTTTCATCCGCTCCCCAACTCTCCTTCTCTGGTATCCACCAGTCTGTTCTCTGTATCATGAGTTTTGGTTTTATTTGGTGTGTTTATTTATTTATTTTTAGATTTCACAAAGGAGTGAAAATCATACAGAAATACAGTATTTCTGTATGATTCCCACTCCTTCTGACTTATTTCACTTAACTGCATACCCTCAAGGTCTGCCCAAGTTGTCGAGCTTGTTACATTGTTAATTTTATGACCGAGTAGAATTCCACTGCATCCTCTTTATTTGTTTATCCACCAGCGGACTCAGGTTGTTTTCTTATCTTGGGTATTTGTAAATAATAATTCAATGAACATAAGAGTATATATATGTTTATTAATTAAGCTTTTGCAATTTTTGAGTAAATACCCAGAAGTGGAATATGTGGATTATATGGTAGTTTTAGCCTTAATTTTGAGGAACATACATGCTGTTTTCCAGAGCGGCTGCACCAGTCTCTAGTCTCAGCAGTTTTTGTGAGGGTTCCCTTTTCTCTGCATGTTCTCCAGTGCCTCTTGTTTCCTGTCTTTTTGGTGATAGCCGTTCTAACAGGTGTGAGGTGATATCTCATTGTGGTTTCTTTTAAAAAATTTTATTAACTACTTCTGAATTTTATTGTTGTTCAAGTACAGTTTTCTGCCTTCCCCCCCACCCCTCCCCGCCACCCCAGCCGTCCCCACCTCCTTTCCCCGTTTCCACCCCCCTTGTTATTGCCCATGTGACCTTTATAATTGTTCTTATAAACCCTTCACCCTTTTCCCCCCATTATTCCCTCCCCTCTCCCCTTTGGTTACTGTCAGTTCTTAATTTCAATGTCTTTGGTTATATTTTGCTTGCTTGTTTGTTTTGTTGATTAGGTTCCAGTTAAAGGTGAGATCATATGGTATTTGTCTTTCACCGCCTGGCTTATTTCACTTAGCATAATGGTTTCCAGTTCCATTGTGGTTTCAACTTGGATTTTTCTAATAATTAATGATGTTGAATACCTTTTCATGTGCCTGTTGGTCATCAGTATGTCTTCTTCAGAAAAATGTCTATTCAGATCCTCTGCCCATTTTTTAATAGGTTTTCATTGTTGTTGAGTTTTATGTGTGGGCTTTATATCTATCTATATCTATATCTATCTATCTATATATATGATATTAACTCCTTATTGGATATATAATTTGAAAATATCTTTTCTCATTCAGTCGTCTTTTTATTTTGAAGATGGCCTCTTTCACTTTGCAGACCTTTTCAGTTTGATGTATATCCTTTGTTTACTATTGCTTTTGTTTCCTTTGCATTTGGATTCAGATCCACAAAAGTCATTGTTAAAATCGATGTCAAGGAGCTTACCATCTATGTTTTCCTTTGGGACCCTTATAGTTTTAGGTGTTAGGTTCAAGTCTTTAATGTATTTTTAGTTAACTTTTGTGTATGATGTACCATAGTGGTCTAGTTTAATTCTTTTGCATGTGGCTTTCCAGTTTTCCCAACACCATTTATTAAAGAGACTATTCTATCTTCATTGTATATTTTTGGCTCCTTTGTCATAAATTAATAGTCCATATAGGTGTGGGTTTACTTTGGGGCTTTTGATTTGGCTCCATTCATTAATTGTATCTGTTTTTGTGCAATGTCATACTGTTTTGATTGCTATAGCTTTGTAGTGTCATTGGAAGTCTAGGAGTGTGATGCTTCCAGCTTTGTTCTTTTTCAAGATTGCTCTGGCTATTCTGGATCTTTTGTGGTTCCATATAAATTTTAGAATTGTTTGTTCTAGTTATATAAAATATGTCATTAGAATTTTTATAGATATTATGGTAAATCTGTAGACTGCTTTCGTACATAGACATTTAAAGAATATTAATGTTGGGAACTGCCCTGCCTGGTATCAGAAGCTGTAACCCCCACCAAGGCTAAGGCTGAGGGAACAACCTTGGACAGTAAGCCACCAAGGAGACAAAAGCTTATCTCCTTAGCAGGAGCACCACTTCTGCTCCTTTTACTTCACCCTGTCTGGCCCCCAGTGCTTGGTCAGTTAGCCAATGATGGGTAAGATTCCCCAAGGGGGGAACGATCTAAGACAGGCACGATCATGTGGGAGGCCTCTGAGGAAGGACTTTGGGGGCTGCAGCAAAAGGGGGTGATGGACCTTCGCCCCTTGGCTTTGACATAGCCTGAGTCCTCATTGTCTGGGAGAAAATCTCCTAATCTCTTGGCTGCCTTACTTCCCTTGCTCCACCTAAGCCTGAAACAATGACAGGATGGTGCAGCCCTGTGCTGGAAAGGGTGGGTTCTCTGGGCAATAAGGCCTAAGAAAGAATATGTAAAATCCTGTGAAACCTGTTTTGTTTAGAATGCTCTCAAATGAATGATAAAGGTCCAAGGAAGAAGTAAGTTTGTTCCTTAAAGTTTTTTACAGCTCTTTGACCCTGACTCAAAATAGGCCCTCAGACTTCCTTGTTATCTATTGTTTGATCCTTACTTCCTGGCAATGAGTAATGAGCTTTACCTGAATTCTTGTGCAAACGAACCCAATAAAAGCCTGCTCGGGCAGGAGAATGGTGCACTCCCCACTAGAGACAGTGGCTGTTTCATCCCTATTTCTCCACAGGACTCGTTTGTCCTTGTGTATGTTTTTCTGGTGTTTTGATGAGCCATCCACAGCATTCCGTGGTCACTGCCAGTCGATGGTTGCGAAATATTAATTCTTCTAATCCATGAGCATGAAATATGTTTTGATTTCGGGGGATCTTTTGCAATGTTTTTGATCAACATCATAGTTTTCAGTTTACAGGCTTTTCAACTCCTTGATTAAATTTATTTCTTTTGATGCAATTATATTTTATTTTTAATTGGCTGTTCAGTAGCATGTTATTTAACTTCATGTTTTTATTTTTTTCTAGTTTCTTATGTGATTGATTTCTAGTTTCACATAGTGTAGTTGAAAAAAGATGTTTAATATGATATCAATCCTCTTGAATTCATTGAGACTTGTTTGGTGACAAAATATTTAATCTATTCTGGAAAATGTTTCATATGCACTTAAAGAAAGTATCTGTTCTGCTCCTTTTGAATGGAATGTTTTGTAGGTATCTATTAAGTACATATGGTATAGTGTACCATTTAAGGCCAAAGTTTCCTTATCCATTTCTGTCTGTTATTAGTTGGGTGTTAAGGTTTGCTGTTGTTACCATATTCAACTTTTCCCTTTAGGTTTGTTAATATTTGCTTTATACATTTTGGTGCTCCTATATTGGGTTCATATATTTTTATAAGTGTTATGTCTTTTTGTTGGATTGAGCCCTTTGCCATTATGCAATGACCTATTTCATCTTTATTACAGTTTTTATTTGAAAATCTATTTTTTTCTGATATGTGTATTGCTATACCAACTTTTTAAAAAAATTACATTTGCATAGAATATCTTTTTCCATTTCTTTTTTTTTTTAGATTTTATTTATTTATTTTTAGAGAGGGAAGGGGGGGAGAAAGAGAGACAGAGAGAAACATCAATGTGCGGTTGCTGGGGGTCATGGCCTGCAACCCATGTATGTAGCCTGGCTGGGAATCGAACCTGCGATACTTTGGTTCGCAGCCCGCGCTCAATCCACTGAGCTATGCCAGCCGGCTTTTTTTCCATTTCTTCACTTTAAATTTTTGTCCCCTTTCTTCTAAAGTGTGTCTGTTATAGGCAGCATAAGGATGGTTATGTATTTTTGTTTGTGTTTAAATCCATTCAGCCACTCTCTGTATTTTGATTGGCAAATTTAGACCATTTATATTTAAGGTGATTATTGATAGGTATGTGCTTATTGCCATTTGTTAATTGTTTACTGGTTCTTTTTTGTAGTTTTTCTCTGTTCCTTTCTTCCTCTCTTTCTCTTTCCTCTTGTCATTTGGTGACTTTATTTAGTGTTCTGTTCATATTCCCTTCTCATTTCCTTTTATATATTTACTGTAAGTTTTTCCTTTGTGGTTACCCGAGGTTCACATAAAGCATCTTATTTGTATATCAGCCTCTTCTAAGTTGATAGCAACTTAAATTTTAACACATTTCAAAGCTTTTATTTTATCCTCTCCTACATTTTGTATTCTTGATGACAGTTTTTACTTTTTTTAATTTTATGTATCCCTTAACTTTATCTTATAATCTTTATACTTGCTTTATGAGTTATCGTTCCACTACCTTTACTCTATCTTTACCTTTTCCAGTGAAATTTTTACCTTTGTATGTTTTCTGATTAGTAACTAATGCTCTTTTGTTATTGTTGTTGTTGTTTAGCTTTAAAAAGTCCCTTTAACATTTCTTATGAATCTGGTTTGGTGGTGATAAACTGTGCTTTGCTTATCTAGAGAGCTCTTCAACTCTCCTCCTCCTTCTATTTTGAATGATAACCTTCATTTTTTATTTCAGTGTTTAGAATATGTCATGCTACTCCCTCTGTCCTGTAAACTTTCTCCAGAAAAATCTGCCATTCACCTTATGGGATTTCCCTTGTATGCAACAAATTGCTTTTTTCTTGATGTTTTATAATTTTCATTATAATGTGTCTTGGTGAGGATCTCTTTGAATTCATCTTATTTGGAAATTTCTGGGTTCCCTGGACCTGGATGTCTGTTTCCTTCCCCACAGGAGGGAACATTTCAGGTATTATTTCTCCAAACAACTGTTCTGGCCTCTCTCTCTCTCTCTCTCTCTCTCTCTCTCTCTCTCTCTCTCTCTCTTCATTCCTGGACCCCTAAAATACAAATGTTATTCTGCCTGATGTTGTCCCAGGTCCTTTAATGCATTTTCACCTGTTCATTATTGTTGTTGTGGTTGAGTGCCTCTTTTTGGGTATGCATCATTACTCTGTCTTCCATCCCAGTATTTCATCCTCCTACTTCATCCATTCTGCTCTTTAATCCCTCTATTTTTTGTTTGTTTTTTAGGTTCAGTTATAACTTCTGTTTGGTACTTTCTTATATTTTCTATCTGTTGAAGTTCTCATCGTGTTCATCCACTCTTCTGGTTTTAATGACCATCTTTATGACCATTACTTTGAATTCTTTATTGGGTAGATTATTTATCTCTATATCCTTAAGGTCTTTTCCAGGGGTATTGTTTTATTCACTTGTTTACTCCTTTGCAACACATTGTCTTGTTTTCTCTCTTTGCTGTACTCTCTGTTTAAGTTTCTATGTATTAGACCAAAACAAGCTACCTTTTTCAGTCTCACAGGAATGGGCTTGTATAGGTAATAATCTTTCTCCTTCACCCTTGCCCTAGTTCTTGGTTGTCTCTGGAATTTTTATGATTGTCTGGTCCAACTGAATTATTCTCGATATGTTCTGGTTTTGAGGTTGTATTAAGACAGTGTTCCAAAGGGAGGAATCTCATTTAGCAGCTAGTTGCTGGTTGATTGGAAGCATGTTTTAGTGTGCAAATGTATATAGTCCCCTGAGATCACAATCACTATCCCTCCTAGTCTCCAGACCAGGAGCTCTGGAGATGTCTCTTCAGTGAGAGTTGCTGAAATTGGGACTGCAAAAGAGTGCTTAAGCTCATTTCTGGGAAGTCTCCCTGAGCTCTAATGAAGTCAAGGGAGTACAGAAGG
Organism: Phyllostomus discolor; assembly: GCF_004126475.2. Taxonomy (NCBI): domain Eukaryota; kingdom Metazoa; phylum Chordata; class Mammalia; order Chiroptera; family Phyllostomidae; genus Phyllostomus; species Phyllostomus discolor. Next base: position 157,066,167 of record NC_040907.2, read on the forward strand.
ATGGTGTCTCCCTGCTTTCATCCCCTAAGAGTTCCTCCCTAGCCTCTTCACGTGTGGGAAGCCTGAAGCCTGTCCCTCAGGCTTAAAGCTCCTGGCTAAGTAACAAGTCCCTTTTCTCAGGAAGACTGAGGTGTTTCATTCTGCTAGTTGTGCACTGCCCTAGGGTTTATGGCCTGCCAAGGACTGACTTTGGGATTATAATAGTCTTATGGGGCTCAATTATACCAGCACCCTTGGCCATCATGGTCAGGAAATTGAAAGCTTCCCTTTTGCAGACTGCACACACCTGCTGACTTTACCACACCTGTTGTAGAATGTAAGGAATGGGGCTCACTCTTTGGTCTCAGGAAGGTTGGGGAAAATGTCTTGACTCTGCATTCCTGCAGACTTCAGTAGTGCGGTGAGAGAGTGCCGTCTCTGGGCACTCAGGCTCACTTTAGGCTGGGGGTGGGGCAGGGAATATCACAAACATTCCTGCTTGCCTGCCCCACCCAGGCAGTGGGGGAGGGTTGCAACCACCCTGCCTCTCTGGTTTTAGCAGGGTGGTGGGATAGTGCCATGAAGGTTCAGCTCTGCCTGTCTTAGTGGGGTGGTAAGAGGGCACCATGTCCAAGCGCATCCAACTGCATTGGCAGTTTAGGTAGAGACTGCAATGATGGCTTTCGCCGACGCCTCTGTCTCCGGTACACTTTTAAACTATTCCTTGCCCTTCTACCTGATGGTTTTAGGTTAGTAAATGAGTCTCATTCTCTTAGAGTCTGGGTACTTTTCAAACTTTTGCTGTGTCTTAAGGTGAGTGAAACAACATGCAACCCCTTTAAGAGAGAAACTTCTGTTTCCTATGACACTTTGAGCCCCTTAGACATCAGCCACATTGGTTTTCTAAGCCAGGTGTTTTGGGTGTTATCGCTGTGGTGCAGCTCCCAGTGGCTGTAGTGACAGGTGTGGCGGTCTAACCCCTTGCTCTTCTGGGAGAAGTGCCTCTGTCCTGTGTGTTTCTGTACTGAGGGTGGGCTTTTTCAGGACTGTGTCTCTGCCTCCCCTACCTTTCATGATGTGGCTCTTTGATCCTTTGTTGTGGGAGCAGCCTATTTAATTTTCAGGTCCTTTTCAGAGAGAAAGGCTCCACATGTAGCTGTAGGTTTGGTGCGTCCCTTGGGGGAGACCATAAGTTCAGCACCTTCCTATGCTGCCCATCTCGGGCTTCACCTGTCCAGAAGCAGTGCTTTCGATTTTGTTTCTTTTGTTTTTATTTTATTTTTTTATTCTCACTGGAGGACACTTTTTTTTCATTGTTTTTAGAGAGAGAAGAAGGGAGAGAGAGAAACATCAGAGGCATCATATGCCTTCCATATGCACCCGGACTGGGGACATATGTACCTGTACCTGGGATCAAACCCTCAACCTAGGTATGTGCGTGTCTAGGAATTAAACCCGCAACCTTTCAGATATGGGACATTGCTCCAATCAACTGCACTATACCAACCAGGGCTGTTTGCTTTGTCTTTATCTGATTCACTTTATCTCCTTCAGGGTAAGTGTTATTAATCTAATGACTATTTTCATAATTTTAACAGCTAAGGCTATGTTTGTCATGACAGTAGTGTCTTGAGAAGCACATAGGGACCATTAAATATTTAGAAACTTGGCTGTACACTGAAAAAGTTCAAATTAGTTTTGTTCAATTTAATTGACTAATAAATACCATTTGAGAGTAATAAAATTCAGGACATCAGAGTCAAACTGAAGGAAGAGAAAAGGTCATAATCAGGACCAGAAAGTCATTACCCTGTAAGTCAAAAGACCAGTCCATTAGGGGTCAAAAGAACTAAATCAAAGAAAATAATTTAAATGGGAACATTTAAAAAGACATCAGACATGGAATAGAGTTGAGCTGAGATCTATCCTAAAACTTAAGGATCAAGTTGGTTGGAGCAGCTGGGTCTCAAGGTCATCACATAAGGGATCGGAAAAAAGTCTGATTGACTTACACTGAGGTCACAGGAAGCAGTATGGGTCATGGCAAATTGCCTCATGGAAAGAAAAACTCATTAATTATGTTTGATCCAGACTGCATAACTAGTTCTGTTTTTATTTAAAGTAGGGATTCACAATCATGAAACTATTGATATTTTGGGCCAGATAATTCCTGGTTGCAGCAGCCAGTTCTTGCATTGAATGCCTGGGTTCTATTAATTATATGCCGGTAGTACCTCCCTAATTTTAACAACCAAAGTGTCTCCAGACATGACTAAGTGACCTTGAAGGAGCAAAACTGACTCTGGTTAAAAGACACTGATTTAAAGAAACTTTATCCCCCAAAGTGGGAATGGCTGCATAGCTCCTGCCATTTTGCTCAATCCTTCCATGAATTCTCTTTTGGCTGAATAAGATTTTTTTACTGAGTTTGCTACAATAGTCTAGTAATCACTGTGAACTTATTATTTATGTTTTTTGTTTGTTTGTTTGTTTGTTTGTTTGAAATTGCCCTACATTCTCTCTCCCAACCATCATTTTAGACTATAAATTCCTTGTGTCCAATCCATTGTATAACTTTTGTTTTGTTACAACGTATTAGCCTTTTCGTCCTTCTCTTCAGAGTAATGGCCAAATTAATATTTTGTGTAACTGAACCTTCCGTGTGCGTTGGGTGCACTATAGAAACCCTAAGACTTCTTCATGGAAACACAGGTCATCTTAGGCTGGTCAATTCTCAGTCACAGATTCTTCTGTGACTGAACTCAAAATAGATGAGCCATCTGCTGAGGAATGAAGTCACCATACCCTGTTTTTCTTCACCCATGTACTTTGTCTTGGCTTAATTTGACCTCATGCTCTCTCTTGAAGTTCTCATTGTACACTGCTGTTGGTCTGTGTGCACTGCAGTTTGTCCTTGAACTCACAAGACTCAATGTGTCCTTACCTAGGTTTACGCTAACCTATAGTCAGCACCCTCTTAATAAAGTCTAAGTGCTATACTATTTCTTTTTTTATTTGGAATTTTGCATTCCTTTTAACCATGCCAGCATTTTATTAGCATTATTATTTGTTCTTACAGTTTTTTAATTACAAAGTTACATAAGTTATGAGTGAATTACCTGACTCCAACTTTGCCCATAAGCCCGGTTAGTGCCTGAGTGTGCAGAAGGTGAGGAATTCTTTTCACTTTGCATGTATCACTCTGTAACAGAAACACTTGAACCTCAAAAAGACCTAAAAAGTGATTTCAGCCAACTCTCATTTCCCACCCGCTCTGTAAATAACAAAACTGAAACCCATATATCATGATAGTGATATAACTCATTTCCTGCTTCACTCTGTAGCCACGAAGCTCACAGCAGCTCTATTACAGTGTATTGCCTTAGCTTAGATTGGCTGCTAAAACTTTTTATATTTTTTTAAATCTCAGGTCATTATTACCTGTAAAAGAGTTCTGATACATTAGCGGTTTTTACTGAAAGCCACCTCCAGTCTGTTTTTGGAAATAGGTAAGGTATAAATAGAAAATAAATAATGAACCAAGGAGCAGGGAGGTTTTTGCAGCATGTTGACAGCAGAGTTGGGACTGGAACCTCATTTCCAATTCCCAGCCCAATCCTCTCTTCATAGCATCCCGTCTCCCCCACGCTTTTGTGGGTCTTCCACTTTATATCATTGTGACCTTGAAGACTCAATAAATAATTACCATGAAATTGCCAGGTTTACTCCCAGATGTGTAACTTACATGCTGAGCTAGGCTAAAGTTTAAAATCAGAGATACCTGTGTTGCCATTTCGTGTGTTATAGCATTATTAGCTAACTAGTTGTAGAGTCATCCTAGGTTATTTTTGTCCAGACGTATAGATTATACACAGTGCCTCACCATCTTCTCAGCTCTGGTTAGAGTAATGTATCATTGTTTTTCCTTTGTAAGTCCACGGAACTGTGGAAACTTGAACCTGAGTCTTAGCACCAAGGTCTAATTGCCCAAGATGAGAAAGCTGTTCGAGATTAGTTCACAATTTCTCTCCACCAACTTGCTCTCCGTTCATTTTCATTTTTTATAGTTTCAGGAAAAATACTTAACAAACAAAATGAAGAAGGATTCAAAAACAGCTTTTTCTAAAAAATTCTGGAACACCAGAAAAAATCCACAAAAATAAATTGAATGAGGGAAATTTATAGCTTGTCTTGAAACAAGATGAATTTTAAAAAAAAAAGGTGGAAAGGGATTTTAAAATATGAATTAACATAGAACAGAGTTTGCAAACATGCTATCTTCAGGCAGAATGTGGCCTGTAGCTGAACTTCGTTTGGTAGTCATGGAGTTGGCCCACAAAAATTTTATAAATTTTAATGTCTTGCTGACATTATGTAACTGGAAGATTTCACATAATCATCTGAATTTCTGGCTGCTCCTAAAGAAATCTGAAAAACTGCACAAAAGACCCATGGTTCAGCATGACAGCCACTGGCTGGAACTGAGCCACACGGGTTACCTTCTTGAGAAAGCACATGACCCAGTTCTTTCCAATCCCCAGTGCTGATTGCCATCCCGGGAACAGTACCCATCTGGTTCCCACGGATGTTTACATGCATGTGCCACGGAAGGGACCCTTCTTAGCTTTACTAAAGACGTGTTTTCCTGTGTCCTATTTTTTTTAACCTATATAATATGCCAAACGTTAACTTGTAATTATACCTGGAAGTATGACTGTCAGAGAGTAAACTCAAAGTTTCCAGATTTACTCTAGCGCATAATGGTTTTAAGAACTCTTACCTGCTCCTTCCATTCATCTCGTTACCTTCCGTTGATAAATCTCTTATCAGCCCTGAGCTGAAATGCACAGCACAGCACAGCACGGTCAGGGCTATAAATTCTGGCTGAAGGGACGGGCTTCACTGGAACCTGTCCTGACATCATTGCTGCTGGCCCAGTTCCACATCATGGTTTCGTTCCTCCGTACGGCAGGCAAAATGAGAGGCTTCTGTAACAGAATGTTCCTCTCCGAGGTGGGGGAGCTATAAAGAATAATTTTGGTAAAGCATGAAAGACAAATTCCTTTTGAAATACAAGGATGTTTTTAAAAAAAATCCTTTTAACTATTTATGGTTAATCCCAAACTGACTTGGTTGGCATTGTTAATTACAACACTGATGGTTATTTGCAATTTTGGTTTTTCAGAGCCCTTTTTCTGATTACCTTTGACTCCCAGAATTCTCCCAGAATTCTTTGCTGCTCTAACCATCTTTGTTTTGGTTCTCAAAGGCAGTTTTGAGAACTAAAGTTTTACTTCAGTTTCTTTTTTGAAAATTATCTTTCTGGCCTCTCTCCTGACTCCTCTTAGAACCTGCAAATTATTTTGCTGACTGTTGGTGAATTCATTGATCTATTGCTATGTTGGCATTTTGTGCCTAATTTTGTCCTGGAAATTGTGTTTGTTTTTGCTTAACATTTTATTATGGAAATTTCAAATGTGTACAAAAGTAGAGAGATTAGAAAAATAAACCCCCACATACCTATCATCTACTTTCAACAACTAAAACTATACAACTATTCTTAGTTTGTGCATCACGCACTGTATGTTATACAATTTTATTCATCATACTGATATGCAATTTTATTACATTTCTAAGAGACAATGACTCTTATTAATCTAATATCATTATCTAACTATTCATATTTTCTTAATATTAATTAGTACTAATTTTACTAGGAAGGATTTTAACTAATATCTAAACTGTGTTCAAATATCATCAATTGTCCTATGCATGTCTTTTTCTTAAAAATTATTAGGGTTTCACTTCCTGTTTGAATCAAGCAGCTTTTAAAAAAATGTAGTAAGAGCATTTAACGCGAGATCTACTTTCTTAACACATTTCTAGATGCACAGTACAGTATTGTTAACTACAGGCACAAAGCTGTCCAGCAGATCTCTAAGCTTGGTTCATCTTACATAAGTGAAACTTTGTACCCATTGGATGGCAACTCATTGTTTCTCCCTCTCCCAGATTCCTGGCAACCACCTTTCCACTCTCTGTCTCTGTGTGTTTGACTATTTTAGATATCTTATATAAAGGGAATCAGGAAGTACTTACCCTTCTCTGGCTACCTTTTTTCACTTAGCGTAGTGTCCTCCATGTTTATCCATGCTGTCATATAGGCCATCATCAACTTCTTGTTTAAGGCTGACTGCTACATCATTGTGTGCACACACAACCTTTTCCTTATCCATTCAGTGGACATTTGGGTTGTTTCCATATCTTGGCTATTGTGAATACAACATAGGAATGCATGTATCTCTTCAAGATTCTGCATTTAATTTTTTGGATATATACTCAAAAGTGAGATTGCTATACCATATAGTTATTCTATTTTTCATATCTCAAGAAATTTCTATACTCTTTTTCGTAGTGGCTGTACAATTTTACATTCTTCCCAGCAATAAACAATGGCTTTAATTTCTACACATCCTTACCAACACTTGCTATCTTTTGGTTTTTTGAAAATGTCTTCTTTTCTTCATAATTGTTTTGTTCAAGTAAAATTTACATGCAACATCTGATTAATGCAGATTATTTATTCTGCTTTGTATCAGCCCCTTCTCTCTTTCATGTTTTTCCTTAAAATTTTCTGTGTACATGAATTTTATAGAATTTCCTATAGAAAATCCTGTAGAACTTTCTATATTCTGGATTTGGCTGATTACATACCTGTGATGTTATAAATAATAGATTTTCCTTTCTCTGTATTTTCTGTAAATAATTAGCTCTACACTAAGACTAAGGTTAAGGTTTCATTTTTTGTTGTTGTTGTTTCTGAGGATACATTGTAATTTATCATAGGTCAGGATGGCTACTGCTTATCATACTACTTCAGTGGAAACAATGTATCTCTCTTTTTGTGATATTAAAATTAGTCTTACTTTTAGATGTTATCAGACTAATCCTTCCATTATGAATTTCCATGCCAACTTTCACTTCATAAGCTTTTGGCATGTTTCTTCCAGGGAGTTTAGAAACAGAATTATTAATAAACAAATACAATAAAGCCCCCCCCAAACAAACAGAATATTGCATCTACTTTATGGTCCTGGTCTTACTTTGGTTTCAGGGGTCCATCCTCTGTTTATTTTTATTTTTTTTGTTAGTAGCACTTTATTTTGAGGTGGGTCTTTTCTGGCAGTATATGTGTGGGTCATGTTTTCTTATCTATTCAGCTACTCTATGTTTTTTGATTGGAGCATTTAATCCATTTACATTTAAGGTTATTATTTATTGGTATTTATTCATTGCCACTTTACTACCTGTGGTCCTCTCTCTCTCACTCTTCTTTTTTAAAAAATACATTTTGTTGACTATGCTATTACAGTTGTCTCATTTTCCGCCCTTCACTCCCCTCCGCCCTGCACACCCCCTCCCACCCACATTCCCCCTCTTTAGTTCATGTCCATAGGTCATACTTATAAGTTCTTTAGCTTCTACATTTCCCATACTATTCTTACCCTCCTCTTGTCTATTTTCTACCTACCATTTATATTACTTGTTCTCTGTACCTTTTCACTCTCTCTCCTCCTCCCACACCCCTGCTGATAACCCTCCATGTGATCTCCATTTCTGTGGTTCTGTTCCTGTTCTAGTTGTTTGCTTAGTTGTTTTTGTTTTTGTTCTAGGTGTGGTTGTTAATAATTGTGAGTTTGCTGTCATTTTACTGTACATGATTTTTATCTTCTTTTTCTTACTAAGTCCCTTTAACATTTCATATAATAAGGGCTTGGTGATGATGAACTCCTTTAACTTGACCTTATCTGAGAAGCACTTTATCTGCCCTTCCATTCTAAATGAAAGCTTTGCTGGATAGAGCAATCATGGATGTCGATCCTTGCTTTTCATGACTTGAAATATTTCTTTCTAGTCCCTTCTTGCCTGTAAGGTCTCTTTTGAGAATCAGCTGACAGTCTGATGGGAGCTCCTTTGTAGGTAACTATCTCCTTATATCTTGTTACTTCTAGGATTATCTCTGTCATTTTAATCTTGGGTAATGTAATTATGATGTGCCTTGGTGTGTTCCTCCTCGGGTTCAACTTCTTTGGGATGCTCTGAGCTTCCTGGATTTCCTGGAAGTCTATTTCCTTTGCCAGATTGGGGAAGTTCTCTTTTATTATTTCTTCAAATAATTTTTCCACTTGTTGCTCTTCCTCTTCCCCTTCTGGTACCCCTATAATTCAGATGTTGGAACGTTTCAAGATGTCCTGGAGGCTCCTAAGCCTCTCCTCATTTTTTTGAATTCTTGTTTCTTCCTTCTTTTTTGATTGGTTGTTTCTTTCTTACTTCTGGTCCACTCCATTGATCCGAGTCCCAGTTTTCTTCCCATCACTAGTGGTTCCCTGTGCATTTTCCTTCATTTCACTTAGCATAGCCTTCATTTTTTCATCTAATTTGTGACCAAATTCAACCAATTCTGTGAGCATCCTGATCACAGTGCTTGGAACTGTGCATCTGATAGGCTGGCTATCTCTTCGTCACCTAGTTGTGTTTGTTTTGGAGCTTTGATCTGTTCTTTCATTTGGGCCATTTTTTTGTTTTTTTGTCTTGATGCTCCTGTTATGTAGTGAGTGGAGCCACTGAGCTCCACTCAACATAACACAGGATTCATCCTTTCCTGGCTTTCTTACCGAGTCCTGGCTAGGTCGGCAGCATCTCATAGCCCTTATAGTCTAGAGAAAGAAGTAAGGAAGTAGCAATAATATGAAATGGTTATACAGATATTTTTATCCTTTTTTGGCAAATAAAATCAATTAAAAGAGAGGCAAAGAGGCTTTTCAAAAGATGCACAACAAGAAGTAAGATGACAGGATCTGAGCTGAAGATGTATTATGTCTTGTTAGTCTATCGTGACCTCCCAAAGTGGAATGATTATACATTTAATAGACTAGATTCATTTTCAGGAAAAATGGGCAATAGCAAATGAAATTAATGACATGATTAACAAAATCATCATCATTGTTATCATTACTGTTTTCATTGCTGTTCAAGACAACAGCCCTTTTTTGCCTTAATTCCTGCATCCCCTTCAGAACAATTCTGTGTGTTACAAGACTAAACTGACATGTCAAGGGGACAGCTATTGGCTCCTTCTTTCTTGGCTTTCTGGGCTCCTCTCACAGCTATCACTCCCTCTCCCATATAAGAATAATATTTCCATAAAGGAGGTAAAAAGAAAAGATGGAGAAGAAGAGAGAGAAGAAGATAAAGGAGATGGCAGAGGGAAGGGGAAGCCGAGAACAAGGTGATGAGAGAGAAAAGTCTTGTGATCTATTTACAGTATAACCCTGCTTAGAAATGTAAATACATATGTAAGGACCACATCTGCCTAATCTCCTCCAGCCCTAAGTTCTTGTCATCATCATCATCTTTATCACCATCAGTAATAACTTCATTTATTCACCCATTTAGCAATTCTTTAAGAGTTTACCATGTGCCAGGCATAAAAATGGAGGGGGAGGAACTGGCATAATCTTGTCATCTTAGAGCTTAGAGTCAAGTAAGGGTGACCAGCATTAATCAAATATGTAAATAAGTGTGAAATTATAATCATAACACATCATGAAGAAAAGATGTATGGTGCGTAACAGAGAGACTCACTTTAATCCCTAGCATCAAGACAGGCTCCTGATGATATGACATCTGAGCTAAATTCTCAAGGATGAGAAAGCTTGAGTTGACAAAGAAGAGGTGAGTGGCATCTAGTGATAAGCAATATTATGTGCAAGGGCCCGGTGACAGGAAGGACATGGCCCACCATGGAGATCAAAATACTGAATGAGAAGATTGTGGAGTGAATGAAGGATACACTGGTATAAAGATGGCAAAACCCACAGGGCCTTGCTAAAAAAATGAAATAAGTTCTCACAGCAAAGAGAAGCCAGGAAGGATTTTAGTAAGCATCACCTGGTGTAATGAAAACTAGTATTGGAACTATCATGAAGCACCATTGGAAAAAAGTGCTAACTGAGGTCACCTAAATAAAGAGATTAATTTGATAGCAGACAAAAAAACTCAAAGAGGAATTCTTTGGACACCTATCAATTGTTGGGGAAATCTGCTTTGGACAAATGTAAGAATTTCTACAACCAATAATGAATTCAGGTAGGAAAGATGGCACTATTTAGGTTGGAGGAGGCTAGTTACAGGAAATTTCTGTAGAGTTGATTTGAATTCAGTGAGTAAATTCATGTCTCTGTATCTTCACCCTTCTATAGTGCTTCCTGGCATAGAAACACATCTTCGTGTAGCACACTGGGGTACGCAGAGGAGGCTGTTGCTAGGTAAAGATCAACTCCAGGGAACTCAAGCTTCCTGGGTCCTCCTGGTGGCAGAGGGGAATCTAGATATTAGTACACCTTTAAAGCACCAGTGGCACGCTACTCGGGGAGCTATGCTCTGCAGGACTGGACTAGGGGGACAGGAGGAGGTGGAAACCCGGGCTTCTCCAACGGTGTTGGGCCTTTTGCCATAATATTCAGGGGTTGCCATAGGGGGCTGATCTCAGTCCTCCTACTTCCATATAAACAGCATTCCTATTTATGTTCTATGTACTGGGCAGCACTATATAAATGCCAGATTTTATTTTAAAGAAGAATTTTAAAATAGACATGTGAAAGCCACTGTTCTTATAGAAAAAAACTTTGACCTGGCATAGGGGAGGTTTGACTACTTCTCCTAACTTCCCCAAAATAATTGGAGAGGTTCAGTGAGTCACTTGCCCTTGGGGTTTCAGTTTCTCCATCTGTTCCCCTGGGGTGTGCATATCTGCCTTACACATCTTACTGGGTTGTTGTGAGAACCCAGGAGTGAGGCAGTTTAAGTGTTTTGCCCAACACCATGCAATACATTCCCCCACTGTTTTCTTTTTAAGTCATAAACATCACTTGCAATATAGAGGCTTTCAGAGGATCAAAAATCACTTAGCTATCCCTGGAGAGAGAAAGTGCTATTAGGGGTGAAGCTGACATGAGCCATTTTTTAAAATAATAATGGAAAACAACTTACTTTGCAAGTTTGGTACACTGTGGTGGATAACTATCTGTTTCTCAGGAAATCTGTGTGTTAGGCTGCAAATACATCCCCAGGGACCCAAGGGCAAAAATAAGACTTTGCCTTCAAGGTACTGTGGCAGCACCTCCTTCTAGCTAGGGTGGGGACATCAGTGGAGAGCTCTGGAATCCGGACTCTGGTGGTGGTTAAGAGATCGTTTCTGTAAAGGCTGGTGTATGCAAAACCCAGGGAGGAGAGAGACTAGAAGTTTCCCTTGTTGTAAGGAAGATGATCATTTTAATGCAGTATCATGTGACAGAAGTTGCACGCACTCCCTGAATTTCTCCCAACAAAGTACTTCTCTCTAGATTGAGCACAAAGTCCTACTCCAGAGAGCCAAGCCTCCCATCAGAAGTTTTCAAAGGTGAAAGACATAATAAACTTTTCTTCCACAATTTAATCCATGAGCGGCCTGTTTTAAATATAGTAGAAAGAGCAAGATTTTTAGGTATCCCATTAACTAGCTAAAAATCCTCTCTGCCAATTAATAGCTCTAAGACTTAGGATAGCTATTTTGCCTCCCTCTAACTGTATTGTCACCTATAAAGTAGGTAGAAATAATAACAACAACAGGATGCTATTATAAAGTAGGCAAAAATCATCATCATCACCTACCTAACAGAGTTACTGAAATGGTTAAATGAGTGAAGGTAATTGCTTCAAGTTGTGATGGGCCATGCAGTGTCACGCACTGAGGCAGTTTCCAGGTGGTGTGGCCCTGCTTTTGGAAGATGCCATTGCACAGTATAGTCTGGGCGTGTGTATTGTTCCTTCTTTTAGCCGTTTGTCATACATTGCTTTTTTATTTGAGTATGTGTGGTTATAGCTTGACTGTCTCTTTCGGAGGAAAGAAGTTGGCTTGCCAGGATGAACAGGCGAGGAAGCTGGGAAGTACATAGTAAAAGGGACACCTGCAGAGGCATTTTTACAATTTGTGGGACAAGGAGCACTGAGAATGCCTTTTTTAATCAAGAGGGGATCTTCGTTTTTCTTCTGTCTAGCACCCTAGCATTCTTTAGGGAGTTTCTTCTCCCCCATTCCAATCATGTGGCTGTTGGGGCTCCCCATTGCAGCCGTCACACTTGCTGGTGCTCATGGGAACCAGCCCTGGTCTGGCATAGTCCAGACCCAGGCCACGGGGATGACCGAAGCAGGGTGGGTGTGTGCTTCCAGTTAGCAATCAGTATATTTTCCCCAGGAGATTTTGTCGGGGGCTTAGGGCAAGGCACTGGTAGGAATGACCTTCCCCATGCATTAGAATGGAGACGAACTTGAAAAGAGAAGAGGGATGAAGGTCAGCCCTGAGTTGCTACATCCATTGTGACAGATGCTGCATCTTCCCATCTGTTTTCCAGTTACAAAAACAGCAAAGTAACTTTTTCTCCTTTTGACTTGAAGCTCTCTCTTACAACTAAAAGAGTCTTGAGTAAGCAACTTCTTGTGGACAATGTTTGTATTGAAGAAAATCATGTAGGTTTTCAAAATTCTTACACACCTTTTAATGTCTTGAATATCATATTAATTTTAACTACAAACATCTGACATAAATTGAGGACCATGTGAGAGAGTGAGGACATTTGACAAGAAAGCATATAACTGAAAAAAAGTCATCATCAATTACGAATTTACTCTCAGGTGCATCTGATCTGAATTTTATTTCAGCTTCTACACAGAAAAGAGAGAATTTATGCTTAAAATACCTACATTAAAAGAATATTACAGATGTTCTACCGTCTGACGCTGAGGTTTTGTTTCCTAAAAGTTCGTTTGAAATCCATCATGATTCTTCCTTTGAAAAAGCTGGTGTCTTTGACATTTCTGAAATACTTTTCAGATGTGGTCTCAGAGATCTTATTTGCATCTTTAATTAATTCTCGTGCATTGGAACAGGAAGGGATTTGTTGGATAGCATTAAGTGTTTATGACAATTTCCAGGAGGATTAGGGGATTAGGCTTGGATGATACACAGATCAGAAGAAAAACTAGGAGGAATGGGGTTTTAGGGAAACCCCCCTGGCCTTCGCACTGCTGGTTGCAGCCTATGGTGCTCTGGATACGATGACAAGATTGCCAGGAGGCGCAAGTGCTTCTCTATGGTTGCCGGGAGAAGCAAGTGCCTCCGCCCTTCCTCCCCTCAAGTAGCAATCATCTCTCTGCTTCACTGCTGATGCCTGTTTCTTCCCAACTTCATGGATCCATGTGGCAGAACACGAGCTGGATCTGGAGACTTAACTACAAACAAATCTCAAAAATACAGCTTTAGATTTTCTAGTTCTATGTCCAGGGAGCCTGCTAGAAAATGTTTAGCACAGGGATTGAGTGAGCCAATCTGCAGAGTCCTCCGCATGTTTTGTCTGATTTTTGTCTCATATTAACCTGATGAGACGGATCTTTTGATTCCTATTTTACAGATGAGAAGACAAAGGCCCTGTGATGAGGGGACTGGAACGAGAAATTCTCTTAAACTGAACCCCTTGTTTCTTTCACCTTGAGCTGCTATTTTTCCTGATTATTTCTAGAGCTTAAATGCATGTTCAGTTAATACTTCTTCCCATCACTATTTCACCTAGAGCAGGACTGTTGTCAAAGCTGTCACATTTGAAAGTGCATGCATCGTCCACATTAGCCACAGTTCAGAGATTCACATTTGAAGAATGGAGTCAACAACTGGGCTAGTGCTGGCTCAGTGTTGTGATTTGGGGATTTTCATAGATGGCACGTTCTAGAACTGTATGCCCCACAAAGGAATTCTTCACGGTTGTCCCTCAACTGAACCCAATTTGACATTTTCAACATGCCTGTTGGCCAAATACTTAACACCAGCCATAGTCTTCAGGAGAGCAGTGATGACATGCATACAATTAATGCCCTAACAAAATGTCTTGTAAATGTGTACTGTGATTTAGTGCTGGAAAAAGAGTCTTTGTATGTGTATATGCTTTAAAGATGTTATTTATTTATTTTAGAGAGGGAAAGGGAGGGAGAAAGGGAGGGAGAGAAACATCAATGTGTGGTTGCCTCTCACCTGCCCCCCCGGGGACCTGGCCCATAATCCAGTCATATGCCCTAGACTGGGTATCGAACCAGTGACCCTTTGATTTGCAGACCAGCACTCATTCCACTAAGCCACACCAGCTAGGGCTGTGTGTGTGCTTTTTAAGATAAGTGAAATGCATATAAGACAAACGTTATTGAATATTAAGCATATAAGACCAATATTATTGAAAAACATTTTGTCATGAATTTACTCATTTAAATATCCTACCTATAGATGAAAGTGATCTGTGATCTCAGATATCTCTAAGAAACTGGGAGAATACTGGAAGGTTTAGAATATAAGAGTACTTCACCTGAATTCAGCCTTTAAACCAATTCCCTTGAGTTTAAAAATGACCCAGGGAAGGTGGGAAAGGGATATAGTGAAACAAGCAGACAAAAAATCTTTGGGTTGATTGGGTGAAACGGATATGTCCAAAATCAAAGTTTATCCTGCCTTATATATAAAGCTAGAAACACCTGTGATCTTAATTTAAACATTTAGCCCCTGAAAATAAAGATTTCTAAAACTGAAACAGGAAAGCTGTGTGGAGAACTGAAGTTTAGCCTGAATCTATTGAAACACTGTATCTGTCAGTAGTAATTAGAAGGAAGAGGGCACAATTATTGTTTCAAAAATCTGTTAATTATTATTCTAAATGCTAGGCCACGGGCCATGGCTTTGCTAAATAATAACCAAGGTCAGTGAAAGAATGACCTTGGGGCTCTGAAGAGTATAAAATATTTGTGCCAGGTATATCCACAAGATGGATTGCATGCAAGCTCTGCCAATCTAGTAATAGTTGTTTAATTGTCCTGAATGTCAATAGTTGTAAACCATGATTTGTAGTGAGTTACAGAGCTTTCTATTTTATGGTTTATCTACCCATCCACTACCTGTTGGCTGTAAACTCAACTAGTAAGCATTCTTCACACCAGAGAACCCATGTAAGCCAGTTTGTTGTTTATCCAATGTTGAGTTCTTTCGGTAATTTGGTTCAACTCCCATGTTGCAGTGGGGATGCAGGGGCTATGTTTCATATGAGTCTGTATATTACAATGAAAGAGAGCAGTAGAGCAAATGTCTATTGTAGAGCCAATCTCAAATGTGCAATCATACCAATCATACATTAGTGAACCGGCACAAAAATATAACTTCTACTGTAGGTCAGGAAATTCCGACTCTGACACTACTCAGGGCATTCTGACATGCACCTCATATAGACAGCTCTTTGCAAGGTGGACCCAATAAACCTGACGGCAGCATCCACTAGCGTTGTAACAGAGCCCAGTGGCAGGGTCATGGAGGAGGGAGGCTCAGAAGGCTCCAGAACTCAAGTGTTGCACTCGAGTAATCGAACTGCAAAGTTTTCTGGCTTCCTAAACTTCCTAAAGGTTGGTAGAGCCCATGCAATTTTTCTGACCACATTCTAATTTCTAACATCTCTAGGCTAATCTAAAAACTCTCTGATGTGGATTTTGATAGGTGTATGGAATGCCAAGTAACCACGTGTAAGGTGTCAGGTCTTGTGCATAGTAGTTCATTTTCTATTTAAATACCCTTGAATTACCTTGGAGTATGCATTTCTGATGAGAATACTTCAGGATCTAACTGACCCTCACATGTAGATTAGGGATTGAACAATGTGAAAATATGTGTTTCACAATTTATACTCATTTATTTGAAAACTATTTGATTTTTATTTATTTTAGAGAGAGAGGAAAGGAGGGAGAAAGAGAGAAACATCAATCGGTAACCAGGGGTCTGGCCCACAACCCAGGCATGTGTCCTGACCTGTGCCCTGACCGGGAATTGAACCAGTGACATTTTGGTTTGCAGGATAACACCTGCAAACCAAATGAGCCATACCAATCAGGACTATACTTACTTATTTTTAAAAGAAACTTACCATGCTGACAATATAACATACATCCACATCTTAATTTGTGCCATTTCTGGAGTTGTCTCTCCATGACAGGAATATTTTGTCTTATTGACCTTCACCATTAAGACTTATTTCCTTTGCCCTGGAGCCCACAGCAACCCCCCCCTTGGACCCCTGCCACTGGCTACCTTATGTGGGTACTCAAGTCTTTCATATGTTTAGATCTTATTCCCCAAGGTGAAAAAAGGCCCGGTATCATTTTTCTATAGCTCTTTATTCAGTTACGATAGGGCTACATGCCTTGGATGCCTTGGAAGTGTGCTCAATAGATAGCTGTTGATGAATGGTGACATGAAGCCATTAAGGAGAGCTCCAATATGCCTTACTACTGCTCCTGTTTGGCAGAGATTTTGTGGTCCTTTTAACTTAGTGATCCTGGGACAGAAGATGTATGCTTTTGGGTTCTGGAAGCAATGTACTTGGAGGTGTCTACTTTGACAGCTAAAGGCAGGTGTCTTCGAGATCCCCAGCTGTAACCTGCAGCAAACACCACTATGAGAAGGGCTATGGGAATAGTGCTTTGTAAGTTTGTTATGAATCTTGAGCTCTAGGAGTCTGCCGACCTCCATCCCAACAAATATGTGTATGTATATTCATGCCACACACACACACACACACACACACACACAGACATACACACACACCCCACAGCCCTACCATTTACTTTTTTTCCTTGGCATTTACATAGCAGCAGATGTGCTGTGAATAGACACGGAGCAACAGGGCTGGCCTACCAATGGGCCCAGAGGTGAGGCATCTGGTGGAACAGATGCCACGTGGCAGGGGGACACAGACTGCCCAGAAAGTGCTCCTCTCCCGTGCATGGCACCAAGGATCTGACCAGTGCCTGCTTGGGCACCATGCCTTCCAAACAGATGGGAAAAGATCAGAGCCAAGCGTCTATGGAGAAAGTTCTCAGACTGCCTGTGAGACGGAGGGGCCTGCGCCAGAGAATCTGAAGCCGCCGTCTTGTAAAAGTCATCTCTTCACTGTCACCTGAGCACCTTGCATTCATCAACCGCTGTCAAGCAGTTTTTGCCCAAGTATCACCATGGCACAGTGAACCTTTAAATAAATGCCTTACCTTGTTCTTGGAGATGACAAGAGGATTAATTAGTTAATGTTAGCAATGCTCCTGCAAGATGAATGGATGAAAGAAAACTCACAAAGTGTATTATTAATAATGGAATGAGGTCACACTTCATAAAAGCCCTGCAGAAAGTCCCATTTTCAGTGTAGAGCAGTCATTTTGTATTAGAGTTCCACTTTTTACCAAAATATTTAACAAGCACAATGCAATGTAATTTGGGGTTTTAACTAGAGAAAAACAAGTGGATACAGGAGAAATGTTGGGAAGGAAAACATGACGTTCACTCATCCTTATATGTCTTTTGTGTGGCCTAGAAGCAGAGTCCACTTTTCCCCAGGGAGGATAAGCTGTCTTACTCATGGTTCTAATAATTTTAATTCTTTGCATCCACTAAATTAACTACTATAATACATAGAAGGAAAACTAACTGTAAGGGGCACTTGAATCTTTAGATAAGCAAAAATAAGGTGTTAGATATGTTGGTATAAAATAACATCCTTGAGTAAATACAATTATCTTATTCTCAAGTACATTTGGCACCAGAATGAAACTGACAATTATTTCCAAAGTGAAAGCCCCCAGGGGGGCCTGTCTTCAACAGAAACATCCACAAAATAAACGGTAATGAACCCAGACAATGGGGACTTAAATTAGCATGATTTCTTTCACCACAGAATCATTGGGCTTCCTTGTCTAACTTTCTAAGTCTCATTTTTTTTCAGTGCTTCCTGAATTTTATCTCCCTTTGTGAGACAAACCAGATCATCTTAGCCTAAAGACCTTCTCTTGCACCTTAAATTTGTTGTTATATCTTTTACCTTATTTGCAGTTTTTTATCTTTAACCTTTCATTTACTGTGCATGTACCTTGTTTCACCAAAGTGATCGTTAACTCCTAGAAAGCAGAGTCAGCTTCATAGGAGTTAAATTTTACCCCCCACCATCTCGATCACAGTATCTTAATGTAGTATGTCCTTCATAAGTACCTGTTGATTGATTCTTTAAGAAAAATGACAATTGTAGACGACCCATAGGAAGCATTCTCAATCTGCCAGCTATTGCCCTGTTTTCATGCATGGTCTCATTCTAGTCACAACGGTTGGGAAGTGAGTACCACTACCATCTCAAGTCCACAAAAAAAGAACACTGAATCTACAACAAGTTCACTAAGTTGCCCCCAAACTGTACAGCTAGAAAGGTGCAGGGACTTGGCTTGAATTCCACTCTGGCTAATTTCAATGATCCACTATGTTACATTGCCTCTAAAGTTCTTTCATTCCTTGGAATGAAAACCCCCACTTCCTGAAAATGCATCACTTAAAGTTCCTTTAGAAAACTTTTTTTAAATTACATCATATCTTACCATTAAATGCCAACTGCCTCAATTTATAACAAATACACATAGATGAGAATGCACTTTAAGTATTTGGCTGGTGAATATAAATCTGGACAAAACGGGTCTAAAGGGGAGAAGAAACCTTGCTCTTTGAATTCTCAGCTTCATTCATACTTTAAAGCCACCCAGGGAGGGAGGTATGGGGGAATGGGTCAAGGGGTCAGGGGATTAAGAAGTCCAAATAGCCATGAGGATGTAGTTACAGAACAGGCATGGGGATGTAAAGTATGATACAGGAAATGGAGTAGCTAAAGAACCTACTCATGACCCATGGACATGAAGAATGGTATGGGGGCTGCCTGAGGAAGTGGGGGGTACTGGGTGGAGAGCGGCAAAGAGGGAAAATTGAGACAACTGTAATAGCATAATCAATACAATATAATTAAAAAAATAAAGCCACCCATGATGGTGTCTGTCTCCAAGCCTATTCAGGTTCCTCTGCTCCCACCAGGAATGCTATGGGGAGTAATTAGATATTGCTCACAGAGTATAGTGTAATAATATAATTGACAATAGGCCATCTAGGAGCTCTTCTGCTATTATGAGATCATTTGAATACAACCATCTCTATGGTCCAAAAGCAGTAAATAACTTGCAGCCAAATGGCTTTGACATTCAGGTTCCAAGCATTCTGATGCACGGGATAATTCAATGCAGTCTAATGGCTTGAATTGGCTACTTGCTTTCTTGATTGACTCTCTATTCATGGTAAATTGCTTAGTAGTTAACAGGATAACTGCTGGGGCATGAGAACTAAAATCATAATGGCATATGTTTGCAGGAAATGACTCCTCTGTAGTAAAGATTTATAACCTTATATGTTCATTCATTCGATAAACATTTATTCAGCACCATCCCTGTACTAGTGCTGCAGATACTTTATGAAGAATATAAATATCTTGACCTCTGGAGCTTACATTCAAGTAAGCAAGACACAAAATGCATGTATTTAACTATGCTATCATCTAACTTCAGAAAGTGATCATTGCTCTAATGCAAGAGTACGTAAGATGATAGGGAGGAGGAAGGAGGTGATAGACAGTCAGAGAAGGACCATGTAAAAGTGACATGAGAAGATACCTGAATGTTGCAAAGACACAAATGATGATCTGGAAGAGGAACATTCTGGGCAGAGGGCACATCAAGCATACAGATCCTGAAGTGGGAAAAAGATTGGTCTGTTAAAGGAATACTAAACAGCCAAATTGGCTACTATAAAATGAGGGAGGCCAAAGGTCTAGACAAAGAGGTTGGAGAGGCTGGAAAGGTGGGCAGGGGCCAGACCATAAATTCCCTTGGAGGCCATCTTTGAATTTTATTCTGAAACTGTTGGGAGATTTTGAAAGGAATGTCATGGTCAGATTTACATTTAGAAAGGTCACACTGACTGCTCTGTAGGTAATACTGTATAGAATTCTAGAGAGAAGGAAGGCCAATTAAGAGCTACTCAAGGAGATGACAATTTTTTGGACTGTAATTTAGCAATGGATAAGGTGAGAGTGTTCTGATTCAGGATATGTTCTTGAAGCTACAGCTGTCAGGATTGGACTATTTGAGAATAAGAGATTAATTCTATATTCAAGGGTTAAAAAGTGACTTAATAATGCTAAAATACAAAAAATGGACTTCACAGACCATATTTTCTTCTCAGTATCATTTGCACACTTTAATGGTCCATTCCCAGTGGGAATTTCTCATAATAGAACACAAAGCTCTTACAGTTCTAAAGCTAAAAACTAGTGTTGTGTAATGTCCTTAGGTTTAACAACCTAGTCCAACCTCTGTTATTATTTGTTTCCTGTTGACCCAGAATGGGCTACCCTACCTCTCTGGACCTCAATTTCCCTTATTTAAAAAGTGTTAGTGGAAGAAAGAATTGGAAAATATCTAAGGTTCCTTCTAGCTACATTCTTTAAGCAATTGTGAAATTTATTAAATTATAAGGTTTAATTTTAACATAAGTGAGCAATTTACAGACATTTTATGAAAGTAAAATAATAATTGATTATAGAGTTTTCTCGCTAAAATTAGAATAGATCCTGGGAGGAGATGTGGTTTGGCAAGTACAATCTGAGGAAGAATGGCAAGTCATGCCTATTCAAGCAGAGTCTCTGGGTCTTTCAATCCTGCTGGGTGCACCTAATTTAATTTGGAATATTTGTAGTGAAACTATTTCCCTTGTACCTTCACCAGTGTAAGTACTAAATCTACAGACCTACTTTTTTATATCTGCTTTTTCCTCTACAAGAAACTATTATTTGGTTAGAAAGACGTCTTGATACTAAAAAAATAATAATCAAACTATATCTTCCAATTAGTATAATTGTGGTCAACCTCTTATCATATATTTGAAATTATTTTTCACTCTCCAATTCAAGACTTTGAAGATGAGAGTAAGAAAAGTATTCTAGATGAAAGAATTAGAATCTCTTAGAAATATGAATGCTTCAAATCTAAAACAGAGTAAACTTAAGAGAGATGTTAGCACTCTACAATTGGTCTTTGCCCAACTTCCCCAGAAAGCAGAGCCTGAGCTTAAATCTTATGCTATTTTATTAAGAAATGAAATCAGAAAGAAGCAGAAATGAGCAAAGAGGAGAGGGAAATGCAGCACAAGGCTGCTGCTTGAGCAGGGACCATTGAAAATGCCTATTTGATGTTGTGGAACTGTGTTATGAACTCCATCTCAAATAGTCTGCTTGGAGTAGGAATTTA
The DNA here is from genome assembly GCF_004126475.2 of Phyllostomus discolor. Classification (NCBI taxonomy): domain Eukaryota; kingdom Metazoa; phylum Chordata; class Mammalia; order Chiroptera; family Phyllostomidae; genus Phyllostomus; species Phyllostomus discolor. The sequence continues at coordinate 157,087,425 of NC_040907.2, forward strand.
TACAGCAGATCCTGTATCCTACTAATCAAAATTCATTCCACCAGGTGTTAACCGCCTCACATTCCTAACTTTCATAAACAGGGTGACCAAGTTGGGAGGCAGCAGGGAGGTGGCATGGGAAGGAGGTGAGGTGCAATTGAGTTGCCGTGAGTGCAAATGGACAGAGCCATGCAAGTTGATCTCCAAAGCAGTGGCTGGAGGCATGAGTATCTGAAGTGGTGCATAAAAGGAGTCTGACTCAAAGTACTCCCTCTCAACTGTGCAAATGCAAAGTAGAAAGGAAAGAAATGAGAAATACGTAAGGATGACTTAGAGGACTTAACCCACAGTATAAGTGACATGAGTTAACTATATCATGCATCTGACAAACAAAACAAAACAAAACAAAAACAATTCCATGTTGGGAGGCTCAACAAGAGTAGAGGGTCTAGAAGTTGGAAGAGGCTTATATTGTTTTACTCTGTTCTAGTCAGTTTACATATAAAACAGAATATGATCAAAGAAGAGTGGCCATGATAGCTAGGCAAATGATAAATTATGCTAGATAATGAGTTATAGATAAAGGAATTGGAAAAATATTTTTGTAGAATAACATTGAAAGAAATTATGCTATTCTATATCCTAACAGTTGAAGTAGTTCAAATGGAAGACAGCCGAGACTCTGTGAGGTACAACCCATGGAAATGAAAACAATTTGTTCAATTCATTGGGATTATAGTTAATTATACTATATTTCATACTTGGAATTTGCTAAGAGGGTAGATCTTGAACACTGTTCTAAAGAGGAAATTATATAAGATGAGAAATGTATTAATTGACTTAATAGTAGGAATCATTTTACAATATATATGTAAATCACATCAGCATATTGTGCATGTTAAATACATTGCAATTTTATTTGTCAAAAATTTACTTCAACACAGCTGGAAAAAAGCAACAAGGAAGTTTCTCAGAAAGTAAAGTAAAATGACAAGATATATCCCATGGCTACATGTGAATCCCTAGGAGTGCCAAGCAGGATATAGTAGTGTCAACATTCACTTTAATTGCTGACAAAGAAGAATAATATTAAAATAAAAGAATGGAGGAAGGGCTTCGGTTAGAAGTGTGAGTATTAGCATCACACACGGAGCTGATGTTCTAGGTCCAGCAGCAGCATGGACTCCACAGACAGAAGCTTGACTTCTCCAGAGCCAGCACTCATTCAATGGCAAGAAATTCTGTATTTCAAAATGGGGCTCATTTGAATGGAAAGAAAGAAGCTCAAGTTATAATGAGCCTCCAAGGCATTTTATAAAATTCTCATTAGAAAATAACACTGCCAACAGGCTTATGGGTACTAAATCTATGAACAAATAATATGAATGAGATTCTAAACATTCAAAGCCTGTACCATTTTCTTAAAAGCATAAGTTCGATTGGTCAAATGCGAAATAAATTGTAAGAGAGATTAACAAAATAGTACCATAGCAGAAAAAATTCTTAGGAATTAAGCAAAGGAATAAGCATCCCCACATATGATGGATATTTATAGCAATTATTAAAAAATTTTGCACCTGTGTGCTATTTTAACAAACCTTAGCATTATATGACATGTAGTTGTATGGGGAAGCTCTGGGGTGTTTTGCTCTGAGAATTGGATGGTGTTCTCCTAATGAGAAGCAAGTAAATAATGTAAAATATTAATTCAATACTCAGATGGTGCTAATGAATGAGCAGCATGGACCACCAGCTCTTCTCACTGGGACAGGTGACTCCATGAGTAGCAAGTTCCTAGATACCAATGAGTGATAAGGCTAACCATTTCCATGAGATACAGATGTTTATTCAGAGACATCATTGCAAGTGGCCCTTAAAAGAAAAATCGGAAATTTTTAAATGTCATTAAAATTAAATTGGAATTGAAAAAGTATTGAGTGCACTTGATCTCCTATTGTTGTCTGATGCCATCTTAGAACTAACTCATATATTTATCTAATTCAATCACCATTCCCCATCCATCCATCCATCCATCTATCCATCTGCTGATCATTTAAAGTATGGTCCCCAGAATTATACTGCTGGATTTATAAATCTTGAGCCTCAACTTAGTAACGATATGACTTTGGATAAGTTATTTAACCTTCCAACATTTTAGTTTCTTCATGTATAAAAGAGGGGTAATAATTCTACTTACTTTCATAGATTCCTCATCATAAACTAGAAAGCCAAAGATGAGTGAGGAACCTAGCTACCTCTCTCTTAGTGTTAGAAGTAATGGAAATAGATGCTAAAGGCCGATCTTAAAAACAACAACAAGAAGCTCAGATAAACAATCTAACTTTACCCTTAAAGGAAGTTGAAAAAGAAAAATAAATGAAGCCCAAAGTGAGTAGAAGGAAGGAAATGATAAAGATCAGAGCAGAAATAAATAGAGTATAAAAACAATACAAAAAGATCAGTGAATCCAAGAGCTGGTTCTTTTAAAAGATAAAGAAGATTAACAAACCTTTAACAAGACTAATCAAGAAAAAAAGAGAGAGGACCCAAGTAAATAAAATCAGAAATGAAAGAGGATAAATAACAACTGACATCAAAGAAGTACAAAGGGTTGGAAGAAAATATTATGAACAACTATATACCAACAAACTGGACAACTTGGATGAAATGGATAAATTCCTAGAAACATACAATCTTTCAAAACTAAATCAGTAAGAATCAGAGAATCTGAATACACAGATCACACCTAGTAAAACTGAAGCAGTAATAATAATAATAAAAAAAACCTCTCAACAAACAAAAGCCCTGGTGTGGATGGCTTCACAAGTGAATTTTACCAAACATTCTGAGAAGAACTAACACCTCTCGTTCTCAAACTATTTCAAAAAGTTCAGGAGTGGGGAAGACTCTTGAGCTCATTTTATTAGGCCAGCACTATTCTAATTCCAAAACCAGATAAAGACACTAAAAAAAGAAAACTAGAGGCCAATACTCCTGATGGACATAGATGCTAAAGTCCTCAGCGAAACATTAGCAAAGCAAATACAGCAATGTATCAAAAAGATCATACACTATGATCAAGTAGGATTTGTTCCATGAATGCAAGATTGTACAACATTCACAAATCAATAAATGCAATTCACCACATAAACAAAATGAAGGATACAAACCATGTGATCATATAAACAGATTCAGAAAAAGACATCTGATAAAATCCAGCACCCATGATAAAAATTCTCAGCAAAGTGGGGATAGAGGGAACATCCCTAAACATAACAATAGCCATATATAACAAATCCACTGCCAGCACCATATTCAATGTGTGAAAACCACAAGTGTTCTCATTAAGATAGGGAACAAAACAGGGGTGTCCTCTTTCTCCCCTATTCAACATAGGACTGGAAGTCCTAGCCATAGCAATCAGACAAGAAGAAACAAAAGTATCCAAATTGGAAAGGAAAAAGTAAAACTGTCTTTATTTGCAAATGACATGATACTGTACATACAGAATCGGAAAGATTCCACCAAGAAACTACTAGTACTGATAAATAGATTCAGCAAAGTACAAGGATACAAAATTAATCTCTAGAAATCAGTTGCATTTTTATATGCCAATAATGAACTAACAGAAAGGAAAACTAAGAAAGCCATCCCATTCACAATTGCTTGAAAAAGAATAACATACCTAGGAATAAATCTAACCAAGGATGTAAAAGGCCTGTACTCAGAAAATTATAAGACACTGAGGAAATAAATTGAAGAAGATAGAAATAAATGGAAGCACATACCATGTTCATGGATAGAATGAATTAACATAATTAAAATGTCCATACTACCCAAAGCAAGCTATAGATTCAATGCAATCCCTATCAAGATTCCAGTGACATATTTCACAGAGCTAGAGCAAATATTTAAGAAATTTATGTGGAACCACAAAAGGCCCCACATAGCAACAGGGATCCTGAGAAAGAACAAAGTTGGAGAAATCACGCAACCTAATATCAAACTATTCTATAAGGTCACAGTAATCCAAACAGCACATTACTGGCATAAAAACAGACGCATAGATCAATGGAATGAAATAGAGAGCCCAGAAACAAACACATACCTTTATAATCAATTAATACTCAACAGAGGAAGCAAGCACATACAATGGGCTAAAGATAGTTTATTTAATAACTGTTGTTGGGAAAGCTGGACAGATACATGCAGAAAAATAAAACTAAACCATCTGCTTCCACCACACACAAGAATAAATTCAGCAGGGATCAAAGACTTAAATGTTAGACTGAAAACCATAAAAATTGTAGAAGAAAACACAGGCAGCAAAATCTCAGAAGTAGCTTGTAGCAATATTTTATTAGATATATCTCCTCAGGCAAAGTAAACAAAAGAAAAAATAAACAAATGAGGCTACATAAAACTAAAATGTTTTTGCACAGCAAAAGGAAACATCAACAAAATAAAAAGGCAACCCACAGAATGGGAGAACATATTCACTGATACATCTGGTAAGAGGTTAATATCAAAAATTAACAAGGAACTTACAAAACTCAACACCAAAAACATCACATATCTCAAAGAAAAAATGGGCAAAGGACCTGAATAGACACTCCTCCAAAGAGGACATACAGATGGCTAATAGACCTATGAAAAGATGCTCAATGTCACTAATCAGAGAAATGCAAATTAGAACTACAATGGAATATCATTTCACGCCTGTCAGAATGGCTATCATAAAAAAATCAAACAACATGTGCTGGGGAGGATGTAGAGAAGGGGACCACTTTTGAACTGTTGGTGGGAATGCAGACTGACATAGCCACTGTGGAAATCAGTATGAAGATGTGTCAAAAAATTTACAAATGTACCTGCCTTTTGACCCAGTGATCCCACTTCTTGAGATATATCCAAAGGAACCCAAAATACTAATCTGAAAGAACAGAAGCACCCTTACGTTCATTGCAGCATTATTTATTATCACCAAGATATGGAAGCAGCCCGAGGGTTCATCGGTAGATGAGTGGATAAAACAACTATGGGACACACAATGAAATACCACTTGGCCATAAAAAGATGAAAGTTTTACCATCTGTGCCGATAGTATGGATGGACCTGGAGAATATTATGCTAAGCAAAATAAGCCAGTCAGAGAAAGATGACTAACATATGATTTCACTCACATGTGGAACCTAATGAACAAACTGAACTAACAAGCAAAATGGAGGCAGACTCATAGATGGAGAGCAGGATGACAGCTTGTTGCGGGGGGAAGGAGCTGAGCAAAAAGGAAAAAGGACTCATGAACGTGGACAACAGTGTGATGATTATAGGGGGAGGTGGGTATAAGGGGACTAAATGGTAATGAAAATAAACACAATGAAATTACTTTAGAAAGAAATAGATGCTATTTTTTCAAATTTCAATTACATACCTGCTAAACACTGATACTCAAAAACTGTATTCAATCATCCTTCTGCTATTATATTCCCTTCCTTAATCACTTCCCACATTATGAATATGAGAGGAAATAACCAACTTTTTGGATTGTGTTTATCTCCGGAAGGCAGGACAATTCTATAACAATCCTGTATGAATGCTCAGCCTACCAATTCCTTCTCTTTAATTTTTTTAACTTGGGCTGCTTCTAATGAGTAATATATGCAAGCTTCTATTCTGAACTTTTCCCGGAGTTCATGATTCCCTACCTTAGATGAAGCAATCAGGGCCAAACAGGACATACATAAATTGGGTGGGATATACATACATTACTCTGAATTCTTTCGTTCATAATGAACATCAGTTTGAAGGTATTACATAGCCCTTTGCACACAGACTATTCTGAAAATAACCCTGCTGTTTCCTAAGGGACCTGAATAATAGGATAACCTCCCTGGATCAGCAGCCTACATGAGACATGTTTGCAGAACAAAGGTCCCAATTTGACTCAGTTTTTATTTTCTTCACTCAATAAGGCCCATAGATTCCCCCCACACCTCCACAGCACAACACACACACTTGCACACACATGCACACTCACACACTGCAACTGTCCCTCTTCTCTGAGGTATACTACTCCAAGTCAACTAGACCTAGTATCATATTAATTAAATAATAAAAATAACCTGGCTGGCGTAGCTCAGTGGATTGAGCATGGGCTGTGAACCAAAGTGTCTTAGGTTCGATTCCCAGTCAGAATACATGCCTGGGTTGCAGGCCATGACCCCCAGCAACCACACATTGATGTTTCTCTCTCTCTCTCTCTTTATCCCTCCCTTCCCTCTCTAAAAATAAATAAATAAAATCTTTAAAAAAAAAGAAAATAATGTGCATCACTCACATTCATATTTAAAAAAATAATAAAAATAAAATATTAGTTTCAAATAATTACGGAGAAGTTAAAGAACTGGACACCTGAACTAAAACATGAATAATAAGAGAAATCAAATTGTTTTTGCCCAATACCATAGGCAACATTATGTTACCAAGCAAAGCTTCTTGAGTGCAACCTTTATAAAGAGATTAAGACTGATTTGTGACAAGTATCTCAAGTCTATGCAAATGAATGGCAATGAAGCATTTAAAAAGTGTATTTGCATGAAAAGCTTCAATTTGGCCTCAAGATCTGAAATAGAATATATTTTATTTTAAAAACATTTTTTGAAGGCTAGGGCACAGAAAAAAAACCTCTGCTAGAGTTTTGGAATAAACATAGTAAATGACTCAATATAACTGAGAAATTTCTTGCCATTCTGCTACCAAAATATAAAATAAAGTTGCCTAAGAAGATAAAATGTGGAAGTGGGCCCATAAATAAAGAATAGAAAAGTCACTTACCAAATCCTATTCGAAAGTTTTATGCTGAGAAATATATTTTTGAATGTGCAACTCACCATAGCAAGACAAGCTTTCCCTAATAAGGGAGGGAGGTACATCTGGGGGTGGGGAGGGAGAGGGAAGAGGTGTGGGAGTGAAAGGGATGGGGAAGTCGGGGGTGGGAGGGAGGGAGGGAGGGAGAGAACAACAGCCTTTGAATGGTTCGACATCATAACAGTTTGAATTTTGGAGTTAGGCATGGATGAGAAAGTGAGAAGAGTTATATACATTCATTCAACATACTCATGTGTGCATACAGTATTTACTGTATTTTCAGCGCTTCTGTGAGCATGAGAAATAAATCAGTAAAGGAGAATGGCAAAAGCCCCTCTTTCATAGAAGGACATTTTATTTGGGGAGAGCAGATAATGTACAAACAAATGAGGAATTTAATTTCCGATAAGAATTCTAAGGAAAGAATAAAACAATATGGTATGCTAGTATGTGACTGGGCTGGCCTAGAAAATGCCGTCTGAGAGGTGACATTTGAACCAGAGCTAAATGTCAGGCACAGTCTAGATCTGGAGACAACGGGAGCAGCAGGCATCATACAAAGAACCACGGGCACAGATAAAAAGCATGGTGAGGCTGGTGCTTCACAGATAAATGTGGAGATGCAGGCAGGGATCAGGTCATTTAGAGCTTTATGAGAGGCTGAATTTTATTTAAGTGAGATGGGAAGTAATTGGAGCTTTTAAAGTCTCCCATTTTCTCATTTACCTTATTTTCAATTGTTCATGTAACATTTATTTTTTAATGATCATATATTAGGCTAAATGTAGGCCTCATTAAGTTCCAAATAACATAAATTGCATAGGCCACATTTTTTTCTCACAATGTCATAGAATTAGCAATTAATAAAAATAAAAGGGAAAAATCTATTACCTGGAGATTAAATTTTTTTTTTAAAAAAACCCTCTTATGAAGCTATTAGACCATAAGGGAGTCGAAACTATAATTTCAGACTATTTAGAGAAATAGGAAAATTAAAATACACTTTAATTTCTAGCTATAAGCCAGACTCGATTCCCTTGAATTACTCTCCTACCATAAACAACTAAAACTCCTATACAAATCTGTGGCAGAAACTGACTATGTGTTCACTATCCTATCGCCTTTCTCTGAGCACATAGCTGAGCTATATTTCCTAAACCTTTTCACATTGGAGGGGATTATCTGTGGAGCTCTTGCCTATGGAATATGAATTGAAAGAAGCAAGGGGTTGAGAAAGCAAAGCAAGACAGTTTATCTGGAACTTTAAGGAATAACTCTGGATTTTGTTGGTGGCATAAGAAATTGGGAAAAATAGACCAGAAGCCAACTAAGTGCCTGAGGAATTTAACTGTTAAAAAATAAAAACCTCAAAACATATAAAACAAAACAAAACAGAAAGTCTACCAGCACAGACTGAAAATTTATTTGATCAAAATTTAAAACAACCTTCAGGCCACCGTATTTTGATGAGTAAGAAGCAGAGTCTATAAAGCTTCACAGCCTGGAAGACAGACTCACTCTCCCAGGCGCATCAGAGTGGTCATGGAAAAGAAAGAATCAAGGATGTGAAGATGAAGACAGGAATAAAAAGTTGGCAAAGGTTCCCCTCCGTGAGCAGAGCACTAGAGCCTAAAGGAGGAACTTCTCCCATATCAAAGCCTTCCAAAATCTTCCCAGTAGATTGCAGAATTTCTAACAAGTGATTGTTTTACATCTCCTACACTTACCTTTTCCAAAGAGAAGCATCTTCTGCGTTTACCTCACCTATGTAACTCACGGCATATTGAGCGTAGAAGGACAATAGAAATCAAGAAGCCATGTTTGGATTTAATGGTATCGAGCAGACATTTGTAGGTGATCTTAAACCTTGAGTTGGATGTAGTGACAGGATGTGACATTGGTAGGTGTGATAAAATTAACACGGCCTTAAGTTCTCTGCTATTCTTGGTATTGAGAGAGAGAATTTAATCCTTTGTCCCTGATTTTTGGCTGACCTTTGTGATGTTTTGGACCATTAGGATCATGAGAAGTGATCTTCTTCAACTTTTGAGGCCAGTCCATAAGAAGCCTGATAGGTTCTGCTGAACATCTATTCAAGCTTCTTGGAGCACACAGTTAGAGCCCTGAGCTTCCTTACAACAAGCCCAAGTACCCTGAGCCCTCCAAGCTATAAGGAGGCCAGGCCTTCTGCAGAGATCACTTGGAGCAGTTCTGAGACTACATGGAAATGGAGAAGATCAGGCTGAACCTGGACTTCCAGACATTATGGCAAGGCATCAGGCACGTGAATGAAAGTCCCTGCCCCACCATAGGATACCCACAGTGACTCCAGAGGAAGTCATTAGAAGCATAAAATTGCCTGTGAGCCTTTTCTGAATTTCTGACTCAAAACTGGGATGCATAAAAGGAATTATTATTTTAAAAAATAATCACTACTGATTAAAAATCAGTAATTAAAGGAAAAAAAAACTAGTAAACTCCTGAGGTTTTAAAATTGAAACCATATTTCTAAGTAATTGAGTCAATACAGAAATAGTAATCTAAATTAGGTTGTTTAGAACTGAACAATAACAAAAATTATCTACATACCAAACATGATGAGATGAAACTAAAGTGGTTCTTAAACACTTAAATTTATATTTTGAAAAATAAGATAGGTTTAAATTAATAAGCTAAGCACTAAATTTAGGATGTCTGAAAAAGAATGAAATAAACTGAAAGAAGGTAAAAGGAAATAAGTAATATAATAACAGAAACTAATAATCTAGAAAACAGGCTTATAATAGATATCAAAATAGGACAAATGTTTGTCAAGTTTTTTTTTGTCTCCTCAGGGGATTTATCTTTTGCAAGATTGAGCAACCAATAGGGCACGGAGACAATATTAGAAATGACAAACAGATATGTCTAAAGACAATTAAATGGAATAAAATATAATTGTTAAAACAGTTCTAAAGATTTTATTTAATTATTTTTAGAGGGGAAGAGAGAGAGAAAAAAAGACAGAGAAACACCAGTGTGTGGTTGCCTCTCATGTGCCCCCTACTGGGGACCCGGCCTGCAACCCAGCAATGTGCCCTGACTGGTAATTGAACTGGTGACCCTTTGGTTCTCAGGCTGGTGCTAGATCCACTGAGCCACACCAGCCAGGACTAATTATTAAAACAATTTTATCCCAGTAAGTTTATAAACATAAAAAATGAGTAAGTCACTAGAAAGTTATATCTTACTAACTTACTAAAGCTGGCTCAAGAAGTATCAAAAATAAAGCACTTTGCAGGTTCGAGAGTAAGCTACAATACCTTAAAAAGCATTTTTTGAAAGACATTATCTAGAAGGGTTAGAGTGACCATAACTCTCACTTTCCATGGGACAGTTTCAGTTTATAACTATTGTTTAAGCCTAGTTACATTTAGTGCTCACTTTCTAAAGCAAAGTGATTCCAGTTTTCAAGTTTGAATGTCTATCCTATGGCCTACGCACTCTACTCTCAGGTATTTATCCTTCAGATAATCCTGTACTGGAGAAAATGTACAGTGATATTAATAGCAACATCATACATAAAGAAACAAATCCACCGGAACCAAATGCACTATTCATCTGAGATGTGTTTTATGAAATATGAAGGAATAGCATACAGCAGAAAAAAAATAATGACCTACAACTCCATGCATCACATCAGTATTGATAGACATAAAGAGAATAAAACTGCGAGGGAAGGGAAAGAAACTGGTTGCAGAATATATAAGTATGATTTCATTCACAAAATGCTGTTCGGACATACAGAAATACGTGGCTGAGGGAGACTAAGAATATAACAAGGAGATAACAAACACAAAGTCCAGGACAGCAGTTACCCGCAGGGTGCTGGGATTGAGAGGATTAGAATCAGGGAGAGGCATAAAGACCGAAAACTACCAACTAATTTTATTGTTTAAACTGAGTTTTTATCCTTTATAGCTTCTGTGTGAAATTTATGTATAGAGACTCTCATTACAATAAGAGAAATAATAATGGTAATAACAGTTACTATTATTTATTGAGTACTTGCTCTGAGCCAGAAATTATTGCAAGAGTTTTAATGCTCACCGCAGTTCTATGAAGGAGCCATTGTTATCTCCTATTTTTTTTAAAATAAAAACAGGTGTTATATAAAATGCAGGGCTAAGCCACTTATGCCTGGCAGGCCAGCGTGTTTTAACCACTATGCTTACTGCTTCCACACCCAGGCCCTAATTTTACAGTTTTTCTACACGGACTATATATGCCTTTTATATTTGAAACAGAACAAATATTATACAGCAAACTTCAGCTTAGCCTCTGCTGGAATTCTTACAGAACTTGAATTAATTTGGGCTAAATAAAGATGCCATAACGTATGGCTGGAAGGACTTGGGAGCACATGAGCGACTGACTTACAGCGCAATGCTAATTACACTGAGCTTTCAACTTTGAAAGCACGTTGCCATCAGCCTCCATACACGCATAGTAAAGTAGGTTTATATCATCATTTGCACTTTATGGGTGAGGAAACAGGTCATGTGACTTTCTCTCCTTCACACAGGAAGGAGCCTTCATCATGAATACAGACATTTTATCTACCTCTTAATTATACTTATTCATATAATACATATCACACAGGTCTAGAATAGCTTCTCTTTTTTTCACAATGATTCTAAGGAATGGTCTATGGAAAATGCTCACCCTGAACATTTCACTGTTTTTCAAGGGACTGCTTATAAATCAATGGTGCTCTGAGATCTGAAAGAAAACTAAAATGTTAGACTCTATCTGGTGGGTAGGAGGGATAGGGTCTCCAGGCAAATGTGCTTTTATTAAAAAGAGGATTTTGTATACATTTATTTCCTATAGGCTGGACTTGGTTTTGGTCCAGTAGGACCCAAGGCTCAGTAGGGCTCACTCTTGGCAAAAATGTACAGTTTGCAATATTTGTTTTCTATGACATTTCACACCTTTTATAATAATTTATTTGATTGCTCTTGATGCCACATCCTTTGAGCACCTGGATTCTGTTCCTGCCTCATTCTTTCCTTAATTGGCTAACAGACACCTAAATTGATAACACACCTGAACGCAGTATTTTGGGAAGCAGCTTGGTCTGGAAATAAACCATAAGACGAGTTTGGGTCCCAATTCCCCACTAACTCACCTAGAAACCTGGGTGTTCTATCCATCCTCTCTGAACCTCTGTTTGGGAAAGGATTAAACTAAGCGGTTCAATAGAAGAAATGACTTCTAAACTAACATTTATGTCTCTATGGCTATAATGTGTGATTAGAAAATTGCCTAAGCTATTACTTCTCCCAGCAGTATCTACCATTACAAAAAAAGGACTTTGAAATCTCACTGGTTTATTCAGTCCCTTATTATCTCTTATAAGTGGCTGTAACACTTTTCAAATTTTCCTTACTTCAGCTGTTCTGTCCTCCAATCTATTCTATATACTAGTGCCAGAATGAGCTCACTATTGATTCTCTACCCAGCTCGCTTCATGGATTTCTCCACCTTATCATCTTATTTAACTTGTGATGGAATTAGATAGGAAGACAAATGAGACAACAGAATCTACAGAAGTGTAGTTTATGATCAAGTCAGCAACAGATACTATTTGTCTGTAATACCAAGGATTTCTGGATCATGTTTAATATATTCATTTTCATTTTTAAACCAAATCCAAAGGATATTTTGTATTCTTTTCTTACATATTTTAAACTGTTAAATTATAGTTGACATACAATACTATATTAGTTTCCAGTATACAACAGAGTGATACAACTTAGGAAGCAATCACTCCAATTAAATCTTTTACCCATCTGACACCATATATAGTTATTACAGCATTATTGACTGTGTTTCCTATGCAGTGCATGCATATGACTAATTTTTTAACTGCCAACTTGTACTTTGAAATCCCTTCAGCTTTCTCACCCATTTCCTCATCCCTTCCCACCTGGCAACCATTAATTTTTCTCTATCTATGAGTTTGTTTCTGTTTTGTTTATTTATCTTGTTTTTTAGATTCCACATAGAAGCAAAATCATATGGCATTATTCAACCAACCTCTTAGAAGCTCCTCTGGTCCTTTTCCTAGGGTGGACTTAATGGCTTACCCATTGCTAGCCCTTGGCTAGAGTGTTTTTATTTTGTTTTTCTCATTACAATAATAACATGACAAAAACAACGCCTTTACTAAAGCAGCATGCATGCGTGCCCTGGGGTGGTTGGTTCCTGTGGCCCACTTGTTCTGTTTGCTTAACTTGCAAGCGCTTATTTCACTACTAAGGTTGTAAGAACATAAACCTTTTCTGTTTTTCCTTCCTTGTCTTCTTTCAACAAGGTCTTTCATGAATGATACGTCCCTCTAAATTTATGTATACTATCTAAACATGATACGCTTCTCCCCACCAATACCATGGCTTTCTCTTCTTCACAATACCACCCAGTCCGAACATACAAAGTCAGTCCTTATTTTGTAATGGCTCCCTAATGCCCTCAGAGCCCAAACCCTGGCCTCATAAGTGGGCATTAAAGCCCTTTACAATCTAGCTCCAATTTAGCTTTCAGCCTCATTCCGCCCTCTGTCCCTCTCGTCTTACCTGCTGTCATCTCACGTCTTGAATTCTACTGAATAGTTAAAAATTAGTCACCTTTAATTACTCTAATAAGGGATACTCATGTTAATAGTATTGGTCTTTCATTATTTTTTGTGATGATTAAATAATTTAATCATATAAGGGCCTAAAAATTTTAAAGCACTTGTAAATGATTTATCAGTAAATATGAGCTATAATTTATTGTGACTATTACTCACATTCATGTCTCTGCTCATGCAGTTTTTATCCAGTGGAATTTCACTACTCTCTTTACTTACTGAAATTTTACTTATTCTTCAAATGTCAGCTTAGATGCTATAAATCTGTGAAGTCTTCTGTGATAATCATGGTCAGAATTAAGTGTTCCTTTTTGCATGGTGTCAAAAGCTTTAGTTATAGTTCTGTTTTAACTCACATTAGAGTTATTTATTTCTGTCTCTGCAATTAGATTGTAAGGTTAATGAGGGCAGGGACCAAGGACTGTTTGTTACTCATCTTTATTATCCCCAGAGTGCCTATGACTGATTATTTGGCCAAAAAATGCTGATTAAAGTGAACTTGGAAACTAAAGATGAAAATTCTTCAGGCCCCTATTGAGATCAGTTATAATGATGGAACAATGGGCATTTTTTAATATTTTGGATAATTTTTAAAGGCTGTCTGTTAGTTTCTAGGACTAACTACCTCAATTTGAAGGTCACTTATCCAAGGTCAACTATACAATTTACTCTTCTCAGAAAAATTACACAAAGCTAAAGCAAGTGGAGGCAAGAAACATATATATATATATATTTAACGATGTATATATGAGTGACTTTTTAAACTGAACAATAACTTTGTCCAAAATATAGTGCCATTGCTAGGTAGTATTGAAATATTAAGATTATATGCATTTACAAGCAAGAAAGTTACTATACAGAGAGAAAGAGAACAAGAGAGAGAAAGACTGAGAGAGGAAAAACTTGTGGAATCCTATTATAATGAAGACAAAGTGTGAGGACTTTAATAATAATGATACTAGTAGGTAATATTTATTAAATAATTACTCTGTGCAAGTAGACCTTTCCTAAGACTTTATATAAATAAACTTACAAATCTTCACCTCATCACTTTGCATTGCTAGGTGCTATTGTTACTTTTATTTTATGGAAGAAAAAGTAAGTGGGAAAAATATGCAGGATCAAGAAAAGCTTTCACTAATGCCTGGGCTGCTCTACATCGTGACTTCCTTCCAGATAGTTCAGCATAAGAAGGGTGGACAAAGAGTGACCTTACGGTCAGAAAAACTAACCAACACTCCTTCAACCATGTGATCAAGGGTGGCACCAGCAGTGATGTTTCGTTGATAGCATGTGCCCTTGGTATGATGTGATGACAATGACACTGTGGTCTTTCTGCCCAAGACCCTATGACCTAACACCTACAGCGGCAGTCAGACTATGAGAAAAGCATCAGCAAACTTCTCATAGAGGTAAATAGTACTCCGCATGCTCTCGGGCTCACCAAAAATAGTGAAAGTCACAAGAAAACAGTCAGTCAAGAGGGGCCCTTATTGAAACAGGAGAACTAAAAGTAATGTGGCATCCTGGACGGGATCCTAGAACAGAATAAAAACGGACATGAGGAACACTAGGACACTAACACAAAAGAAATCCGAATAAATGATGGAGCTTAGTTAATAGCAATGTATCAATATTGAGTCATTACTTTAGTTCATAAATATACCTGTTGTGGGTTAGTTTTCCATAAAAAAAAAGTATTGAAGTCCTAACCCAATGGACCAATGAATGTGAACTTATTTGGAAATGGTCTTTGCAGATGCAATCACATTAAGCGGAGGTCCTACTGGATTAGGGTGGACCCTCAAGCCAGTATCTGGTGTCCCCATAAGAAGGCCACGAGAGGCACAGACACACACAGAGGAAAGATGCCTTGTGAGGTGGAGACAGAAACCAGAGGGGTGCCGTGGAGAGTCGGGGAGTCCCAGGGCTTGCGGGCAGACACCCAGCAGGAGGCAAGGCCCCTTCCTTCTCCAGAAGCTTCAGAGGCAGCATGATGCTGCTGAGGCCTTAATTTCTGACTTCACCCCTCCAGAAATGTGAGGGAATGCTTTTATCTTTTCAGCCACCTAATTTATGGTAATTTTTTATAGCACCCCAAGAAGACTGTGGCGGGGGTGAGGGGGAAATATGTGAACTCTCTCTATACTAATTGCTCAATTTTTGTGTGTATGTAAACCTCTTCTAAACTATGAAAGTCTAGTCATCAGGAAGCAAGCAAAGAATCCATAAACAACAATGAGATGGCTCCACACCAACCACAATGGCTCTCCTCAAAAATAACAATAACGAGCGTCAGCAAGGATGTGAAGAAATTGGAATTCACACACCCCACTGGTGAGAATGTAAACTGATGTGGCTGTTTTGAAAAACAATACGGCGTTTCCTCAAGAGGTTGAACATGGGGTCACCGTATGACCCAGCAATTCCATTCTGAGGTATAGACTGAAGAAAATTGAAAAGATACATCCCCACAAAAGCTTGCACATGAATGTTCATAACAGCATTATTCATAATAGCTAAAAAGTAAAGACACATCCAAAAGTCCAATTGACAAATGGATAAACAAAATATATACCAATGCAATGGAATATTATTCAGCAATAAAAAGAAATGAACTAATGCTAATGTCATAACATAAAAGGACCTTGAAAACATTATACTAAGTGAAAAAGTCAGTTACAAAGGACTACATATAATATTATTTTAAAAAAGAGCCTAACAGAAAGAACAGTGAACTTGTTCAAGGTCACATGGCTGTTAGGTGTCAGAGTCAGGGTTAGAACCAAAGCAATCTGACACTAGGGTCTACACTCAGCCACTCCATACACCACATCTTTTGCAGAGGTTTTAACAATATTACATGAAAGTACCAAGGGAGAGGCAAGCCTACAAGAAGAGGAGGAACACCAGTAGAACGGTGGACTTTCCTAGCATGTCCTGACCCCGAGTTTCTCCCGGAAATAGACAAGGGCAGGCTCTGGGGGGACAATGTCATTAAAGTCCTGATTACACTCAGAACCTCCTGTAGAGGAAGAAGGCTTTTTGTTTTTCTCTGCCCATTGCAATTCTCAGAAGGGTTATATTTAGGGGAGCAAAAAAAAGAAAAAGACCACTTTCCAAGTGATACAATAAGTACGTTCCTCGTACCCACTGCAGTTATTTAGATGCGTGACAAAGCATCATTTAAAACCAACTTAGGATGAACTCTAATGAGGTAACATTGCCTTCCATTTCACAGACTGTTACACACTTGCTTTTCTTTCGCGATAGGTGCTGCATGTCTACCAAGAAAAACTAAGATTTTTTTCCCCAGTAGCTAAAAACTTTATGCATGTATGAAGGTATTTTCAGGGTGTGTTCTATTTAACCATCTTTTTCATATAATAGGGGTTGGACCTCACTGATCAAAAGACACCCTCAAAGTTGTCTCAGGCCTGTGTGCTAGACGCAGTGTCAAGGTTATACATGCTCCTGATCCATAATGACAGACTGTCCGTCCAGCCACTGAGCCTGGTTGGGGTAAGTCCCGAAGGCAACCGAATCCAGGGGAAGACTGAATCTTCGGGGCACAGTTAGTGGAATGAGTGGTAGCAGAGGAAGCCTCCTGAGGTGTTCAGACAGGCAGGATCCAGGCTGGGAAGGGCTGTGTATCTAGGAGTTCATATATTATCCAGCAGTTCACTGAGAGCTCCTACAGGGTTCTCAGTGTGGGAAAAACGTTTGATATTCGAAACTGTTATGGAATGCTAATTTGAGGAAGCAGGAGAAGAGATGGTATAACCTAAATGGATAATCACACATTGACCTGTACTTATTTTTATGTGTTTATTAAACAGTTGTACAGACTGGATTATAAAGACCTGAGTTCAAATCTCATCTCCACCTCTGACAAGCTATGCAAGTTTTGAACTTCTTTTTTTTTTTTTTTTAATCACCAAGGCTCTTCTAAAGTGTTTTTAGGAAAACCCTTTCCTTAAAGTAGGGATAAAATGATACACCCCTTACCAGGGCTTAACTGAAAGTGGAATAAAATAAGGTAATATATAAAGGTGTTTATTGCTTATTATATACTTTAATAAACCATTAGGCAATGTTGAATATTGTTGTTGGTTCTTAATGAATTAGATGCTTAACAATGAGGAATCTAATGATTTATGGGCCCAGGAAATAAAAGAATTAAATTCATGATATCACTGAAGAATTTGTCGGGTACTAATAATATTGTAGCAATAATGGTTCTTAATGGGGTCATAATAATGAACTTGAAAATCCAGAGATATGCAGAAATCTCAGAAATTCTTAGACCACCAGAAATTACACTGAGAAGTAAATTAATTCCCTCATCAATCAAACATGCCTTGGCATCTTATTTGGTCTTTAATTTGACAAACTTTCATGAACTCTTTCTTGGTAGTGGGCACCAATGACAAGTGACAAGTAACAAGTAAACAAAAAGTGTGACCAAGCATAACACCCAACTATGGAGAGAAAGTAGGATACTGTTCAGTGAGGGTAGCTTGAACAAAGAATCTGGTGTAAGAAATAATGAGAGAGAATCAGGAACAGTAGATAGAAGTTCCTGGCTAGAAAAGATACACAAGCCTAGAAAAATAAGCTATGATCCAAAGTGCTAACTCTGAAGTTTATGCATCACCCAGGACATTGGCACTATTACAAAAATCAAATTTCTAATGGAAGAGCTATATTAATTTAGATTGTCTGTTAACAATATGCAGAATTGAAAGAGGCAGTAAGTCAAGCCAGGGAGCTAGGTGGCTCTTCCAGTTTTTCAGGAACAATGGCATGGGGACCTGGACTATTGCAACAGGAATACAAAGTGAGAAACTGTGAAACTGAATATAGAGGAAATATTGACTAATTATGAGAAGAAACGAAGATGGCACAATGACAGGAACTGTACCTTGGTATTATTAGTGATAAAAATTGCTTTTCATATAAAGAGTTATACAAATGTATGAAAGCATACATGTTCTTTCACTGTGTTCTAAAAGAAAAGGCACACACACACATGCAAAATGAGAAAAATGACTCAGGCATAATTTATCTCTTTATTAAAGTTGGGAAAAAAATCACAGAGGTCAACTGATTTGTCCAAAGTTAATCACAAGTGGCCGAATTAGAACTTGAACTGGCGTCGGTTCTTCTTTATACCGTAGCACAGATCTCTAGGGGCAAGTGCACTTATGTCAGGTTCACGTGTAAAATAACTCCAGAGTTGTTGTCATCATGCACCACTGAATTTACCTTTGCTGCTAGAAGAGCCACCTGAGCACGCCTTATTTATGTCCTTGTCTTCTTTTGATGAACACATTGTAATGGTCAAAAACATCTCTTTGGGTTGTTAAAAGGCCCCATCCACAAAGTTCTTGAAGATGTTGACTTGCTATATCATGGATACTCAGATATTTGAAAACATAAAACGTGTGTGTTATCATGTACTGAAAACTGGAAACCTATTAGTAGTTCTTGTTGCTGCAGCCTCTAAGACTCATTGTTTCTTGGGATTCATGAACATCTACCAGTATGAGCTCCCTGAAGGCAGACATTTTTATCTGTTTTAGTGGGCAATATAGCTCAAGTGCTAGAATGGTAATTGGAATGCAGTAGATGCTCAATAAATGTTTGTTTAGTGTATGAATCCCTATCCTCCAGATACAAAAGATGAAAATGTTTAACTTAAAATATCCAGAGGATTAAAATTTGTTGTTGGTTTTTTTTTTTTACCCCCAAGAGGCTAATGAGATAATTTCTTCATTACTGGACCTCTCTGAGTCTTTATAATCAAAGGACCACTGCAAAGCTTTCCCAAACACAGTCCTTGGGCAATAGCTTTATTTGCTGTTTGATTTTCAAGGAACCAATAGGCAGAAACAGTGAACACAGAGTTAACACGAGCAGCAGAGAGACTCTTGGACAACTTGCAAATGAGAGAAACTCCATTCTCTCCCTTTCCTGTGTATTATCATCATCTGTCTGAATGATTTCTGGGGAAGGGCAACATAGTACAACAGAAAAAACATGAGCCTGAGTCCAGGCAAAAGGATCCTTTAACTCCCAGCCAACTACTCATTAGCTGTGTAACCCAGGACAAACCATTGTATGTTTCTGGGTCTGCTACAACATCCTCATCTGTGCAATTTGAAAGACACTATCGGCATTAAGTTGTTGCTGTTGTGAAAACTAAACTTACAACATAAGTTCTTAACACAAAGCAGGTGATTAGTAAACATTTATTGTTTTTATTTTTACATATGTTAGTTCTTCCTCATTGCCCCTTTATCTCTGAAAATAAAGGTAAAAGGTAATGTAGGAGGAAGCATCATGCCAGCATCTCCTGGCTATCGGTAACCCAAGACTGCAGACATCTGGGGGCAAAAAACAAAATTCTGATATCTCTTTGGGTCCATTTAATGAGTTAAGGGACCTGGAGGCTGGCTCCTTTGGTTCATTAAAGCCCAATGGTGTATAGGGGTGAGCCATCAGAAATTCACCTTTACAAATAAGATCTGCTACATGCCTTTCAGGGACTGTGGCCTGGGGTATTGGTTGCCAATTCCTGGGGCTGCCTGCTGTGTGGGAGAGTAATTGTCACTGCCTTTCAGCTCGTCAAACACATTTCTCAGCAATCAGTATTCACTCCCGAAGGAGGCACTGCTGGGAGTATTAAAATGGAGAGGAGTTTCACAGACCACATGGGTTTTGTAGCTCCATGGCTCTTACTAGCCCAGCAGGAAGTCCTGCCCTTCTTCCTGGCATTCACAAGTGGTGTCCTAAGCATCCGCATCTTCAGCTTGCTCCACCTTAATATACATTGGATTTATCTATTGCTTAATTAATGCCAACTTTGTGCCCAGCACTGGTGTATACACTGTTATTTGCCTTTACAGTGAAAAGGAGTGAGTGGTTTGAATTTACAGCTAAAAGGGAGGAGGTTCAGAGAAGTCAAATGAGTCTTTCACATCCACCCGGGTAGTTTGGCAAAACAAGATCCAAACATGCACTGATCATTAGTGCTCCGGGGATTAATTGTCTGCGAGATGTCTGCTCTAGGTCTGGTGGTCTGAGATCTGTTCACCTTGACATGTTGTCAGGTTCATCCTGGTATTGACCATATTCACCCTTCGTGCTTCTATTGGTCTCTATGAAAAGCCCCTCTGACCAAATCTTTTTGGCCTACTTCTCACTAATTTGATGTGTATTGATTTTGGAAGACACAAAGAGGACCAGGAAATGAGAAGTGGACAAGTATAACTTGGTTCCCATTTGCCCACATCCATGATAACATTATCAATAATTCATGGAATACCTACTCCACACCAGGCATGGTTCAAAGATTTTTATACATACTAACTCACTGAGTCCTTCCAGCAGCCTCATAAACTAGGTGTAATTATCTCAAACTTACAGATCTAAAATGGAAAGCGTGAGTATGCAACTTGCTCAAGATTATACAGCTGAAGAGCAAGAGAACCAGGACTTGAATCCAGGGAGTTTGACTTCAGGGCATGCCAGACTGACTCTATTCCTGTACTCTTTTTGCAGCAACGTTAGAAGGAGAAAGGAGCATAAAGAGACAACAGTCTTTGCTCCTGAAAGAGGAGACAGAACAAAAAAAGATGTGAGGAGGAAGATCCCTTAGAAGTCCATTTAGATAATGGAGTTGCCCACCAATGAAAGTTTATTGAGGCAACATTGCTGGAAGTAATTTTAAAATTGATTAGAGAAGCATACTGAGAAAAAGGACAGAGACAGGGCCTGAAGGAGCTGCCAGGAGTTATGTATGATTTTGTCTAAAGGCTTCCATTTGAAAGGCTCAGGCTACATTGACAACGTTCCCTACCTCTCGTATTTACTGCATGCTAGGTGGGGAGGAGGGGACTAGGTGGTATGACAATCAGGGGCTGCACAGAAGATACCAAACACAATGTTCAAATGCCAAAGAACCTCCTTAAATGGCAAGTCCTTCTTCTGGCCCTGCAGCCAGAAGTCACTGAATCATGATGGATGCTGTGCATGTGTGGATAAAAGCAGCTCCAGGTGTAACCAGTGTTTTTCTTACTGAATCACATTTACTCACGTCTGCAAGTCATGTAGGGAGCAGAGTCTATGGTTCGGAAGGAAGGCCATGTCCCTTTATTGACTTATATATTTAAAGGAAACATTCACAAAAGCTTGAGATGAGCTTTAGTTGGTTCAGAGAGCAGTGCACATGCATATAAGGAACCTGGGTGGGGTGCTTACTAAAATGCAGACACCAGTACTTCTGTCCAAAGATTGCCATTCAAAGCATCCAAGCGGTGACCTAGGAATCTCCACACAATAAACTTGTTTAAGGCAGTTCTGATGCCAGGGGTCTTCAGATCTCATTTTGAGAAGGCCAGTTAGTTGTTTTTCACAAGTGCTGTGCATTAGAATTGCCTGTAGACCCTCACAAAAGTATGCCTCCCAAGCTGTGGCACTCACTGTATTCAGACTTCTGTGGCATGAGGCCAGTTGTCACATATTGGGTTCTCCAGGAAGCTGACTCTCAGACAGAGATGACCCCTCTGAAGGAAGAAGAGTGGGCAGAGGAAGAAGATGAGCTGTGAAGGAGTCTCCATGGAGCCTCAGTTAATATAAGGGCTCCTGGTGCTAAGATGACCCCCTGAGAGGCGCTGTGAGTATTTGGGGTGAGAGAGATGGGACTTTGTAGCATCATATTGATCAGTCATTGGCTGCTGACTCCCCTGGGCGGAGGGAATGAGACCGTTGTCTTAGCTGTGGCAATCCCCACAGCAGAGGGGCCTCTGCCAGGATCCTGAGAACAGGTTCGGGCCGTGAAAGCATCCCCATGCTGAGTATGAATTTTCTTTGGTTTAGTTTTCTTTCAGCCCTATGGGTGATTCTCAGGTACTCCCAGGCTGAAAACCCAGGGGGCAGACCTATCACTGGGTATGAAGAGAAAGAGCACACTTGGAAATTTTCCTGATGGGCCAGCTCTCCCACTGCCTCTCAGAGAATGCCCACTCATCCCGCGGAACTCAGCTCAAGTATCACCAGTTCCTGGAAGACGTTTTTGACCCCTGTGGGCAGAGTTCATCTCTCTGCTTCTGGAGCTCTCACTCATTGTGTGTAACCTTCCATTATTACATGCCCTGCTTCTGTACCAGTTTGCTTATTTTATTTGGACTAACATTGTATTTATTTCTATATCCCAGCATCAAACAGTATCTACACACAGCTGTATGAGTGAATGAATACATTGATGTTTTATTTATCAGAGACTAAAGGGGTAGAAAAGAAAGCAAAAAGAAGATAATGCTCTTAACAACCATCCTTAGGTACCCAAAGACAGACTTTGGGAAAGATAGATGGTATTTATACCTTGCTGTGGCAATTCTGGTATTACAGTACCTCTTAGCCTACTTGGAATCCAGGGACTATTGAGGGGAAATCCTTTTTACCAACTTCTAAAATGAATTTTATCCATGAGAAATATATTACATGAGAAATCAAACTCCAGGGTGATCCTGCACACTCTCTTTTTTCCTCCAGGACTCCTATCAGCCATGTCACCTTCTTGCCTATTAAAGGAGCATGCATAAAATGAATAGGATAAGATGATAAGCTAGCAAGGTGGTAACACATTTCACAAAGCCCCTCTTCAGGGATTTTTAAAAGGCTGAAACTTGCCTCCAGTTCCCCAGTATTTCAAATTCCTCAGTAAGATCCCTGAGCTTCCTAGTATATCTATAATGCAGGTTACCAAGACCAGCCACACCCAAGCCAAGCGCATTCCCATCCAGGCACCCCTGGTTTGATTAGATTGCAGCCTGTGCTACAACTCCAATCACTTGTATGAGCAGCCCTGAAGGTGAGCAACCAGTAATTGGCCACAATAACAGGTCACCGAGGGCTCAGAGAGAGGAGACGGGACACACAATGAGTTTTGCAAGTTCCTTAACCATGCTGAGAAATACCTGGGGATTCCAGTCATTGGAGAGGCTGGTACCATTATAGACTCCTGATGGTTTATTTTAAGTTTGTCCTGAGGAAGAGCATATCAACATTCACTACTGATAGCTTGTATAGCTGGGTGATGCTCTTACTTGTTCTTGCAGAAAAGAAGAGCTTAGAAATAGGATAGGAAAGTTTGCTTCCGCTCGGTGTCTCTGAAGCCGGAAGTTGTCTAGCGTTTTCTATTATGAAAAGTCTCCCAATGCTTGAAAGCTTCAGGAGGTGCTACGCAGTGATCAGAGGGCTCTCATCCTGCATCCCGCATCCCACCTGCCTTCATCTTACATGATTGCTTCACTACAGGATAGCATTTTAATACAGATAGTTTTCTGAGAAAAAACTTTAACCCTCAGAAGCCCTGTTAATACCTGATAGGTAAACCTATACAAAATCCTATTGTTTATGAACATGGATGACTGTGAAGACAATAAAGGTGAATGTTGTCAAACATGAGTAAATTAACTTAGATATATGTGCTAAGGACTATATTAAGGAAGAAAGATATATTGGTGATAGGAGAAAGGGAGCTAAGGTTTTCTAAATGCTTCTCACCTCCCCTTTCCCTGTGGACAAGCTATTGTCCTTTCTAGGGAAGAGAAAACTGAGGCTCAGGATTAAGTCAGTTACCTGGAGGCTTAAGGAGATAAGCAGCATCCCTAAGGAGAGATTTCAGGCTCCTGCTCAATCCTCTAATCTCTGGCACATCCAGGTAGGGAGTTAAAAGTATAAGAAGCTAGAGAACTAAAAGGAGAAAGAATTAGAGGGTAGAAGGTGGCAATAATAGTAAATGGGCTAATTTATTATATTCTGGAACATTATCATTATAATCACCAGGGAACTTACTAAAATGGGGACTCTTTCAGTCCCTGTTGATATATAATATAACACTCAAAACTTGGCTGAAAGGAAAACAAGCCATTACTCTTTCATGAGTCTGTGAGCCAGCCAGCCATATCTTCTGCCTCAGGTGGGCTTGACAAAGATGCTGGGATGCCCATTGGGTCCAAATGGACTCACTCACGTAGTACTGTCTTTGGCTGCAAGCTTATCTGAGGCTTTCAGTTAGGGGTCTCAGTTCTCCCTGTGAGCATCTTCATGTAGCTACCTGGGCTTCTTAAAAATTGGCAACTGGGTTCCAAGAAGGAGCATTTCCAAATGTCAAGCTGCAATAGGTATAACTCCTTTGCTTGCTTCACACTAATGATTCAATAGCCAAAGCCAACCGAATGGAGAAGCCCGTACTCAGTGTGAAAGAACTCTATAAGGGCAAGGAACCTATCTACCACAAAGACATTTCCTTACCTCATTACAGACTTGTAGTTGATGTGTGTGCATTTTTAGCAAACTTCCCAAAGTATCTCCACAGTGTATCTGTCTAAGCTCCCTTATCTGCCTCCTACCTTCTCCTTTTAAAACCTGCTGTATATTGAAAATCTTGGTTAATTCATTAATCAGCGAGGCAATAAGTTTATTGATCATGAGGAAAATGGGTTCATTGATCTGGGGAGAAAACAATAATATCAACAACCACAAAATTCTACTATAAAAGCTCTTTGCAGTCACCAATAACCTCCATGTCACTATTAAATGAACATTTTCAATCTTCATCCTCCTTGATTGCTTACTAGCATTCAATATTGTTGATCATTCCCTCCTTAAAAATTTCTCTTCTCTTGTCTTCTGCGACATATCACACACACACACATACGCCCCTCTTCTTTTGTACCCCTGTACCAGCTACTTCCAGTCTCTATTTGTTTATTTCCTAATTTCTAGAAGGTTGGCATTTTTCAAGGCTTGGTTTCAAGTGTTTTTCTTTCCTCATTCTGTACTCTTTCTCTAGATGGTGCTATAGCAACCAAGTGCTTCCATCCTCAACTATCACCTATATGCAAATGACTCCTAAGTTTATGTGATGATCCTGGATCTCTACTCTGACCCATAGATGTATATATCCTACTATTTTCTCTACACCTTTCCTAGAATGTCTCAAAGGATGCAAATGGAAAATGTCTAAACTAAACTCATTCCCCTTTATTGTATCTCAACCTATTCTTCTTCCAGGGTTTATTATTTTAGTAAAGTGTCCCATCATCTAGGTAGTTCTGCAGTGAAAGTTTGAAGTGTCATTCCGTCACTTCTCTCTCCATCAACCACCCACCCATATCATTCAATTTACTACCTCTCTGGTTGCTTTTACCCCCTCTGATATATCTCTCCCCATCATCTCCTGCTGCAGCACCCTAATCCAGACCACCATCATGTCTCATCCAGAAAACAAAATTTTTAAATAGCTCTAAAAATGATCCCCCCAAATCATCTCATTCATTTTTCCTCCACCCTGAAGGCCCACATTTCTTTCTCCATGTGTTAATAAAAGCAATCTTTTAAAAACATACCCAATTATATCATTTCATTTAAGGTATTTAATATCTTCCCAATGCTTATAGATTAAAAACCAGAATCTTAAGATTATTCACAAGATCTTGAATGATTGATTTCAGTTTCCTTTCCAGACCCTTGTGCTAATCTCACTCTTGTTTCTGTGGTCCACCTGCCCTACCCTTCCTTTCAATGTACAGTTGTCTTCTGCCTGGGAACTTTGAATGCCTCCTCATCACTATTTTCCTGCAAATTCCTCAGACATCAGTTCACAGATTTCCTCATTAAGAAGCTGAGTCCTCACTATATTCACCAGGCTATTTCAGGACTCCTTGTTATCATACTCATAGTCCCAGGAATTTCTGATTCTTAGACTTAATCACAGGCCATGATAATACATCTGTTTGTGTATTTATCATAATGAATGTCTGTCTCCCCCACTAGCGAGTAAGATCTATGGGACAAGAACCACATTTGTTTACATCACAATATCCCTTGTGCCTGCTACATATTTCTGAATGAGTGACTGAATAGAGGAAGGAAGAAAGGAAAATGCTTGTTAGAACTATAGTCTTGTCCAAGACTACCATCTTTAATCTTGAATGCCTGCTTCTTGGGATTCAAGTGTGTCTTTTGCTGTTGGATGTCTCTTTGTCGTAATACCCTTATCTTCTATGAGAGATGACTCCTGGCTGCGACTGCCTCATTTTGCACCATAACTTATGTGTTCTGTGGTTAGTCTGCTAGGGGCACACCTCCCTCAATGCCATCTTCTGGAGCTGCTGTCCCTAAAGCAAACCCCTCTCCTCTCAGACATATTTAATCTCATGCCAAGTACCAATCCTCTGGGTCTGTGCTCAATAGCAGTAACCTGGATGTGGTGAACGGAGTCCCAAGATTCTATAATACCCCTCTCATTTGGATCCATGAGATTTTAAAAAGAAACAAATCTTGAATGCTAATATTAAGTAAAATGAAATCCACCTATAACTGAATCAAATAATAGCAGAGGAGTGTGGGGACCTGCCAAATGAGATAATTTTATGCAGGTTGACTTGCAGTATTAATATTAGGATATATCCCATGTACATTGTTTGAAACTTTCCATTTCCAAACAAATCTTGCCCTTGAGAAGTGTTTATTTTGGTCTCTGTACTTAGGTGAGTTGAATTTCTGTTATGACAACCCTTGGCACAACCAATCAGAACAAGCTGGTTTGAAGATCCAAGGTGTCTGAAGCATATGGAAGGCAATTGATCAGACTGTATCACTGTCCCTTCACCTTCAACTAAACTTGTCTGCTTTGACCTGCCTTAGGGAGAATTATGTAGAGATTTGGTTGCTGCCATTTGAGAGGGTTAAGCTTGCATAGGCTCCTAATCATACTGCACTTTGTACTTTTTTTAAAGATTTTATTTATTTATTTATTTTTAGAGAGGGAAGAGAGGGGAGGGAGGGAAGGAGAGAGGGAGGGAGAGAGAGAGACAGAGACAGAGACAGAGAGAGAGACAGAGAGACATCAATGTGCAGTTGCTGAGGGTTATGGCCTGCAACCCAGGAATGTACCCTGGCTGGGAATCGAACCTGGGACACTTTGGTTCCCAGCCCGCACTCAATCCACTGAGCTACGCCAGCCAGGGCTTGCACTTTGTACTTTTAATGGACATTTTCATGTTGGTATTTTCCTTTTCATCCCTTTGCACACCACTGCATGGATTTGTGTATAGACTAGCTTTATGCTTGGATAAATGGGAAAAAACAGTGCTCAGCGGTTTTGCATTGGGGAAATTATCTATAGTTCATTAACAATAAAATGTTTATTTAAAGGTGAAATCATAGAAGGTTTTCATAGGGGACTAGCTGGCATGGTTACTTCATTTGAAAACTTAAACCTTAACCTGTCTCCAAATAGGACTCTCATTAGGTGAACTTCACTGATTTCTCAACAACTATACTATCTACAAAGAAAGACATATTTTGCAAGTGTTTTTGTAGTTCAGGGGAAAAACTAAAACTAAAACTATAACAAGGAAGCAAAAAAATTAAAAATAAGGAAGATTAAAGTGGAAAATAATGAAATAAAAAAGAAAAAATAAGGAAAAATAATGATACCAAAATCTAAAATCTAGTTTTTTAAAGATGACAACAAAAATGACAAACTTTTAATTAGATTAACCAAGAGAAAAAAAGAGGACTCAGATTACTAGAATCAGTAATAAAAGAAGTTATTTTGCCCTGGCTGGTGTAGCTCAGTGGATTGAGTGCGGGCTGGGAACCAAAGTGTCTCAGGTTCGATTCCCAGCCAGGGTACATTCCTGGGTTGCAGGCCAGAACCCCCAGCAACCGCACATTGATGTCTCTCTCTCTCTCTCTCTCTCTCTCTCCCTTTCTCTCTCTCTCTCCCCCTTCCCTCTCTAAAAATAAATAAATAAAATCTTAAAAAAAAGAAGTTATTTTGATTCATTTTGTCATAAATTCATTATAATAAATAAATAAAAGAGTGAAGATTAATACCAACCTTACAGGAATAAGCATTATAAATGAATACCATGAACAATCATAAATCAAGAAATTATATAACTCAGATGGAATGGACAAATGCCTACAAAGATCAAACTACAAAAACAGATGCAAGAAGAGGCCATCTAAATAGATTTATAAAAACTAAGGAGATTAAATTAAAAAAAAAAAAAACTACCCATGAATAAATGCCTTGGCCAGGATGGCTTGACTGCTGAATTCCACCAAACATTCAGAGTTGATCCTAAATCTCCACAAATTCTTCCAAAAAATAGTATGGGAGTGAACACATCCCTCATTTCATAAGGCCAGTATTATCCTAATAGAAAAACAAGACAAAAATATCACTAGAAAAAAATTATAGACCAATATCTCTTATGAATATGGATATAAAATTCCATAGCAAAATACTAGCAGCCTGAAAGCAAGATAGATAAAAACTTGTACCATATGATCTCACCTATACGTGGAACCTAATCAACAAAACAAATAAGCGAGCAAAATATAACCAGAGACATTAAAATTAAGAACAAACTGACAGTAACAAGAAGGGAGGTGGGAAGGGATAATGGTGGGGGTCGGGGGAGAGGGAAGAGTTTCCAAGAACATGTATAAAGGACGCATGGACAAAACCAAAAGGGGGTAGGACCAAGGGTGGGAAGTGGGGATGGCTGGGTTTGGGGGAGTGGTGGGAAGAAAATGGAAACAACTGTACTTGAAAAACAATAAAAAAAAGGTTAAAAAAAAAGCCTTACATATGCCATGAACAAGTAGGGTTAATCACAGGAACATAAAGTTGATTTAACATCTAAAAATCAACATGACATATCAATTGAATAAATAATAAATTACATAATCATCTTAGTAGATAAAGAAGCCTTTCACAAAATCAAATACCTTTTATAACAACAACAACACCAATAAAACCCCAGGAATAGGAGGCAACTTTCCCAAGCTGATGAAGGACATTTATGAAGAAACACAGCTAATATCATATTTAATGGTAAAAGGCTCTATGCTTTTTTCCAAAGATTAGGGATAAAGTGAGAATATCAGCTCTCAACATTTAATTCAAGATTGTAGTAAAGGTTGTATTCGGACAATTAGTCAAGAAAAAGAAAAGATGGCATTTGGATTGTAAAAGGAAAAGCAAAACTGTATTTAGATTACATGAACTTATATGTAGTAAAAATAATAATAAAATTAGAAATAATAAAATTAACAAGTGAGTTAAGCAAGGCTGCAGGATATAAATCAAAAGCAAAACTTAATTATATTTTTATACACTTGCAATGATCAATCTGAAAAAAGAAACTGAGAGAATAATTCCATTCACAATAGCATGAAATACAATAAAATATTTAGAAATACATTTACCAAAAAAAGTTTACTTTGAAAACAATTGCTGAAAAATTAAAGAAGAGCTAAATACATGAAAAATCCCATATTCATGAATTAGAAGGCTTATCAATGTTAAGATGGTAATACTCCTCAAACTGAGCTACAGATTCAGCAAATTCCTATCTCAATGCTAACTGACTTCTCTATAAAAATTGACAAGCTGATTTGAAAATTCATACACAATTATAAGGGACCTTTGATTATCATGTTTTAATGACTGCATTCACCTATTATATTCTGAAGCACTTACACTTTTAAAATTATCAGTTTAATTAACGTGTTAATTTCTGTCTTTAACTTATCTATCTACCTATCTACCACTATATTAGCTTATTTCAATTAGATTTATAAGCTCTTTGAACATGAGTTCTATGTGAATTCACTATTTACTAGCATTTGAAACTATACCCTGCAAACATTTCATTCTAAAAATATATTACTACGGCTTCATATTGAATTCAATAATATAGTATAAAAATTTGGGATATGCATGCTTTGGTTATATGCTCTAATGATTTTAATATCAAGGCGTTTTCTTAAGCAAGAAATACTTGATACCATTTTGAGGCAATTTGGCCAAAAGTTCTATATTTTCCACATCATCAGGTAGTACGTGTTTCAGCCCATAGATTTTCTTTTTTAACAAGTTCTAGATTCACAACAGATGTTACATTTACTTCAAAGCTGTGAATTTAATGCATCTTGATTTCTTTTAGTATCAGAGGCTAGAAACTCCTCAATGAGTTTTTTGAATTAAATTCTACTTTACAAGGTAATATGGAATACATAATAATGCTTCTAGTAGGAAGTGACTACATGAGACTTTTAGCTCCACACGTAGGAAGAACAAAAATATATGTGTTTGAAAACAAAAGCATAAGAACAATTATAATTTCCCAAGACATTGAAATTAAGAACAAACTGACAGTAACTGGAGGGGACGAAGGGGGGTGGATAATGGGCACAGAATGGGGAAGGGTTCTCAGGAACATGTGTAAAGGACACATGGACAAGGCCAAAGGGGGGTAGGATCAAAGGTGGGAAGTGGGGATGGCTGGGGTGGGGTGGGGGGAGTGGTGGGAGGAAAATGGAGACAACTGTACTTGAACAACAATAAAAAAAATGTGAACAAATTCCCCAAGAAAGTAAATTAACTTGGTATATCTTTTACTGAAAGAAAAATATTGCCCTCAATTCAAATAGGTTTTTATAATTCAAGGAGCTCTCAGGTCTCTGTTATACTTTGTAATTTGAGATTTGATTAAAACTGAATATTTCTACTATTATACTTTCTAATCTCCAGCCACTGAATAATCTATCTGTGTCTTTCTGTGATAGTAGAGAAAATTGCCTCTCTTCCTCTTCTCCAATACAGCAGTCCCCTATGCGCGCCCTCTTCTCATTTGATCTCTCAGTAGTGTGCATGTGAGATGTCATACATGTAGTGTGTGTATATGTATGCATGTATGCACACACATATACACACGTATGATCATAATTATGTGAAACGCACCAGCTCCTCCATGAAATGTTCTTTGAATTCTTTGGGTGGCTACAATGTACACTTCTCAGGTCTTTCTCTAACCCTCAGTTACTCTTCCTGATACCAGCATGCCAAAAGCTCTGGTTCCGATATAGATTCCTCCAAAAATGCTATGAGGCTGCAGTGCCAACACTGTTGACAGTGGGTTGAGATCAATGACCCATGGACATTTAGAGAGCTATTCTCCTAATATTTTCTGTTTTGTCTTTGTTTGTTTGTTTTTAACCCTAGGCAAATGCCCCCAGTGGCAAGGCAACAGAGCAATCTATGAGACAGTATGCTCTCATCTGCATTACCTGCTGCTATCACAGCAAGACAGTAGCTACAGGTCACTTGTCCTAGGAGTTCCTTCCAAAAAGCTCCTTTGACCTCATGTAATAAGTCTTCTGGTGACTGTGCCCCATACATGACCAGCCATGTCTGAATCCCAAGACCGCCCCTGATTAATCTCAAAAAGACTTTTGTTAATTACATTAATCATTTACTTGACTCTGGTTATACTTTGCCTGCTTATTTGTTTTGTTAATTAGGTTCCACTTATAGGTGAGGTCATATGGTATTTGTCTTTCACCGCCTAGCTTACTTCACTTAGCATAATGCTCTCCAGGAGCATAGAAAACAAAATAAATTTTGGGGGGGTGTTTTTTTTAATTAGAAAATTATTTTAATAAATTCAGGTTTCACTTGCCATGGGATCTGTTTCTGCTAATGGGTTATGGCCGTACATACAAATTAGACTAATGAAACGCCCATGAGTACATTGGAACTGAGCAGAGAATTGCTCTTAAACCAAGCTAGCATTCTATACACCTCAGACAGGTGACACTTTGCTTATATGGCAATGCTCCAAAATAAGAATTATTTTTGGCATTGACCTTTTTTCCTGCCTCTATCAGAACTAAGTTATCCCCTGTAGCTCTCCTCTCTCAGCTCACTCTTGTAATAAATCCCAACACACCTGTGCAGCTGAGAATTTCAAAAAATCCCACTTTCATTTACCAGGCTGACCCCAACACCTTCTTTCTTGGAGACTCTGGGCCTTCCTGCCTGGACAGCTGGCATTTCTTGATCCTTCCTGCCTTAGTTAACCTGCTGAAGGTGGCTCACCAACTTCCTATGTTTTGTTTCTTGATTAATCTTCATTGCTGTCTACATCACTGAGGTCAACGTCTTCTGACCCTGGATAATGGGTAAATCCTCCAATCATGCCAGTAGAACCTCGCCCTGGCTTTCTGTATCCCAGTGAGGATGAGCATCCTTCCTCTCTGGCTCTCAAGGATTTACATAGAGATTGGATGGAGTCTCTAGATTTGGTGCAGAGAAACCAGCATGAAAGATACAAATTATGTTTTATGTAATTTCTGTGATTAAAGAACAGTATAGCAGCTTTTTTTCCCTTTATAAAAGGAAGCTAAACCCAAAGAAGCATGAATATTAAGACTGAATAAATGAAGATGACAGCAATAGCTCGAAATTCCTATAGGATAGATAAAATAGATTAAACATTAAATAAGGCATGATATATAGCAACTGTAATCAAACGTATTTACTGTTGATAATTTTAATTAAGGAAGTTGTTAATGGAGTTGTGTATATTCAGGAAGGATTTCATGGCTTTATTTTTAGAAGCACAGACTCTCAAATTTACAAGTCATATGAACTAAATGAATCCCAATGATCTACATGTAATTGAAAGCTGTCCTTCCACTGCAGGAGGATAATTTTAAATGCAAATGCTACTAAGCTGTCCTTGTGAATTTATATTGTGACTGAAGCTCCCATAGTAGGGCTACCATTGGGTTGTTTCAGTGTATGTCATAGAGTCACTAAGGGCCTACAGAATTTAGAGTAAGTGCGTTTTATTTTCATTTATCTCTTAAAATCTTCATTCAAAATTAATTTCCTGAAAGCTTACACTGTGTGTTGGTTATGTGTTTTTTGTCCTAACACCACCAGCATCTACTTATGTAAGGGTCTGGGTTCTTCAAAAGTTGGGAACCCAAGATTCAAAGAAAAAGGAAGCACCCAAATTTCACACGGCACCTACGTGTATCACGCAATGGAGGGACTCTGGTGCGTGGAGGCACACGTGGCCATATGCCCCGCATTTGCTTTTAGAAAAGATACACCATCTAACCTGAGTATGCAAGTAACACTGGGAGTGGCAAAGTCTGAGATAAAATTGTACTCAGCTGTCTTCGGAATCATGTGTTCATTTTCAGAGGTGTCAGAGAGGTGAACAAAGAGCCTAACTCTGAGTTGCAGAACTCCACCATTGATTTATTATTTCACTCGTTTAATATATATTATATGTGTATTATTATATAGCTTTATTAATTTTGGCTTTTTTCTGTATCTTATGATGCTTTGATATTGTAAGGCCTTACTGACTAGGAGAAGCACACTCTACCAGAGCTAGTGAATTCCTAGAGGTAGTAAACTACTCTTTCAACATTTCTTGCATATGTAAGAGAACCAATCCAAAATGTATATCTTCAATCACCAAATTTATTGAACTCTCACATGTCAAGGTAATAATCCACTGATCTAATCAATACAGGTCACCAGGCAACTCCAGACAGCCCTTACATCTCAGAACCTGTTAAAATTATTCCAACCAGCTCATCGTAAGCCTGCTTATATTGCCCTGCCTATTTATTGCTATTAAAACCACAGTAAGCCCTGGCTGGCATAGCTCAGTGGATTGAGCTCGGGCTGGGAACCAAAGTGTCCCAGGTTCGATTCCCAGCCAGGGTACATGCCTAGGTTGCAGGCCATAACCCCCAGCAACCGCACATTGATGTTTCTCTCTCTCTATCTCTGTCTGTCTCCCTTCCCTCTCTAAAAGTAAATAAATAAAATCTTTAAAAAAAAAACAAAAAAACACAGTAAAGTTTTTTACACACACTTTTCCCTTACTCCTTTTGTCTCCTGATCAACTTTAGTGCCTCCCTGTGTGGCCCTATATGGGAGGGCATGTGCACACTTCATAGCAACTGTGAGTAGCCAACTGTGAGTAGCCAACTATCTCTTCAGTGATATTTGTCTCCTGATCTTGGTCTTCCCATGCCCAAACAACAGTAAAACAATGATGATGTCCTAGGTGTTATCTGTCCTAAGTGCTGGAACTTCAGTAAGGGATGAGCTAGATGAGGTCCCAGTCCTGCTGGAACTTGGACTAAATCAAGAATTTCCTGTGCCCCAGGGGTAAAAAGTCTTATCCAAGTTCTTAAGAACCTCTTTCTGTATACCCCACACAGTTTTGCTCATGCAAGCTTTGGTTCAGAGCCAATGGAAGATTAAAAGATGTAGAGTTAGCCCTCGTTAGGAGTCTTGTTTCCTTTGAGATTTGGGACTCATAGATACAGAAAATAGGCTGACAGTTGTCCAGGGTGTTAGGGGGCTGGGTGAAAAATGTGGAAGGATTAATTTAATAAAAACCCTCATGGATATAAACAACACTATGATTACCAGAGGGAAAGGGGAGTGGTCGGAGGGAGAAGAGGGGAAAGGGGGAAAAATGGTGATGGAAGGAGACATGGCTTGGGGTGGTGAACACACGATACAAAATATGGACATGATGTGTTATAGAATTGTACACTTGACACCCATATGATTTTATTAGCTAATGTCACCCACAATACATTCAATAAATCTTTTTATTAAAAAAAAACATTCCATAAGGAACCATGGAGAAATTTGCATCTCATGACTTCACAAGAAAGATTAAATACTAGTGTTCCTGAGGCATTTATTCGTATAAGTTCTCAGGGTTTATAAACTCACTTGATCTGATAAATGCATTGAGTTTTGTACAAACTGAAAAACAAGCCTTCAAACAAGCATTTTGCATGCATGCACATGTATACACACAAACACAAACACACACAACCAGACATGATGGAGACTGTGTCTTAGACATTAGAATGCAAAGTTTTCTTCTTCCTATGCTGGAGAATTTAGAGTAGCTTTAAAAATACACACTCCTAGCCCTGGCTGGTGTAGCTCAGTGGATTGAGCACAGGCTGCGAACCAAAGTGTCCCAGGTTCGATTTCCAGTCAGGGTACAAGCCTGGGTTGCAGTCCATGACCCCGAGCAACCGCACATTGATGTTTCTCTCTCTCTCTCTCTCTCTCTCTCTCTCTCTCTCCCCCCCTTCCCTCTCTAATAAATAAATAAATAAATAAATAAATAAATAAATAAAATCTTTAAAAAATTACACACTCCTGCATACACTTCAGCTTTCCTTGGAAAGTTTAAGTTAACAGTTTCATAGTAAAAATGCTTAACTTACAAATGTCCCTTGTCTCAAAGAAAGCAAAAAACCTTCCTGCTCCAACCAAAAAATGTTATAAGAAAAGTTATGCCCCAGGAGAATCACAAAAATCAGTGATCCAGAGTGACAGTGACACATATTTTTAAAAGCTTTGTTTTCCTTTCTTCATTAAAAAATACCTTTCCAAAAAGCAATAATCCTGGTGGTACAAATTAATAACTGCACTTTTTAGCCTCATTGCTGCTCTGGTTTTGCTCATGATTCCCTGGTTTCCTGGGCCTATTTTATGTATAGAACTATTTACATAGTCCCTGGATTATGATCTGCCTTCAAAAGTGACAGACAAAACTCTAGTGCTTATGGGAGCCATGGGAAGATTTCTTGCATAGAGGGATCATAATATTTTTTAGGAGAGTGTTCCAAACAGTATGAAAATTATGGTTATGAAATAACAAAGGCAAAAGGATAGAAAAGTAGAAGGTCCTAGTAAAATTGTGAGAAAGAAGCAAATATCAGATTGCTCCATTCACATTACTTCTTAAGTTCTCAAGAGAGAAGGAATACATTCAAAACATATACACTCAGGAAGGCTACAGGATGCCGTATTAAGAACGTGAAATTGGCACCCAAAGGATAAGTGCTGAAATCCCTCTGCTAACACCTCTATAGGGGCACAGATCCTGAAGCAAGTTATTTCCATTCATTTTCTCATACATGAAACAGAGCCAGTAATACCAACTGCAATGGGTGGCTATTAAAATTAAATGAGAATAAGCTGAATGTGAAAGAATGTGGGCAATGTTAGGGACTGAAGACATATTCCTTGTTCTAAATTAGACATGTGGTCTGATATCTTGGGGACCAGTCTCTGCTCTTCAAAGGATTTGTGGTTTTATATGACTTTGGTGTTGCCCTTAGGTCAACATGACAAATTGAAGTCTAGCTGTAGCTGCTCAGGAATGTCTTTGTTTTTGACAGATTTTCTTAGTCAGTTGTAGAGTCGAGTTTAAAATAAAGAATGCAAAAAAAGAAAAGGAAGCTGCCAGATAGATCTTTCTGGAAGGCAAAAAAAAATTGTGTATTTGAGTTTGTGGTGCTTTGAACACTGAGGAGGTTTTGGTTAAGCCATGGGGAGACTGTCCTAAGATAACAAAATAAGAGAAGTGGCTGAAGCACTCTTAAGGGTCTACATTTGAATTTTTGAGTTCTCGAAAACAGGAAGACCTTTTTCCCTCTCTTTTGGTTCTGCCACATTTGCCTATGTAATGTGGTCTTGCCCTCGATTCAGATCCTGCTGCGCTGAGATATTCTTTTTCTCAGAGAGAACAACACTCTAGGACATGCATAAAAGCTTTGGAAGATAATTTTGTAAGCCCATTTAATTTTGCCTAAGATATGTCACCTGAAATTTTATCTAGCACAAGATTTCTCTTAGCTGTTGTAAATCGTGGCGCTTCATTGCAAGTCTGAATTACGACTTACGTGAAGGCAGTAGGACTAAAATTTCCAACTTGGGATCACCCAAATGATACCCTGAGATTAAAAATCTAACTCAATTATTTATTTAAGTATCTTGCAAATGTATATTCTGAAAACCTCACTACACTGGTGTTGTAACTATGTGTAATTTTTTTGTGACACAAATTTTGAGCCAGAAATTTTTCACTGAAATTCGTAATAATGAGGAAAGTCATGTGTTGAGTGGAGAAAAGAAATTGACAAGGTAGGATTGTGGGAAGGAGCCCAGGCTTAGAATTGAAACACATCCCTTACTCTCACAGCCAGAATTGAGGGACTGAAAGCCTTTGTGCTTTCTGAGTTTTTTTAGATTTTCTTTCTTGTAATTGGGAAATCACATCACTTAGTAAATGGGTTACTAGTTATAATATCATGTAACTGGTTTCCAAGTTCTGATTCAATGCAATGCTCCTGATCTGGTTTATAAAAAATTCAAGTTCTTGCATTAATGGCTACAAAATAGACACCCTGCCAACTTGCAATACGCTGACTCGAATGCAAAGGCTCTCTTTTTTCCCACAAAGAGAAGGATGAAGACAAAAGAATTGTCACTGAGAACCAACTAAGCCCCCAGGTTCCCTGATGTTTAAAAGATGAACCTCACATCTTAATGCATTCTCAAGGATATGTCTGATTTATGAAGCTTAATGTGCACTTAAGACACATCTGATTTACAAAGCTCTGTCAATTTTAGTGGGGTCTTTTCTTGATCCATTATGATAAGTTTGCAAAACTCAGATTACCCTCTAATGCAGCCTTTTAGGGAAAAAGTGTACTCGATGGTGCTCAAGGCCCGGTCACAGAGAACTCACCCCTTAGCCCTGTTCCTCACTAGCTGTGTGGCCTGGGCAGGTCTTTCCTCCCTCCAAGCCCTGGCTTCTCATTTGTAATGTGGGGATAACAATCACAACTATGAAATAGGAAGATTGTGAGGATTCCATGAAATTGTTTCTGAAGTCCTGAACAGAGTTCCTAAAGCTTATGAATGAATGACTCAATGAATGATAGCTGTATTTTTTCTGTTATTAACCCAGCAATATTTCATATGCACACAGACAGCAACCACAGGAACTGTTTGAGGAAGAAGCCAGAGGCAGACTTACAACCTCAATTTTCTGTGCCCCAGATTATCCCAAATTCTTTCATTTCTCTGTCTGTTCTCCTTCTATCATCTTTCTTTTCTCTCTTACATATTCTCTTATCCCTCTTATTCATATTCTATCTTATTTCTTACCCCTAATTATTTTTTAAATAGCTACCATCTGCTTAGGGTCAAATGCTTTCTGTGTAATTTCTGTGCCTTAGAAACAATACAAATGTAGCCATTATTATTATTACTACTTTTCTTTTTTTAAATTTAAACTTTATTGTATTTTTTCCATCACAATGTAGTCCTCTTATACCCCCCTTCCTCTAACAATCACCACATTGTTGTCCATGTCCATGAGTCCTTTTTCTCTTTTGCTCCACCCCTCCCCACCCTAAAATCCCCCCTTAGATGTCATTCGATCCCCATCTATGAGTCTGTCTGTATTTTGCTTCTGAGTTTAGTTTATTCATTAGATTCTCCCTATGAGCAAAATCATATGGTATTTGTCTTTCTC
Organism: Phyllostomus discolor; assembly: GCF_004126475.2. NCBI lineage: Eukaryota > Metazoa > Chordata > Mammalia > Chiroptera > Phyllostomidae > Phyllostomus > Phyllostomus discolor. The sequence goes on from NC_040907.2 coordinate 157,126,212, forward strand.
TGACTGACTTATTTCACTTAGTATAATGTTCTCCAGTTCCATCCATACTGTCACAAAGGATAAAATTTTCTTCTTTTTTATAGCTGAGTAGTATCCCATTGTGTACATGTCCCCCTAGAAGTTTTATCCACTCATCTACTGATGGACACTTGGGCTGCTTCCATATGTTGGCGATTGTAAATAATGTTTCAATGAAAATAGGGGAGCTTATGTTCTTTCAATTTACTGTTTTGGGTTCCTTCAGATATATCCCAAGAAGTAGAATTGCTGAGTCAAAAGACAGATCCATTTTTAATTCTTTAAAGCATATCCATACTGCTTTCCACAGTGGCTACATCAGTCTGCATTCCCACCAACAGTGCAAAAAGGTTCCCCTTTCTCCACATCTTCATCAGCACTTGTTGTTTGTTGATTTATTGATGATGGCCATTCTGACAGGTGTGAGATGGTATCTCATTGTGGTTTTAATTTGCATTTCTCTGATGATTAGTCATGTTGAGCATCTTTTCATACGTCTATCAAACATCTGTATGTCCTTTTTGGAGAAGTGTCTTTTCAGGACCTTTGCCCATTGTTTTTTTAGTGTTCAGATTTATAAGCACTTTATAAATTTTGGATATTAACCCCTTATCAGATGTATTGGCAAATATGTTCTCCCACTCCATGGATTATCTTTTTATTTTGTTGATGATTTCCTTTGCTATGCAAAAACATTTTAGTTTGATATAGTCCCATTTGTTTATTTTTTATTTTATTTCTCTTCCCTGGGGAGATATATTCAATAAAAAATTGCTGCAAGTGATGTCTGAGATTTTACTGCCTATGTTTTCTTCTAGGATTTTTATAGTTTCAGGTTTAACATTTAAGTCTTTGATCCTTGTTGAATGTATTCTTGTGTGTGGTGTATGGAAGTGGTCTCATTTCATTTTCTGCATGTATCTGTTCAATTTTCCCAATACCATTTATTGAATAAACTAGCCTTTAGCTTATTGTATGAGCTTGTTTCCTTTGTTAAATATTAATTTACTATGAAGGTGTGGGTTATTTCTGGCAAAGATGGCTTCTGTAGTATGGAGAATGACTCAGCCCAGGGGGCTTGGTGGCTGTTCCTTCAGTTCTTTCCCCAGAGCCACCAACCCCAGACTCCTTCAAGCATCTCTAGCCAACTCTGTCCTTTCTCTGCCAGAGCCCAAGGTAAGTGGCTGCCAAGAAAATTTTGTGTTGGCCCTTTAAGAGGCTCTCTGAGTCTCCAGCAGTCTCTCTCTGGCAGACAGAAATCCTGTCACTTTTCACAGCTGGATGGTATCTGGGTTCCTTTCCAACTCTAGTGCTGTAGGCTGGAGCGTCCAGCTTGGGCTTTAGACCTCATACATCTCAGGGGCAATCCCCTGGCCGCTGACATGTCCCCCCAGAACTGCAGCTGCCACCCCTGGGAGCCCAGCCAGCCCTCTCCCTCCTCCTCCACACCCCCTACCAGCCTTCTTGTGGTGAAGTGGGTTCTTCTGTCTGTCCTTGATTATATGGCTTCTCTCCAGCTAGTGTTCATTTGATTATTCTGGATGCTTCCTCTACAATTTAGTTGTAAGTCCAGGTTGGTCCTAGGAGGAGGTTAGTGTAGCTTCTACTTACTCTTCCACCATCTTGGATCCTCTCCACTAATTTTCAAATGAGAAAATTAGGTTAAACCTTTAAAGAGCTAGCCATTTGTATCCTACAACCAGATTTTGAACACCAGTTGCTCAAACTAAAAGAACAATTCACTCTTCATTACAGCACATATTTTGGTTAGCTATTTCTACATAACACAACAGCCCAAAACTCAGTAGCTAAAGACAACCAATGGGTTAGCTCATGATTCTATAGTTTAGCACTGAAGGTAAGGCTCAGTTGGCTGATTCTTCTGGTCTAAGCTGGGACCATCAGGCATCTGGCATCAGCTATGTGCTGACCAGGCAGCTCTGTTGATCTTCAGTGGGCCCCCTTCCATGGTAGCATGATAGCGTGTTGTAGACTGCTCTGAGACAGCCTCAGCTGGGATAAGGGGGCATCCTCCATATCATCTCTCATACTGCAACAGAGCAGCCCTTTGTTCATGTGGCAGTTGTAGGTAGGGTTTGGTAGAGCACTGAGTCTAGACCACAAGGTCTGGTGCAGTCTGGTACATAGCTGACTCCCTATCTCGTCTGCTGTATTCTATTACCCAAAGTCAGCCACAGGATCCAGATGCAAGCATTGAATGGAGTGTAAAGGAATTAGGAAGTTCCCATAGCCGAGGAAATAAGTATAGGGATGGATCAAAAATTGAGAACACTTTTGCAATTTCCACAACAGATACTTTGGCATTTTGCTTTCTACCCTACACTGTGAGTGCCTGGTTTACTTTTATTTCCCTTAAATTCTGAAAAGTGTGACAGTGTTTCAAAGTGCTAAGGTGCCCACTAGTAAAGAATCTTGTCTTTTTTAGGGCAACAAATGGCAACTGGCTCTAAGGAGAGCAGAAACCTAATGGCAAGGTCTCTAGTTAAGAATGAGTGCGATTGAGTATCTGTAATAGTTGCCTTGCAATTTTTTTTTAATTTTCAAAACTGTTTTTCTGTCATCTATCTTTATTTTGCTAACCCCAGGAAAACCATGCATGAGGTGGCAACAACAACAAAAAAATCACGCAATAATTTGCAAACACACATTTCTATTTTGTTTTATGGCCTCAATAGGAATAGAGTTTGGTTTGCAAGGCCTATGGCAAAAGGGCGCAAAGCCATAGAAAGTATCTACTTCCAAATTTATCTTTGCCTAAAGCCCCATCTGATTTACTTTTAAGTATATTTCACCAGAGTACCCAAAGTTAAAATGTTATTTTCAGTGTTGGGCTAGCAGCAGAACACACCACATCAATTTCCTTGGTAGATGGAGCCCGGAAATCCATTCTCATGAAGGCAGAAAAACACAGCCCCCTTATTTGTTTATTTACAGCCCTCCTCCTTCTAGAAAAGGGTTTAAGGTAGCTTACACAATTGGCTGCAAGTTAATCCACGTGCACTTGGAACTGGGAAATCAATTCTTTCCGAGCAACCCTGCTTCTGATTGAGTAGCATCTGTATGTTTAAGGAGAAAAAGGGAAAAGATTTAGCAGGTATTGATTCCAAAGTCATTATCACCCATGTTCAGTGACTGCGAACCAGCCGTCTGTTTCCACTCAGCATTCGTTTGAATTAACTGCAGGGCACAAGGATACAAACAAAGTATTTGCCTCAGCAGGGAATCTTAGCCTGGACCTTGCTTGAAACTTGGATCTTCCAAGAATCCATTTTTCTCTCTAAATTTCCCTGGGACACACATTCAGACTCACCTAACCAAGAAAATTCTCTTCATTGTTAAGTGGTTTGAGTTACACGCCAAAGGAATTTTATTCTTGTCAGAGTTCAGTCTCTGAACCTGCAGAAAGCTGACTCCAAACACCAGTCTCTTTAAATTCTTCATTTTCACCAGGTATTCAGTAAATGTTTGTTGAATTCCAGCAGAAACCTGCTGGAAGTTTCATTCCACACAAAGAGATGCCTATGATAAACATTCTGAAATTTGCTTGCTAGGAAATTGGAGTATAGAATATGAAGGGAGAGTAGTTTTCTTTATAGGCTTCATCCTGACTTACAAGAAAAAAAACTGACTATTAATGTAAGTTCTCTAAATGTGTGTTGGACATCAAAATGCACAGACACCATTCTAGCTGTTATTGATCCTGTCAAGATATAAAATATATGATGTTCCTGAACTCAAAGTGTTTGCACAGTGGCTTAGGTGATATGGCAACATGAGACACACTAGTAAACAGCAATAGAGAAGCAGAATCCAAATACAACTGAGCTGAGAAGAGGGAAAGTTTGATTCTGAGTAGGAAGAACTGTGAAAGGCTTCATGGAGCAGGAGGCATTTGAGCCAGTCCTGTTCTGGGCATGGTTAATATCAGCATTGCCTAAAATTGTTGGTCGACATAGCTGTTTTTATTTTCTATTGTGGTGCATTTCTACCTAGCCAAAGCTAACCTACCAGGTTAAATATGAGTTACTATCAGTGTCTTTTTTCCTTTGGAATTTCCCTTCACTATCCATTCTTGCTGCGTTCCTTCTCTTTGTAAAGAAAGCCTTGCAGAAACACACTGAAGTTTGAGCAGTCTTAAAACCAAGGAGACTGGTTGTGGAGGGGAATAAACTAAAATTTGACTACCTCGAATCTTCTTCACTCAGCTGCAGACTTGCGTTCCTCATTTCCTCTTTTCAAGCCTCTAGACAGAGGCCTCCAGGCTTGTTCTGTCTACTGTGGGATGTACAGGTATATTTTTATTGTATAAAGCACTGTTTGGGGTATTTTTTGGTTTTATTTTGTTTTATTATTATTTTTTTTTTGTAACTGTAGTCATCCTTTTGCGAAGAATATACCACTATACCAAGTAAAAGAAAGGAACTATAAAAATAGAGTATGGTCTTATACATATAAAAATTTTGTCCCCAGGAAAGTAATATAAGTGGTTCAAATATATTCTTCCATATCCCCCCCCCTTACTCTTCCACACTCAAACACCTTGTGGAATCCAATTATTCAACGGAAGCCTACACTACACGCTAGAAACAAAACACCTCTGTATCAGCCACAACCACCAAGCAACCACATCATGGCAATGCAAATCAATGCAAAAAATCCTTCTTGGTGTTATAGACAGAGGACTAAAAGCTGGGTGACTTGTCTACATGCTGCTTGACTATAGCCCAGAAAATAAATCCTTTAAAATTTTGCCGTGTATACCAAAAGAGAGTTTTGGTAAGATTTAGTTTCATGTCACAATTTCTAATTCAGCTTCACCGGATGCTCGTTATGGGGCAGATGGGACTGAGAAACGGAGCACACAAAAATGAGCAAGACAGGAAACCTGCCTGTGAAGAAGTCTCAGCCTGGTGGCTACATTGACATGTAAAAGCAATTGTGGCACATGTTCGTAATGGAGATGAGTGGGCATTATAGTTAGATGATGAAGGAAAAAAGACTCAGAATACTCAATTCTGCCCAGGAGGGGATAGGAAAGGCTTCAGAGAAGCCAGGGTGATTGACTTCCTTGAGAGAAAAACAGGAGTTTGGTAGCAACAGGCAGAGAAGCCCATATGCGAAAAGAGAAGTGTGCAGTAATGCAGCGCATCCGTGGAAGGGTAAACAGTACGTTGTTCCCGGGGCACAAGGTGAAGGCGGAGCATACTACCAAAAACATGAGTCTGAGAGAAGCTGGGGGCCACATTTTAAAGTGGATTATTAAGCATTAGTTAAAAAAAACATATAAATGGCATTAAATACCAGGGAAGAGCATGTTGAGTGATAAGCATTGGTGATGGAACTTCATAAATATCCACACTGAGAAAAGAACTAACAGAAGGAGAGAACCTTTAGACGGTAAGACAAAAAGTGTAAGAGATAATGACATGGAATTCAAGGATGGGGGACCTTGACGAAACAAGGTGTGGTCAGCAGCAACCAGCACAGCAGAGAGCAAGAATATGTGAATTAAAACTGAAACCTGGATTTAATAGCAGGAAGCCAGTAAGTAAAGCTCGGGTGGGTTGTGAAGGCAGGTGCCAGACTGAAGTGGGCAGGCTAGCAGAAGAAGTGGGCTTCTCCACCGCTTACCGTTGTGTGGCTCTGCCGTCAGCTTTTGGACCTGGCCCTGTGATCCCCTGAATTTAGGCAGAGGCTGTGAAAAGACGGTGCAGAAGATCTTGTGGGAGCCTTTGTAGGAGCAAGACCCTGCCATTTGGCTCATCACACCACTTACATCCCATCAGTGACACCCAGTTGCATGGCTTCTCCCACTTTCAAGGGCAGCTGGGAAACATCATCTAGCTGTGCTCACGGGAGGAAGAGGAAATGGTAACCGCTAACACTGGTGGAAATCACTTTGCAACGTGTAAGTGTATCAAATCAACACGTTGTACACCTTAAATCACACAGTGACATATCAATTATATGTCAATAGAGTTGAAAAAATTAAAAATAATAGAAAGAACACCTATTAGTGTCCATTACAGCTTTTTTTCTTATTCTTTCACAGGGATATAGAAACACAACAAAAATAATTTCTAAGCAAAAGACATTTAACATGAAATTTTCAGTTTTTGCATTTTTTTCCTCTTTATTGCAGGTTATCTATTGGGAGGGACACAAAACTTTTCTTCTTAAGAACAACAGAAACAACCAGTTTTTAAAAATCTTGTGTGCATTCCAGTTTGAGGGAAAACCCTCACACGTGGCTATCAGGATTCTCAGGCCACACAGGTGGTATGGCGTTTAGATAAGGTTAAAAATAGAAACAAACCAAACACACACACACACACACACACACACACACACACTAATGGTAATAACTAAGGGACTTTGAAGCCAGAAAAAAAAGTTATGAATATTTCACATGCTGTAGTATGAGCAGCTACCAGTTATCCACGTGACCTGCTGGCAACCTCATTGGAGTCTGATCTGAGCACCTGACAGTCAGTGGCGGAAAAGCCGTGAGTGGGACTGCCCCTCTGGGCGTAACAACGGCCCACAGAGAAAGCCCCAGTGCTCCCTGGAGGGCATGAGCGCCCTGGGGGAAAGTGACCATGTCAGTGAGGATTTTAGAATAGGCAGCCAGGCAATGGTAACCCGGATTTCAAACAAATATCACAGAAAAGAAGAAAAAACATTTTGTAGCTTGTGGCTCTGGGAGGATGTACTTCAAAAGGGATAGAAGATTTGGAACTGAAAGTCTGACCACACAATCCATCGCAAGCATTCCAGAGGAGCAAGGGAAGAGAAAATCAGCTAAGGAAACTAAAATCAACTCCTGGGGCTCCTGGTGAGCTCCATAAAGAAAAAAAGAAATAGAAAAGAGAAAAAAGGAGAAAGGGAACCATTTGAGATAGAAGAAAGGGCCAAACCTAAAAAGAGACAGTGACGGGGAGAGAACTGGGACGGCAGAAGGATTAAACTTACTGAGATTTTTGAGGCAGGGCAACTAACTGTGCCCGCAGCTAATTGTACAAAGGAGGAAGAAACAACACAGCCATTGGGGGCAGATAAGTGTACATTTACCACCACAGAGAAGAAACGAACCAGCCCGTTCCTATTTTTTCAGTCCTTTTCACATTTTATTTGTGTATGCATTTGAGAGAGAGAGAGGGGAAGGAGGTGGGGGGGGAGGGGGGAGAGAGAAGGGGAGAGAGAGAAACATCTATTTGTTGTTCCACTAATGCTGCTTTCATTGGTTGGTTGATTCTTCTTATATGTGCCCTGACTGGAGGTTGAAACTGCAACCTTGATATATCAGGACAGTGCTCTAAGCAACTGAGGTACCCAGGCAGGTCAAAGTTCCCAAATACTGTATTTTGTCCTCAAAAGATAGAATAGTCACTGCTTCTTATTACCTAAAAGAAACCAAAAAATATTATGTTTATAAACATGGAATTTATTTTTGCCGAAGTCTGGCAAAACATTTTTTTTTTTGGCCTGGAATTACCTCCAGGCAAAGTTAATTCCAGTGTTCAGACAAAAATGATTACAGGGGTTCATGCTGAAACCATTAGTGACATTTGATGGATCATAGAAACTGGAGAAGCCCTAAAACTAAAAGGAGAAAATCAAAAGGTGTTCCTTTCTAAAGGACCAGGAAAATAAATTGTTGGGAAGAAACACTCATCAGTCAGTTCTCTAACAGCCTACTGCCAAATTTTATAACACATAAACAGATGTTTATATGCATTTGAAAAAGTAATCCACACTCATTTCAATACAGCCTAAGTTTACTCAAGATAATATGTGCCAGACTATCTCCATTTCAGTTAAATAGTATTGATAAACAATTGTGTTAGACATACAGAAATCTAACACTCAAATAGAATTTTAGGGCAATTTCCACACATGTGGAAATATTTTTCATTTCTTTGTTTTTCTACATATTAGTTAGAATCAACTTGCCAAACAGGGGTATAAATATATTTTCCTTAAAAAAGTTAACATGACAAATAGGCTAGAGACTGCTTAGAATATCTCAAACAATTCTTTTTTATTTTTTTTAATTTTTAAAGAGAGGGAGAGAAACATCAGTGTGTGGTTGCCTCTCCCGTGGCTGCCACTGGGGACCTGGCCTGCAACCCAGGCATGTGCCCTGATCGGGAATTGAATTGGCAACCCTTCGGTTCGCAGTCTGCGCTCAATCCACTGAGCCACACCGGCCAGGGCAGAATATCTCAAACAATTCTGTTCTCCTTTGTTCCTTCCTAAACACGGCTACCACTGTTACATTTTGCGCATTCTTTCATGCCTTTCCCTTTTATTTACACATTCACACACACATATACACATACATAGTAGAGGAAATATTTTGAGTACATTTTCAATACACAAAAATATATTTTAACTATTATGAATATTATATGAATATGAATTTAACTGCTAAATATATTTATGACTATATTATGAATATACATAGTTTAACAATTATGGATATTCAAAATAATAACAAATATTTCTCAAGACATATATATATATATGGATCTCATTTAGTCTTTTATTAAGAATTGCAAAATATTCCATTGTATAAAACACCAGAATGTATTTAGTCAGAGTATTTTAAAGCCTATTTCCCATTTTTCCTTTCATGTGTGAATCAAAGATCAGCTGCTTTTCTTCAAATTAGCCTCAGATAGCCCAGGGTTTGTGTTTGTGTGGCAGCATTCCATGTTTCATTCTGGAAACGTTTGAATTGCTTTACACTGTACTGGCAAGTCCTCCTTTAAGGACTTCTTTTTTCCATTTGGTAGACTGACGGCCCTCCATTACGAATGTAACTCTGTCTCCTTCTTTCACAGCTGGAGATGAATATTATGAGGAGCGCGCAGGCCAAGTTTAGGAACATAGACCTCCCAGATTCCACGAAGTCTAAGGTGGCCAAAAGCTTCCCACATTTCAAAATTTAGAAACATATTTGGAGTTTCCTTATATCAAGAAATATTAGCAATATGAGACTACTCTAGAGGAGTCTGTCTTTCATTCATCTGCGCATTTCCTCAAGCAAGGGATAGTGCTGAGCGATTGCGTTGTGCCAGACGCAATTCCAATCAGTGGAGATGCAGTCATGCAGAGACAAGAAGCGTGTTCTCATGGCATTTCCCTCTCAGGGTGAAGGATATTGAAAATCAGCAAGTAAACAGCAAACAAGGTAATTTGAGAGAGTGATAAAATTTGAAGAAAATAAAATAGATAAATGTGTTAGAATGACTGTGAGGAAAGGAAGCAAGTGTTCAAATAATTACGATAATAGCAATGATGATAGAGTTTAACGCAAAGATACTCTTCTAAGAGAATTACATTTATTAAATCATTTAACACACCCTCCCCTTAGCGAACTAAGTAGCATGTTTGCCCTTTCCTTATAGAGGAGGAGAGGGAAGCTCAGAGAAGCTTTCTAAGGTTCCACAGCTTCTAAGGCAGAAATGGGATAGTAGGAATGGCGGCTTGAGGAGGTGACCTCTGAGCTGAGCTCAGAAGGAAGAGAAGAAGCGGTCCATGGAGGTCAGAGGAAATAGCAACTGCAGATTTCTGCCATTGAATGTGCTTGGCCTATCTGTGCAATAGAAAGACCAACGTGGAAAGGTTTCTTGGACTTTCTGGAAATACGCATCACAGCGTATTTTGCCCAAGCAATTTAGGGACGTCATATTACTTTTTTGCACAAAGTTCTGCTGGAAAATAATCTGGACTTTAGAGTGGCTTAGGACTCTGCAGAACCACAGGTAGGGGAGAAGGATAGCTCCTGGGAACAGTCCTGTTTATTTCAAAGACGCAGACATTGAACTAGAGCACCAGGGAAATTACGTGGATTCAGATTTCAACAAAACGCGATATTCTTAAAGAAGAGCTGGAGAAGCTAGGCCAGCTTTAAGTGGTTGCATCATTATACCTTGAAAGTGTCTGATGAATAGCACTGTAACAAGTTAGTCATTAATACCATGCCTGCAAGCTCTGTCCTTGCACTTGGCACAGTCAGCTTTTAACAGTTTCTTTAATAAAAATGTAGAAATATGCTTATTCAATTTATGCATGGCACAAAGCTATTGTTAAGTACAAACAGAGGATGGCAGAATCAAAGTTAATATGAATTCCATTGACTACAAGGTCACATTTATAAGATACAATCTAATAGTGAAAATTATGAAGTTGTATATTAAGTTTAAATCCATCCATGCATGTACACATGAGTGTGTTTTGCATGTGTATATGTTTGTGCGTACTTATATAAGCACACCCAGAGAATGGAGGAATGTCAACTTCACGGAAGTTCTCCTAATGTGTGCGTCATGATGCCCTTGTGTTAGGAAGGTTCCTTCAGTTCCCTCACTCCTACTGAGTTTATCTAGTTTATTTTGAGAAACTGGTTAACTTAAGAGGGATTTGAAGAACTGTGGAGAACATGAGGATTTGAGAAATTGATCATATATGAATAATCTGAAGAAATGAAGAGAATTTTTACCTGGAAACAACTTAGGATCTGACAGTGGTCTTTTCAAATACTTGAAGGCTGTCGGAAGAAACAAGGTAGAAAGTTTAGAGGAAAAGGCAGTGGCTGGACCAATTATCAGTTCATGTCATTTGGCCAGTAGTGTTAGCCTACACAATGTTTAAATTTGAATTCATTGTCAGTATTCAAAATCTGGGAGTTTTTGCATAAATCTAATTCCCTGGCCTTTCCAGAAGAATTAGAAAATCTGATGACATTGGGCCACCCTCTTCTACAATAATTGCTGAGGCCGGTATCTCTTTTAGAAGATAAATACATATTTCATTTCACCCAAGTTGCCATCATTTCTTATTTTAACTCTAATTGATAATCTCATACCTAAGCCTTGTCATTTATTTAACTGATTATCATTCCAAATTCTACTATCTTAAGGACACAATCCTTAAGGTAAAGGCCAAGGCTCAGCAGTTTTAATAAGGTATACATGAGCTCAGTGTAGAGAAAAAATTATAGATTTGCCTACTAGTGGAACTAGTAACCCTGAAAGGTAGTAAGCTCCCTGACACTGGAAATACCAAGGGAGACCCCGGAAGGCAACCTTTAGAGATATTAAGGGGTCTGAGAATATGTGGATGTGGGAGGGGGAGTAGGGTTCCTCACATGGGTAAGCAACTCTTCCACACCAACTGGTTGTCCTATAATTCAACTCATTCTGACACCGTCTACCTGGAAATAGCATCAGACCCCACAGGTTAAGGGCTCCATTCTAGAGACCTCCTCACCACCCCCATTTCTGACACCAGATGCAAGTCCAGGTAGTCACCTGTGCTTCTGACCAATTGGAGATTCCAAGGACTCCCTCCTTTGGTTCATTTAATTTGCTAGAGCATCTCCCAGAAATCAGAAGCATATTTTTCTTTCTTCATCATCAGTTTATTTTATTATTTTTTATAAGAAGTCAGGTTTTTATTTTTTACTTTTTAAAAAGATTTTTTTTTTCAGAAAGAGGGGAAAGGAGGGAGAAAGAAAAGGAGAAAAACATCAATGTGTGGTTGCCTCTCATGTGCCCCCTAGTGGGGACCTGGCCTGCAACCCAGGCATGTTCCCTGAATGGGAGTCAAACCAATGACCCTTTGGTTCGCAGGCTGGCACTCAATCTGCTGAGCCACACCAGCCAGGGCTCATCAGTTTAGTTTAAAAGAATATAACTCAGGAACGGTCAGATGGTAGAGATGCCTAGGACAAGGTATAAGGAAAGGGGCACAGAACATCCATGCCCTCTCCATGGGTGCCACTCTCCCTGGCTCTGCATGTGCTCACCACATGGAAACTCCCTGAACTCATGCTTTCGTGTTCTTATGGAGGCTTTATAACATAGATATGACTGATTAAATCATTGGCCAATGGAAATAGAACTCAACGTCCAGCTCCTCCCCCCAGTGATCAGGGGCATGGGACCGAAAGGTTCTGTCTCCTGTTTGATCCTCCTGGCAACCGGCCCTCATTCTTGAGGTAACTGCTTTCCAAAAGTTACCTCATTAAAGTAACAAAAGATACCTTTATCACTTATTAAATTCCAAGGGTTTTAAGGAGCTTTGTGCCAGGAGCTGTGGACCCAGACCAATATATATTTTTCTTATTTTAAATCATGACATCATAGACAGTATGCAATAAATATCTGGACCAGTCTGTAGTAAAGGCCAAATGATCCAGGCAGCCCTTTCTCTTACTCTGTTACAGGCATACCTCATTGTAATGTGCATCACTTCATTGTTGCATTTTTTACAAATTGAAGGGAGGGCCCTCTACCAGCATGAAGATTATGAATGACTCAATTTATTGTAATGCTTGCTTTATTATAGTGGTATGAAATGGAACCCACAATATCTCCAAGGTATGCCTATAATATGCCAAGTCAGAAGAATAGCTGGTGGTGAAAGAAGAAAAAAAATAAGGCAGGGAGATGTACCACTGGGTGGTGAGAAGAGAAATAAACAACAACTTAAGTAAAAGTTACCACGAGTGTCTAAGAAGTAGTAGGAGCCTATAAGACTATAAATGATGGCTCTACATTTGAGAGAATCACAAACTTTCTTTTTCTTACCCACAACAGTTGCAATTAAATGAGGTGTATCCTGGGCAGCTGTTTTGATGCATGAGGCAGCCAGTTAGAAAAGTGAAAAAAAAAAAAAGCCCATAGATTTCCTCATTTAAAGAAACACCACCAACTCTGAAGGGTTAGTGACTTAGGGATCTCAAATACCTCAATTTAGCTGAGGTATTTTATAAAGAACGCTTATCAAATCTTGTGTGCCCCAGGATGGATTAGCCTGATCCGCTCTTGTGCATTATAATTACCTAACGGCTTTATGGATTGCATGTTTTCCTTAATCATAAAAGCCAGCAACAAGCAGACAAATAGATTTAATTTTTCTGTGCATTCTTTATATCTTAGGTCTACTCCTCAGAGGGCTCTGCTGTTCCAGGATCTTAACCATCAAGCCTCACCAAACTGATTTTGTTCATGTCTGATGCTTAGTTGAAAAAGGCAACAGCTCTATTTAGAGATGGGGAGATTATGAAAATCTATGCAGGTTCACAGAAGAATATGAGGGAAAAGGAAAGAAAAAAACATTCCCCAGAAAGGTCAGTGCATTTCTCTCCTCTGTCTTCCTGCTACATATATATTGTTGAAAGCTCCTGGGTTTAAAAGACAATGCTAGTCAGCTTGCTCACTGCCTCCCCTTTTATTTCTTTAAGATAATCACGTAATAGAGAGAGAAATACATTGAAATGCTGATCTTTCTGACATTTTTCCAAATTACAGTTAAGTTTTTTTACATTTTTATAACTTCCCTCCCTATAAAGCATTATCAAGGGAACTTGTTAAAAGTATATAAATTCCTGTGTCCCTTCTTAGACCAACAAAAGCAGAATCTCAGGGGCGTGTGGCCTGAGAATGGATAATTTTTAAATTCCATAGAAGATTGCAATTGCACACAAACACATGACCGCTGCAGAAACAGAGCCGCCCTTTGTTTAAACAATGGTCCAAGCTTTTGCTAATGGGATTGGGTTAACCAGAAGTAGCAATGTGGAGTGGAGATGAAGGGCTTCTGTTTTTGTTGGTTATACCCGCTAAGAGCTTTGGAGAGAGTTCTTAGTTTTTGGTATCCTTGGTAAATGCATTGATTGCAATTCAATGAAGGGTGGAAAGAGGAACGTAGAAGTTGTTTCAACCTTAGTAGCATACCTTCATGCATGCGTGCTTCGATTGATTGCCAATCATACTTGCGCTAAAAGCTTGCACTAACGCCACCTAAAGGGTGATGTAGGAAAAGCTTACAGTGACTCAGGTGCTATTCAGGGGAGAAGAGAAATGTCGGGTTTTCTGGGCAGGGAATTGAGTACCGATTAGCAATACTGGAAATGAGAAATAATTATGACACACGTGGTAAAACGTGATGGATGGCTAGAGAAGGCCAATTGGCATTTTTATTTACCTTTTTCTGTAACAAAACAACAAGAGGGCACTCCTCCAACTGGGGAAATCAAAAAGCATCACATTCAAAACATTTGTTTTGAATAAATGACAGGAGATTTCACAGCCTGTAATGGATTCCAGACACCAGGACTACCAATTGCCAAGCAAGATTACTGAAGCAATTAAACATTTGCGTGCAAATTATGATAGCATTTTGCCACCCAACTAGGTAGAGAAATAAATTCTCAACTTTTGGCTAACATTGGCTTCTTTTTCTTTAAGCGTTATCTATCTTCCCACTTGAAAAAAATCTGATCTCTGACTGAATACAAAAAGTGCTGTTTCTCACTTACACGTATGATGAAATGCTCTTGCCCAGACTCATTAAATCTATGAAAAGAACAGGACTGTTCTGGGGGTCTCCAAGACCAGACAGGCCACTCTCAAGTTTGGAGATTGGTTGCATAGGGATTCAGCATATTGTTTTACTCTTCGCTAAGATTCATTACAGCGGCGTGATACCAAGGATACTTAGCCGTATCATAAGGAGAAAAGACACAGGCGGAGGATAGAAGAGTCCGTATGTGGGCCTCCCTATTCCCCTTTCTTCCCATGAAAAGTCATCAGTGCACATTCTTCCCCAGCAATAACAATGCCGCAGCGTGTGAGATGTTTCTACCCAGGACAGCTCATTAAGGAATAAACACCCATGGTTTTTATTGGGAACTGGTCACATAAGCACCATCTGTTTACCATGTACCAAATCCCAGAGTCCCAGAAATAAAGCAAATGTTCATCATAAACCGTATTGTTTCCACAAACAGTCTGGCACAATGACTTATGCCTATCAGTTAGCTTTTGACGTGGGGACACTCCAGGACCCACGATCTCAGATCCAGCCAAGGGCCAACCAGACTAGCCAGGCTTTCTAAGGACAGCATTCTTTGACCTTCTGCATTAACTCTTTTCTTCACAGGGTCAAGCGACCAAGAAAGCTGTGGGGGCATTGGGGTTAAAAGGGCTTTCAGATCTAAAATCAACTGAGGCTAATTGCTACAGATTTCATGAATGGTAAAATAAGTTACTGAATAAGCCAACATAGCACATTACTTTATTGTTTTAAGACATGTATAAACACATGGTCATCCATTTCCATAAAACTTCATTTTCTTATCTTGCTCTTTATCAGTGGACCGAATCACTCCCCTTTCTCCACCATAAAGCATTTGTAGTGAATCCAATGCTAACCACCATAAAAAACTGGAGCAGTTTAGAAACTCCAGAAACCGTGGGCTGGTATTTGTCCGTCTACTTGTTGCTTCCTCAAGTTAAAACTAATACACCTTCTCAGAAATGTGACCTGTAATATTGCTTGCTGTACTACCATAAGCACAGACATACAAATGCTTCATGAATTTCCACTTTCTAAATATATCTCAAATCTCCAGGTCTAAGTATGGAAGTAGAGCACCCACTGTACTTAAATAAAGGCTGGAGAATGAACCCTGAGGTATTGGGGCTGGAATTAATAGTGCATTGACCTCTAAATATAATTTAAAGAGTAACTTTGCATATAGAGGAACAAAGACTCACTAAATACTGTAAAATATCACCAGGGGGTCAAGGGATTGAGCAAAATGGAAAAAGGCTTCATGGACACTGATGACAGTGTGGTAACTGAAGGGTTCGGGGTGGTATTAGGAGACTAAATGGTAATGGAAAAAATAGAATAAATAAAAAAAATAATTACTTGTCAATATAAATAATTACCTGTAAACAAATATATTTATTTGAGTAAAATCTGGAGCACAATTTGTAGTGCCTTGGTCACTTATGTCTTAAATATAGTGATAGCTCAATGGAAACTGATTTATTAGAAATCAATGCATGATTTAAACTTTTTTTCTATTTTTCACCCTTCCAATTCTAATTCAGGATCTGGATGCCTCATGCCAGGTCTATTCCAAAGGCCAGCTTTGTAATCCTACTACTTGTAAGATCTACCCATCCAATATATATCATTGTCAAATGAATCCTCCCAAACATTCTGCTAATGTTATTCCTTGCTCCCAAATCTTTGATAGATTTCTTTCATCTTAAAAACAAATCTCTGAAACCGCCCTTGTCATTCTATGATTTAGCTCTCTAACTGAAGAACTTATCGATTATATCACTTAGGACAACCATGTAAGAATTCTAGATAAAATTTGTTCTGTTGTGCCTCTAAGAAAGAGAAAAATACCTAGACTACCCTCCTCACATCTCTACCCATTAATATCTTACATATCCTAGAAGCACAGTTTGTTGATGTCTTCCACACTGGACACCTGTGTTCCTCCCTGTTGATAGTTAATTTCATGTGTCTCCTGGACTGGGCTAAGGGATGCCCAGAGAGCTGCTAAGACATTATTTCCGGGTGTGTCTGTAAGCGTGCTTCTGGAAGAGATTAGTATTCGATTCAGTAGACTGCATGAAGAGACCCACCCTTACCAATGTAGGTGGGCATCGCCCTGTCCATTTTTTGAGGACCTAAATAGAACAAAAAGGCAAAGGAAGGGCAAATTCTCTGTTTTTCTTCTTGAACTGAGCACCTTTTTTGCCTTTGGATATCAGAACTTCTGGTTCCAGGGGCTTTGAACTCAGACTTAGACAACGGTCCTCTGGTTCTCATGCCTTCACACTTGGACTGAACTAAACCAACAGTGTTTCTGGTTCTCCAGTTTGCACACAACAGATTGTGGGACTTCTGGCCTCCATAACCACATGGACCAATTCCTACCAATTTCTACAATAGACATCTTTACATATATGTAAATGTGTATTTATATCACATATATAAATTATCATATATGTGATATATGTGTGTACATGTATATACGTACATGCACACATATATGTATATATATACATGTACACACACACATACACCTCCCATTGACTCTGTTTCTCTGCAGAGTCCTAATACACCACCAAGGTCTTCCTTGTGGTCTTGATGAAGAGGTATATTTGTAGGGGCCTCTGGGGAATATTGTCAAGTGTTGATTTTTCTGTTCTCAGGTAAATCTGTTCTAATATTTCTACCTCCCTAAGTTTTCTGAGTCCTGCATACTTTGTCAAGGCTGTTGCATTGTCTCCAACTCATCCGTTGTATGAGCTACTGCCCCAATAGCACATTAGGATAGGTTCCACATGTCTCTACTATGACACTACATCCAGGTCATGGAAGAATGCTCCCAAGTAATATCACCCCTCTTCGCCCTCATGATCCACCCCCACGTGTGTCCGTCTGCTTTCTTCTAGGATACATCATCCAGGTCCTTCAGTTATTTTGAGGGGCAATCTACTTCTGCTCCAGTAGGGAGTATAATTTCCTGTTTAGGTTATGTTGAAACCTGGCAATTATCTGAAGGCCTTGAGTAACTGTAGAATAGAATAAGCATCATCTTGCAAGTAAGGTACTTCAGGTGTGGACTTCGCAAGCCCTTCAGGCAAAGTAACACTGTTTTGTTCTTTTTTCTTTGTAAAGAGATAATGCCAGCTTCTGCCAGTCCCCTGTGTTCAGAGTAATCTGGGATTCAAGATTCTCTGGCTTGTCACTCAAATGTCCTCAATTCAGATCTCAGGTACTATGCCCTCCTGTAGAGCTCTCACTGTAACATAAGAGGCCAGGTGGCATTATATGTTTAGTCTTCTTTACAACTTTGCTGCCTTTACAATGAAGTCTTGAGCATAAACTTCAACTTAACCTGCCCTCCCTGGAAGAGATAAGGGTCTCTTTAAATACCACCAGATGCCTTTCGGCTTTATTAGCTTGTCATTTTCTTTATTTAATATTTCCAAAGCAACTCCTTTGAAATGAAGTCAGTGCTCTCCACTATCCTTATACTTAAGGGTGTCCTCACATTGTTTAATACCCGAATTACTACATAAACTAGTACTTCACCTTCCAGTGGTACAGGATCCCAATGCATCACAGGTGAGAGTCTCACTAATGTGTTGCTACAGGAAACCAGGAGTTATTGTACTCAGACACTAACACTATTGGTATCTTTGTTGACATTTGAATAGTGAGTGATCCCTTTTTAGAATCTCAGGATTAAATAGAATTTGCAAAATTTTTGAAGAATAGAGATATATTGCATACTCTTGAATCCTTGGACATAATATTTCCTGCAAATGTCAGTATTCTCCTTTGTGTGTGGGTGTATGTGTATATTAGATGCTCCATAAAAATTTTATATTAAATTACCATGGTCTTAGCCTTCCTTGTTTGCTGTCCACTTTGAATTTTCCGGATAAAAATAAACTCAAAAATTGTAAATGAAAATAATTTGTAAAATAAATATCAATGAAACACAGAAGAGTCCCTATTTTCAAGAAGATAAATCTCTTTTCTCCACTGTCCATTTTAAATTAAATGTTTCCCATAGGTGCTTATTTTAGAGTTAGATAAGATTTTCTGAAACAAACCTGAGATAGATATATTTGTAGGGAAAAAAATTACCCCTTTGCTTCATTATTGTACCCTGGCCCACGATACTGAAACTCGACCATATAGAGAGTATTGAAACCCTTGTTTCTTCCCTTCTCCATGACTCCTCTCTGTCCAGGGAGAGCAGGAATGGCTTAGTGGTAGATTAGATAAGGAGAAGGAACCTGGCAAAAGCAGCTCTAGTCTTCACCACTCTCATCTGGACTGAACAGTTTGTAACCTGAAGCATTTACCTCTTCCCCAGAGTTAGTAGTCACCTTTGAAGTGGTGGGAATGGTGCTGATGGGCACAGGTTGACCTGCTTGGGGAGGGCAGTTTTCCACCTCCTAACCTGCACCTGAGTGAGTGAATATAATCACCTCTGTAAAATCACCTAGCCAACTCTTACCTTGAGTTAGTCCCAATATTAAGAGTGTGTCAAAGCAAATTGAGATTTCATATTTGTGTCACTGAATTTTATGTATAAACTATATTTATAGAAGAGCAACATGCCTTTAACTATGCTTCCAATTTTAAGAGACTAAGCAGTCCTTCTTAAAAAACAGATATTTAATTTAATAAGAGTTAGATAATAAGGTATTATAATTCAATGGTTACAAACATTTTAGTTAGTGAAAGCAACTTCTTGTGACAAGCATAGATTGTTAAATGAATGTATAGTCTCTTATTTATGAGACTTTTATAATAACTTTTCATTTTAAGTTTATAAATCAATTGTGTTATTTCAAGGTGTCTTTGCCTAGTCAAACAAACCAACATCCCTCTTTAGTCAACAATCAAAAAAATGTGACTTAAGGTTACAGGATATACAATAAATATAAATTTACCTGACATTTTATGGAAATACATATCAGCTTTTTCTTTACTGATCTAACAAAATATAAAGGCTGCTCAGGGTTATTTCTGTAAGTACCTGTATTAACTAACAATCTCCCTTTCTTTCATGACTTCTAAAGAAAGATGGAATCATTGATTTCAGTTATACTTTTCTACCCAGGGTAGGATTTAGAATTATGGAGCTCATAAACTTCTGTTTTTATAGGGGCAGCCTGATTTTACCAGCAATTTGAAATCATATTTTTCAATCTAGCATTTCTAGCAATACTATTTCTTATTAGTAAACTCTCCTAAAAACAGGGATATGCTTGATGACTTAGAAAATTTCCATTAATATAGTCCTCATAATAAAGACCAAGACCTCTTCTATTAGAAAATCCTCTAATTATAAGTAATGCTTGCTACTGAATAGTTGCCAGATATGTAACATAGTTGTATAGAACTTTGAGAGTATGTTAGTCCTTTGTGACATTTTTAAAGATGTGAATTTATCTTTGACACTTTCTCATTTTTATTCTTCTCCAATATCATTTTTTGGAGAGAGAATGCGGTCCTGATTCATAATGCTATGTTCTAGCAGTTATATTTTTTTCCTGAAGATTAAACAAGCTAGTAAAACAGAGCTGAAGTGTTGCTGATAGGTGCTACTCTAGACATTATGGTTTAGATGCACATTTTGCAGGTATAAATTTAAGTTAGTAAAATAAACATTAGACTTCTGTTCATCATTCTGTACCTTCTATAAAATTGTAAACTGAATTTTTTTTCCCTTACAAGCAGGCTATTACCTCAAAGGCATCATTGCATTTGTTGATGAGTTCATGGAGACGAAGAAGTGTTTAGGCTGGCCATAGCCAAATGCATTTTTTTTAATCAGTTGAGGCATAATCTAATGAAAAGCACAGATCTTGCTCTGACTGCTGTGGCTCAGTGGGTTGAGCGTCAACCCAGAAATCAAAATGTCCCCAGTTCCACTCCCAGTCAGGGCACATGCCTGGATTGTGTGTGGGCCAGGTCCCCAGTTGGGGGCCTGTGAGAGGCAACAAATCAACATTTCTCTCATACATCAATGTTTCTCTCCCTCTCTTCCTTCCTCCCTTCTCCTCTCTCTGAAAATAAATGAATAAAATATTTATGAAGAAAAGCACAGATCTTAAATGTACAATTTGATAGGTGTTGACAAATGTTTGTGTCCTTCTTACCATTACCTAAATCAAAATGTAGTAAATTTCCATCAAACAAGAGAGTTCCCTCATGCCATTTTCCAGCCAGCTTCTACCTGGACCCTTCCATGACAACCCCTGTTGTGATTTCTGTCATAATCGATAGCTTTGCCTGTTCTTAAATTTTATGTGCATGGAATCCATTGTATCTGGCTTCTCTTGCTCAGCACTGACTTTGTAGATTTGTGCATGTCATTGCAAGAACCATTCATTTATTCCTTTTTACTGAATTGTAACAAATTATAGGTGAATCACAATTTATATATTCATTGTCCCATTGATGGGCACTTAGGTTGTTTGCAGCTTTTGGTTATTTCCTAAAAAGGTGTTTTTGAACATTCTTGTTCATGTTTGTTTGTTTTTTCTGTGTGCATGTCTAGAAATGCAATGGCTGGGCCTTAGAATAGGCATGTTTATTTATACAAAAAACTGCCAGATTTTTTAGACCAAGTTGTTTATATAATTTTATACCCTTACTCACAATATGTGAGAGTTTTGGTTGCTCCATATCCTTTCCAATGTTTAGCATTGGTTGTCATTTTGATTTTAGCCATTCTAGAAGGCTTGTAATAGTATCTCATTGGTTTTAATGAGCATTTCTCAGTGGCTAGTGATTTAGGACATCTTTATATTTTATGCACTTATTGCCTTTTTTATATCTGCTTTTGTTAACTGTTCAAATATTTTTCCCATTTTTAAATGTTGGTTTGCTTGTATTCTTGTTAATGAGTAACAATAGTCTTTACCTATTTTGGATACAAGTGCTTTGTCAGACGTATGTACCATGAGTATTTTTTTCCTAGCCTGTGACTTGCTCTTTATTTTATTAATGTTCACTTTTGATGAACATAAGTTTATAAGGAAAGAAATGTTTAAATGCAGTTTATAATTTGTCATACTTTTCTGTTGTTGAAAATTTGAACAGAATATTTTTTCAAAATATACCAATTTTAAATGTACTAAAACTCTGTTCAATAAGTTAATCTCTTTTTTGATGATCTTTTCATGTGTCATAAAAGGCTCCTTAGTAGCTACCATACTTATAGACTTTGAGAATGAGTGTGGAAGAGATACACACACACACACACACACACACACACACACACAGAGTGCCTTTGTGGGTTTCTGGGTTTCTCCTGAATGACCCGGGATGTTTGTGTTTCTTGCAACAAAGTGAAACTTGGGAAGCAAGTTTGGATTAAAAGGGCTGCTTTGCCCTTTTCTAGAGCCTGCAGGCAAAGTGTGATAATGTGATGACCTTTTCCAAGGTTGCAACCAGGAAGCACATGCTCTATGACTGATAATAGTGGCTGCTTGCTTTCAGGATTGCAGATGAGAAAGACAGGCAGAATTCAATTTTTCATGAAGTGATGAAGCTTAAGCATCAGAGTCCTTGACTGGCATGGACCTCTTCCAAAACCCCAGGAAGGGAACTGTCCACATATTTATATGAACATATACTTATTTTATAAACTTTGCAATAATAAGATATTTGAACCATAATAGGCTAAGACCACTGTCTTTCACCACTCTAATTTTCCTCTCTCACATTCACCTTTTCTTCTCATCAATTGGTCTTGGATTGCCCATGAGCCTTTGGGCATCTAATTAAGTAGGGAATGTTGAGATGAAGGTACATTCAGTCTTGGATTAGTGGGATACATCTGTGTGGTTTACTGGTCATCCTAGTATAGCAATGGCTTCTAGGAATAGTCCTACCATCCATTATACCAGCACCACTGGCATGCCAATGACCGTGTGTGGGCAGAGGTCATATGATAATATGATGTTATTTGATGTTGGGGCCTAAAGCACATACATACATAGAGGAAGCAAAACATGACTTGAAACACACGGACCAGAAACTAGTCTCTGGAACACTCTTCTAATCTTCAGACATGTTAAAGTATAAGTGATGGATTCATCTTTTATTAACAATCAAAAGTTTATCCTTATGAAATATATATTCCACAATACTGACAATATAGAATTATAAGCATATCATACTAATTTTTAATGGAATCACATAAAATATAATCAAAGTTTTGTGTCTGTAAGGCACAAAAGTTCATAAATATGGTAAAAGCTAAATATGTTTGTGTATATTCACACATTTTATGCATTCCATCATATGAGACTTTGACTAAGTATACCTGAAATATCTTGCTCTGAGAGAGTTCTGGTGATTCAGGTGAAAAGAGAACAGCATTTCACTAGCAACAAAAGGAAATAGTCTGAAAAAAACTTGTGTGCTACTACAGAACCTCCAAGTATATTTATCAGTAAATGTATGCGGCATGAGGGATATTTGATTTGCAATTATTTGGCTCCATACCATGCAAGGACTATTTTAAATGCATTGGCATTGCTTTTGTGTGCACTTCATTTTCAGTAAAATTTTTTTCAGAATAATTTCATGAATGAATAGGATCTTAACTATTTGATAATCCAGTTAATGAACAAAATTGGTTCCTATAAATGCATTGAAGAGGTTTATAATTTTTGCAATTTGGAACAAATTGCTTGACATAGATAAGATACAATTTATAATATATTGTGAAACAAGAAGGTCATTGCCAAGCTGGCTAGAGTATGATTGTTTTAATGATTATTTAATTTTAGTCCTAAGAACACTTGAAGCAAACTAAAATTTTATAGGTTATGTATAAAAGAAGCTTGATAATAATCCTAAAAGTGCGCATGAGATTTGAAACTCCTTTTTTCAATCTATCAATAATAGTTCAAAAAATTTTAACCAGTGATGATAGGAGGAAGATGAAATCATCTTTCTATTCTTCCTAAAGAAATGTAAAACCTTGACCATATGAGAAGAGGTAATCAAAGAAAATGCATCCAAAATGTAGAAAAATTACCATACATATAGCCAACAGTTAATTAACAAAAACATTAATGACTTCTAGGAATACTTCTAGTGAAATGTCCACTTCTAAAAATTTGGTTGATGTTATTCTGGTATTTTTTCTGAATAACCATATTTGTATCATATGTGGTTGAAAATTTGCATTCTTTCTTTTAAAGAAAAACCCACAAATTATTTTCAGACTCCTCAAAACTTAATGTAGGATATGCCAGTGTACCAGCCTTCAACAGATGTGGTGGGGAAATCTTTACAACAAAGAGGCAGAGCCCCAGCCATGAGGCTGAATGCCTGGCGGCTTCCTGTGAAACTGATCGTGCACATACTCAGTCCCGGACCAAGTACAGAGCTCCCATCAAACACCATGATCATGCTGCATATGTTATCTCAATTCTTAAAATTTCAATGGTTTCATTTTCATTGCAATTTTAAGCTCTTCCTCTAAGCTCTTTCAATATTCTCACTATTTTTATACTTATCAGACATGATAGTGTTTATAAGATTTATTTTAAAAGGGCCTAAAACTAAGCATAAGCAAACACCCAATAGATTAATAAAGAGTTGACAAAAACTAAAAGCATTGTATGATATCCAGTGCCTCCCATTAGTTTCAGGCAAAGAGAACCCCTTTGAAGCAAAACTTTGACCACATTTTCATAAATATTATAAATTAAAGTTATTGTTCAAGTTAAGGTGCTTTTTTATTTAGAGTATGTAGAAATAAAGCATCTACACATAAAATACACTTGATAAACAGATATAAATAATTACTGCAGTATCCGTTTTAGGTTATCTGAGCCTCTGTTTATCTCCGTTATTGACTATGTTACATTTTTTTCCTGTGATAGATACATTCTAGAGGATACTTGGAAAGATGTGAAGGAAATTACTTTGGATAAATGGGGACCAATGTGTTGGGTTGGCCAAAAAGTCTGTTTGTTTTTTTCCATATGATGGCTCTAATAGCACTTATTTTTCTTTAACTTCATTCAAAACAGTTTTGTTAGATTGTATTGTGACAGCTGTCACATCAGCATGCATTTTTTAAAAAACATCAAAATTGGTGAATTTGTGTGTAGCCATTTTAATATTGAAGATGGAAGAAACACGAAGTATTTTTGGCATATTATGCTTTATTATTTCAAGAAAGGAAAAAATGCAACTGAAATGCAAAAAATATATATTTGTTCAGTGGATGGAGAAGGTTCTGTGACTGACTGAACATGTGAAAAATGGTTTGCATAGTTTTGTGCTGGAGCTTTCTCACTTCATGATGCTCCATTGTTGTGCTGACCAGTTGAAGTTGATAGCCATCAAATTGGGACATTAATTAAGAACAACCAATGTTATCCCATGGAGGAGATAGCTGACAATTCAAAATATTCAAGTCAATAAAGTTATGGGTGAAAATGAGAAAGGTCTTTGGTTTTATGGAAAGGAACTAAATGAATTTTTTGGCCAACCCAATAGTATAGCCTATTGCTCTTATGCTACAAACTGTACAGCATATTACTGTGCTGAATTCTGTAGTTAATTGTAACACAATGCTCTCCGTATATGCAAATATACCTAAACATAGGAAGTGTGTATTTTCTTCCATTTTTAACATTAAAATGGATACACAAGGATTCACCAGTTTTGATAAAATTTTTTAATGCACGCTGATATGACAGCTGTGGCAATACAATCTGACAAAATTCTTTTAAATGAAGTTAAGACAACTAAGTGTGACTAGAGCCATCTTAAGAAAAAAAAAACAACAACTTTTTGGCCAACCCAATATAAACTGTGCATGTGACCCTCTCTTATTTCTCCTGTCACTATCCCTTCTCTCAAAGAAAGATTCTCAGATTCCACCAGGAGATATTACTTTTTAGGTTTAATAAGCTCTTTTTAACAGTATTATGGAAAGTTAAATATTGAGTTGCCTTTAACTCTTTTAGAACCTTGTGTAAACAAATCTCATAATTCCTGAGACTGACAACCTTGCCTAGGTAGTAGGTACCTGTGGGTAGGTGCAGTGCAGGAAAGAGGGGGATGTCATTTTCAAGTTTGGGTCACAAGTGGATTTAGATTTCAGAGTAGTGAGTGTTCAAGGATAGAGAGACAGGAACTATCTAAACGTGAAGAAAAGGAACTGAGAGAGAATCAGAGCCTCCAGTGTTACCAAAGAACTCTTCTTGAAACACAGGGAGTGGCAGATAGGTTCATAATTTTTCCTATGGAAAAACAGTAAATAATAATGCAAGAATAATACAAGAATCCCTGTGTTTCATGTACTCATAACTGTAAACCTACTTTTGCCCACCCCAGTGCATTTTCCCAAATGTTTTTGGTTGCTGTATGACATAAGTGAAATACGACCTACTCCTTCCATGCCATTCCTAACTGAAGTTGCTTTTCTTTAGGTATCCTCTGATTTTTACTATATTTTACTTAGAAATCTTCTCCCTCTGTAATAATCTTTTTTTAAAGATTTTATTTACTTATTTATTTTTAGAGAGAAGGGAAGGGAAGGAGAAAGAGAGGGAGAGAAATATCAATGTGTGTTTGCCTTTCATGCACCCCATACCAAGGACCTTGCCCACAACCCAGGCATATGTCCCAACCAGGAATCAAACCAGCCACCCCTTGAGTCATAGGCCCACACTCAATCCACTGAGCCACAATAGCTAGGGCTGTAATAATCTTTTAAATATGTGTTTATACTCTGTTTCCCCCATTAAAATATAAACTATAAGAAGACCAGTCTTTTTCCTATCACTGTTATGATCCTAAATTCTAGAATAGTGCCCAGAGATTAATACATTGATTGGGAGTGTTTTAAGTTCTTATAAATTCTTAAAATCTAACAATTTGTTGTTTTACAACTCATGATATATGTTACATACTGCATTGCAAAAACATTATCATATATAGTAGACACAGGCCAAAAAATGCTAAATACATATGAAATCTATATTTTACATCTGTAAACTTTTACATTTCTTTAACATCAATGCATATTTAGACTGTGCCTGTTTTAAGCCAGTGTGTTTATTTCATGAACTAAGTTAGTCTCCTGAAAGAATATATGTAGTCATTAGCATGTTAAAAAGTTTAGTGGTATGCCTCAATCTTCCTTCACCACTTAAAAAACCCTTCAAACATAGGGTAAAGGAAACATTGCAGCATACTTTCTATTTAAAAAACATATCCATGCTGCTACTAATTTATAAAGATAGCAGAGTCAAACAGAATTCAGTGAAAGGTACCTAAAAGAGATAAATGATCAAAAGTTAAAAAAAACATAGAATTGAGAATTTGGAGAGTGACATCAAGTAGGGAGCATTTCCACACTCGGTTTAAAAGGCCAGCATTATCCTGAAACCACAGCCAGGTAAGGACACCACAAGAAGAAAAGAAAACTGCATGCCAATATCCCTGATGAACATAGATGCAAAAATTCTCAACAAAATACCAGCAAACAAGATTCAACAGCTCATTGAAAGGATGATACAGCATGATTAAGTAGGATTTATTCCTGGGATGCAAGGGTGGTTCAACATGCACAAAATGATAAATGATACATTATAGTAACAAAATAAAGGATAAAAGTCACCTTATCATTTCAAAAGATACAGACAAAGCCTTCGATATCCTTTCATAATAACAAATCTGGAACAGAAGGAATAGACCTCAACATAATAAAGGTTGTGTATGACAAGCTGGAAATAACATTGTGCTCAATGGTGAATTATTAAAAGCTTCCTTCCAAGATCAGGAAAAAGATGAGGGTGCCTACTCTCACTACAGCATAGTGTCGACACAACATAGTACTGGAAGTCCTAGCCAGGGAAATCAAACCAAAAAAAAATGACATGTACATCAAAAGGAAGAAGTAAAACTTGTATTTGCAGATGACATAATCTTATATATGAAAAATCCTAAAGACTCCATGAATTCTAAAAATAATTTCAGTAAAGTTGCGGGATACAAAATCAACTTGCAGAGTTAGTCATGTTTCTATATATTAACAACAAACTATCTGAAAATAAATAAACAATTCCATTTACTATAGCATCAAAAACAATAAAATACTTAGGAATGCCTTTAACCAAGGAGAAAAAAGATCTGTCCACTAAAACTATAGACATCGATAAAAGAAATTGATTAAAATATAGAAAAACGGAAAGATATCTCTTGTTCATGGATCAGAAGAATTAATACTTTTAAAATGTGCAAGTGTTGTTTAGGATGTAAAGAAAAGAGAACCCCTTTTCACTGTCAGTAGGAATGTTAACTGCTACAGCCACTATGGAAAACAGAAAACCTCAAAAGTTTAAAAGCAGAATTACACCATAACTGAGGAATTTCATTCCTGGGTATGCATCTAAAAGAAATGAAATCACAGTATTGAAGAGATACTTATGTTTTCATGTTTCTGCAGCAGTATTTACAATTGCCAAAGTGTGGAAACAATGTGTCTATTAATGGAATTAACAGATACATTGGAATGGAAGTAACAGATAAATGGAATTAAAAATGTGATTGGTTTGTGTGTATAGGCACACATATACTGGCCATTAGAAAGAAGGAAATCTTGCCTTTTGTCAGGATTGAACTTGAGGGCATTATGCTAAGTGAAATAAATAAATCCATGAGTGGCAAATACTGAATAATTTTACTGGCATGGGAAATCTAAAAAAAAACAAAACAAACTCATAGAAATAGAAAGCAGAATGATGGTTGCCAGGTGCTTGGGTGTAGGGACCAGTTCACATGGTGTGGAATTGTAGCTCAGCCTCCACACGGAAAACCAGTGGGGAGTGAGTGGCATGCAGGACCATGCCCACGGAGAGGTTTTCCCATGGGGAATCAGGCCTGCATTGTACCTAGACTGCAGTGAGGCTTGCTTTTGCTAAAACTCCCTCACCCTGAATTCAGGCAGCTAGGGCTTACTAAAACTTCCTAAAATCTGAGCTAAATTCCCCAAGTATGGAGTGTGACTCATTCAACCACCGTTCCCCTTGGTCTGCAACATCCTTCTCTTTGAAGTAATTAGCAACATTCTTTCTTTTGTTATCTGTAAAAGGTAACCCCCCCGCAGTGAACCTGTACATAGTAAATGAGGGCTACCCTCCATGTAATGTACCCTGAAAAGCAATAAAAGCCTGTCCAGGCAGGGACTGGCTCTCTGGCCCTCTGGCCCCCTCTTTCTCAGAGAGTGGCCATACGCCCTTTTTCTCCACAGGACTTCTGCTGTCTGTGTGTATTTGTTCTCTAGCAGCCACAACATACACGGATCCTGCCAGCCAGGATCTGCCACACTTGGGAGAGGGGCAGGGAAAATGAGGAGATATTGATCAAGGGTACAAACTTCCCGTTATGAGGCACATGAGTTCGGGGCAACTGATGAACAGTGTGGTGACTCCAGCTAACAATACTGTATTATGTACTTGGGAGTTGCTAAGAGATTAGCTCTTAAATGCTTTCATCACATACACAGACACACAGAGCTGGTAAATATGTGAGGCAAGGAAAGTTTTCACTAATCTTATTATGGTAATAATTTCTCACCATACATACACATAAAATCATCACGATATGCACCTGAAACTTAAACAATGTTATATGTCAATTATATCTCAATAAACCAGGAAAGTGAAGGATGGAATGGCTAAGTATTAAACCCATCTATTTACAGGTTTAAATAATAAGATACTTTGTTTTCTTAATGTAAACAACTTTAAATCTGTACTACATGTTTCTGAAGAGAGAAAATTTAGGTCTTCTCCTTCTGGGGCAAATAACTACATGTAGCAGTCCTCGACATGAGACTCGCTTTTCCCTGGCCCTGTGTTGTGGCATCAGTGCATAAAAATAAATCAGTATTTTCCCACAATACTGACATAAATACTTTTTTTCTGTATAATCTCAGCTGGGTCCTGTAAAATGATTAATTTTAATATAAGAAATTGAATATATCATGAATTAAGTAGAGAAGAGAGAAGAAAATCAAATAATTGTGGAGAACATACAATATTTTCTCAACAATTGGAATGACTTTCCTTTCTACCTAGATGAAAAGAAAAGGGGAGAAATCATGGAAATTCCCATGGGAGCCACTGGCATGGCTGAAAGTGACCTGAGTAGGTTCTCGGGGGGCTCTAGTAGTCCCAGCTAGACCATTAAGTAGCTGTGGGATTTTTAGTAAGTTTCTTTAGCATCTGGCCTTCAACTTCAATCTCTCTTTTGTAATATTTTTTCCAACTCTGATTATTTCTACAGACCTAAAACTTATGAGTTATATTTGCTGTGTTTTCCCTCATGCCCTACATCCAACTGAGGATCTTCCACTGGCTTTAATTCCAACATGTTAACAATTCATACATGTTAAATATGCTTGCTTTTCACCATCTTCTCTACTATCACCTGCATCGAGCCATGAGTACCTCTCTCCTAGACTTCAAAAATGGTGTCATAAATGGTCTTCCTTCTACAATTGATTGTCCACACAACTTCTAGTGTGTTCTTTTAAAGAATAGGTGAGAATCTCCAGTAGATCTCAATTATAATTTAAATAAAATCCACACTGTTCTTATCCCACTCCCCTAGCACTTTGCTGTTCCATTGCCTGGGATAGATACTTTTCCTCAGGACTTTCCCTTTCTATCCTGTCAATCTTACCACCAAGGTAACTTCCTCTGGCAGATTTTCCCTGGTCACATTATCTCGTACATGAGTACATTGTTATTGCCTCACTTCCAATTATCCTCTAACTCATGATACCATTCGATGTCCTTCATAGCACTTACCAGTATCAGATAATTTTAATAATCTATTTGTATACATATTTTTATTCCCCATAAAACCAGAAACTCATTAAGGGTAGGAAATTTGTTCTTCACTCTGATTATTCTCAGCATCCAAAATAATGCTTGACACATGACGGGTGCTCAGTAAAAATGTTCTTGAATAAATGAATAGTAATTGAATCATTAAAGAAGATTGGTAACAAATTTTTTTCTGAGCAAGAGATAAAACTAGATTTTCTGCCTGCCTTTACCACTCAGAAATTTTCCTGTTATCTAGCAAATATAGCCTTAATCATGTGAGTCAAGATTTTTCCATTAGGTTAATAATCCAACACTCATCATTGAAAGTGCATCTTTTAAATTGTTTCCCAATAGGAAAGTCTAGATTTTGTTTGTCTCTCTCTTTGCAGGGCTGAAACAGTAACGTTCTAATTATAACAAGTATCTACTACTGGCCACCAGGCTTTATTTTTGTGGAACAATCACTTTTTCTCACATTTCTTGTCCTCTTCTGCAACATTCAATGGAATTTTCTTCATCTATATTCTTCAGTGACTCACACATGCCTCCTACCTCCAATTTGTTTTAAGGTGATGATTTAAAGAAAAAAAAAACACAGAAATTGTTAGCAAGACTAAGGGACCTCCGTACCTCATCTGTTTTTTTGTCCAAGACTGAGCTCCTTTCACAAAATGAAAAAAAGCAAGAATTGGATGCGGATTATGAAGCAAGGACAAGGTGACCTGGCGTGGAGTATGGACTGCGATTCCAAATTTAACAACTCCTCAGAGAGGAGACAAGAATAAGTTTTAAGACCCAGTATATATCTCTTCAGATTTTTTAAAACTGACTCCAGCTTGTGTCTCTGAACAGTAAATCTTGGTCTTCCCGCAGCTGGGGTAAGTTGCACTTGGGTGTAGGAACTGTGACTATTTTTACAAAGACTGAGAGGATCATTTCTGCACTGTGCATCTGCTGGCTTAAGATAAAAGAATGTACTCTTTGTTGTGCGCTAATGTTCTCCTTATTCTATTTATTCCCTGAAAAAGAACCATTTTAATATGAGAGGGGTATTTTAAAAGGGTCATAACTAAATGAACTGCCTAAATCTAGCCTGCCAATGCAAACAACTCATTCTAAAGTTAAAGCAAGAAGTACCATCTCTTCACTCCCTTAAACAGTTGGAAAACAAATGACAATTTATGCTCATGACCAACTTATTTCAGAAATGGTCCTTTGCTAGAGGCGAATACTTCAATTCTCGTGAACAAAGTCCATCAAAGACAATTTCGGTAAGCTTCCATGGTGTAAGCACCCTTTCTCTCATAACAGCTAAATCTAGAGTTTTCCATAAAGCTGTGAAGCTATTGAGTAAATAATGTCCACTTTACCATTGTTTTAACTACATATTCACTTGACAAATAGTGGGAGGCATGAAGAGGTTGAATAACAGCATTTTGTTAAGAGACTTCAAATACATCATCCTACCAAGGAAAAAAGCATTGAGATAACAGTAATATGTTAAGTGCTTCTCATAAATATTTAAAGGCATGTGGATATTTTAGAAATACAAACTTTAAGTTAAATAAATTTAAAAAGTAATTTCAGTGTATAATAGAACGGCTGAGAATGGGTGGCTTATACATGTCACATATTTATTTTTTCACATCATTTTTCTTATTGAATTATTGACACAATTTTTTAAAAACATGGATTCCCTATGCAGCTAAAGCTAGACAAAAATATTTTTCTATCTCTATTAAAATTAAGAAGAATTGAGTGGTCTAAATGATTCGGAGGGTGCTAAAATATTGCTTTAACTGTGTCATCCCTATGAATCTCATTCAGAAAACTTAGCCTTCAAATGGTGGAGTTTGCTGATGTAATTGGTGTCATATTTGTGGCTATCACTAATTTTCTGATGCTATATGGGTGGAAAGTTTAGCTTTCAGTATCTGCTATAAATTGCACAGCTCTTAGAATGATACAATTTCACCTGGTTCCTCAAATCCCAGTTTATACCTAGGTGGTTTTGCTGTGCACAACCTGAAAATATAAACATATGAATTTGTGGGCACAGTTGAAAAACACTAGGCTATAGTTGAGAGCATGTGCACAAATGCAGAAGACAATTAGGTCCACCTTGCCCTGACCAAGGGTTGCACGCACGAGCAGGATCTGCACACTCTCATTACCAGCAACATGTCTCCAGAGATACTTTGCAACTCAGATTTCTTGACTGTTTTCTAAACCATGATTGTGTTGCTAGTAATCTTTGGCAACTAGTGAAGTATAACAATTTCATAATTAGTGTTTTATATATTCAATATTTCTAACTCCAGAACTGATAACAAGAAGTATGCCTGATCGAAAAATGTTGGTGTAAGAATTCTAATAATGGTCATAATTCATTAATGCACTTGTCTACCTCTGTTAGAGGGAGCTTTCTGCATGCCTCAGTGGGAATCTCCTTGATTTGTTGCATGTGAGCCTATGAGAACACAGGCATGTAAATTATTGCTGTTTTGTATGCCATCCTTATAAGGTCTTAGGGGGGACATATGGTTTTGCTGCCCCCAAATGAATTTAACCTTTCCATATAATTTAATTAGAGACCAAAGCAAACACTTCTGATGTGATTTAGTTGAGGGTAAAAACAAGGCCTATAGTTTATATGTACAACAATGTTGACAAATTTATGCAAAGGCTTATTTTTATAGTGCTATCCCTAGAGCAGAACTACCAGCTTGCCCTGGCTGGCGTAGCTCAGTGGATTGAGCGCGGGCTGGGAACCAAAGTGTCCCAGGTTCGATTCCCAGCCAGGGTACAGTCCTGGGTTGCAGGCCATAACCCCCAGCAACCGCACATTGATGTTTCTCTCTCTCTTCCTCTCCCTCCCTTCCCTCTCTAAAAATAAATAAATAAAATATTTAAAAAAAAAAAAGAACTACCAGCTTTATTTATACCTTTCCCAATTGTATGCCCATTGAGCAGGGGCTGTAAACCAGCACTATGCCAAGACTAAGTACATTCCTGAATTCACTTGACGTTCTCTTCTCTTTTTTTACTATAGTAGAAAATAGATGATGGATAGATAGATGGATAGACAGATAATAGAAGTGCACGCAATATGGAGACTACTTATAAGTAACTTAATTAGGTGATAAGAAGATGAGGTTGTAGCATTTTGCAACATTTGAATACAGAAAAAGAAGTGTGCTCTCTCTGTATGTTTCCACAAATGAGTTTATAAAATTCCATATCAGTTTCTATGTAGAAAAGCATATAAGATACCAGAAAACTGTTTGGAATCATTGGGAAGATATAAAACAAGATCTCACAAGGAGACCTGGGCATTTCAGTCCAGCAAGAAAAGATCTGCTGTCTCTGATAAAAACTGCATGGGTTCCTCCATGCCATTTAGAAGTAAGACTCTTGAATTATTTTACAAATGACCTGAGTAATATAAAAAGATCAATAATAGCAGGAGGAATTTTATTGGCAAAGTATGATTCCATTGTTATTGAAGCACCAGTAACTTGTATGTCTCAAATCAATATTAGATACTTTACTGCCTTAGAAATTTATGTTTTGAAAATATTTTACTTTGTCATAACACATCTATATCAACATATTCACATATATATAAGAGACTGAGATCAAGACCCATGAAAGAGAAGGGATTCTGGACAGAAGACGAGTTTTTCTAGGGGTACTCCCTAGGAGCAAGGGTCAAGTAGAAATAGACCACATACTGAAATTCTGAGACATGGACTAAAAATATCTATAATTTTTATCTTCAAGAAAATATATGATGGAATGAGAAATTTCAGCAGAGTAAAAGATCTGCAAGGTAAAGAATCAAAGGGGGGATGGAAACAGGAGGGGAGGGAGGTAGGGAGGTCTGGGGTGGTGGGGAGGGGTGGGGGGAAAGGAAGAAAACTGTACCTGAACAACAATAAAAAATGTTAAAAAAATAAAACCACCTCAAACTTCAAAAAAAAATAAAATTTTAGAACTGAAATTTATAGTAATTGAAATGAAGAATTTGTACATCTAATTAATATTAGTTTAGACATAGCTAAAGGGAATATCAGTGAACTAGATGAAAGACTGGTAGAAAATATCCAATTTGAAGCAGAGAGAGAGAGCACAGAAAATGCAGAAGAATGTGTGATGAACCAAATGGAACATGCTTAGTAGAAGTAGAAATAGAGAGGGGGAAGATTCAATATTTGAAGATATAAGATTTTTTAAAAGATTAAAACAGATCAGAGCCCTGGCTGGTATAGCTCAGTGGATTGAGCACGGGCTGGGAACCAAAGTGTCCCAGGTTCGATTCCCAGTCAAGGTACATGCCTGGGTTGCAGGCCATGACCCCCAGCAACCACACTTTGATGTTTCTCTCTCTCTCTCTCTCTATCTCCCTCCCTTCCCTCTCTAAAAATAAATAAATAAAATCTTTTTAAAAAAGATTAAAACAGATCAATTAAGTAGTATTACAAATGTCAGAAAAGATAAATAAGAAGAAAGTCTTGATTAGAAAATTAAAATAATAATGTTGAAGCCAAATACAAATAGGAAAAGAAACTGAAGTAGCCAGAGGAAAAAAGGCCATTTGAAGAAGTGGCAGTTGATTCAGTTTTCAAGAAAAATTATGGAAAAATCTTATGATAATGAGAAAATGACAGTTCTAAAATACCTAAAGGAAACAATAACTTACCTATAGTTCTTTACCCAGTAAAATTGTTCCCCAGAAAATAAGGTAACATGAAATAATTATTATATTTTTTAAAATTAAGAGAACTACACTATTGGGTTTCAAGAGGTATTGAAAAGATAGAGTTCAAAACTTGACATTGGCATTAGGACAACCAAATAGACCAATGGAATCACAGTAAAGAGTACAGAAACAGATCACATCCACACAATTTTGATTTATGACAAAGGGGGTGATAATAATCATCAGAAAAGGATAGCCTTTTAAATAATGGAGATGGATCAACAGGACCAGTATAGGAAAAGGAATATTTCTTGATCTGACCTTGCACTATGCACAAAAATCAATTCCAACTGGATTATAAAACAACAAAGCATATAGATGATAATATAAGTGACTATTTTCAAAACTTCAGCTAGGCAAATATTTTTGTATGTGTAACAAAATACAGTAACTATAGAAACATTAATGATAATTTGGATATATTAAAGATTTTCTATTCATTCAAAGATACCACTGAGAAAGTGAAAAACAAGCTATAAACTAGAAAATATTTGTAATACAAATATCCCAAAAGGGTTTATAAATAAAACATATAAAGAAATCTTACTGGTCAATAGGAAATCCAGTAGAAAAAGGAAACCTATTGAATAAGCATCTCACAGAAGAGAATGTCCGAACCCACCCACCTCGCACACACAAGTATATCTAAGTCGCATTCATCAACAAGGAAATGCAAGTATAATCATACTGAATTACCATATATACCACATACCAACCAAAATAGCTAAAGTTTTAGAAGACTGTTAATGTTCTATGCCAAGATTTTGTGAGGATGGGAACACCTTCCTGGAACTCACACGTATTGCTATGTTAATGAGGGTATTCACTGGCATTGTGTCTTGGAAAAACTGTTGGGGATATTTGCAGAAACTGAATTTATAAATAACCTTTGTCTAGATTAGACTCCCCTAGCAGATGACTTTAAGACAGCAATTGTACTGTACAAAGATTTTTTAGTAGGAAATACCTGTAGAAACTTGCAGAAATGAGATAGTATAGGGAGAGGCCAAGAAGACTGTCTGTATTATCAAGTAAATATCAGTGTGGGCACCTGGAACTTACTCCTACTAGGGAACTCGGAGACAGTGTAGAAGATGCATCTGGATGAGAGTCAGTTTTGTTTACAGGTTACTGCCGGAGGTGTTAGTCCCTGACCTCCAGCCTGCTGTGTGTGCACATACACATTTAGGGATGGAGTGTTGAACCAGCTCTAATGGCCAGAGAAAACTCTCATGCAAAGGGTAGAATAGTGAGAACCAAGTGGTTATGGGTAGAATACTAAGAGCTTCTGCTTTACCCTATGACCCAGATAATTGTTGTTGTTTTTTTTAGGTATACATCTAACAAAAGTGCAAACATATGTGCACTAAAAGACATATACAAGTATATTTATAGCAACAGCATTTTTACCGTCCCAAATTGTGAAAAACCCAAATGTCCATATAGTAACATAAGGAAATATATTCTGTTATTTTATAATATTCATAAGCAATGGGAATGAACTACTCTTTCATGCAACAGTATGAATGAAACACACAAATACCATATTGAGGGAAATGTATCAGATGGAGAAGAACATAGAGTGTCTTGCTCCTTTCACATAAAGTCAAAAACAGACTAAACCCATTTGCTGTTTTAGAGCTCAGGTCAGATGTAAAGATGGTTTGTGTAATGAATGGTCAGTGGTATTACATACTATTTCACAGTGTGTAGAGTGTTTTATTTCTTGAAGTGGGTTATATGAATGTCAATTCTGTGAAAACTCATTGTCATACACTTAACTACGTGTGGAGTTTTTATATGCCTCTTATCCTGCAATAAAAAGTTTATTTAACAGACAGAAATCATAAACCAGTTAAGAATTAATGGCATCGTTGATTCTACATTTCTTCAGAAGGAAAATTTGGACTTACATCAGCAAGTTAATGCTATATACTTTTTAATTACATCTTTGAGCAATTCTGTTGGAAAGACCTAAAGTATTCAGCACCT
This sequence comes from Phyllostomus discolor, assembly GCF_004126475.2. NCBI lineage: Eukaryota > Metazoa > Chordata > Mammalia > Chiroptera > Phyllostomidae > Phyllostomus > Phyllostomus discolor. The sequence goes on from NC_040907.2 coordinate 157,163,232, forward strand.
CTGTCTGTGATTAGATGAGAATGCTCTGGAGAAATGACTAGGGTATGCCAAATGTTAGATCTTCATTTTCATATGTTCTCATTTACAAGTTCCTAGCTTCAACCCTATTTTTACATTTCCTTTAACAGTTCCATAGTTCTGAGCAATTGGCTGGTTTGTGAAATCCATCTTATTATAATACCGAAAGAAAATGTTTTTGTTTCTGATCAGTTCAGTTTTTAGGAATCCTTTGGGCAACTTACCCACCCATCCCCCACAGATAACATTTCTACAGATATTAAACCTTTCTCCAATTACTGATCTGTAGGCAAAAATATTGCACTTCTATATATTTTTATAGAAATGCATATTTTGTCCACTTTCTAGTAAAAGGATATGCTCTTTATTATCTTCCTGAGAGCAGCCCTAGACAAGATAAGCAGTTATCTGGGTTCAAATATAAATGGACACAGAGCTCGAGTATTTTTAGGAATGTAGTCAAAGCCAATAGGAGCTGCTTTAGAAATGCAAATGAGAATTTCATTGCCAGAAGGCTGATGTTATAAGAAAAAGTATTGGTATGTAGTGTGTTATGCTGTCAGAGGTTACATTTGTGGCTTTTCTTTTTTTCTGAGAGGATAGTAGAAAATCTCCTTAGAATTGGCATAAGGGTCCTTTCATCATACTTTCCAACTCCTCAAGTTTATAGAGAGGTTTATAATAGTTACACATACTCATATAACTGTCAGTCATCTAACAGTAAAGTAGAGAGCTCCATATTTTTTCCAGAACAGAATACAATAAGGCCTAGGGAGAGATATAAGAAGGGAGTATAGGGGAGAATAAATGAATTTTTTTCCCACTCTTTAGATTCTTGACTGAGATCCCCTGTTATAAAAAGTCAGATTAACAGGAGAAAAGCAAACAGAAGTTACCTAACAAGTATACCTCCCTTATCCATGGGAGAGACCCAAGAAAACTGACTCTCTAAAATGGCCCAAGCCATCAGCTTAAATACCATCTGCTTCTAAAGACAAAATTGTGGGGTGGATGCAGAGTCTATCTGGAAAATAACAGTAAACATGGGTAAGGTTGTTATGCAGATGAAGGTCAAAGCTTCATTCATTGGTAAGAGTTTCTAAAGGTTTAGTCTTACTTCTTTTTTTGATACAGAGGGGGAGACACTCTTACAAATCGAGATTTCCCTTCTAAATGTCATTGTCTCTTATAAAAGAGTACCTTGGTTTTCTGAGTTTTCCCCATGTCTGCTGTGTCTTAAAATAATCAATCTAAAATAACCCTTATATCAAAAATGCATAGTTTGGTGTTGCAAATTTCTGCTCTTCTTCAGAGACAAAGTAATAATATACAGGCACAGGGGAGAGAAACTAAATTTGAATCAACAGTCTGGATGTGTGGTAATAGAACAAGGGGTGCTGATCCATGAGAATTCTTTGTCTTTAGCCAAGAAGAAAAATAAGCATGGGAAGGAATGGATAGACAGCGAGGAATCTATAGGAAACTGCTTACCATTCAGTCCTGTACAAAGCTACCTGAAGGACATGAATGTTTATGAAATTACTGTAGCTCTGTGGTTTGTGTTCCAAGGTAAGCTCCTGGTTAAATATAAGATCATCTTTTTCTTCTAAATTCTGGGAATTGAGATAAAAGAGAGAAAATTACTTCTATTGGAGAGACAGAGAGAGAACTGGATGGAGGTGAGGAGAAGTTCGGCTTCATGGGAAACTTTTAATGGAGATTGGTTGGATTTTACCACCTATGTTTTCATCTATTTTGGCACATTTAAATATGCACCAATACCTCTCCTTCTATTCTGAGCTAAACTCAATTTTCCATTTTAAAGGGAAAGAAAACAGTAAAATGAGAGCTTTGCAAAAAGAAATGAGATAGGAACATTTATAAGAAATGCATAAAGTTAAAAATAATTTGAGGCAGTGGCCAAACTTCCTCTGAGCAATGCTGGGTTCCAGCATCTCAGGTGATAAGAAATGCAACAAGGCAGCCCTAATGGTTGGTCCCCTCAGCTTGACTGAACTTTCAACAGGTTTCTTGCTGACTAGAAGCTCTTGACATCCCTTTTCTTAGAGCATTGATTTTGGAAAACTTGAAACTTTAAATTGTTTCTTCTGCCACTTGGAGATGGAAATCTACTAACTAGGAATGTCTTTTTCATGGGCCTGGGAGCCATCCCTTTGAATTATCATTATCAAGAAGGATAGCGCCCCTATCTTCTGGCCTGGGAGAGGAGGGGACCTGACTTTGGTAAGTGCCCATCAGTCAGCACAGTTGGCTTACCCACATAGACCAACCTCATGTCTTCTGGTATTTTCCACTGTCTCACCTCCTGTCTTCTGGTATTTCCCACTGGCTCACCTCAGTGCTTCAACATTGCAGTTGAGTTCAATCTTCCTTCCCTATTGCAGGACTTGAATAATGTCTTCTTTACCTTTTTATCTGGCCAGGTGCAATTTTTCTCTTACAAAACCTTACACAATGCTGTGGTTAGAATGAATGCATTTGACGAAAGCAAATATTCTACAAATTACGTGGTTGCAGTTTATGCTGATACTGGAGAACTCCCTTCCCTCACCTTAGGACAATACAGGAAAGGGTCACAGTGCAATATTTGGCAACTTTTATAGTTTTAAGGTGGAAATTTCCTAAAGTTTTGGCCAGGAATCCAGTTAGAATTTATATATCTGACTTCTAAAAAAATATAGACTAAACAAAGAGGGAGGGAAATGTACAGGACTGGGGAAAGTGGAAAAGAAATTCTACAAAGGCCTTTGATTTCATAAAGGAAGCCAGTTTCAAAACTTGATTCCTTCCAGAAATGCAAACTCTTCCCCACTCTTGATACCAGTATTAATGGCCTGTCTTCAGATTACAGCTTTCATCGGCCCGGAGAAAAGCTGTCCTCCAGCCTCACCTTGTCTTCGTACATAACCCAGGGTCCAGTCTTAATCTTCCTCTCCTGTACATGAAGAGCCCTTAGAAACACTTCTCCCCTGATCATGTAGGAAAGCCAGTGAGCACAAAGGTGGTGCTGTCTTGTTCATAGCACCTTGCAAATGATCTGCATAGAATGAATATTTTTTAATAAATTAACTCCAAAGTTGAATATTCTCACATTTGTTTCATGTCCTTGACATTGGCTAACTAGAAAAGTCAGTCTTACATTTTTAATTATTTACATAAAGTATGTCACTTTAGAAATGTACTTCTTGGGGTTTAAAGGAGCTGTTATTGAATATCGAAACGGGAGGTTATTTTTGTGCTCATCTCTTCAGTAGAACGTGAGAATCTGTTCCAAGTCATCTATTCCCTCCTCCTCCCTAGCCGATTGTAGTTAAAGGCCACACTAAGCAAAAAAACAGCTTTTGCCCTGGCTGACATGGCTCAGGCGCTGACTTGTGAACCAAAGGTCACAGGTTGAATTCCCAGTCAGAGTGCGTGCCTGGGTTGTGGGCCAGGTCCCAGGTGGGGACATGTGAGAGGCAATGGATTGATATACCTCAATCACTTTGATGTTTCTTCTCTCATTCTCCCTTCCTTCCCTTTTCTCTAAAAACAAAGAAATAAAATCTTTTCTTAAGAAAAGAAAAAAACAGTTTTTTTAAGGTTGATGATTCAACTTTTATCTGTAGAAGAGAGAAAGCTGAAGGACATATGCAGGGACTAAGCTCTAACACCATAACCCATTTAAAGTGTGGTATTCACTGTATACTCTAGCTTTTTTCTCCTTATCTTTGAGAATGTTATTTTGCATGAACAAATACACTGCCCAGAAAGCCTTACATCATCAAGCTATACTATATTGCATTGTTATACAAACTGGGCTGTGTTTACCAGCAAATTTCTGCCTTTTTCATCTCAGGGCACACATAAACTAATTGCCAAGATTTTGTACACACCAAAAATATATATTTTTTGCTGATCTGACAAAAACCACATATAATTTTGATTCATTCACAACAGAAGACGATTGTGTTTGCTATTGTGAATTTTTTATTCGGCCATCTAAGAGAAAATGAGGCCAGTGCCCCGACTAAATAGTCAGGTATTGCATGTTTTAAAAATTCTCGTGGCACACTGGTTGAAAATCTTTGGCGTTTACTAAGAGTGTCAGAAAACTCCACTGCATTAACTCAATAGTCGTAGGTATTTTTCACTCACAATAAGAATTCTAGAGGCAGACAATCTAGCAGTATTCTGCAGTGGCTCAGTGATGTAAACATACATTAAGACTCTTTCTAGCTTTGCCTTTCTTGAGAAGCCAACTGCTGTGCTCTTTCTTTCCTCTTCCTGGTGACCATGTAGCTGCTTCCCTTGATGGTGTAGGCAGGAAGAAGGAGAAAGAGAAAGATCCTAGTCGGTCATACCTCTCCACTTTAATATGTAGGGAAAACTTATCCTGAGTGCCCCACCTAGAATCTCCTACCTTTCTTCATTGGCCACTTCTACACCAGTCACAGGCCACGTGTTACGGGAGTAACACGTCTGGACTAGAGCATCATGGTTTATTTCCTGGGGCCGCAGTGAAGCCCTACCGCTCTGACGTCAAGGGATATGTGTAGCCACCTGAGTAGATCTGGACTTTGTTAGACGAGAAAAATGAAAAGGGGAAGGTTTGGATCATGGTTAGGCAGTAGATACTGTCTATTATGGCTTTCTTTTAAAATCTAACATTGACTGGGAGCTTACTGAGTGTAAGGTACTATAAATTTTACCTGAATTATTTAATGCTCGCAACGATCCTATAAAATAGGTATTCAAATTCTCCATTTTACAAATGACAAATCTGAGCAGTAAAAGTTTTAGTAATTTGTCCATAGTCTTGCAGCTAAAAAGGAGCAGAGTCTATACTTGAACTCTAGCACTTTAGCTTCTTGCCCTCCACATCTCCATGATAACTAATTTTATTTTAAATGCTCTTTATGGTTTAATAAAACAGGTACAATACCTAGGTTGATTTTCACACAGCTATGTGAAAAGAGCTATTTTCACAGAGAACCCAACATCTCACCCTACTGATTTTGATTTCTAAAGCATCTAAGGGAGATTTTTAAAAGTGGTTGCATAAAAGCGTTCCTCCATGTGAGTGTCAAGTGTTGAAAATACCCAGGTCATATGAATATGTGTGTGTGTGTATACACACACATGTATGGCCATATATATAATGTGTGTATATATATATGTCTTTTTTACAAATCTTTATGGACTCCCTACTATGGGATCAAAAACACAAAATTGGAGCTTGATAATGAAAATATCCCTGGACAGGGAGTCAGGCTCATAAACAAATAATTAAGTTATGACATGATAAAAGTTATAAATAAATGTACAATTACACCAAGGTTGACACATTTGCCTAAGGCTAAATGTGGGAGCCTGGGACACCGTGAGGGGAGGTGGTAATTGAACTGGGCTTTGAAAGAACACACGTGTGAACCCCATTGGAATCAGTAAGGTAATCGAGTTTGTGGAAGCAGAATCTTGAGAAACGGGAAGCTGTAATGGGTTTAGATACCCATTAAAGCATGTGTGTGCTGAGTTCACAATCAAAGAAAATTGATGTGAGTGGGAAGACCTACAATGAATCTTTTGATTTGCAGGAAAATTATCCAAATAGGAATCACTATCAACATCAGAACTTTAGTGCTAAAAACTACTCCTCTAGAGGTTTAAAATTCTAAGTTTTGAATGTGAAATGTATGGCTTGATGATGACATTTTACTTAGCTGGTAAAAGAGAGTTACAAATGCATTGTAAGCTCATGCGAATGTGATTGAGGCGATGGGAGTGGGGGGACTGAAAGAGATTTGCTAAAGAATGTATATGCATAAATGCATAGTCCCTGCATATGGACAACAGTATGGTAAAGGCCAGGGGTTGCAGCAGCTGAGTGGGGGTGGGGGAGAAGGAGAAAAAAAAATGGGAACTGTAGTAATGTCAACAATAAAAATGGAATATTATAAATCAAAAATAAGTTGGATTATGTAAGCACCAATACCTTTACATGATCTTCAAAACCTAATGCAATGGATAAATGGCTAGATATGTGATAAAGCAAATATAACAAATTGCCAATTGTATAATCTACATAATGGATACATGGATGTTCACCATATAATTCTTTCAAATTTTCTTTATGTTTGGAAAATTTTATAGTAAGACGTTAAGAATTAAAACAGTGCAGTCTCCTTAGGAAGGCTGTGAATTACCATGACACATAATTAACACACACAGCTCTTGCATTTGGGCAAAGTTCAATGTTTTTTCTGTATCTAGGCCCATGGGTCAAGACACTTGGCTCAGATTTAATCTAATCAGATAATCTAATCCAATCCTGTAGCCATAGTTATTGGTTCAGTCAAAACCATGTATACAAAGATGAACTATGAATATGTGAGTGAAGTTTTTGTTTAAGTCTTCTGAGAAAACGTCTGGAACCATTAACCTCTGCCTTGAGTTGTGGGAGAGGAAGCCCATGCTTACTGGAATTGATGAGCATCAGTTTTTGATGACAAGGGGAAGGATGGCAGAAGGAAGGTAGGTCCTCATTGTTACTATTGTAGAGATGTTGAATCAAAACTCTATAATTTGTCTTTCCAGTTGAATATAAGTTTTTCTTTGATTCCAGTGTACATTCTATTGCATGGAATTGTTACAGATTTCATATGTAAATGCAACATTCATAGACCTTTGTGTAAGACATATCTGTGTGCTGCCATGGTGGTGGACTGCTTTACATTGTTGGTTTTCCATAAAGATTGTGATAGAGTTGAAGTGTATCCCCCCAAAACAAGATATGTTGAGGTCCTAGTCCCTGGTACTTCAGAATGTGGCATTATTTAGAATTTAGCATCTTTGCAGATGTAATTAGTTGAGATGAGGGTATATTAGATTAGGGTGCATGCCTACTCCAGTGTGACTGGTGTACAAAGATGCCCATGTGAAGACAGACGCACACTGGGAGAAAGCCATGTGACAAACAAGGCAAAGACTGGAGATATGTGGCCACAAGCCAAGGAACTCCAAAGGTGGCCGTTGAACCACCAGAAGCTTGGAAGGGTCTCTTCAGGTCTCAGAGGGAGTACGGCCATGCCAACACCTAGAGTTTGGATTTCTAGTCTCTGGACTGTTAAGACCGTAAGTTTCTGTTGTTTTAAAACACCTAGTTTAAGCCCTGGCTGGCGTAGCTCAGTGGGTTGAGCTCGGGCTGGGAACCAGAGTGTCCCAGGTTTGATTCCCAGTCAGAGCACATGCCTGGGTTGCAGGTCATGACCCCCAGCAACCACACATTGATGTTTCTCTCTCTCTCTCTATCTCCCTCCATTCCCTCTCTAAAAATAAATAAATAAAATCTTAAAAAAAAACACCTAGTTTATAGTACTATATCACAACAGCCCTTGAAAAATAATATAGATTGATTTAATCCTTTGTTATTATTATTGTTGTTATTATTATTAGAATAATATTGATAGCATACAAGGCTTAAAGCATATGTTAGGACCTACTTACTGGTGTTGGATGAGGAGGAAAAGTCTAATTCTACAGAAATAAGGACACCTTAACTCCTTGTTTTTTTTTTTAAGGTTTAGAGAAGGAAAAAAATTCATTTACTTGATAGTACTTCTTATTTCATTTTACTACAACAATCCAATGAGAAGGCTTTTTATTGTCATATCAGATTTACATGGTAAAATTTAATGTACTTCTTGTCAGCTTTAAACACCAAAAATATCAATAAAATTTCAAATTATATTTGATTTCAAACCTAAGTGGTTATAAAAATGCAATACAAATTTACAATCATTTAGTCTTCCCCTTTTCCCACAATAAGACCCTGTTTTATTCTTTATGGCAAGCTAAACCTATTTTTCTCAAAGCTGGCAATTTATTAGGGCTTACATCAGAACTGAAGTATGTTTTTCTTAGAAATCAATGGTAGGCCGGCAACTAGGACCAAACTTTTTAATTATGGCTTTGAAATAATGTTATTGTGGTTTTTAATGCCTTATACATCTGCTTGAAGAATTATATGAGTTTGTTCAAAGTTCTGGAAGCAGGAAAATTGATTTTTTGGACAGTGAGCCAGCCAAGGGATACTGGTGATGCTAATTGAAATGTACAGCATAATATCTCTTAATGTATTTTGTGATCTATTTTACACAAGGAACATCTTGCCCAGGGTGTCAGCAGGAACTGCTTCAGAGGAACTTTTTTTGGCCTTCTGTTTAATATCTCCTTTTCTCCCTTCCCTTTCCCACGGTCTCGGTACTAAAACAATTTATTCTCTTTCGGATGAGAGATTCAGAAGCATGCAAGGTCATGTTGTTCAATGCTATTATGAGGATTTGAGGCCAAGTCTGTTTTACAGATTTGGGTATTTAGGCAAAGTCCATGTCAGTGATGAAAAGCTGCAGTCATTGCTTGCAAACCAACACAGCTATCTGGCCTGTAGCCACCACTGAAAGTGAAGGACAGAATAGGAAACTTCCCCAGAGGAAAAGGGAGAAGGCTGGAGAGGGCAAATGAGGAAAGACCCAAGGAAGCTTCTGTTTTGACACCTTGTCTTGGATTCCCAAAGAAAGTACCTGTACTACTTTATGATAGTCAGATCTCTTCCTGCACATATTTGGTTTTCTTTTATTTTGATTTTATAATTATATGGCATCATTTATGTCCCTCTAATGTCATTTACCTGAAAAGGTAACTAGGTTATCTAGAGATACTCATGTTATACTTAATAACTCACCTCTATTTTTTGTAATGATACCTCTTCTACAACTAGTTTCTGTATCACTAACTCACAAAGTTAAGATAAACTTTTGTGTAACATAGGTTTGTCCAACAAATGCTGGAAAGGATGTGGAGAAAGGGGAGCCCTAGTGCCCCATTGTTGGGAATGCAGACTGATGTAGCCACTATGGAAAGCAGTATGGAGATTCCTCAAAAATTAAAAATGGATCTGCCTTTTGACCCACCAATGCCGCTTCTGGGAATATATCTGAAGGAACCCAAAACTATAATTCAAAGGAATATAAACACCTCTATGTTTGTTGAAGCATTATTTACAATCACCAAGATATGGAAGCAAGCCATGTGTCCAATAGATGAGAGGATAAAACATCTATGGGATATTTACACAATGGGATACTACTTGGCTGTAAAAAAGGAGAAAATTTTACCCTTTGTGATAGCATGGATAAAATTCTATCTCCAAGATGGACCTGGAGAACATTATGCTAAGTGAAATAGGCCCATCAGAGAAAGACAAATACCACACGATTTCACTCATATGCAGAATCTAATGAACAAACTGAACTAACAAGCAAAATAGAGACAGACTCATAGATAGAGAGTAGAATGACAGCTAAGTAGGGGGATAAGCTTAGAGGGTGGAAGGATCCAGCAGAAAAGAAAAAGGACTCATGGACATGGACAAGTATGTGGTGATTGCTGGGGGGAAAGGGGTATAAAGGGACTAAATGGTAATGGAAAAAATGTAACAAAAATTATTTTTAAAAGTAAGTGTTGAATTTATAAAAGGAGTTTATAAAATTATCCTTTTGGTTGCAATGTTTAATTGGAATCAGCTATTTGACATGAAACTTCTGTGTTTCTGTGGCTGTCTCTCTGCCTCCCGCACTTCTCCTCAATGACAGCACCATGTCTTTCCCCTTAGGCATCTGAGCCCTCCTCTCCTCCTTCTCTCCTTTAGCCAGTGGCTTGGTACATGGGGCCACCATCCACCATGTTGCTTAGACTAGAATCCTGGGCATCGTCCTCAGTACTTCCCTTGACCTCACTGCACTGCCCAGTTCAATAAACTACTCTTTTAATTTCCCCCACAAATAAGTTTTAAATGTGACAAATTTTTTTTGATCTTCACAATCATCATTTTGATATACATCTCTATTATTTCTCACTGGACCACAGAAAAAGTCAAATTTTTCTATTCTCTTGCCAATGACCTACTTTTTACATGCAAATCTGATAGATATACACCCTGTTTCCAAGTTATAGTTACAGTTATAGTTAGTTATAGTTATAGTTATAGTTGTTTTAGTTATAGTTATAGTTACATTTAGGATGCAAGGGGAGACACTCTTAACAGGACCTTAGAAACATTCTGTGGTCTGGTCTTAGTGCCCATTTGCCTCTCAAACTACCCTTTATCCTTCATAGCACAATGTAACTATGGCTTTCTCCAGTGGATATTACTTTCTTCCCTGCCTTCTCCTGTTGTTTTTACTCTCTGGAATGGTGTTCTCATCTACTCTGTTGCCTCACCTATCTGGTCCTAGGAGAGATGCCTGTGCTCATCCGATTGGAGAATTTGAGAGAAGAAACTGGGCACATGTGGCTCAATTATTTTTTTCTCCTGCCTTTTTTGGGATTTACCTCTCTGTGCTTGCCACACATCTGCTCGGTCTCTCCACTGCAACACTGACCTGTAAATATGATGTTTAGGCCTGCCATTTTAGGGTTTTTTCATTACATACAAAGTTTAAAAAATTCCTCATCTTTCAGATGCTTATGTCTCTCAATTAAATTTAATCTCAGACACAGAAAAGTTTTCATTTAGTGTGCTCCCTAGCCTAGTTGCACCCCCCTCAAAGCTCTCTCAAAACCACTCCCCATTGCATTTGTCATAATGATACTCATCTCATTATTTGTGTATCATTGGTGGACCATCTTTTCTTCCTGCTAAAAACTGCCTTCTGTGAAGCAGAAGTTATGTTTCATCAGGGTATTTCTAGGACTTAAGGAGAAGCCTGGCACAGAAGGGAAAGTCTGAAAATGATTGTTGATAGAATCTGTGGAAAAAGTTACACCTTTTTACAGGAGTGGCCTGGGGGGGCGTCAGAGGGCAGCCACTTCCGGCAGGTGATGTCCCAGCAGGAAGCTTGATGCTCCAAGGCATGGAATAAAATTGATTTCCTGGCTTTTTAAAGAAAAAAAAAATAGAAAGGCACTGTTTTGTGAAAAACTATAGATGGATTCTGTTTGCAATGTGGTAGCCAACTGCCCCAGTATATGAGAAGGGAGAAGACAATGACCTCTAAGTATGAGGTACCTCCAGTAAAAAATATCTTTAGCCTGTGTTTTCTCTTAGTGTATCTTTTAGTGTTTGACTCACCAGTTATGGTGTTTGGGATATATATAGTCAATCAATGGACATTTTAAATACTTTGATATGTAGTAAATGTTGTGGGTACTGCCAGGGTTATGAGTCATAGTCCACATTTCAGGGTCCTCATGGACTTTATGGTCTTATCAGAGAGCTAACAGCAGGAGCTATGCTTTAAATGCTCTGGGCTTTGTAATTGTTGATGTTTATTTCTTTTACAAAGTACTGCAGCTGGGCTTTCCTAGAGTTTCCCAGTATCTAGTCCCAAGATTCAGTGTATGTCTTTTCTACCTGAAACACTAGGGACAGCACACAGGGAAATGAGCTCATCACTGAGGAACTCCAGCAAATTCTGTTAAAACTTGACAGTTCTCAGCCCTGGCTGGCATAGCTCAGTGGATTGAGCGCGGGCTGGGAACCAAAGTGTCCCAGGTTCGATTCCCAGCCAGGGTACATGCCTGGGTTGCAGGCCATACCCCCCAGCAACCGCACATTGATGTTTCTCTCTCTCTCTCTATCTCCCTCCCTTCCCTCTCTAAAAATAAGTAAATAAAATCTTTAAAAAAAAACTTGACAGTTCTCAAGGGGGATTCTTCTTGGGAAAATAGCTCATACATCAACACTAAGATACGGTGAGATTGGACTCTATAGTCACAGTTATGCTTCTCAATGGCTGTTTGACCTTCCTGTACCTCCCAAGCTCTTCAGGGTCTTTGTTTTCACAACTCAAAGTTGAAGAGCTAAACATGGCATCAGAGGATTTTTCTGACTTTTAAAAAACACATAATTTTTATTTTAGCACAGTTTTAGATTTATAAAAACACTGCAAATTGTAATGAGTTCCCACACACCTCCACAGACAGTTTCTCTAACCTTAACATCTTATGTTAATATGGTACATTTGTCACAAATAATAAACTGATATTGATACACATTGTGTGTACATGTATATATTATTATGACACATTGTGTACACATAGATACATTATTATTAACTAAAGTCCATACTTCACATTTTCTCAATTTCTACCCAATACCCTTTTTCAGTTCCAGGATTCTGTGCAGGTTACATTACCTTCACTCATCTTGTCTTCTTAGCTCCACTTGGCTGGGACATTTTAGAGGTTTGTCATGGGCTTTGTTTCCTCCCTTGAAGAGCATCGCTACAGGTTGCAGAGAGACCCTCCTGGCTGCAGCGTGAAGGATTAACCGGTGGAGTGGGGGGGAGTCAAGTGAGGCGAGGGGAGAATAAATAATAAAAGCAGAGGCATCAGTTGGGAGGATAATGCCACAGTGAAAGACGGTGCTGACAAAGGTGGTGGGAGTGGGCGTGAGGAGGAGATGGTTTTGGCTGTATTTTGAAGAAAATATTCAGGTCTTGGTGATGGAGTGAATATGTGAGAAAATTGAGAGAGACGATTCTGTGTGGGAGGACTTTCATCAAAATAAGTGAATAGCAATATGTTTCCATAAGACTTTAGAGAAGAGATGGGTGGATATGAGCTGACGTGGCCAAGGGAGATTTAAATTGGAGCCAGGACTGAATGATAAGGAGGATTTTCATGGGGATATACAGGTGGCAATTTGAGTAGGAAACTCAGGACAAACAATAGCAAGAATCTGAAGCAGAGAAGGATGCCACTGAAGCCAAAAATTTGATTTGAGGGCAACAGGAGAGGAGTCAGTACAAGTTGATGGCCACTTTATGAAAGACCTGAAGTAATTTCAAGCTAATACATTTGTGCTGGATTCAGCAGTTGAGAATCTGGGATAGTTTTCAGAAGAAAAGAGAATCTGTGATAGAAGTTTGGTGTGGCCCAAACTTCTTGGGCCAGCCAAGGGATGTTTCTGGTGTTGGCTTGTCTTCCAGAGGCAACACCCACTCCTCAAACCTAGTGATACCCAGACACCTAGCATTTTGTGCAAAGAAGGGACAGATTGCAAACCAAATTATTCATCAGGTCTATAAGGATTTACTGAGGAGTTTTGAAGGAAAAGTCTCCTGTCACCAAAGCAAGATTTAAAAGCACATAAGTCAAGCAGATATTATGGTAATTGGACTTAAACCTGCTTTTTTCTCTGCATACTGTAAATATAAAAAGACAGTTCAAACAAAGGAGCAAGATGTAAATACAAGAGTGAGATCAAAGCCAATCTGGAATTTAATTCTACGTGGGGAAAACAAAATCTAAGATATATGACTAGCACTTTGTAATGCATTTTACAGGACTAAAACCTGGCAGCCTAAAATATGATTTGTTCAGCATGTCTATGGAGAGTTTGCAAAACAATTTAGACTTCACCCCCTCTTTTTTGGTTTTCTCAATTATCTTGTATTTAATGAAGTCATTTACTAATTCTTCACTGAAATATGTACAGTATCATATTTGTATACAAATGAACTACCCCCATTCCTGAACTTTTCATAAGTTAAGCCACCCAGAGTCGTGATATTTTTATGCTATTTTCTTTAGCAATAATTAACTAAATGAAATGAATGGCCATTTTTAGGCATAGAGTTAAACCTTTGGTATAAGATTGCTTATGTAACCACTAAAACTTATAAACTTATTCTAATAAAGGTTGATTTGAAATTAGGTCTTCAAGTAAATATAGCTAACAGCCAAGACTTTTTGTTTAAGTCAGGAAGTAAGAATGGTGAGAAAGTATAAAGTGCCATTGGGGCTACTAGACATGGGTAGAATCTAGAAATAGGTCAGGAAAACCAATTGGTGATGGCAGCGAGGTAACACAAACATTACTAATTTATCATTTTAATCAAGACAGTGACAGATGTGCAGAATTAGTATTTACCCAGTCACTTCATAGAAAAGATCTGGCTGGCTGTTCCTAAATAGAAACTTATTTTTAGATTAGATGTCCATACATGAACAGTACGCATTCAAGGCAAGGAGCATGCCCCCAGTGGGGTGAACATGGATTGTTGAGGGCAAATGTCTTATTCATCTTATGTGTAAAAATACAAATAATGCATACAGTACCTAACAGATATACAGCATATCTGTAATATTAAAATTTCATGGAGGGGCAGTTAGGTAAAAAATGTCAAAAGGACTCCTGTGTATGTATGTGTATAGCGAGGAGGGAGGCTAATGAATAAAAACAATGACAATTATTGTTCTGTATCACAATCTCCTAAATCTTGTCTAGGGCTCTACTAGAGTTTAAGCTCCTTAAGCACAAGGATTTTTTTCCTTTCACTGCTGTATCTTCAGTGCCTAGAACCATGCTTGACACATAGTAGGTATTTATCAAATGTTTATTAAATAAATGAGTCCTCTCACTTTAGATCAGAGGGACACCCTGAGTGATGTGTACCTGTGCCTTGATATCCATTGCTCTTATGATTAAAAAAGAACAATCTAACATTTGGTCAAGGTCCTCTTTGGTCCAGCCCCTAACTACATGTTCCCGTCCCATCTACTACCAACACCGCCCTTCCCGTCCCATCTACTACCAACACCGCCCTTAAGTGGCTTCAGTCTTTCCAGCCTGGCATCTTTCGTGTTCTTTTTCCTCCCTCCTGCCTCAGGGCCTCTTTCTACTCTAAATCTCCTTTCTTGCATCCTAATCAACAAACCCACCCTTCATTCACATCCTTGACTGACTCAAAGGATTTTGTAACTCCCTGCAATTCTCTTTTGCAGCATTAAACACAGGGAATAGGCAGCATGCCCCTATGTAATGTAGCAATAATACCTTTTTTCCAAAAAAAAATAATTATCTGATGCGATAAAGGTGCTTGTGGTTACTGTAGTAATCATATTGCAATATATAAACATATATCAAGCCAAGACAGTATACACCTCAAACTTACAAAAGTTATATGTCAATTATATTTCAATTGAAAATAATTTCTTAGAAAAAATAAAATAATGCTTGTTTCTCCACTAGACTGTAAGGCCCATCATATCTGGCTTGGCTCATTATTTTATCCTCTGCATATAGCACTAACCTGGTATTGTGTGCAATACATATTCCACAGAAGAAAAATGCTATTAATTTTGTAAATCTCATAACTCAATGGATATAACTGTCTCAGGTGTGTGATGAGGATAAAACAAGAACCATACTAACTTCAGTTAATATAAGAAGCAATTATTTTCTACCAAATAGTCCCTGATGAGCTGCTTGAGAATGAGAATGAATTAATCAATGGGTAATAATTGAGAAAGTACCTTGTGTTCACCACTATATTAGAACTTATATTCACTCAGCTTTTCAGTGTCTGGAACATTTGCATACATACTGACACCTGACTATCTGGCATTTGCTATACTGTGGAGTTCTTCTTAAGAGAAAACTGTCTGAGGTTTGAACTCTCTGATAAGGGATTTCTGTTATCTAATAAATTCAGACAATAAAGCTTAGAGCAAAGCACACTCTTTATTGAGCACTTTGTGGCTGAAACATTGATACTCACTTCACATGCATTCTCATTTAATCCTCACCAATTCTACGAGATGGTTATTATTTATTATTATCCACATTTACATAGAACAACAGTAGGTTCTTTAGGTCATGCCCATAGCTAAACAAACAAACAAACAAACAAACAAAACAATAGTAAACAAAGCTTCTAGAACAAGGGTTGGCAGGCTCTTTCTGTCAAGAGTCAGATAGTAACTATTTTGAGCTTTGTGGGCCATATGGTTTCTGTTACAACTACTCACCTTGGCCATTGGCAGCCATAAACAGCTCCTAAACCAATGAATGTTGCCTATATTGAACTAAAATTATTTGTAGACTCTGAATTTGAATTTTATATAATTTTCACATGTCACAAAATAGGCTTTTAAAAAAAATTCCAAGTATTTAAAAATGTAGCAACTGTTCTTAACTCATGGATTATAGCAAAATGAGCAGTGGGACAAGTTTGACTCATGGGCCCTGTTCTGTGTAGCAGTCCCAATATTAGTGGTTATAGGTAATATTTATTGCCCTAGTACTATGAGAAGTACTTTATGCAAATTAATTTATTTAATATTCACATCTCTTATCAGATAGATGGTAGTAATACTACTCCGACTTGCTCAAGATCACACAGCTTTGGAAAGTGGAAGAATCAGAATACAAATCCCAGTCTCTTATATTCCAAACTCTAACTTTATAATATATTTATTTAAAATATTTTATTTTTATTTATTTTTAGATAGAGGGGAAGGGAGTGAGAAAGAGAGGGAAAGACCAAACATCAGTGTGTGGTTGCCTCTCATACAACCCCCATTGGGGACCTGGCCTGCAATCCAGGCATGTGCCCTGACAGGGAATCGAACCAGAGACCCTTTGCTTCACAGGCCTGTGCTCAATCCACTGAGCCATACCAGCCAGGGCTAACTTTAGAGTATATTGATGAATGAAAACTTATTAAAACAGATCAGAAATATGACAGGGTATGAATTTATGCAACACCCAGTATACATAGTGTTTGCGGGTGAATAAACCCACAGCAGTGGGAGCAGAACATGGAAGAACTAAATCTTAAATTGGGCCTTACTCGGGAGTAGAGATAGCATAAACAAAGTGAAAAATAAATTCGGCTTTGTTTTCTTACAAAGCTTAACCAAGCTTTTTTATATATAATTTCATGAACATTCACATAACACCTAGAGCTTCACGGTACATTAAAAGTACATAAAAAGCCTTTTAAGAATACTTACTATTTTAAAAGCCTTTGGATATATCAATGTTGGTTTCATAGTTTTGACATGTGTACCATGGTAACATAAGATGTTAACATGAGGGGAAACTGGGTGAAGAGTTAACAGAAACTCTGTATTATCTCTGCAACTTTTCTCTGAATCTAAGATTATTAGGTAATAAAAACTATCACAGAAAGCACTTTGATATTTTTCAAATGCGAGGTTGAAAGCCTACCGGTTCAAACTATCTCCCAACTCAAACAACCTCTTCAGTGTTCTCTGCACATGTCCCCGGGTCTATCTGAGGACCTGAGCTTCCCACAGCTAGCCCCTGCTCATTGCCAGAGGAGGAAACCTCAGAGGGGCTTAGAGATGAACATCCAAGATGCACAGACTCCATCTGCCCCTGCTGTCACTCCGAACCTTCTCGACAGCAGATCTGTGGCATGGCGGCTTTTTAATGTTGGATAGGTGATATAAACAAAAATTGTGAGTGACAGCTTAATCAAGTCAAAATTCCAACAACCGTACTTTGAGGCACAGAAACATCTGCTGGAGGTCTACTGAAAATCAAAGGATGAACCTGAAAGAACTTGATATTATAAAAGAGGCTTCCCAGAGTCCTGCTTTCTGAAGGGTTCCTTTTCCATTAGAGAAGATTGATGACAAGTCAACAAAAGGAAAGCCTTTCATTCAACCAAAGGGGAATCTCTGAGCCAGGTGAATTCAATGCCAGTGAGATATTAGAATACAGCTTTGAAATGATCTCTGTCCACAGTTCCTTTGGCACTATAATAGATATAGTTAATCATTTTTATTTAACCATGCTCAGAAAATACCAAACTGTTCTACAGCATTGCAATGCCTATTGTAAAAGAAAGCTGTTGTCTAGGGACTCTTTACTGTAAGTAAGTAAACAAAGTAATAAATTACCCACATTTTCACTGGCTGTAACATGCACATATTTTTTACGTGTTAATGTCTCTGAAAGTAGTCTGTGCCTTAAAATTAACAGAGTCTCACAACTGGGTTTTCTTAGGGAGGATTTACATTGGCTTTTGTTCGTCACCCGGGAACACTACCCACCTGAGAGATCACTCTGAACTAAAAGCTGGGACTGCACTGGCCCTCCTCCTCCAGACTTGAAACTTGCATGACTATGTACACGGTAAAAAATATTCAGGGGGGATTTGTCTTTCCCCTTCTCCTACTTGGTGTCAAGTTTGCAACATGCGTGTTTCCTTGCGGTGTCTTTCTGTAGGGTGGGTGGATTTCTAGTTTACCCTTTCAGGGAACATAAATGGTATCATGGATTAAACATGAATGGTTTCCTACTAACCTCTCCATCTTGGGCAGTTTGGGTTTTCTTCCTGAAATAAATAAAATAACATAGCACTTTAAAATACGTATCTTCTATTCAGTGAAATATGGAAAACCCTCCAGGTTGAGTTTTATTTTTACTCTAAGCTGCTATGGTAAATGTCTGCATACATTTTATCTTCAAGTTCTCCCTCTAGAACAGTATGAGGAGCATGCTTTGTCTGTAGCTCATCTTTCCCTAGTGTGACAACACAATATTATGAATTTAAGTATTTTTTTGATATTATGTCTGCATAGTGTTTCTTAAGCAGCAACTTGGGTTTAGTTGATTTCAACAGGAATTCACACTCTCCGAGCTGAGCTAGCCACCTAATCAGGAAGCTCTTATTTCAGAGACAAGGCTCCAAGGAGTTTTGTTATTCAGACCCCAGTAGAAAACAAATGCTTCACTAATTAGCGCTGAAGTCCATTTCTAAATGGTATTACAAGCTTGTTAAATAACACGACAAATGTTAGGCATGGGCACTCATGGATGCCAGTAAAGATCGCAAAATAAGCAGCAGCTAAAATTTAAAGATTCTCCCTTGTCTTGCAAAGCCGGATGTGAGAACCAAGTGGACCCTGCTCTTTTCCAGGGGTTAGTGCCTGAGACTGAATCCTTAAATTTATACCACGGGTTTGGGGAATTTCTATCTTCCAGTTGGCAGTTATTAGGAAAACACTATCCTCCCTCTGAAATGTGGTTTTATCTGACTTGCAGCAACATTCAATTCAAGGTGGGGTTTGAACATCTAAAAGGAGAGAAAGGTGGACTACAAGTTTACAGAACAGTTGTTTTGTCCACTTTCTGTGGAATACTTAGCATGTGTCACTGTAAGTAGTAGAATTTCCTGTGGATTTGCTTCATTATGGCCCAATCATGAGACTGTAACCCTGTACAAGGCCACCATATTGGTTTCTGTGGTTTGTGTATTGCTCCCGGGCCTTGGGCCAAGAGAGCATGTGGAAGCTGAATCTAGACTTGCCTCCGTTGTCCCTAAAGCCCTGAGCCAGACAGGACTGCGGAAGTTCCAAGAGTGTTCTTTTTGATGTAGTCCATCCCATTTCTAATTTATAGTTATTAATGAATCTCTAACCCACAGCTATACCAAATTTCTTAGAGGCTTACTTTTATCTAACGAACCCCCCCCTAAGGTTTGTGGGTGATACAACTAGAAGGTACCAACATTTGTTTACAGAAAAGGACAATGAAACTTAAAGAAAAGGTCACACATCCATGGACTTCAAACCGCTCCTGTCTCTACCTCCAGAATCTGAGTCTCTGAACAGGTTTCTATTAAGCTGACACTAAACCATCCTGAAGACTCTGGAGAGCGCAACAAGCTTTGCCATCGCTCAAATTGTCTGCAGCCACTACCTTACTGACGCAGGCACATTTCACCTGTGGCAGTAGCTGTGCTCCTGAAGGGATATATGTAAATCTAATTTCTATAATTAAACCTGATTGTGCTCACCAACTTACAATGGAAGTTTAAGAAAAAATCTTTATTTCATATGTTCTCAAAAGATAGCCTAACCTGTGCTATGTTTCTATAGTCTCCATGGCATTTCCTTATTAAAAAGCTAAGGGTCCTTAAGGCTATATTTAAGTGAGACCAGGGAGCCCTTAAAAACAACTCCATAAAACTGATTCATAAAATAAGGATACACCAGCTATGCAAAAATAACAGGTTTTCTATTTTTACCAACAATTAGGTGTTCCTGGTGGATCACCTTGTGACCACATAAAAGAGAGGGCATGCCCATATACGCATGCAGGAATATGTACCCACACAGGCATCATTCTGATATAAAATATGGCAGAAAGGCTTCAGAGATGCCCATTACTACATCAATTTCAGAAAGAGTCTAGAGTTATAACCCCCTACTGCTCAAAAAGATAAATTTCCAAAAGTGCTGACTATAAAGAAATAACTTTTTAAAAAAAGATTTTATTTATTTATTTTTAGAGAGGGAAGGGAGGGAGAAAAAGAGAGAGAGAGAGAGACATCAATGTGCGGTTGCTGGGGGCTGTAGCCTACAACCTAAGCATGTGCCCTGACTGGGAATCGAACCTGCGATGCTTTGGTTCGCAGCCTACACTCAGTCCACTGAGCTACACCAGCCAGGGCATAAAGAAGTAACTTGATGGAATCACAACACTTGAGAACTGAAAGAGACCTTATAGAACACATAGTCTAGCTCTTCCCAAATCAGGACTCTTCCATCACAGGCAATTAATTTACTGAGGAAGGACAATGGGAAGAAAGTAGAATTTTACATCGTAAAATGTGGCTCTTATAAATTCAACTGCATCTTCCTAGATTTATATGTTGAACCCTTAACCCTCAATGTGATGGTATTTGGAGATGGTATCTTTCAGAGGTAATTAGGCGTGATGGTTAATTTTTTGTGTTAATTTGATTGGGCCATGAGATGCCCAGATGGGTGGTCGGACATTGTTTCTGGGTGTCTGTGAGGATGTTTTTAGAAGAGATTGGCATTTGAATTGGTGGGCTGAGTGGAACAGATGGGTGGTCATTCTCCAGGTAGGTGGGGATCATCTAAAGCATCGAGGGTCTAAATGGAACAGAAAGTCAGGGGAAGGTCAAAAAGGCACTTTGCATGACTGAGCTGAGACATCCATTTTTTCCCGCCCTTTGTGCTTCTGATTCCCAGGTCCTTTAGACCAGGACTGGAGTCTTCACCATTGGTGCTCTGGCTCTCAGGCCTTATCATTGTGCCACTGGCTTTTCTAGGTCTCCAGCTTGCACATAGCAGACCTGAAACTTCTCACACTCCATAATTATGAGTCAGCCCTTATGATGTGTATATATATATGTACATGTTAATATATAATATCTATGTACTTATATCTATTGATTGATTGACTGATCTATCTACAACGAGGACTGCCCAAAAAACAGAATTTATTTATTAAAAAATAGTGTATTCATTCTTACATGTTTAAACTTGTCACCTTCAAAGTAGTCTCCATTTGATACAAATATACCTAGTGAGACTTTTTCCTCTGCTCACAACAGTTTTTGAACCCATTATTTTGATGCCCTTTAGTGCTTCTGCCATTTTGTGTTTTATCTCTTCCACATTAGCAGAAGCTTCTCTTAAAGGACTTTATTCATCTGGGGAAACAAAAAAAAAGTTTCCTGGGGCAAGATCCGATGAATAGGAAGGGTGGGGGGTATGGGGGTGGGGGTCAGGCCCTTTTTAGTCAAAAACTGTTAAACACGCAGCATGCTGTGGGCAGGTGCACTCAGAAATCACCCATCATGGAAAGATAAAACACACTGAAAGAGTCTTCAAAAAAATTCACCAAAGCCGAATGAGGCCTCTCACAACCATGCCAGCTAGTCCATTGATACAGATGGGCTCATAGAACATGCACCTAGCTGGGGGAGCCTGTACTAGAAGGGATCCCCTCTCCAGAAGATGCTTCCGGGTTTTTTGGGGTCCCCCTCATATCTGTCTATGTATGTATGTACGTATGTATGTATGTAGCTATCTATCTATCCATCCATCTTTTTGGTTCTGTTTCTCTGGGGAATCCTGACTAATATATTACCATATTTGCCATGTATAATGCCTACTTTCTTGCCCAAATTTTTGAGGGAAAAATAAGGATGTGCGTTATGCATGGACAGTACTAATTCCATTTCTGTACAAATGTTTTTAGTTCTGTTATTTATGCTTATGTGTTAAAAGTATAACTCTAGAAAGAATAGTAATGTCTGTATATGAAATAATACCCTGGAATATAATAATTGGTTTTGTTTCTAAATATAAGTAATAAAAAGTTGAATTAAAAATTAAAACAAAAGATTCTTTTCCTAAAAGTTTGGGCCAAAAATGGGGGTGTATATCATACATGGCAAAATATGGTGATATATTAGATTTGGATGAAATCATGAAGGTGGGACCATCATGATGATATTAGTGCCCCTGTAAGAAGAGACATCAGGGAGTTTGCTGACTCTCTCTCCCACATTTGCCTACACTGAAGTAAGGCCATGTTAGCACACAGCGAGAAGGTGGTTGTCTGCAGACCAGAAAGAGAGCTGCTACCATGAATTAAATTGGCCAACACTTTATTCTTGGACTTCCCAGCTTTTAGAACAGCAAGAAACAAATGCTTGTTGTTTAAGCCAACAAGCCAGTGGTATTGTTATAGCAATCTGAGTTGACTAAGAGAGTTGCCATAGCACCATAGCATTTCAAATAATGTAATTAAAGGAATACAATAAAATGTCATGCAACATAGAGATTAGAAATATATATAATATGCAATACATAATATGCTCATAAATATGTGTACAGATGGTATAAAAGGAGATAGACAAAATAATGATCTCTATGGCCATTACAAGTTCTAGATAAACTTCTAAGGTAGGGTTAGCTCATGATTCTTGGATAAAAGACTTTGTTTTGTTCAAATGTCTGTTTTTATGACATTGAACCAAACTACACTAAGTCCAAGATTTCTATTATTAAAGATAGACCTCACTCATCAATGTTAATACTCTGTTAGTGGTTATGTATAATATTGCATGTTAAGGACTTAAAGATTCTGATTTTTGTATGGGTCTTACTTTCAATTTTTCAGTAGTACTCATTTTACTGACTGAAGTTCTAATTTCAAGACACAGCTGTCATACAACCACTATGACCATAGAAGTCCATTCTAGATGGTTCCTAAGGGCTCTTTTTAATGCTCCTTACAAACGCACTCAAAGTCTAAACTATAGATTCATGGCTGTTTCGGTTCAAGATAACAGACATGACATTTGCAACATACGAGCTATTTAATGCACTCAGAGTAAATCCGGCATTAGCTCGAAGGGTGTGGTGCAGTCAGTGCACAAAGCTTGGGAAACACCATTTCCATATAGCAGAATCCTGTAACTTTACAGCTGAAAGGTTCCCTAATAACACTATGTCCAATTTCTCAAATACAGACAGAGAAACTTCTGTTTGAGAATCCTGGTCCAGTGGTCATCTCCTGTTTTTCAGTGCTGCCCCATTCCATGCTGGGCAATGCAAGGGTTAGGAAATTCATGTTTGAGTTTTCATCTGTTTCTCATATAAATATTCACATTCATTCTAAATCGACATTTTGTTGTAAAAGAAAACAATTTTTTTTACTCAAGTGGCATTAATATTTGTGAAGTCTTTTACTGAAAAATCCCCTGTTTCTCTGATGTTTTTTGTAGGTTTTTAAAGGTGCTTTCCAGAGAGGAAAACATGAGTGAAAGAGCCAGGCTGAGCCAGCTTTGCATAATTGTGCTCGTTTTATACGCTTCATGTGAGAAGTAGATACAAGTGCCTCATACACAGGAGAGGTGAAAGAAATGCAAAGTAGAATTCTTTTTAACTACTCTCCCTTCCCTCTTGTGGAGCCAATTTACTTAGCCCACGTCCTGTATTTTGTAGTTTATGGGGAGGAAAAAATATATATAATGTACTTCCTCATGTCATTTTTCAAACCAGTTGAAAATCCTTGGTAAAGAATCATCTTTGGAGGTGGGGGGATTCTGTCCATCATAATCTTCTTGGTTAAGCCTCCATGGAAACTCTCCCAGAGGAAAATTCTCCCCGTTTTTTTACAGTGGGAAAGAATTTAACACACACACACACCACACAATCACACACATCACCTCCAAGGGTCTAATCTGACCATCAGATAGAAGCTTTACCTCCTATCAGCACACACATTAAACTCTCCCCAGGGATGCTTTACCGGGCAAAGCATGCGAGTTACAGAATGTCAAGCTGTCTTGCCCCACCGCTGGCACTAGGTAGCCAGAGTACTAAAGAGAAAGACCGGCCTTCTGAATCTTGATTTTAAGTAAATATTTTTTCTCTAGATGCTCCCCCCAAACTTAATGAACCAACAATTCCTAGGACTGGTGACACAGAATGAATGTTAGGACACAGAATGAATGTTAGTGCATAATCTTACCCAGGCCTCATAATATTTTATAGTATTCATCAACACATGTGAAAGAACTCTATTTTATTAGCTACTCATTATCATATTACCCAGGAAATAAAAGGATAATCTCATAGAAATGAAGGAGAGTAAATTTTGGTTTTGAGTAAGTTATGTGTAACTAGCTCCTTTGATATGTGAATCACCTGGGTGAAGTATGCACACACATGTTGTGAGTGTTGAGTAGAATAAATTGCCAGCGAGCATATATTGATGTGGGAGGTAGGGTGGGATGAGTGTATATTCATGAATAAGAGGGAAGAATCCAAAGATGCTCTTATAAGTTGCCTTCTTCACCTGGTGCTTCCCTACAGGCGACTAGCTTCTACCCTAATAGTACACTCCCTCCCCCTCCCTCCATTGCTCCTCCTTAGAGAATAGTCTATATCCATTTTCCTGTGACTGTAGAAGAAAAACAGCTTGTGAGAGTAGCTTCTGTATTTTATATGCACCTTCAGGACTGAAGCATGACTTCCACATAGAATGACTTCACCCGACACAATGAAGTATTGGAAAAGATGTCATTGAAGCCATTTGCTTTCACTTCAAGCTGGCACCCAAATAATACATCCCCATCCTGTCTATAGGGCACATTTTCAATAAGCCCCACTAAAATACCTGGGGATACACCAAGGTCCAGCTGGCCTCAGGAAAGAAACAGTTGATAAAATTTAGAAATAATAACAATTAAAAGAGAAAGAAAAGATTTGGGCACAAATTGTGGCACATTGAGAGCGTCCTTCTTGGGTTTGTAGAGAGCTTACTTTACCCTTAGGATTTTCACCATTATCCTTCTACTTTCACACAGCTTAACAAACGGTGTCAATGAATCCACTCAATGTGAAACGTTAGTCTGAAGTTTGACGCATGACTGAAGGTGGAAAAATGCTAGTTAGAATTTTTAATGTGTTTTCTCACAACTCTCATCTCAGGCTTGAAGGAGCTTCGTCCTAGAGGAGATACAGTAGTCTGGCCCTTTCTACCTGCTTTGTATGGGAGGTCAGAAAGAAAGCGATGGTGAATAGGGTCATAATAGGCTGAGCTGTTTATTCTGCTATTACTTAAAAGTCCATTCTAGGCAAACCAACTGGAAGTTCACACACAGGGAATGGTGGCTACGTATACATAGTGCTCCCCTTCAGAACAGAGGTTCCAGAATGCAATGATCTGAGATAAGGTTGGTGCCGTAGATCTTTTGCAACAATGCATTTGATAATGATCTTTCTCATTTTCTGACTTAAGTAAATGATGCTTCATTATCTCAAATCTCTGGGGAGATTGTGGATAAAATGAATTAATGAAATTTCCAGTTATTTCGAACTTTAAAACTTTGTTGTTATTATTTTTAAAGACCAACTCAATTTTTTTTTTTGTAAATGGAATGCACTGAGCATTATAGAGGTCCCCCATATCATCCCTATAGCCCATGATCATTCTTACAAACATGAAATAAGACCTTGGGCTAGTTCGTCCTCTCTGTCTTAATCCTGCTCTATCTCTATTTCCATCTTTGTAGTTCTTTTTTCTTTTACTTTAGACATGAGAATAAAAGGTGTCAATGATTACCAAAGTCCCATTCAGCTCCCAAATTTGATCATTCTCACATTCCTGCAATTTCAAGTAAGTCAACTCCCCCCACCCCTTTCCTCTATCACCTCTCCTTCCCTTAGAAATGCAAAGGGCAGCTTAATAAATACAATACCTCAAAACCCCAAAGGCAGTACTGCCACTTTGGAAGGTTTTCTCCACAAAAAGCTGCTTAATTTGGTGATTATTATTTGTTTGTCAAAGCCACTGTTTATTCAGATTAATTAAAGCCAATCGTTCCATTTGCAGCAGAGCAGTGCTCCTTGTAAGGAAAATTTCTGCAATCCCCAATTCATCATTGTGCATCTGCTCCCATTCCAAAGTCTTTCACTTGACTCTGCAAGGCAACACAGCCCACCCTGCCTCAGGCCCGTGTCAGTATATGTGAAAACCGGATCCTTAAATGCAGGCTTCTTGTTGTTGAAATCTCACAGCATAGAAATGTTAGAAATGGCCCTATAAATTGAGAAAGATAAATTGAAGGCCCCAGATAAGACCTAATTTAGACAACCAGAAGTGAAACTGAGCTGCTAAACCTTAAACGCATTGAAAATATCATCTTCTAGCAAATGATATTTTAAAGTGTTTTGTTGTTTTGATTATCAAGAGTCCTTAAGTGTTACAGATTAGCCCTAGCTGTCATTTTCCAATAAATAAAAATATTTAATAAAAATAGCAGTTTGATTAAATAAACCTAATTTATTTTAGTCTATAAGATCTGCTGAGGCCAAGTACTGCTACCTGTAGTCATTTTGCTTATCCAAAATAATCTCTGTATAATAGAAAGTCCCCACATTTAAAAGCATAACCGATTCACATCTATAATATTAAAAATTGGTTTCTGGCATACACAGACCTGCTGAAGAGAGAGGCAGGAAAAAGAAGTTATTTTCCTCCTACATAATAGATTTGAAAACGCATCTTAAATTCTCTGAAGCAGGTTCATTGTTGCACGAACGAACTCAAAATACTCCAAACAAAACCGTTTTCCTGGGCCCTTTCAGACACTTACAAAATTCCACTTTAGAGTATAAGAGAAGTGTGAAATATTTTGCTAATTAAAAGACAATTGACTGTAAGCCTTCTCCACTGTGATTGCTACCGGCAAAAATCAGCCCTGTCCTGAACTGAACCCATAGTGTTATTTGGGAGACTTCTTCCAAATGCCACTTCCAACATTGTTGTATGCTCCCTGTCCCCCGTTCCCTGCCACAAGCACTACCCCGATCTTCACTTTTTAGGGTTTGGTGCTATGCTGCTGTATGTGTGTAATCTATTGCAAATCCAATCTGAAAAATACTGACTTTGGTAAGAACTACATGTGTATATTCAGCAAAATTAAAATAATCCCCAGCATTCTCTGATTATTGTCTTTTCTTCTAAGCAACACCCTGCCCAACCATCTTTAACCTTCCATAGAAGTGGATTCATTCTGGGGCTTTACCCTTCTCCTCAGTAATTCTTCTGGGTCTTTGTTGCCACCGAGTCTTTTCCTGCCCCTCGGTAATAAAAAATAAACAGGCAGCACTTGTCACTCTGCTTGTGGAAAGTAGGGGCAGCCCTGCCTGCCTTCCTGCGGGGAGTTCCTTATGGGGAATGCTGCCACCAGGCAAAGGACAAAGCGCCAAGAGCCCTTTTCGGAGCCGCACTTTACAACAGAAAGATGAAATGAATCATTTTTATTTTAAGAAGCTCCCTTTTAACTCAAGTCCTTACTTATCTGGGGTGGGGTCAGAGGTCACCCCACCCCACCTCGCACAGTGCCTGAGGGGTGGGAGTGGAGGGGGGTTTTACCAATAACAGGTATTTGACCAGTTCTAGAGGCGACTGTTTCCCCAGAGCCGCTTCTCCTGAGAAAACCGTGGAAGCGCATCAATGCTGACAGCTTCACAGACTCCCCGAGGGCCGTGCTGCAGACACCAAACTTCAGGGCGCTCGCTGCCTGTCCAGGGGCCTGTGGCTGCCCGTTTAAATGAGATGAGACTTGAGTTCCACATAATGGTTAAGGGAGGGGGCAGGGGTGGAAAGGGAGGTCCTGGGACAGGGGATGGGGATTGGGGGATGGGGGGAATAGAACAACTTAAAACCCTAAAATGATTTGGATCTGGTCTCGAAGTCCTAATCTGAGAAAATGTATACATCTCAATCCAAAATGGCCCAGTTACAGTTTGTAGTATGTAGTCAATACGTGTAAGTGTTTGCAGAAAGTTAGAAGGGTTTGTACTTGCCAGAACCTTTCTCCACCTGCCATTGTCTCACTGCGTTTGGCTTTTTGAGAAGCAGTATGTTATCGCTCTGCGGATCTGAGTGGGGGAAAAACGATGCTCAAGTGATACAGGAAGAAACTCGCTAACTTTAATCACAGACTTTAGGCTGTCCCCAGTCTTATTCTCCCTCTCCAAGCCCCAATAATCTGTTCAGTCTTTGTGAGATTTCCTAAAACCTGGGGTAAGAACATCCAGCTCTGGTGGTCTAATAGCTTTCTGGGGTCAGACTGAGAATTTTGGCTAACGGGGAGGGCTTCCCATTGCTGATACAAACTGGGGAAGCGTGCAGTGCGCAGCCTTCATCCGGCAGTGGTGGGTGGATGAAACTCCCAGGGGGCAATGGGGCTGGAGGTGCCTCCAAGTCCTCCGAGGAACATGATGACCGACACCTGCATTCCCCCCAGTGCAGAACTTTCCAGCCAGCTAACGGGTGAAAAGGGAACCTAAGTGACAAGCCCTGGAGATGCCAAACACGTTGAACAATGACAAGTCTATTCATAATTACAATAAAAATAGTACCACTTACATGGGCACATGTCTCTTTGCCATGCATGTATTATCTTAGTAACCCTTTTATGGTCTTGTGAATAGCACTATTAGTTGTGCCACTACATAGATTGGGACCTGCTGTCAACAAGAGGTGGAATGGTTTCTCTACAGTAATTTAAAGTAGTATGGCATAGGGTTATAAATTGCCACTGCACTGATTAACTGTGAACCCTGATTCTCTTGTTTAGGAACTGTGTGGTCTTCAGGTAACTTAACTTCTCTGAGCCTTATATCACTGTCACAACTAATAGGAGAACTATTGTTGGGGCTAAAGTAAGATTCTAGTTCTAATTTCAGGTAGATCAGATAAAGTATGCAGCAGACAGCCTGACACAGAGGAAGCACAATGAGACCTGCTTAAAAAAAAAAAAAAGAAAGAAAATGAGAAGATGGCATTATTCTCAATTTAAAGAGCAATTAACTGAGATCCAAAGAATCTGAGGGATTCACCCAGGGCACACAGCTAGGTGGTAGGTCACGTAACTGAACCAGAGACCAGAATTTCCAGCCAGTTTGGTATTCTTTCTACATGATCACAAGTCTGCTCTGCTTTAGGGAAAAAGCAGTCAAATACTATCGATGGAAACCCACTCTGTAGAGGAGCTAGATAAAGAGAGTTCATCTTCTTAATTCTTTCCAACTTAAGTTTCCTGAATCAAAACATTTAGAATTATTTTCCATTGTTAAGGAAAAAAGAAGTGAGACTTTAACTTTATAAAAGGAAAAAACCTTACATTTTATGCTGAATAGTCTTTAGGAGGTCCTTTGGCAGGGGGATGTGAGGAAAGACCTCTGAAAAGTCTCCAATTCTCTATGATCAGGGCTAATAAGGTCTCTAGCCCCAGACTCCTATTCCTCCCTCTCTCCCTCTCTCTCTCTCTCTAGGCCAGGCTAGAGCAGGTCATACAAAAAGTAGAACATCTTAATTGCCTTCCTCCAAAATAATTATCTGACAAAATGACATATTTAGCCATAGACACTCATTTATTTTCCCAGCTCTAAGAAGTATACTGAAGACATTCCTATAATTCTAGGAAAATAAAACAGGACAGAGAAGCATTTACAAAAATAAAAAAAATGTTCTCAAGAAAAATATATATAAAGTCTTTTTCCACTCTCCTTTCCATAATTTGGCCAAGTCGCATCTGGGTTGAATAGGTTGTAGTCGTGCATATTTTATCAGATTTTTTGACAAGACATCCATCTAACTGTAGAATGAGGCTAGATATTAAATCACCTTAGACAGTTTTGCTTCTTAATTAGACAGTCAATAGACTACCAGTGGGGAGATCTGGGTTATATTTGGCTTCTATGATTATAAGGTGGCTGAGATCATTGAGAAGTTGAATCTGATCCAATTAATGCTCTTGGTAGTTTACTATCTCTTAGCTATTCTAGACAATTGAATACTGAATACAGCACACTGATATTAATTTTAAGTGAAGCCCTAGTAGGGCACAGCTGAAGCGCTGTGTGCAGCCTGAGCCAAGACTTCCTTCAGAAATGGTACTGCATGTGTGTGTATGCACACACAGTGTGATCTCAACATAATCCCTTTCTTCACTAAGACTCAGGGCTTTCTACTGCCATCCACCTCCTTCAAGTTGTAGTTCTGTTGGAATGATTTTAAGTCACCAGGTTCTTGGCTGTGCCTCAGAGTTCTAATTAAATTAGAGGGTTTTGTCCTGAGACCAATAGAGAATAGTTAACTACGGATTATATGTTAGTAGATAAAAAACAACTAGTTTTGTAATGGCTTGCAATTAAACATTAAGCATTTTATCACCTTCAGCCAGCAATTTGGCTAGAACAGGACATATTCTGTCTTGAAATATTTGGGTCAAATAGCATACTATGTAGTTTACTCTATTTTCTAGAAAACTTGCCCTTTTATTTAAGGATTGGGAAGAGGAGGTGGAAATAGGGGGCGTTTGAGAGAAAAATGTGTTAGAACTTAAAAACTCAGCAAAGTAAAATTTATTTTTTTATTAGCCAAAGGTGGAGGCATATTAAGTCATTGGAGGATAAAAAGAGGTATCTTATATACATAAAATAAAAGAATAAAATGGCTAAATACTACAGTTCTGGTTAAATATGGTATTTTGGAAAACAAAATGCTTTTATATGTATTCTATTTTATATACTCCCACAAGACAGTTAACATAATAGAGATATACGCACAAAAGCTGAAACAGAATGAAAGAGGAGAGAATACCAGATAAGAGATGTTATCAAAGTTTTGAGAGATGAAAAGAAGTCACTCAGTGTTAACCGTAGATCATGGCTATAGAGGGGAATAATTATGAAATTGTGAAAAGTGGTGGCTTCTCCATAGAATCTTGAAAAGCCTGGATTTTTAGAATTTCCAAGAATCACAGGGAATGGGAATGAAGTATAACATGGAAAATATGTGGATTGGCTTATACTTCATTCCTTGGATCTGCATCTTTGTGCCTGTTAGCCAGATGATTGTCCCCTTTCCAAACTCTCAGAAGGCAGGTGGTTTATTCTGCTGTGGCAAAACTGAACCAGGCAGAGTGCAGAACTGGTATGTATTTGTCTGGACCACCTTCATGGTTGGACAACTTGTATGATCACACATGGTCCCGTGCTCAGAGGGTCCCATGCTTGTTTAACACTGTGCTGTTGCAACATTAAAATTTTTAATAATATTTAACAAGGAGCTTCACTATTGTTTTTGTACTGGGTGTCATGAATTATGTAGCTCATCCTGGTATTTGTGGTAGTGAGTTGTGCTGAGGTACCAGGCAGAATATATGGGCATGTAGGAAAGTGTGCCAAATGAATCATAATTCAGTTGACTGTTTTACCCTAGACTATTTCCAGAGTAAATGACTGAGATCTAGTACCCATCCATTGCACCCACAGACTCCCAGGCAACAGACTAGAGTCATTTTCTTGGGCAAAATAGAATAACCTTAAAGAATAAAGAATATTAATATTTGAAGAACTTATACCAAGAATCTGACTTGCCATCCAATCACTTTTCTATGAAGGCCAGAAGTCAGAAAAAACTACCCCTGCATCTGGGTATTCTATCAGCAATAATGCTTTATTCTACAGTACAAATTGATAGCCAAAGATTACTAGAAAATTGAGGAGCACATTCAATGAAAAAAAGAAAGAAAGAAAAATTGATCCAACACATAGAACAGAATAAAACCTCAAAAATGAAATCTATTATTAATGGTTTTAGAGAATTAAGAGAAAAAAACTGTAGCCATGGAATTAAAACAGGATGTTGTAAATAGGAGTAGGGGGTAAAAAAATAAAAAGTTTAAAAATGTCTGAAAGGTAAAAGTGAGATGGCCCAAAAAAAGGGGGGGTGGGTGGAGATTGAAAAATAGAGTCCAGAAAATCCTGTCTATAGAGCAACAATAAAAAAATAAAAAAATAAAACTTCCTAATCTAATTTTTATAACTGAAGTAATTATTTTTTTTTTACTATCTCTCTATATAAATTTCATTTGTGTGTGTGCAAAAACCCAAGTCAATTTATGTCTGGCCAAAGTTACAAGCTTAGATCTTGTTATAAATTATTAAAGCAATCTTTGTGGTATTTGAAAACAAATCCTGTAACCCTGAGTTTACTGAAAAAGAAAAAAATATATAAAGAGAGAACCGATCAAATGAAGCACAGAGAATTATCAAATAAATTATACAGACAATTTCCCAGGACAGAAGGCCATGGACTGTATGACTGAAAGAGGTCACTAGGTGAAGAAAATCCACACCAAGACCCCTCATCACACCCCGCGGCAGCACCAGAAATGTAATGAAATTTACCAAGGGTCAGGAGTGAGAACGGCCTCAGTCTTTCAGCCATTGTGTGCCAGGAGACTGGAGTTACACCTTCAAAATGCTGACAGGAGATGATTTCTGAATTTGAATTGTTCACCCCACCAGCCAGCAATATGCAGGGTATAATTAATAAATTTCTATGTATGAAAGGATGCATAAAATATGCCTACAAGCACTCTCTTCTAGGAAGCTGCTAGCTATTATACTCAGCAAAAGAAAGGAAATACAATGGGACTCAGGCTCCAGGGCAGAGGGAATCTCATCAGATGAGGGTTGGACGATAATTCTCATGTCCACTGAGAGAGGAGTAAGTTTAGATTGGAGCTGGGAGTTGAGAAACAACAAGACAGATGATTTCAGGGAAAAAAAATAAATGGGAACTGAGGGTATGTTTGAAAACATTGAGCATTTGGACAAAAACATTTATAGAAATTTGACAACTCTCTCAGAACATTTAAGGGAAAACCAAAGAAAACTTAGTAATAGAGCAGAGAAAGTTAAGGTGGGAAATGGTCATTGTTAACCAAAGGGAAAACAGAAAGAAGAAAAATGTAGTCACATACACTCTGGCTCTTCGGTACAACATGCAAATAATTATAATAATGCAAAACCCAACATTTGGGTAAGTTTCTCCCCAAAGTGATAGAGTAATGTTGGAAAGATTTCAGCAATGGTGGTAGAAGAATTGTACAGAACATAGGGGTGTTGAGGAATAGAGCTAAAAATTTGTAGCTATTTTAACCAGAAGAAATATAAAATTGAAAACAACATACCAAAAAATAGCACAGTAAAATATTATGTATAGTAATGGAAGGTTATAACAGAATAAATAGTTGGTAATAATTTTTATTATAGATTGATAAATTACACTGATAACAAAATAAAAAATAACTTAAAATGAATTCAATGACAGGAAACATTTTGTTTCATTTACTGAGGGATTTCCTTTAAAGCTAATAAAGAAGCCCAGGCTGGTGTAGCTAGGTTGGTTGAGCACTGGCCTGTGTACTGAAACAACTGAGGTTCAATTCCCAGTGAGGGCACATGCCTAGATTTCGGGCCAGATCCCCAGTTGGGAGTGTGTGAGAGGCAACTGAATATTTCTCTCACACATTGATGTTTCTCTCCCATTCTTTCTCTCTTTCCCTCTCTCTAAAAAATAAATCAAATCTTAAAAGGAAAAAAAGTATAAAATAAAATTAATAAAGAAATTGTTGATTGCAGGATGAGATTTCATTAAAGATTTCATTAACAATGTAGGTTCTCTGCCTTATTATCATTTTTGTCTGTTGGACAGCATTCAAATGGCCCTAAAAAAAGATATGGCATCTACGCTCACGATAATAGTCAGTCATATGGCTCCACAGTTCTTTTGCTCTCTCAGGTGACCCCTGAGATTGAAACACAGAAAGAAAGCTCTTCTCTGCACTTCTTATCCTTTCATTGTCCTCTTGGCTAATGGTTGTCTGGTTCCTACAGGAATAAAATGAAGTCGTCCAGCATGCTAAGAATATTCAAAAGCTTTCTCAAGAAGGGTCAGCTCATGGCACAAGGGTTGCTGCAGTGTGGAAACTGAACTCATTGTCTGTTAGGTAAACTCCAAAGTAAAAGATATTCATGCTTCCAAAAGCCCTTAAGCTCTGCATTTATAGCATTTTGTGTTCTAAAAAAGACTTAGGGAAAGACTGATTAAATACTGTATATCCGTACAAGGGTACACTCTATATCAATGAAGACAATGAGAAATAGATATGTTGGTATGGAATGATACTCAAGACATGGCTAAGCTAAAAACAAACAACCAAACCAAACACAGTGAGTTGCAGAACAGTGTGTATGGTACATTTATGTCTGCAGAACTTACTCTTAAGGTATAATTTTGGTTGTTTTTGGACAGAAGTTCTGAGAATGGAAGGCCCAATTTTTTTGTCATTTTTACTTTAATTTTATTTTTAATTTTTATAATGGAAAAAGAACTTTAGTCAGTAATACATCATTAATACATTATATTAGTCCATGAGATCAGTATGCCATATCTTAGTTTATCTTCACTCCAACTTCAATCCAGGAATCAGGATGAAGTTGAGACATTTGCTGTTAGGTAATTGGTAAGGGCAAAGAACACCCAGGAATTCTTTTTTTTTTTTTAATTATTTTAGTATGAATGGTTTTTTCTTATTTATTTATTTATTTGTTTTTAGAGAGGGAAGGGAGGGAGATAGAGAGAGAGAGAGAGAAACATTAATGTGTGGTTGCTGGGGGTCATGGCCTGCAACCCAGGAATGTACCCTGGCTGGGAATCAAACCTGCAACACTTTGGTTCCCAGCCCGAGCTCAATCCACTGAGCTATGCCAGCCAGGGCTTACACCCAGGAATTCTAATCTCCTTTTTCCATGTAAAATCTGGACCTACCTCCTTTCATATTTTGTACCAAACAGGGATAATGGTGATCTTTCCTTTTTTCTCACGGTTTGGTGTGATGAAGAGAAAAAGTCAGGTAGAGGAAAAGGTTTTGTGCACTGCGAAAGGCTGTGTAAGTATGCATTGTTATGAAGCACTTCATTGAAAACTGGCTCTTCCAACTTAATGCATGCAATAATAATAACTGAAAAAAATCACTAACATCTTTGAGTACTTATTATTTCACATACTGCACTGAAGGTTTTATGTATAGAAGTGCATTACTCACAACAAGTGTGTAAATGTGTGTGATTGTTGTCCCTTTCACTGATGAAGATAATGGGGGTACACAGAGGTTCAGTAACTTGCCTCAAGTGACCCAGTGACAAAGCCGTGGTGCTGGGATCCACAGTCTCAGTCAGGCACATTTTCTGGTACTTGATAAGAAAGTGTTTCTAAAGAAACATAGCTGAATAACTAATGGGTACTTGCTGTGCTTTGTCGTGGAAGAACGTTTTGTTTTGTTTCTCAGATTAATTCAGGGTTTGCTTCTTTTTTTTGCAAGTTTCCCAAAGTTTCTACCCTAATTCATGTTTAAAATGATTTCTCCCTACAACCACCAATGCGCCGCAGAGTCTCGAGAAAATAAATCACCAAACTACAAATGGGGAAGAAGAGAGGAACTGACTCTGAAGCTGCCAACGTCTATTTTTGTTCTGCTTGAGCTCCTGCGGATGGCTTTAGAACCAACTCACATAAATTAACCCGAATCACAGAAGCCCAGCATGGCACAGCTGGGAAGGACCAGTATTCTTCACATGTATGCCATCAAAGTAAAAATGATGACTTGTATCAAGAAGTATATAAAATTAAAAACAGAATATTAAAAATTAACCAGGAGGTGGGATCTTCTAAAAATATGAGTTCTGAGCCTAAAGGCAATGCTTTAATGAGGCTGAGGTACTAGGACGTTTATAGCCCAAAGTCCACGTGGCTGACTCAGCGAAAGGCCAAAACTCAGAACATCAGAGTTTAGAGTAACCAAAGGTGTATTGACTGAGGAGGTACCAACTGAGAAGATGGGAGCCCAGCGGTCCCTCAAGTCCATCTTAAGAAAGTTCAGAGTTCAGGCTTCTTTTATGTCAAGGTAAGGAAAAATGTGCAGGGAGGGTAGGGGAAAGGCTGTTTTTTGTGAAAACTCCAGCCCCAAGCAGAATTCCACTAATGACTGGCTGTCTAAAGCAGAAGCGATTAGCCTCAAGGCCATGGGAATGAGACAGACTTCAGGATGGAGTCAGAGAGACTATTTCGCTCTTATAGCAGCCGATAGAGCTTTTCTTCTTTCTTCAACTCTGCTTTTCAATTTGGTTTGTGGTCTTGGTAAAGTCATTTACCCTCTCTGGGACACATTTGCCAAGTTTGTAGAGGGAAATGAAGGGCATAGGTGATCTGTAAAACCCTTCCTAAGTTTATTTTTGTTGATTTTTCTAAGTAGTGTTATTTTTACCAGTGTTTTTTTTTTGGGGGGGGGGAAGGGGAGGCGGCGGGGTTGGTGTGGTTAGAATTAGAAACTGGGGGCATTAGTTGCACTGCTGTGAAGGAATGCCTTTAGACTGAAGAAGACTCAACAAAAGAAACAAAAAAGATACCCCCAAAAATAACTTCCTTATGCGCTTCCCAGGTCAAGGATACTAAGCAAAGGAAGATAAGCTCACAGTTTCTTCTTAAACAAATTTTATCTCTGGACGCCCCTGCCTGCATTTGTATGACATTTCATGGTTGTTTTTTTTTTTTTTTGCCACTTACAGGCATATGCACTTTAAAATAATGTGCTGATACTTCAGTGACTCCTAGTACAAAAATGTGAATAATGTAGATTTCTGTTATTATCAACTTCATCAAAGCAAACAGCCATATGCAAGAACATTATTAGACTTTGATAAGAGTGTATATTGAATGATTTCCCTAGAGGACTGAGATAAAACTCATCTCCTTTCATTTCCGATCATAAAAGAGCATCCTTGTTAGTGTGGAATTACCTGCAGGCACGCCTTGTCAGCCCCACCCTCAAACCTCCACCCTCACCTTTTCCCCCAACCTTGGCACACTCCTGGGCAAACAGAATGCTCTTAACAAACCAATGCCGATCGGCTCTTATTCCACAACAAGGTTATAATTAAATAATTATCTAATGGCAGGCCAGTATCCGTGGCCAGGCTTGTTTTAAATATCTAATTCATTCTAGAAAAGCGTATCTTTTACTTTGCCGAGGTGCCAAACCGTCGATGAGATGATTGTCTCGAAAAGTGTGCAGAAGACCCCATCATTCTTATGCGCATCGTATCGAACGAAATGCCTAAAATGAAATGAAATTTCTAATCGTATTTGAAAACACAATGAGATGTCAAGAGCAATTATAACAGTGGGGATTTTCAGAATGATTTCTGTAATTTTTCCTATCAACAATCTTGAGAAGCTATGAAATAACATTATTTCAGTACTGATTAGAAGTGAATTAGACTCATCAAGTCACTGTCAAAAGCTCACTGGACAGGAAATAGGAGCCCTGAGTTCTGATTTTAGCTCCGCGTGTAGTTCGCTAGCTTGAGCGACCTGCGTTGGGCGCAGGTTGCCAGAACAGCAAGAAAAGCTCTCTGGGGACTGAGTTTATTCCCACGCGGCAGTCGCTCTCGAGCCTCACTGGGCATCAGCATCACCCGGAGGGTCTGTGAGACCTGACGGCTGGGCTCCATCCCCACAGTTTCTAATTTAGTAGACCTGGCACGGGGGTAAAAATGTTTACACTTCTAATAAGTTCCCAGGTGAAGCTGGTGTTGCTGATCGCGCCGTCTCAATTTGAGAACCACTGTCTCGGGGAAAAAGACCCAGCAAGAACGTGCTAACCTGCGAGTTCTTCAGCTGGCCACCTCTTCTCCTTTGCATTCACGTGTTTCTCACACGCCTGCCCAGCTTGCCCAGAAGAGCTCTCTCCGAGGGCCACTTCACTGCAGGAGCCCCCAGCCTCTTCCTTCCATTCCTCTTAATGAAGCCTGGAGTCTCAGGAGCCGCCTTAAACTGCCTTCAACTGCTCCGTGAAACCCGTGCTCGGAGTGAACTGTCAGACCTCTGCAAACAAAGACTGAGTGTGGAGCAGACCCACCGCGCGATGCTCTGCCTCTCCTTGGCCTCCCGAGGAAGGCTCTTTGCTCCAAACTTCTCGGCTGGGAGCCGGTGAGTAACAGGCTTGTTAGTTGTGTAACACATTCACTCCCAGGGAGTGCCACCAATGTGCTTTCACGGGCTTTAGAAAACCCTATTTTCTTAAGCTCTCCGGGAACAGAACGTGATTAACTATGTTGGGCAAAGGAAAAGGCAAATCTTCCTACCGGAGAAAAGAGGAAAGAAAGGAACAATGTTTCTCATTAGTGATGCAAGATGAGACCCAGCTTGCCTCTTTAATATTTTAAGCTAATCGTTGAACCCATAAAGTATTGTAGAGAATGGTTTGCCAATGAATGGGTTGTGGATGGTCCCCTTTGGACGTGAAACAGAAGAATTAAAGGATACATACACAGGCTCAGCTACTCCGTAGATGCCCGTCCCCTCACCCCCCCGCTGGCTGCATCCCACATTCTTCCACTCCCCCAGGCCTCTTCCCTTCTGTAGCTGCCATTTTCGGCGTGTTTTCTGTTTGTCTGGCTTTTTTTTCTAGGGGTGTCACATTGAAATAACTCATAAACACAATTCATGGTGATTCCCCGATTCTACTTTTTTAAAAGATTTTATTTATTTATTTTTAGACAGAGGGCTAGGGAGGGAGAAAGAGGGAGACAAACATCAATGCGTGGTTGCCTCTCATGCGCCCCCTACTGGGGACCTGGCCCTTAACCCAGGCATGTGCCCTGACTGGGAATCAACCCTGCCACCCTTTAGTTGTAGGGCGGCACTCAACCCACTGAGCCACACCAGCCAGGGCCAGACTCTATTTCTTAATTAACCGTTGCTTTAGGGACTTACTGTTGCTGCAGAATTTATGCGGCTTCCAGCTCAACCCCAGCTGCCTGGCTTTCTTTCTACTAAGGCCTAGATAAACCCTCCGCTTGACCCAGATTTGTTGAACCCCAAACGTGCTGCTGTGTATTTCTTGACTCAGTGACTTTGTTCACACTCTTTGTCCTACCTACAACACCTTTCCAAACATTCTTGGTTTGTTTGTTTCTACCTTTCCCTTCCTCAAGTGGCATATTTTTCTGCTGTAAATTAGGGATCCCATTTTGTTCTTTGCTAAATACTAAATATGTGGCGCCAACAATATTATTTATCTCTACTTTTGTTGAGTGGATTAGACTTGTCTCTTCCATTTTAAAGGAAACCTAAGGACCAGGATTTTGATCTCATACATGTCTTGTAGTTTAACAAAGCTGTGTGGCATGTTAATCTTTTGGTAGGTGCACGATATAGAGTTATAATTAGTTGACACCTTCTAATTCATATTTCTATGTTCCTTCTGCCAGTGTTTTTGCGTGGACATAATGCACAATAAATCGTGTAATAATAGCTACTCCATCTGTTGCTCTGCGTGTTACCTCATTAATAGTCATTAGACCCATTATCTCTCTTCTCCCACTACTCACCAATCATTTAAATAAAACCTAAAGGAAAAGGTCCAGAGAGGTAAACTGCATAAAAGAACAGAAGTGCATAAAAGAATTGATGGAGGTGGGATTACAAATTTGGGTCCATCTGACTGTGGACATGCCTTCCTACAGACTCCCCCCCATTCCTAGATTATTGAGGCAAAAGTGACTTCAGTAAGGAGAAATGCCTTGCCCGAGGTCAGGTCAGAAGCTATTTATTAAAGAGGTAGAGAAAAATCTATTAAATTAATCATCATTCTTTTATATGATGTGTTACCCCCAGATGATAACAACTGGAAAACCACTCTCTCCAGCGTTTGTGTTAGTGAACCACATTCCAAAACTGAGGACCTGACTTCTCTGTTGGCTGTTGTTTTCTTTCCTCTAAATCCATCAGATAAGACATATGAGGTGAGGATAGTTTTGATCTTTTCAGGAGCGGATATGATTTCATTTTAAATCAATAGGGGATTTTATAGTGCCCTCTGCCTCCTAAGTCTCCCTGGGAGAAATTGCTTGAAACATCCTGCACACAGACATTCTCATGGGGGCCAGGGCTTTGTGATTATGCATAAGAAGTTCCTACAACTGCTTTAACTAATAACATTTTAATTGAAAGCATTGCATATTTCCCTATTTACTGTGCTCCAATGGTGTTTTCTGGGCAGACAGAATGTGGGAAACAATGTAAGTGATATGCACAGTGTACCTTCCTGGAGAAGTTGCCCTGCTGAGCATCAATGCAAAAGAAATATAGATCAATTAAACTCATAGACCTCCAGAGTGCCCCCGCCTAGCTGATCCAGTTGTCGCCTTCCCTTCACTGAAAGAATTCTCCGTCGAAATAAATTGATGACAACCAAATCTTCTTGCAAAATTGTGTTTCCTCCTTTAAGTACTGATCTGGCGAGAGCCATTTCATTCCCCAAACAGAACCTGAAAGGTGATTCCGATCCTGCCGCTTTCCAGCTGATGAAGAGTCTTCGCTTGGAAGGAGGAAGAGTGAGAAGGAAAAGACTGTGGTAGTGTCTCCTCCGTTCATCTTACAGCTGGCATCTGGAGCAGATTAATATGCAAAGAGAAGGCTCTGGATCTTGTATGACACCCAGGCAGGGACTATTGGGGGGAGTGGATGGAGATGTTGCTGTTCCAGAGACTGGAGAATGCACTAAGGCAGGGTTGCAGCGTCTCTGGCGGGATTTCATTTTGGGATTACCTAAGATAACGGTGAGAAATGGATACTTCGGGCCAATGAAACTGCAGTAGGGTGTTTTCTAATCACTTTACATATAATGCATTTATATCTACTCCACCTTGTGATTGTTATCTCCTTCAGAATTAAAATCCACACTCATTTTCAGTTTCAAAATGTGGATACTTGTAAAATAGAAAAAAAAATGGCTTCTTTCTTTCTCTTCATTAAGAACCCTTTTTTGTTATGATCCAAAGAGAAAAAGGTAAACATGTTTTTTTAAGCTAAAATATATTAAAAATAATTTTTAGACAATGAAATGAAAGTGAACCATTTTGGAAGTTGAAGCCAGTTATTCTAGATTAAAGGAAATGTAATTTGGAAGCAAGTGTGAATATCAAATGATATCAATAGCATTATCTTAAAGATAACTGTGTTAAAGAGTAAACATTTAGAACAAAGTATTTCCAGTTCATCAAAATCTTAAACATTTGAAACAGATTTAGATGGTCCATATTCAGAAGGTAGATCTTTAGGGAATAAGGAGGCAAGGACATCCAGCTTCCAGGAGTCTCTACGGTGACACAAGAATAACTCTTAGTTTCTAATGCCTTGTAGCCTTGGAGCTGAGTTCACAGCATCATCTTTCTTAAGGTATTAAGTGAAAAGGATACCTGCTCTTCTGGAATGGTCTGCAATGACCTAGGCAGGTTCTGTTCAGGGTCTCAACTTTCAAGATTTCTGCTGGTTCTGGGACCCTATTAATTTACTTCGTTATCATTTTGCTCTTATCAATCTATATTAACTTGTGACATTCCATGGTGGCGTGTTCTTTGTGTCAAACCAGGGAAAGAGAAAGGAAAATGGAAACCAATGTAAATTGTCTGCTGTGTACCAGGAACTTTGCCATCTGGTTTTATTCCCTCCCAAACTGTAAGCATCACCCTATAATCTATATTTTACAGTTGAGATGATCACTAACTAAGCCTGTGACAGAGGTGACACTGAAACCAGGAATGTCTGGCTGCATGCTCTCTCTGTCTCACAGGGCAGCACCTACAGCAACATTAGGGAAGGCAGAGGGCACCCTGAATGTCACAGAGGAAGGAAAATTTCAACTGGACGTGTGGGAAAATGCTACACTGGCAGCTGAAAATTTAGGGAAGGATATATCGATATCTATCTAACTATCTATCTACACACACACACATATTTACAAATGGTAATTTGCAAATACATGTATGTGGAATGATCCCATAAAGTTAACAAACTAGTTTGGCTGGAATGGAGATTTCATTGGAAACATGATGTAAGAGAAACTAAGACAGATTGTTCTTCCATCATTCCAATTTTGGGGGGCTCAGAAATATGCCTTTCAGTTACTCCTGTTTCTTCTGATTGATATCATTGGAAGAAGTCAAATCTGTGCTGTCAGATTTTTT
Organism: Phyllostomus discolor; assembly: GCF_004126475.2. NCBI lineage: Eukaryota > Metazoa > Chordata > Mammalia > Chiroptera > Phyllostomidae > Phyllostomus > Phyllostomus discolor. Next base: position 157,205,298 of record NC_040907.2, read on the forward strand.
TTTCCACTTAAGAAGTTTTTAATTATTTTTTTAGATGGGAGAAATAATAACAACAAGCTTGTACGATGATAGGAATGGCCAGGTGGAAAGTGGGGTGAGTGATGATGCAGGAGAGAACGCCTGGATCAAAATCACAGAGACTATGGGTCCAGCCTCAGTTGATGGAGACAGTGGTGGGAGGGCAGCTGGGAAGGGCGTCTCTGCGGAGGGTTTAGATCCTGTTTAGAGAAAGCCTTAGAGAAAGCCTAAGAGAAAGCCAAGAGCAGCAGTGTGTGCGAATGCACTAAGGAGGGAGGGATGATGATGGGCATATTCAGGAACCTCAGATCACAGCAACTGGAACACAGAGAGCTGCTGGGAGAGGTGGCCCACAGATGTAGGGGAGAGGCATGCTAAGAACACATCGCATTCTGCCTTGTGGGCCATTGAAGAGTTTGCATTTGGATGAAGTTTAAGGGAAAGCAAGCAAGGTCTATAAGGGAAAAGGAAATAATGCACTCTGGCTTTAGGGTGAAGAAAGGGTTGAAGGAAGGTGTGAGTCCACCCCAGCCGATGGATTGATCCAGGCCAGAGATCATGGTGTCCTGAGTGAAGGTGGAATGGAGAAACCTGTGTGGGGTTTGAGACAAATCTTCTGGATAGCTATGTCAGCACTTGCTGATAAATTAGATTTTAGCAGTAAGGTAGGAGAACCCATCAGGGAAGGGTTTCTGGTGTGAGTAACTTAGGAGTTCATTTTTTAATATATTATGTTGAATAGTCTGTGATTCATTTAAGAGATGTTCAGTAGACAACTACTTATTTCTCCAGCTTGGACTAGAGCTCCAAGTTTTCATAGCTGGCCTTGACCGTTAATACTAATATCAAGCTATGAATAGGACTGCTCTATAAAATATAGGATGTCCAGTTATATTTGCATTTTAGATCATCAACAAATATATTTTGGGTATATCTGCCTCAAAATTTCAAATTAGGCTGGGTATAGTTTTTCTCTTTTGGGACTAAATCTAGCAAACCTACATATGAGCTTCAATACTTATCATCCCCCACCCCCCTACCTACCTTTGTTTCCAAGTTAGCTCTCTGTCCTTCCTTCATTCCAGCAGGACAGGAGGCAGCCACTCTGCTTGGCAAACCTGACTCTGTCATCTGTGCTGCCTGTTCCAGGACCCCGAGATCACAGTTATCTTTAATTGCCCTTTGAGATTGTTTGGAGGCATTTTACCATTGCGTGTGTGTGTGTGTGTGTGTGTGTGTGTGTGTGTGTTTGCCCTTTTTGCCTTATATTGTGTGTAGTTTTAATCACATCCTGTTTTGTCTCCCTCGTTGCCAAAGTCATTTTTGAAATGCCTCATTCTCTTTTATGCCTTCTGCCTCAGAGCTTCAGGTAGCAAATCAGACCTAATAATAAACATTTATCTCGCCTTCTTTCCTGTTTAGTAAGTATCAGGAAGGCTGGCTGCCTAACAACTAACAATGCCATCCATTTTTATAGGATTTTTATTTTCTGCGTGTTCTTACTTTATGAGCTTTTTCAATTCAACATTTCAAAATTGAAACATAAGATCATGGTATAATAGAACAGGAGGAAAATTTAGGACCAAGTTCTACATTATTCATTTCACGGGGAAGACATAGATATTTGGAGAGTAAGTGACTTGCCTGCAGTGTTCAACTAATTAACATCCGGATTAGAATTAGAATCCAAAGCTCTTTACACAAACAATCCAAAGCCAGGTAAGTGGAAGGCTGGGGAAACAATGACCAAAATGTCAAAGAATTGTGGATATTGACAGTAGGGTCCCCAGTAGTACACTAGCCCTAAACTGCCAAAGGTTAGGCCTATGTGGCCAGCAATTTGCCCCAATCTCTCAGTATTTTAAAGGAGCATACTCTGTACTCTAACAACCTCACTTCCAGGCGTCTTACATCCAGCAGAAATAAACCCACATGTGCAGGAGGTGGCGTGCAGAAAGGTACTCACTTGCAGCAGTCTATAGTTTAGAAGCCGCTTAAATGCCATCAGAAGGGGAAATGCTAGGACAAGCTAGCAGTGTTTTAGGATAAAATGCAGTTAAATAAAAGGAGGCAGATTTATATCCTATCATGGACTTCAGTATTTTCCAGTGAGAGATCTTTCACTCCAAGTGTTGAGAGAAAAAAAATTAGTTATATGTAACAATCATACCATCTATGTAAAATTGGTCAAATCCAAACAAAATAAAACAAAGGAAGCAATGCTGTGTGTGTTTATAGATCTATCGGTTAGATAAATGCAAATCAAAGGAAAGGATTTAGAAGGACAGCACCACATTCCTAGTTGGGGTCACTCTAGGGGAAGCTGGGGCTTAGCACAGGCGATCAAGGAGAAATTTAGCTTTTGTTTTCATGTTCGAGTTTTTGTTTTTGTCGCAATAAGAGTTGTCATGTATAATCTGCAAATGTTCAATGTTAAATGTTCCTCACCCTAGAATGCCATTTCCTCCCCAGAAGTATATAAAACTTTTAAAGTGTAATTTTGGATGTGTTTCTTTCTTCTTACATTTCCATTAGTGCTTGCTCGGTGTATTTTAAATCAATGCTGTTAGGTGTATAAAAACTCATTTTTACATCTTCTTCACAAATTTATTTTCATCATGCAAAACATCTCTCTTCCATTTCATATTTTTACCTAGAATTCTCCTTTGTTTAATGTTGCTATTGCTGTTCCTCCATTTTCTTGTTCAAATTTCCCGGCTTGATCTTTTTATATTTATATTGTTTGATCGAAATCCCTGTTTGGGTGTGTGTGTGTGTGTGTGTGTGTGTGTGTGTGATCTGTAACCAGGGCATCTAATTTTATTTTGAAATTTTAATGTCTCTATCTGATTGTAGTATTAGAGTAATACTGGCCATGGAATATGTATAGAGCATATTCTTTCTGCTTTTTTTCTGGAAGATATGATGAAAAAGTGGTATTATTTCTAACTTAAATGTTTGGTACGGTAGACCAGTCAAGCCATCTGGCTCTGGATTTTTCTTTTTTGATTTTTTGTTGTTGTTTTGATTTCTTGTGTTTTTGAGGGAGATTATTAATTATTGATTTAAAAAATAGAGGTAGGCCTGTTCATAGTATCAGTTTCTCCAAACCTGAGTTTTCTAATTTTGTGTTTGTTAAGAAATTGGTTCATTTCCTCTAAATTACCAGATTTATGGGCATAAAGATGTGCACAGTATTCCTTTCTTTTTAATGTGGGATTGTTATTGATGGTCCCTCTTTCTTTTCTGCTATGTGTAATTTGCGTCTTCTCTCTATTTTTTTCTGATTAGTCTGGTTATTGTAGCTGTACATAGTGGCTTCCTTTCAAAGAGCATGGTGTGAAAGGGGAAAGGGATAATTTGGCAGTTGGAAAAACTGACAAACACCACCTGGGCCAGTGTTCAAGTTCATTATCAACAGTGATAAGTCACTGTGATATATGTACTTGTGATCTATTTTGATCAGAATCATCCTTTATCTCTGTGGTCTTCCCAAAATCTATAATCCCAGTCTAATCATGAAAATAACATCAAAAAATTCCAAAACATTTTTGTGCAAAGCTGGGCATGATGTATCATGTAATAAAAACAGCTAATTAAGCATCTACTATGAGGTCTTGTGTTAATCTATTACGATATTGGCTATATGACTCTCTTGCAGAGAGCTGGGTTGTATTTTATGTTAATTGTCCTTGTGGGTGTCAGAGACGTCAGATTTCTCTAGTGTTCTTCTCTCCTCTGTTATCTCTGGGCTTCTGGAAGATCTCTTTCACAGGCAATCTGCATCTTTCAGTTGCAGTACACTGTTATTACCCTGAAACCCTGTTCGCGTGGTGGTAACTCGTGGGGGAGAAGAAGCATTTATAATCTTATCATTAAATGTGGTCTTCTAGTGGATGTTTGTGATTTCCGTTGCCTGTGTGCACTGGCAGAAAAACATGCACAAGAAAGATTTCGCAGAGAAGAAAGGAAGTGGTTTATTATAGGGTTGGCCAACCAGAGTGAGTGTGAGCTTGTGCTCTAAAAAGACTCAACCTCTCGATGACATGTAGATTACAGATTATAAAAGGCAAAACCAAAAGATACCATGCGCTAGGGGTTTGGGGTCTTGCTGGGAGCTGATTGGAAGTGAGGTAATAAATAATTTCTCTGGGTCTTGAGGACAGTTCTGAGGTCGGCTCTGGCATCCCTCTGTCTGGTTTCATGGAAAAGTAGCCAGGGAGTCTTCCCACCTGAGGACTCAGGAGCTGGAACATAACTTAAGTCAAGATGCTATCTGTAGCCTGTCAGAGGTCCAGACCTAGTGACCACTAGCCAGGTCCTGGCTGTTGTTTGCTGCTGCTTCTGGGGTTGCTGATTATCCAGGGGAAAAGCTAGACCTCCTAGAATTCCTACCCCTGGCTAGTCCACACTCAGATTGCAGAGTAATTCATCAAAAGTAGCATTTAATTGTTCCTACGAATTTATAGCTCTAGTTGCTTCTGCTACAGGTAAACAGATATTGGCTATGACTCAATGGATCCTCCTGTCTCTCCACATTTTGGGGGGTGGTCTGCTCTACATCTTAGTCCCCTGATGTGTCCAAGAAAGAGAATTCATTTTCAGCCTGTTCAGTTTTTTTCTTGTGATAAGGGCAGGAGTGATGATTTTCAAACTTCACCTGTCAGGCCAGAAAACAAGAAGTTTAAAGTTTAAATTTTGATAACTGTATTTTAATTTTTATGATCCTTGGATATGTTTTTTTAATGTAATATCCTCAAGAACATTTAGAATTCAGAGCAAATATAAACAGATTATAAAATAAGTAAAATTTATCTTGATTTGTTGGGTGTCATTTCTTCCATTTGTTCAATGAGTTGCCTTCCTTTGGGTAATTGGCTTGCTTTAAGTGCTTGGTTATATTTGCCATCTATGATTCCAGTTCTCCTTTATGTTGATTCGAACTCTGACTGCAGAAGCCTGTCTATGGAGACTTTGGGAGTTTGGCTGGATATTCTACTGAAGAGGTTGTGCCTAATGCTCTGTATTTGGGGCAGAGAATCTCTTTGTTCCTCCTGGGGTAGCCAGCCACCTAAGACATTGCCCTACTTTTCACTCCCACTGGTAAAATTCCTGGTCAGAAAGGCATAAGTAAGAGAAGATTCCAACCAGGCTGTTGCTTTAAAAAATGCTTCTCAGTTAAGCACCCTGATGATTTCCCCAGAGCCCTCTCATTTTCTTTAGCTTAATCAACTCTGAGTGTGCACAACCCCTGAAATTACACCTCCCTTTGTAACCATCTTTTTCTGTGTGTTTTGATCTGGTCTTTGATCTCCTCCCCTTCATCGATGTATCCATGTTCTTCCTTTTAGAGAGCCTTCAACATTTAGTTTCCTTGTTACGTGCTCTTATTTTCCAGCTTTTAAAAGTTAAAAATAAAGGCATTTATTGCAACTGGTAGTCACCTTTTCTAACTGGTCTCTCACACCAACACACATTCATTAGACTTATTTCATAGCTAGACTTCCAACTTCAAGAGAGCAAAGGCAGTCATCATATGTCCATCCCATCTAGGAATACGGTCTTATACTTAGCAGATCTGCATTATACTGTACACAACTAACAAATATACAAATAAATATAATGTAGGTAACAGCTATGTTCTATCCTGTTTGGGGCTCACAATTACTCAGAAGTTATATTTATATGATTAACGGGGATCTCCTTTCTTTTGTTTGAAATTCAGTGAATTGGGGGAAGAAAAAGGAACAAATAACCTACAGAGGCAAAGAGGTTTTATTCCTGACCACAGTGCAGAGAAGAGAAAGAATCTCCCCATATGTTCCCTGACATCTCCATTCCTCTTCCCCACTACACTCTTCTTATGGCAGTACGCTCATAACATTTCATTTTGTTTTTTTGCTGCCTTACCTCATAAAGGAGTTCATTTCTCTGCCTGTGGGTCAAAGGCGGCTATTTTCAATCTGAATAGACTGGCTGCTCATCTAGCCCCACTCAGTCACGGGCTGATGCAGAGGAAGCCAGGTGTGTGCATTGTACCAGGGACTGTGTTTTGTTTAATTTATGTCTATACTAGGATCTATTCAATGACTGGGGGGAGTGACCCTCGCTACAGTACTCTTTAGTCTGTGGGAAAATAATAGTAGACTTTGTCAGAGCCCAAAGGTATTTTCCCCCAAGCTAGGCATCTGTTAATAATAGGAGAAGGTACACAGGTATTCTTCCTTTCAGGGGAAGCCTTTCTGAAGTGAATCACCCAAATTAATAAATTACTTTCCTTGCTGTGTAAAACTTCATAAATTCAAGCAATATTCACCTCAACTGTTAAATATCTTGTCAGAGGACCAGTGATACTCTGAATAAATTGTAACCTAGAACCAGTAGCTTAGCCTATGGTTGAAATATTTTCCTCAAAGATTTAATATCTGAAAGCATTAAAAAATTAACCCACATTTTGGAATCATTACTAGTTTTATTAGTGCTATTATGATTTTTAACAATTAACAGAATTTACATTAACCTTAAAAATTGAAATTTAGAACAAAGAAATTTAAGTGTGCTTCTGGTTCTGCTGAATCAGTTTAGAGAAGCTGAATAATATTTCTTATCCTGTTTTCAATCTATGGAATGATTGTTTTTTTTTAAGATTTTATTTATTTATTTTTAGAGGGGGAAGGGAAGGAGAGAGAGAGAGAGAGAGAGAGAGAGAGAGAAACATCAATGTGCGGTTGCTGGGGGTCATGGCCTGCAATCCAGGCGTGTACCCTGACTAGGAATTGAACCTGCGACACTTTGGTTCACAGCCCATGCTCAATCCACTGAGCTATGCCAGCCAGGGGGAATGATTGTTTTAACTATATATTTCAAAAGCCTGTATTAGCTCCAAAATTATCTCATTCATTAGAACTTCTTATGCCCACATATTTAGAGATTTAAGGTTTAGGCTAAAATACATTCATATGGCTGAATTCTGGCCATTGAGGGGTAAAAGCAGTCTGTTATATCGGGGTCAAAGAGCAAGAAGGTAGATGTCATAGTGAAAGCAATCACACTGAATACTACAGCAAGTTTCTACTCTTTTGTTAGTTAATCAATTCAAGAAATTTCTTAAAGGCAATGAAAACTTCCTTGCAAATCTCACATTTTTGCTATTCTATTATGACCAACCCACTGAAAATATTTTGAAATATTCCCTTGTAGAAAGTTTATGGAAAACACTTGCACTGTGTCTTGACTGAGAAAGACAACTGGCAAACCTGTAAAAAAATAATTAATCACTTTGGGGCATTTTATTTTAGTTAGATACAACCTATGGAGAATTAAAAATTAAAAACAAACAAAAAGAAAGCATGAATAATATGGCTAATGGTGAATAGAATCTATTTGGCTCTGAGCTACCACCACTGGAATTACCAGAAATTAAAATTTTCTCCTGCAGCTGAAGATGGTGGGGTACTTGGGAGCTGTTGAAATGTGTCAGTGGGACCTGCTCCTTTGGTCTCCATGGAGACACCAGCTGGCCTTATCCAAAATGTGACTCGAGGGCCTGGAACAGGAGCTGAGACTCCTCTTCAGCCTCCAAATCTTGGTCATGCCTCTGGGACCCTGGGGCTTCACTGGCTGTATCTAGGAGAAATGTCCACTTCCCCATCATTACTCTAAGTATTAATGATTTTCCTAGGAGCAAATCTCAATGTTTTATTTTTTCTGTATCATTAGTGAACTGAGATTAATAGCTCCATTGTGTGAGGGTCCAAAGGCAGGTGATGATTGGAAATCCAAAAACCTAGCCCATTAAAAATAAGCTTTCAGAGCTCACTTCCAGCATCTTGCCAATGACTTTTCTGGGGAAGTCCCTTTGCCCCTTGTTTATTTAGGAGGCTTTACTCATGTTCTGCTTAGTTTATCACCAGCCTTAACTTTTTTCCCCAGGGGTCTTTGGGATCATCTTCAGACAACCTGAGCAGCACTTTCTAGGGCCAGGATTTTGAAAAGGGATGTGCAGGCTAGGCCCCACCCCATTCTATCCCACCCCCGGGGGCCACACTGCATAGTGGTAGGACTTCTAAAGTACAATGTGAGTTTGCCAACAATCCCATGGACCAAGAAAACTAACCCACTCTAATGGATTTGTAAACTTGCTGTAAAACTTCAGATTTTTTCAAGCTTTGGAAAAAATACTTTAGGTATTTCCTTCCAGTTCCTTCAGTTTTCCTCCATATCAGTTCCTCGAGTTAGATAAAACCTTCCCTTTTCACTTTTCATACTCAAGTCTCAATTTAGAAGTCTAATTTCTATACTATGATTATAAAAGTATAGCTACGCAAATGTCTAGATAAATAAATGTAGATATATTGCATATAGAGTTATATTTCTTACATCTCTTACCGTTACAAGCATCTCTAGGGATATACAGATAAATGGAATCTTCAGATTTGCCTTATTTGCATAGCATGGCAGGTAGAACTCTTAGGCCTACAGCCCCCTCTACTGGGTGGATTGTCCATATTTAATTGTGTACCTGAAGCAGGAGGTGTTTGTCAAATTCTTTTCTGAGTGCTCTTGATTACACTCTACGTTAACTCAAAATCCTAGCCCTCTGCTGACTTAAAGAACCCTACATGAATTCAAGATTTTAATGCACATGAATTCTGTTTCACACTTAACTTCACCTGCTGTTCTGATGATGTGGTGATAAGTCCGAAGTCCATGCTTTTGAATTAACTAAACAAGAATATCATTAGACAGAAGTGCCTCTAATGGCGTAGTGTCCTATGGAAGCAAACCAGAAGCTAAGCCTATGTATACTGAAGTATTAGTAGCACCCTACTTCCCTTTAAGCCTGAGATTTTTTTAAATTAAAAAAAAAGTTCTATTACTATTTATTCCCCCATGACTTCTTCCACCTCCAAGCCCACCCACCCCCCCACAATCACCACACCGTTGTCCCTGTCCGTGAAATTCTTTATAATGAAAACCAGTTTCCTCTGACACTTGGTTCTTTTGCTTATCAAAGTCAACTTTCAGGAAGGGAGACAAAGGTAATTGTCTGGAATGTGACAATGACTGAGAGCTGATACTAATCTTATATTTGCATTTTAATAGAACACTGTTTTAAACAAAGGGATTAGAACTTCTATCTGGAAATTTGGAGTCTTCTTGGAGAGTGTGTGGGGGCATATATGGATGGGCCATGGACTCTTTCTGGCCCCCTTTAAGCTCTGCCCTGCTTTCCTACTGAAGTCATATTAAATAGACATCTATCAGGGGCTCAGACAACCGCATTTAAATCCTGGTTCAGCCATTTGCTAGAAATATGAGTTGGGGCAAGTTATTTACATTATTTACCCTATCTCTCAATTTCTCTTTGCTCACCTGTAAAATTAGTAAGGACTAAGTTAAGTAATATATAAGGAAAATATTTTATCTAGTCCCCGATAAAATAAGTTCTTCATCATGTTTGACAGAATCTGTTTTCCAGAAATGCACTGAGTGATTCCCATCTCCACCACGCTGCCGAAATGAAACTGTGCCCTCAAGCATTAATTGATTCTCCCATCTTCGTGTGCTGAACATTTCCAAGATATCTCCCATTAACTAGTGCAAGCAATGCAGGGGGAGTAACATTTAGGATATTAGACATGACTGGCAGAAATGAAAGGTCCTTATATCTAGAAGATTATTATTAAATTATTGTATTATTAAACTATAACTTCATCATTTAAAGGACTATTGGTAAAGCAGTGTGATAGGGACAGAAAGTTTGAGAAATCAATGATAGATGGAGGGATACGGGGGTAAAATAAGAAAACTACAAAGACATTAAAAGAAAGCCAACGATCCCAAGAGGTGGTACACAGTGAGGACAGAGCAGCTCTACATACATCATCATGCAAAAATCCTGTTTGAGCTTCTGGGTGGCAGGAAGCAAGGCCTGGGAGGCTATGCTGGGTGTGGGACATAAGGACTTTTCCCCCTGAGGAGAGGCAAAGGCTAGACGTTGCTTTTCTACTTGCTAAGAGTGATCTGCAGACTGGTGTTCCAGCCACTTGGGGCTCAGTTAGCGCAACAGCAAAACAAAGTGACAGTGGTGGTTGCACATTTCAGTCAGGAAGTGCGCGTCTGCTGCTTAGCACCTGATCATTTTGGCCCAGTATAGGTGTGTGTGTGTGTGTGTGTGTGTGTGTGTGTGCATTTCCCTTTGCAAATCCCAGCCAGCCTGTGACAATGAAGGCTTCCCCTTTGAGAGAGCTGAGAGGCAGGTAATTGTGTGGGCTTGCTCTTTAGGTCAACCTTTGTTAGAGAGGATTTGACATTTTTCTCTATTTCCAGGCCCAAGGCCCAAATTAAATCTAGGCATCTCATGAGTTTGTTTTCAGAATCATGTCATCTTGGTTTTTTTTCATGTTCAACCTGTAGACTGTGGGTCTTTGCAATAAGGCACTCATCTCCAGTTTCCTTACTGTCACCCTGGCATTAAAAGTGTGGGTGTGTGTGTGGGGGGGTGCATCAAAAAATTGTCAGCAATTTGTATTGTAGGTACTTCAGTCACTTGAATGTGTGTTTTTAATTTTTGACATGCAAAGGAAAAGATCTTATCAAACCAGTTTTTTTTTATCATGGCAGGATTTGCTCAGCTTGCAATATGCAGTTGAGCTAATTGCTCATTCAGTATGCAGTTGTGGGGCTCTGGTACTACCTGAAGGTTGGGGCAGGGGGTGCCCAGTGACCAGGGCAGCTGCTGTGTACTGTGCTCTAAGTGAAAGTAGGAACAGGGAATGGTGAATTTTCCAGAGCTGTGTTATTGGTTACTGTGTTTTCTTTTCCTTTGTAGTTAACAACCATAGTGTTTGTGCCCATAGGCTATGTGTAACAGCCAGTATCTAGGAATGAAGTGGGTCTGGAGAAGTACACAAGGCTCTTTATGGAGACTCAGGCAACAATCTTCATTGCAGGAGACTTGCCTTTTCAAATTGAGGAAGTTTGTTCAAAAAGATGGAACCCATCCACTAGAGGCTGGGTGGAAGCAGTATTGTTTATTTTGGAAGACATGCCCCAGGTAAATATACAAACAGAGGCATGAATTCAAGGATCTGGGTCTAATTACTGATTAAGACCAGATCTCTGGCTGGATCTGTAGCCTCTGTGTGGGCTGAACAACTGAGATTTTGCTGGGCTAGGTTCTCCTTTCTACAGAAGGTGATGTTGGTGCAAGGTTTTGGGATCAGAAATTGAGAAAGATCAATAGCAGCATGGTTTGTATTCTGAGCCTTGTGCCTGCAATATTTCTTCAGCCGACCAGTTCCTGGGGTCCATGGGTAGTCCTAGGAAGTTATAAGCAAAGTTGTACTGTCTTGATCATGCCTTTACTTTATATTTTCTCTGAATTTTCTTGTGCAACATTCTTTTATCTTTGCTTGGCCCTGGGTCCTCCCTGCTCCATGCCCCGCCCCCCCCCCGCCCCCTGGACTCTGTGGAGTTTGAAGGCAAGGGCATCTTCCCAGTGTCTTGCTTATTATTAATGACTTATTAAACACTCATGAAATTAATGAATGAATGCCCGAATAACTTTTAGGCTAAAAAGCCCCGCTCACTAAATTTCCCCATTGAAAATACAGGAGAAAAAAATGAGGTGACTTTCTGAGAGCCAGCCGGGGTCTCCTGCTTTGTTGATCATTTGTCCCTTAAACAAACATGTATTAGGAACCAGGAAGAAGGAAATGGCAGATTAACAGATGGTGACCTCTTGGCAGTATTCAAGACACATTTGAACAGAGTTTAGGACCAAATGCAATGAAGAATGAAGTATGCTGTCTGCTTTTAAGCAATCATAGTCAGTGAACTCTACAAGGAGGTAAACACTGAGTTCATTTAAAGTGTGTTAATTATTGTAACAGAAGTGTGCCTGTGGTACTCTCTGCGCACAGAGTTAGAGACAGGTTTGGAAGGTTTGGGGAGGTGTTAAGGGGAGGTAAAATTAGACAGTTAGCCTTGATCTTTAAAGCAAAGCTACAGAGATCAGGGTCTAGGGCAGGAGAACAAAAGAGGCAAAAAGAGAAGTGGCACAGGGGGTCCCACGATCAGTCCGACACCTTATACCACACCAAATGAATGAATGAAGAAAGATCTGCTTTGCAGGGCCCATTAACTTCCCAATGATCCTCTGCTACGTAGGCACAGCCATTAGAGAATTCTTTTCAGGGTGTTTCCCTATTATAGCCATTTGGAGATGTGAGAAATTACATTCAACAGCCCGGAAAACTACCCCCAGAGCTTTCATTAGCATCTGTGTATCATCTCCTTGCGCTGGTAAATATCTAGATTCCCATTTCCAGTCACTCTACCCTAGCTTTAGTGCTGGCAAATAAAACCCTAGCATTCATCAGAAAATAAAATATTTACCCTGCACACTGCCGTAAACAAAGCTTTTACAACAGTCGCACCGTTTTAATAACCACTGTGTACAGGAATCTGATCAGAGTAGGGAGGTATTTTATCCTGAACATAAAGATGTGCTGCTGGTAATTAGAGGAAAAGTGGGGAGCAATTTCTCCAGCTAGGGTCTCCCTAGTAGAGAGGCTTCACAGTAAGGTGGGTATGATCTGCTGAAGCATTTGATAATTCTTTTTCTTTCTTGCTATATATTGGCAGTACCTGAGTTTAGGCAATCTGGCAATAGCTTTATCATTGCATGCGGGACCCCCGAAGCAAGCCTGGAGGAAGGGATAATGCCAAGGAAAAGGAATTATGGTCCCTCCCTACTCTCTCAATGTATATCAGCTACTATCTGCCGTTTCTGAAGCCAGTGTGGATATTGAAGAAGAATAAGATTTCAAAAATGATTTGGGGCTTTAATCCAGAACTAAAGAAAATGCTATAGTAAATGTATAGTTATGTCATTACTATGATTCTAAAATGTTCTTGCTTAATGGGAATGTGAGGCCCTCCATGAAAGGAGTCCCGGTCACCAAGGCTCTGCTTTTGTCTTTGAACCTCAAGGTTCATCTCCCCAGGCCAGTCACAGGGTTTCAAAATCCCATGCCTTTGTGCACACTGTCCTGGCTCAGCCAACTCCTGTGCATCCTGCAAAACCCGAATCCTAGAGACACAGAAAAAAACGAACCCTTCCCTCACCCACATGGAGTATTATTCTTCCTATAGATATATACGGTAAGTGAGGGCAGGGACAGCACTCGCCTTGTGAAAAGCTCTAATTCCTATCCCACAACAGCTCTGGCAAAGATTTAAGGAATGATCAGTGCTGGGCATTGTCCAAAACGGAGGTTTTAAGCTTGCTTCTGTGAATAAGCTGCTTGCCCTCGCTGGTTAAACTCAGACCATACTCAGGAGCATGAGTGTCTGGAGGAGTTCCCAAAACACTGATTTATTTTCAGGTTCCTGATTTATTATTTTGCATTGACTCAGGCAGCTGAGCTCTTCCTTGTGACATGCTGCTGAGGTCCAGGAGGACTATATTATACATTCCAACTACCTTCTGCTCTCTTCCCTAGTCCTAGTTTTGAGTAATGTTGGTGAGATGAAATGTTTCCGCTTTCAAAAGGGTGAGAGCGAGGGAGCAAAGCCTCTGTATGATATACAGCGATCCCCCCCCCCCCAACCCTCACCCACAGAAAAAAGGCAAGACCAAAAACAGAGCAAAATGTATACTTCCTCAAGGGTAGACACTTACTGGGCTATGTGTTCTGCAAGGTGACTGAGCGTGTGGGAACTGCTGCGTGGCTGGTGGGCTGGGTCACAGGTGATGAGACGTGGGAGGAGGGGATGTGTGAGGCCTGGGACTGCAGGAAGAGATTTCTGGAGGAGATGGAACAGAGATAGACTTTAAAAAAAAAAATAAGGAAAGCCTCAGGTCCTTGGAGAAAGAGTGATGAGATGGTTCTCCAGGGAAGAGCCAAGTCTGAGAGAGAGCTCTGAAGGCTACCAGACCGGCAGGTGGGTACAGAGGGGTGAGGCACATGTGCCTGCCGCACAACAGTAGGAGACAAAGTCAGAGGCAGAGATCGAGGCCTTGAATGCCAAGGTGAACTGTTTGGACTTTACCCAGCACAAGTCAGACCCAGTTCTGGTTTGTTCTCTTAAGCCCCCATGCCCTCTCTGAGAGGGTCTCTCTCAGCCCTATTGGGAAATACTTTGGGTATATATCCTCCTCACTTGCTTTTTCTTCAAGACTGAGTCTTTTGTGCATCCCTCCCCAGTAGTCTCAGGACGCTAGAATCTTCATTAAGGAACAAACACCAATAGGTGCTACAGAAGGAAACTCCTCTGAAATAGCCACAGCCAATTTCTGCTGCTGAGTATCCGGAGACAGCCCGTGGTTTTCATTTGTTTGTTAGCTTTGCTGTCAAGCTTAGAGATGACCATGGCAGCTCTGGCCTCGTTCCAGAGAAGGGTGACTGTGTTTTTAAGCCCAATTTTGATGAAAGGAGATAAACACACAGCTTTGTTCCCTCTGAAGTTCTTGATAGGAAAATTTCCCTGGCCCCACGCTGACATCCTGAGCCAATATCAGCATCTGCAGAATCCCTGCATGCTAATTCATGGAGGAGCTGAAAAATGCACATTTCAAAATGCATTTTCAAATCTGTGGTGTTATGTGAAACATTATTAAGCGTGTATTATTGCCTCAGTAGATCTCAGTGGCGGTTTAACTATTAGAGAATTTCACAGCATATATAATATTCTCCAAATGAATCAATACCTTAACCTCGAGGCTGATTTCTCAATTACTGGAACGACCAGTTGTTAATTGGAATGCTTTTTACACTCTGCGCTCCCTTCAGACTGTCCACACTGCCCATGTGAACGCAGCCGAGGAGCACAGACACACTGGGCATGAACAATTAGACCATTCAGCTCCGGGTGATCTAGAGAGAGATGTGAAACGGCATTACATGGCATGGTGGTTTTGAATCTCTGGGCTGTGAGGCCTGACTCGAGTTTCCTGAATCCCTTAGTCCTGGCAGGAGTGAAAGATGAGATTTTGAAAGACCTGAAGCAACTCTAAAGCATCCAGTGTTTTCAAATGGTAATGAAGGGTTTTGCCAAAATGCTTTACACAGCCTCTAACAGAGTGATTATCAGCCTATGATGCTGCTCAGTGGGGCCGCCACTTAAAGCTTCTCTCTCTAGGCAGGGAATATCTGGCTTGGAAGGTGATCTAAGGATGCTGAGCTTCCCTCACTACTGGGAGAGGTCTCACTTGACACTCTAATGTAGGCGAGGGGCTCTAGGCAGAGGACCTCCTTAATCAAACGCAATTGAGTGGGGGAAAGTGGAAACTGCCCCCCTTTGCTGTAATTTGGGCTGTAGCCTGAGACCAGTTTTGGTACCCTTTGAGGAAGAGATGAGCTCACACAAGCAAAATAAGGAAGCTTTAGTGAACAAAGGAATCTGACAGTTTTCAGTGATCCCCTGAAGCAAAACCAATCAGGGGTACTTCGCTGACCCATAACCAAATATGTCGATGCTTTTACCCACCCACTGTTACCAAGTCACCATTTTCTGGCAGGTCACAAAGCTGATGAAACACAGAATCTCGTTAATTATAGTGAACATACGAGGGGTAAAGGTCTGTGTTTTTGTTTCTGCTTTTTTTCATCGGATTCCTAAGGTAATCCACCCAGGGGAATAACAGTGTGTGTTGAGCCTGGGCTAGTAATACAAACCTAAATGCTAACAAAGTCTGGACAGGTAAATGAATTAGTGTAGTGCAGGGGTTTTTTAAACCTCTACTATAAATACAAATTACCTGGGGATTTTGTTAACACTCAGATTGCTGGGCCTCTTCCCATAGATTCTGATTGGTCGTTCTGGGGTGAGGGCAGTGAATGAGCATTTCTAACAAACTTCCAGGAGATGTTCATCTGCTGGTCTGTGGACCACCCTGTGAGTAGCACACTGGAGAATGGACAGGGCTGAGAGGATGTTGACCTGAAGGGTCTGCTTCACTAAATGACTTGGAAGCTAATTAACTCCAGCCAGTATCAGAGCTGGGGTGGAGGCTGGGGCTCTTGTTGCCAAACCACCTTATTCAGTGAAATTTTCTGTCGCAGGCAGCTGACCTGCTATTTTTTTCTTTTAAAATTCTGTTCAGGGAAAAGAAGACCTATCACGTAGGTACAGTCAGTAGGCCACCAATGTGAAACAGCTGGCCTTATTATGTGCACTGAAACCCCAGTGGGACAAAACATACAGGGTTCTTTTCTGAAAAGAACATGGACATTCATACAACATGGGAAAAAGGAAGCTGTGCATTTGGATTTCCTGCGAGTATCTCAATTACTTACTCTGAACTGAATCCTGGGCTCATTATGGGCATGAATGCCTTCATGGGGGATGTTGACCAATATTATTGTTGACCTTTCTTTAACTTCCTTCCTTCCTTCTTTCCTTCCTTCCTTCCTTCCTTCCTTCCTTCCTTCCTTCCTTCCTTCCTTCCTTCCTTTCTTCTTTCCTTCCGTGTGTATGTATGTCATTGTCGACAGCAAGGCCAATTAGTGCATCTGGACTGCATCAGGAAAATGTGAGCCGAAATAAGAGTGACATTCAGAAAAGATTTCTTTTCAGGCTCTACGTCTTTAGGAAGCCTCCGTGCAGTGACCTTATACTTGAAATTCAGCTTTCAGCTGGTAGATTCCGCATTAAAGGTGACAGGGAAAATAAAAGTCTTCCTTCCAAAGATTCCGTGTGCCTTTGGCAAAGGTTATAGATGTGATGTCTTTGAACATTCTTCTTCATGATGGCTCTGTCGCTGGAAATGGGCAGAGAAGGGAAGGACTCTGCAGTGAGCTGAAGCTGTTTTCAGGGTAATCACTGTCAAACCCTATACCTCTTGAATGCAGAACAACAGTGGGTTTCACATTTACATGGAAATATCCGGTTTATTTTCCATTTTGTTTTTCTCCTCTTCTACCCTGCCGTATCTTTGTCAACATAAGGTAAAAAGGAGAAAATACTGCATTAAAAAAGGAAAATATCACAGCTGTATCTAAACCTGTGATTTTTTGAGACTGACAGTGACTGGTTAACTCTTGCTGGTCCCAGACTTTCCCCCCGCTCACCTTGTATTTTATCCAGGAATAGCAGAAGGCAGGAATGTAGCATGTGCTCTTTCTAGCGCACTGCTTCTGCCAGAAGAGATCCAGATGTCTCTAAACATGGCTGGTTACCGGTCATTATCATTATTTCTGCAATTATTCATTCACTATCCAGGGCAGGCTAGGAATTAGAGACAGGAATAAGAAATGCTAAAAAAGCACGTTTAGATTTATAGCCTCTCATAAAATATATATATACCAGCACACTTCTATGTGATTGCTTGGGCTATTTCTGGACTCTTTACAGCATTCCTCTCTGCCCATCAGAACCCTACTGACCAACTCAAACTGGATCTCTTCCTTGGAGCTTTCTGTGGCTACCTAGGCTAATGTTCTTATGCACTCAGGTAATTCAGTAGAACAGGTGGTTAGAATGAGACCATCATAGGTCCAAGTCCTGATACCCTTGCTAATAATGAGTTGTATGCCCTCAAACCAAGCATTTACATTTATAAGCATAATTCTGATTTTCTGTTGTGAGATTGGCATTATTGGCAAAGGCCCTTCTCCCTTGTCCCCTGTATAGCAGGCGAGGGGGAGAGTAGTCTGGAACAATGCTACCTGGAAGCCTTTCTCTAGATGGTTCTAAGTTGCATTTCACAGCATTTGTGAGATTTGATGATTGGATGAGAAGGACAGTGATTATTCTGTGGTGACAATTACAGGCAGAGATATGGACAGACATGTTTGTCGGCAGCGTTGGGGTGCTTGGAGGAGCTCCCATGAGGGTGATGCAGGCAGTGAAACCTTCGGCATCCTCTTCACTGTGATTACTGACGTTTGCACTCCTTCTGGGTAAGCATGCATCACTCATTTCTTTGTTGCCATAGGTGGTGAGATCCTCTGGTCAGTTTTCTGACTTTGGAATTCTGCTGGTGTCTTCTCTGCTTTTCACTTCCTTTCTCCAGAAAAGACATTGGGATGGTTGTGCAAGCCTTTGATTCCTGTATGCAAATATTTTTACTTGGACTACCTGGAGGGTCTTTAGTTTTCTTGACCTAACTCTTCAGATCCAAAACCTCAGGTTCTTGTTAGCAAAACAGAGATTAGAAACATACCCACCCAATGCCTTTGTTGTGAGAACTAAATAAAATAGTGCATGTGAAGTGTCTGGCATGATACTTAGAACTCTATGAATATCAAATTCTTTATTCTGTAGCACAAAGCATCCGGGCCATTACTCTAGCACTTGGTCCCCAAACACTTAGTTTAGTAGCACAGTGTTCAGCCCAGTTGTAGTCACAATATAGGCCTTGAATAAATATTTATTGGTAGAGAAATTCCTAGTTTGGCCAAGCTGATTTCTAGCACATCTTCTACCATCTTGCATGTCACAGGTAAGGAGTCCTGGGGTGTCCTCCAACCATTCATTTTAAAGTGCCTTGATAATTCTAGGATTGGGGATCAAGTCACCTCCATTTAAGACGAACAATATCACTTTTCTCCCCACTTCCCTTCTAATGTAAACCAGGGGTTATGACTATGGAATCAAGCTGTGCGTGGGATGAAGGCAGTCTGTCCCAGGACCAGTTTGGAGGTGGAGGTAGCCTTATGGGCATCCATAGGCATCATTCTATTATTACAGTCATCAGCCATTCACGATAATGGTAGAAATAAATGTTACTTTTTTTGGTTACTTTTCATTTCTCCATAGTACTAAGTGCAGTGGTTCCTTTGTGCTCTTCATAGATGCATGTTAACAGCTGTGATTCAAACTAACTTTTGTGAATGGCCTTCATATAGGGGCTATGGATGGTTCCACTGTCTCCTTTGTGGCATGACGTAGGGAAGGCAAGAAGACAAGTCTTTGAACACCAAGGAAAATGTAATCCTGTTGGGGGCAGGCTTTTTGCCTTCTTTGCCTTTTCAGTGGAAGTCAGGTTCCTTGGAGAAGATCTCCGAAGGGAGGCTAGCGTTCACTTCCTGGTGAATGTGTTTTATTTAGCCTTGAACCGCTTTTCCCAAAAAACGTATCATCTCTGGTCCACAACATTCTACTTCTGCTGTCCTTCATGGCGGCGTAGTGTCTTAACCAGGCACTGCAGTCAGGCTGGCTTGGAACCAGTCCTCCCTTTGCCAGGTAATAGCTGTGTGACTGGACAAGTAATGTAACCTCTCTCTGCCAGAGTTTCTTAATCTAGAATTTTTTAAAAAAAAAGTGAGGACAATAATAGCAACTACATTAGAGGATTACTGAGGAGAACTGATAGTTACATAAAGTCTTTAACAGCGTTGTCTATATAAGTCTCCAAAAAGTGTTACCATTTATTATTATGGTAGACCCTCCAATATATAAGATAGCTCATAGTTTTTTTAATATTACTTACCATGTTCTAGTAACTTTGCTAATTATGTAGAAAGATAAAATGTAAGATGTGGTATTTCTTTCTGGTCCAGTGGAAAGGATGTGACCCACATGTAACAACTCAAAATACCTGTCCTTTAAACTATAAAAGGAAAACAGAAATCTGGGTGAATATCAAGGAAATGTTAATGGAGAAAGATCTCAAAAGTTGGATATAATTTGAACATGCAGAGTTGACCAGTAGAGCAGCCACAGGGAAAAGCCTTCAGGCAAAGGGATTGGAGCCATTTAAAGGCAACAACCCAGAGAAACAAACTGAATGTTCAGCTGGACGGGGCTGGCTGCTTCTGGAGTACAGAAGCTGTGAGATGAGGAGGAGAAAGAAGGCAGACACATTTTGTTTGGATCATAGACTAAAGAGAACGGACTTCGTTGCTAACATTTTAAAACTGAATTTTCTTAAGTTTAGATTTCTGCCTTTGAGGACAAATAGAAACTGGAAAATCTAGCCGCACATATTCCCATTCTGTCTAGACTTGTATTTGTATGTGGTAACAATTCCACGTGAGAGAGTCCGAGTTCCCCACTGGGCTGGAGTGCCCCCAGCCCTTATCGCCTTGCACATGGGTGCTTCAGTCATTTGTGTCCCCATAGTAGACTCTGTAGGCACTTCAGGTTTCTTCTCCTGTTTAAGAGACTGCAACAGGAGGATGCAGGAATTGCACCGGGAAAGGGAAAGCTTGTGAATGTGTACTGACGGTTTGGTGAAAAACACCAGGTTAAATGTGTTGATTAAATGATGGGAGGCGGTTCCTGGTGGATGCACAAGAAAAGAGGAATGTGACCTGATGGCCTACATGTCATTAGAAATGCCTGTAGCTGGCCCGTGCAGTGTAGCCTGTGTCCAGAAATTCACTGCAGAGAAGTAGATGAGTCAAGCTCCTCACTGGCCTACATCAGTGTGTGGCCTGAGCAGAGGTTACACAATCCAGTGTTATGAGCCAGGCGAAAAGGTGGGCAGCCAAACCTCTGGTCGCTTCATTGGTGAGGACACTGGCTGAATATAGCCCTTGGCTTTCTTCAGGCCTAATAGAGCACCTTGACCGTCAGCATAATGTGGAGCTTTTAGGAACATGGAAAGTTTCCTTTCAAATCTCACTTAAAATCTGACTCTGATACCTACCAGGTAGGTTATTTCATCTCTCTGTTGTCTGAAAAATGAGGTTAATAATGTCTGCCCAAATTGGTTTCTCTGAGGATTAAGCTGTGTACACAAAGTGCTTTTCAGGGCACATAGTAAGGGTTTAATAAATATTACTGATTATTATTATTATTGCTTTCATTATCATTATGAGCTACTTAGCATACTGGCCAGAGTTCTAGGAAGCCTGAGAGAGTGGGAAAGCTAGTCTCTAGGAACTGCGGGTTTATCATTCTCTACCACTCCAAGTTGATGTGGTCTGAGGAATCAGTTCTACATTTTTTTGCAAGGGGAAATATGAGGAAAAATGTATACCAGAAAGATCGAATAAGCAGAAATACATTATAAAGCATTAACTTTGGAAATTAAGAAACAAGTCAGGTGCTATTAACATAATCTAGAAGGTAATTATTGGGGATATGATTCATCAGTGATGCAGTGGGTACAATGCCTGGCACAAAATGAGCACTCAGCATTCTTCTTTGTCACTGAGTCTGACTTCTTTACACATGTAAGAGGCTAATATTATGTGTCAGTTTTCCTGGCCATGCGGTGCCCAGATTAAACATTGTTTCCAGGTCTGACTATGAGGGTGTTTCCTGACGACATTAATATTTGCATTGGTGGACTGCCCTCCTCCCATGTGGGTGGGCATTATCCAGTCCCTTGAAGACTTGCATAGAACCAAGGTCTCATATAAAGGAGGAATTGCCCCTTTTGGTCCTGCCTAACTGTTGGAGCTGGGCTGTCTCGTGTTGTCTTCTCCAGCCCTCTGACTGGGTTCAATACCATTGGCTATTCTGGTTCTCAAGACTTTGGACTCCAACTGAATAATATCACAGAGTTTCCTGTGCCTCCAGCTTGCAGATGGCAGACTGTGAGACCTCTCAGCCTCCATAATTGCAAGAGCCAATACATGATGATACATCAATCTCTCTCTCCCCCTCTCTCTCTCTGAATGCACATGTATGTATGTAGTGATAGATATCCTATTGATTCTGCTTATCTCCAGAACCTCGACTAATACAACACATTATCTCATTTAAGTTCTCACATCTACCTTATGAAATAGATATTATATTTGTCTCCATTTAATAGAGGAGGGAATGAAAAGTTAAAGAAAGCAAATAGCTTGTTCAACACTAAACAGCTGGCTCATGAGCTGGTATTTGAGTCCAGATAGTCAGAACCCAGACCTCAGGATGCTATGTATGGCTTCCTGTGATCTCTGTGCTTTGGAGATTGACAGCTGTGGAGGAGAGGGGCATGCAGAATTTGCTCCATGAATGTCATAAAAGCCACAATGAAGGTCTGTAGAAGGGTCTGTCTGGGAACACAGGAAGAGGTACATTTCTTGGAGAGGTGAGAAAGGGTCTCAGAAACTTGGACACTACACCTGCATCTTGAAGACTGGTTAGTTCTGTGAGTGTCAAGGAGGCATATGATGCCGGGAAAATAGAGAAGATATTAAGAAGGCATGTGCCCGAATCCTTGCTAGCAGGCTCAGTCACCATCTATCAGAACATAAGTGGCCCATGCCTTTTGTATCTGTAATTACACTAACTGCAAAAGGGCAAAAGAAAAATGAACAAAAGTACTTATCTGAAATATCATTTTGAGATAGGAAAAAATAGAAATTATGTAAATGTACAGCAACACAACTTGAACAAGGTAATACTATTCAGTCATTTAAAGTGAGGAAGGATGCACATTCATGACTGATCACCAAGTGGCAAAGATGCATAAATATAACCTCATGTATTTAAAATTGTGTACAGATATGCTGTAGGCATAGAGAATAACTGGGAAGGGTTTCTCCAGAACATAAAAACTGGTCATCTCCAGCTACTGAAGTCTGCAGGGAGTTTTAGTTTCTCCCTTACTTTTCGGTATGGTTTGCATTTTGACAACGGACATGTATCCCCCCAAAAATTAAGGTATAAAAGAAAAAAAACAAACTTGGAAGACTAGACAACTTAAATATTAAGCAAAAGAATTGCAGAATAACTCTGTTGGGATGAGACATAGAAAGTGGAAATGGCAAAAAAAAAATCACTGTTATACCCACTTTCTTTATGTGTATATATACATAAATATACATATATAAACACATATATACACACACACATACAGATATATATAGTGTAGTATAGTATATATAGTATATAGTATATATAGTATAAACCTGTTGACAATGGTGACATTGTGATTGAAGGAGATGGTGTGGGAAAGATCATCTGCTCAGGAGATGGCAGAGCTGCGATCCCATAGACTTTTAATTCTTCAAGGCTGTGCTACTCTCTGTGCGACAAGTCATGATGTTGAATCACACAGGATTGCGGGTGCAGATATAACCATCCTTCAGCCTTTGGGGTGGATATGCAAGGCTCGGGAGGACAGAACCAGGAACCACTGGTAATAGACTGTCTCATCTGTTTATCCCAGGACACCATTAGACCATTGTGTTCTATGTCGTCTGTAAGGTGAAAAGCGACTGGGGACACTGCCTAGAAAGACCATTTTATGTGGACCCCTGTTCTTTAAAAAGGGCAAACTGGCACTCAGAGAGGTTTAAAGCCTTGCCCAAGGGCACATAGCACATTAGATAAGTAAGCCAATCAGTTATTAAAGTAGAAATAAGAACATGGACAAGAAGATACAAAACAAAAAAACATATTGAATCACCATCAGAATACTAGAGCACACAGCAAAAGAACAAGAATTGAATGCCAGGAATAATATATTTCAACAAGGTAAATTGCCTCACTGCTTTTTAAAGACCCTGCTTGTCTGTTTTAGACATTGATTATTAGGGCTAAAATTATCAGCACATGAGAAACGAATAGTTGGAAATTGAAAATGTTAGTATAGCTCATACAACATAGTAGTTTTGCTTGTTTTCATTATTGAGGTCTTGTTGTTGTTTTTTTTTTAACAATCTCAGTATAAAGAATTTTAATGTTCTCGGTAATGTTTTCTGCCGGAAGGCTGGTTCCAAGTATTGACTGGTTACGATATTTATGACCGTATTTGTCTTCAAGACAGCACCAGGGTGTGAGTCTCAGGATGGCTAACTCGGGGTGGAGCTGCCAGTCACTGACATGGATGCGACCGCTCAGAGCTGAGCGATTTGGCAGGTGAAGTGCCTGCTTTGAATGGCTGCTAGGGTGTTTTCTGAGGCTACAGTTCCTTTGCTGCTTTATGGTATGTCCATTCTCCACATGTCAGGCCTCTCAAATCTAGGCTCCTCCAACTTTGATGAAAGTTAAACAACACACTGGTCCTAAAGCTCCCTCCTCACCCCATAAATTATGTGACTTCTCATTCCTGCTTCCCAGGTGGCCAGGCTGCCTGTCGGCCCACTGTTCCTCTGACTAGTCGGATGAAGAAATAGGGAAGTGGCTCTTGTGGTAGGCAGTGTGCCCAAAGCCTTCTCCCAAGGTGTCCACATCCGAATCCCCAGAACCTGTGAATATTACCTTGTGTGACAAAGGGACATACAAGGTATGATTAAAATAAGGATCTTGGAGCCCTGGCTGGCGTAGCTCAGTGGATTGAGTGGGGGCTGCGAACCAAAGTGTCGCAGGTTCGATTCCCAGTCAGGGTACATGCCTGGGTTGCAGGCCATGACCCCCAGCAACTGCACATTGATGTTTCTCTCTCTCTCTTTCTCCCTCCCTTCCCTCTCTAAAAATAAATAAATAAAATCTTTAAAAAATAAGGATCTTGAGATGGGGAGATTATTTTGCATTATCTGGATGGGTCCTAAATGGAATCACAAATGTCCTCATAAGGAGGCAGAGAGACAGAGAGAGAGATCTGATTAGAGAAGAGGGAGTAGGAGATATAATGAAGGAAACAAGAGGTTGGAGTGACGTAAGGAAGGGCTCGTGGCCAAGGACTGCAGGCGGCCTCCAGAAGCTAGAAGAGACAAGGGAACAGATTCTCTCCCAGAGCTTCCAGAAGGAGCATGCATGCCAACACCTTGGACTCATCCTAGAAAACTTCATGTCGTACTTCCAGCATCTACAGCTGTAAGGAACAAATTGTGTTGTTTTAAGCCACTAAATTTATGGTGTATATATATGTTTTATATCAGTGATCAGAAACTAACTCCCCGTACTACCTCTGTGCACTTCCAACCCGCCAGAAAAGTACATTCATGGTTCATTTTAATTTCCATCTATTACCGATATCACATCTTTATTTTTCTCTGTTTTATTACTTTCTCTTTTACAGGTTAGGAAACGGAGCCTTAGAAAGCTGTGTAAGTTTCTCAAGGCTGCATCATCGGTAACAGTATCTAAAGGGACACTTTCTGCTTCCAAAGCTGATGCACTAAATCTTTTCCCTGAATTTGAGCTTCTCCCTTTGTGATGAGTGGAGAGCAGGGAGTCCCTCTCTTCTTCAGTATTTATTTTCCTGCATAAAATGTAAATATGGCCGTGACTCTAATCATGATGAGCTGCTGACTGAGAAATGCTTGGAGATGAGGCTTCATGGATCATTTTAGTGCTTCACTCCCTAATGATGGAAATAGAATTGGAGAGGCAGAATACTGTATTAAGAGATTATTTCATCGTGTGACCTCTAAGGTCTTGAGACCTGGATAAGTAAAGAATCTTTCAAGAGGTTTGGGTCAGTGTCATTTTTTTTTTATAATCACGGGGCCACTCTCTTGCTATTTAAATGGACTAGTCTTTCTCTATCAAGGCTTTTTGTCTCCATTTTAGGTAGAGCTATTCTTTCTGTTCTCCCTCCTGTATGCCCAGCCCCAAAGTAAAGTTGTTATGAATCTATTATTGTTATTGATGATGAAGATGTCTAATATTTGTTCAATGCTTACCCTGTGCTAGACTCAGTGCTCAGTATTCTTGCATGAACACTTTATTTTTATCCCCATAACAAGTCTGTGACTTAGATACTTGGATTACTGATCAGGGTTCCAAAACTCAGACAGGTTAAGTAACTTACCCAAGTTCCTAGTAAGTAGTAGAACCAATAGTTGGTCAAAGTCTATTTAATTTTCAATTCATGTGCTTTCTTCAAGACGTACTTTCCCTCCCACCCACTCCTAGGAGATAATTCCCTCTCACCCATTCTGATGCTGCTTAAAACTCCAGTGGGTCTCTGGATGCCTATGCTACACTGCTGCTCCCTGGTCTGTCCCCTTTGGACAGAGACAGGCACTTCCAAACCATCCCGGCGTCTCCTTCCCCCTTTTGTCCTGACCCAAAGTCCACTGGCACTCCCTTCCTTTATGATAGCGGGTCTCGTGCAGCCATTCGAAGGAAGGAAGGCTTGATCACCCCAACCCCCTTTGTGTGTGAACTTAGCTCAAAGCACTATAGAGTCAGACTCGGCAGTAGCAGGGATGTGAGAGGGTGTCATGCGAATAGTGACATGTGCATTTCCACCTATTTTTTTTAAAGGGCTTTATTTTTTGTAATGTCTCAAACCTATCAACAAATAGTCTAGTCCTGGACAGTGCACTCCCCCCCACCCCTGCTTCTGGGTTAAGCAGAGCATGCTAAAAATGGTGACTCGGTGGTTGATATGTAGAAACTGCATTCTCTTCCTCTTAGAAAATTGGCCTCAGTGAGGATTTTTCTGATGAAGGGCAAAGTCAAGGCCCAGACTTGCTTATTCACTGAGGGGGTCGTAAAGACCCCATTGTCCTCTACAACACATAGCAATGTTCTTTTAATTGAGCCCCATGTTCACCATCAAGGAGAGTGAGTGAAAGATGAGAAATAAAATGCTTCTCTTCTTTTCCACTGGCTATTACCTCAGTAATGGCACTAATAAAGGTGGCATTAGAAAGAACTGGGAGAAAAATCATCATTACTCTTGGGCCCGTAAGAAATGATAATTCAAAAGGTTATTACAGGTAATAGATTCACATTCTAACATGTGAAATGATTGTGGGCTTAGATTGGATGCATTTGGCTTAGTGATGGTTTTCCAATAGGAGTCACGTTCTGGGGGAATAGAAGTGGGGCCTCCAGGCCAGGGAAAGAAAGTAGGGGCTTTGGTCCAACCTGGGGCCCTGGAGCGGTGTCTTGCTTTAATGACAGTTGCTCCACAAATCTGCCCTGAAAGCGAAGATCAGGTTCATTTCTGTGCTTGGAAGAATCTCAGAGGATAGGAAAGACAGGGCTAGATGCAGAAGACAAGGTGAACAAATGAACATATCAAGCCTGAATGAGCACACTGCCCCAAAGCTTTCTGGGAGTCTGAGGACAAAGGCTGCCCAGAATGCACTGTTCCTACCCAGACTGCAGCCCATGCACCGTTATCCCAGAACCCGAGTTCACCAAGTCTCCAGTTTAAATAAGCAGAATGCTGCCATGCTTACCCCAGAAACAAAGGGATTTAAAATCTCTCCCACTTCTTAGCCAAAAACATATACTTCAAAGGCTCATTTTATATATGAAATTGTGATTGCCTCTCAAAAGCTTTTAGATTATAATTACCTTTACCATGGATTTCAAGAGAGGAGGGAAATAGGAAAATATGAAATTCCACTAATGCTTTTTTCCCTTGTTTTTTTATTTAAAACAAAAGGGTAACTCTTACCCGTAAATTCTGGCTTTGCTGTTTTCCTCTGAGACTAAGTAAGAACGTCCCCATGGTCTGCACCACTGGAGAGGAATAGAAAGAATCTAGTACAGAGGGAAGACCCATAGGGTTAGATTGTACTATCTCCAGTATCCAGTCATTCAGGGTCAAACGTTCAATGCTACTCTTCACTTCTACTTTTCCTAATATTTTCACCTATTATTTCGGCAAATCCATTCCTCACTGTTTCTATCATTATTCCACCAAAGTCCATGTTGCCATCACTTTGTCATAGAGCTGTCAGAATGCTCCTTTTAAGATATAAATCAAATCACATCTCTCCTACTTCAAACTCTCTAATGGCTTTCCAACTTACTTATGACACTCTCCAAAGCTCTTTGCTTGTCCTCCACGACTTGGCCCTGAGATAACTTCCACGGTCTTGTGTAACACGTTTTCCCTCCCTCCCTGAGCTCCAGGCACACTGGCTGCCAGCCTCACCCACAGGCCTGTCTCAGTCTGGAGGTTCCCTGGGATGGTGTCTCCACCTGGGAGGCCCCCTCTGGGGCTCCTGACAAAGCTTGCCTTGGACTGTCGCCGCCTAAGAGAGGCCTCTCCCACTGCTCTCTCTAAAGCGGCCGCCTCTCTACCCTCTCCATCCCCTGTCCTGTTGTATATTTAGGGATTCGTGTCCACGTGGCACTATGTTTTATTTTATTTATTATTATCACTCTCTCCTATAGAACACAAATTCCAGAAGAGGAGAGGTGTGTTTTATGTTGCTTTATTGTTGTTACTGTTTACCACACATTCTCAGGGCCTGAAGAGCCCAGCAGAGAAAGGCACTGGATGGAGAAAATAACGGGTCACCTCGCCTCATCTGGTGTGTTGTTTTAGCTTTACAATGAAGGTGTCTGATGTTAAGGATTTCTAAGGGGACTTTTTCATTCAATATTCTGGAGTTCTACAACCTTTGTGCTGTTCACGAGACTCCCTGTGATGCAGAGGCATGCAAAAAGCAGCAGGGATAACTAAAAAGAAAAAAAAATAACCCATGAAATCCTATATCCAAGAGATGGACATGATGAACATGTTGGAGTATGTCTATCCATGTGGTGTGTGTGCGCACATGTGCAAAGGGATGCATTTTTGCCCT
This sequence comes from Phyllostomus discolor, assembly GCF_004126475.2. Taxonomy (NCBI): domain Eukaryota; kingdom Metazoa; phylum Chordata; class Mammalia; order Chiroptera; family Phyllostomidae; genus Phyllostomus; species Phyllostomus discolor. The sequence continues at coordinate 157,233,656 of NC_040907.2, forward strand.
GAGATGAATTGTAAACTGCTGAGTCAGAAGGCTTGCTTTTGAGTCCCAGCTTTGTCACTTCTTATGTGTAACCGCGGGTGAACTCTTTGCCTTCTCTGTGCTTCTCTTTTCCTACCTGGGAAATGGGAGACAATAGCCTGTGGGCTATTTTGAAAAGTGAATTAATACTTGTAAAGAGCTTAGAAAACTAAATAGCACATGGTAAGGAGTAAAAATATCGGTGAGTGCATTTGTTTTCATTTCATTACATGTTGCCATAATCTCTGCCTACCTTGAACCCTGCCTGCTCCTGTTCGTCATTTGCCTCTTCTTGAGGGCATTCCCTCCCCAAGCCATGCTGGTCTAATCTGTATGGAGACATGCTGTATCTGTTTCACAGTCAGGAGTTCAATGTCATGAAATATTTATAGGGATCAGCCAATCAATTAGAAGTATTGATCAAACTCCTACTTGGGCTGTGTACTGTTGGAAGGCTTCTAAAGAAGTGTAAATGCTGCCTATTTCTCTAGGTGCTTATCTGTTACCTGGGGACATGTAGCACACACACACACACACACACACACACACACAGATAGCAATACTGGATTACAAATCAAGTGTCAGTGGTTTTGGCACCGATACTGAAAGAACTCTGAGGAGAAGGGCCTTACAATCAAGTTTCATGAAGAGGCTTCCAGGGCTCTGCATGATGTATATCTGCCCACCTCTCCCAACTTATCTCTCTTCACTCTACTCCCCTACAACCTCCTTGCGTATCAGAGCTCAGTCATACCAAACTTCGTTCCATCCCTCAAATGTCCCATGGCTCTGTTTTGTCTCTAAGGCTTTGCACATGCTCTTCTTTTCTGCATAGAACATTGTTTTCCCATCTTCTCTGCCGTCAGCTGACTCCAGTGCAACTTCTGTCGTAGGTTCCTTCTCTACCGTTTCAGGAATCACTGTGGACAACATGTTCTTTAGGAAGCCTCCCCTGGTATGGTTTGAGACAGGTTTAAGGTCCCTCCTACCTACTGCCTCAGTGCCCTTTTCTTCCTTACTACCTGTTTACTTGCTACACTGTCTCGCTGGAATTCCAGGTGGGAAGTTGACAGTATTTGTAGTTTTGTGCTGCATCCTAGCACGTGGCAGGGTGCTTTGCTTGAAAAGTGGGTTAACTACAAATCTATTGAAAAAAAAATGACTCTTGATCAGCTACTGTTTTGGAAGAATTGTTTACCCTAGTTCATTAAGGCACATCATAGAAAATGATTCTTCCAGAGGAGTGAGGGAAGCTTTTGCTAATAGCCAGAAAAGCAATGATGGGAAGACAGTCTCAGACTTGAGACTGACAGATGGATCTTCATTCTGTAATTTATGATCCAAGTGAATCTGTTGCCCATGCTCCCTAGAGTTGGCTGCAGAACATCACAATCATTCTGGAAGGGTGTCCCTTTTCCAAGCACGGACTAGTTAGGTCTGTCTAGAATGCCATCTTGTCATGCTTCTCTGGATGGACAGATAAGCTGTCTGTTCCCATTATGGCAGAGTTTTATTCCTTTCCTGTTCCTTTCTTCATCCCATGCATGTTCTCCATGAAGGAGGAGGCATGCAGAGAGGTGATGCAGGCTCACTGCACCCTGTTTGACCTGCCTTTTCTCTATATGCTGCAGGGTCCAGGGCCTGGCGCCCGCTCTGTTCTTCGTTCAGATGCATTCCAATGGAAAGCATGGAGTGATCTGCCTCTGGCACTTCTACCATCTTCATTGTACAGCCTTATCACTCTACCATATTCCCTAAAGAGTGCTTCTCTCGTCCAGGATGGGTACCTGAGGACCAGTCTCGATTTGCCACATCCCTCGCATATCTCTGACCATGGATCAGTCCCAGAGGCTGTCTGTTCTGCCCCATTTTGTCTCACATTAGAGCTAATTTTCTCTCAAATCCCCCATCATGGACTTTCAGAGTTTTATGCCTTGCTATAGAGATTCCTAACCCTTTCCTTGGGAATAAATTCCATTGTAACTAGCAACATATCTGCTGTTTCTCCTCTATCCCCCAAATCATCAAGGACAATGCCCAATGCTTAGAGGTCACTCAGACTCTGTGTGTGTGTGTGTGTGTGTGTGTGTGTGTGTGTGTGTGTGTTTAAGCTCCTGGGTAGGAAATACAGAAAGATGACAAAATTTTAAGAGTGAAACGTTCAACGTCCTTTGATGTCCAAAACATTTATAATAAAAGGGGCAACTTTGCCAACTGATGAGAATTCTCCTGTTTCTGAAAAATGCAGAAAGGAGCAAAAAAAAAAAAATGCTTGCTTCTTTCCAATTTTTTGCAGCCAGGCCTCAATTTTTACTGACAGATACATCTTCGACAAGGGGTTATTCAGTCCTTAGAGCCAGCACTGCTTCCCCACACGCCAATTACTGCCAACTCCTGTGTGGACATATGTGAAAGCCATGCTTGATGCTGATCCACATAGACACCTCACAGAGGTTGCCAGCCCTACACCTAGAAAGTGATTACCAGGCTGGATTTGGCCCCAGAGACAAAGATGGTTCAGTTTAATTTGAAGACTTTTTAAATGGCGCTCAGGGAACAATAGACTGCTAATGAAGAAAGTGAATTTGTTAATATTTAATTTTCTTAAGCTGTGGCTCCTTATTAAGAATTCCCTTATGTCCCGTATGCTGATTTTGTTTGGAGATAGCACAGCATCCTTGGACTGATGACCTTTGTACATTAAGTGTTCCTGAGGCTGGGACTTTATTACAAATTCATGATATTCCGTTCTCAACCTCAGAAGTGTCCCGTATTATATATGGCCCTTATTATTTTTTAATTTAATTTACTGGGGTGACATTGATTCATAAATTTATACAGGTTTCAAGTGTATAATTCTATACTGTATTGTATGTCTTCCATCCCAGGATAAGGCTCTTTCCATGAACATTTATCACCCGTTACCTCCTTCTATTGCCCCCCACCCCCTTTCCCTCTGGCAAACACCACACTCTAGTCTGTGTCCATGAGTCTTTCCTTTTTTTCTTTGCTTAATCCCTGCACACTTCTCACCTAGCCCCCAACTCCCTCCCCTCCGACAGCTGTCAGTCTCTTCTCTGTATCCAGGAGTCAGGTCTGTCCCCACTCTGTTAGTTTACCTTGTTCATTGGATTCCACATATAAGTTAAATCATACGGCAGTTGTTTTTCTCTGACTGGCTTATTGCACTTAGTGTAATTCTCTCCGGGTCCATCTGTGCTGTCACAAAAAGGTAAAACTTCTGCATTTTTTATGGCTGAGTTGTATGCCATTGTGTATATGTACCACAACTTTTTATCCACTCATCTACTCATGGGCACTTGGGCTGCTTTCATATCTTGGCTATTGTACACAATGTTGCAATGAACATAGGGGTGCATATATTCTTTTTAATCACTGTTTTGGGTTTCTTTGAATATATTCCCAGAAGAAACTTCCTGGTTGATAAGGCAGTTTCATTTTTAATCTCTTGGGGTAACTCCATACTACTTTCCACAGTGGCTTTATCAACCTGCATGCCCACCAACAGTGCATGAGGGGTCCCTATTCTCCATATCCTCACCAATGCTTATTGTTTGTTAGTATATTGACAATAGCCATTCTGGCAGGTGTGAGGTGATATCTCATTGTGGTTTTAATTTGCATTTCTCTGATGGTTAGTAGTGATGAGAATTCTTTCATATGTCTGTTGGCCATCTGTGTACCCTCTTTGGAGAAGTGTCTAAGTCTTTTACCCATTTCTTAATTGAATTATCTGGTTTTTTGGTGTTGAATTTCAGAAGTTCCTTATAAATTTTGGATAGTAAGCCAGATGTATTGGCATATATGTTCTACCATTCAGTGGGTTGTCTTTTCATTTTGTTGATGGTTTCCTTTGCTGTGCAGAAACTTTTTTAGTTTGATGTAGTCCTATGTGTTTATTTTTTCTTTTGTTTCCCTTGACTGAGGCAATATGTCAGAAAATGTATTGCTACAAGAAATGTCTGAGATTTACTGCCTATGTTTTCTGCTAAGATTTTTATTGTGTGACACTTATTCTTGAGGCCTTAACTCTGCTGCTTCAACTCTGACCTCACAAAAGACCTTCCACTCTGGTTCCCTCATTCCTTAAGGTTATATTTAGTGAGAATCCATTATAAGTTAAGGTATCATAATAGATGGAAGAGACCAGGATGAATAGTATACATCCCAAGTTAGAGGTCAAATAATGCGCACATCTTCAACTTTACTTCAGTCTCCCTAAAAAATATTCTGTCCAACCTTCCCTTCATTAAGATAAGAAATAATTTTCTTTTTTCCCTATTTTTCAAATTAAATCTACAAATGAGGACAATGTATCCTCAGTACAAATTTTTCACTGTTTTAAGTCCTTGGGATGCAGCACAAGATTAGTGAGGTAAAATCCCTGTTTTTGTAGAGATTAAAATTGTGATTTTAAATGGATGTAGTCTATTAGAAAAAATAAATAGCTGGTTAAGATCATGAGAACTAGATAATAAGTATTATGAAGAAAAATTATATTATGATAGAGTATGTGTGTGTAGTGTGCCTTCATATAAGGTAACCAGGAAATACCTCTTTAAGGAGTCAACATTTGAGCTGAGATATGAAAGAACAATTTATGCGATAACCTCAGGACTGAATATTCCAGACAGTTGAATCAGTGAGTGCAAAGCCCTTATGTTTAGCAAGTTCTGGTGAACAAGTTCAGTCATAAGCACCAGACTCACCACGTAAGAGTGAGGGGGTAAAGGTGGAGATGGGAGAAAATGGGTTGGAGAGGATGGCAGGGGCATAGAGGTCTGTTAAAATTGTGATAAGGAGTTTGAATTTAGTTTCAAGGCCATGGGAAGCCAATGAAAGGTGTTTGTCAAGATAATACAATTATTAGATTTAAATATCAAAGATTGTTTTGAATTTCCCAACAAGAATGAATTGTTATCATGCAGAAGGGGGAATAGAGAGTCAGCAGATTTTGGAAATAGTTCGTGAGACAAATGATTCTGGTATGGTTTTGGATGATTCAGAAGGCTGCAGCCATGAGCAACTGGTGATTGGCAGCTTCATCATGACAACACGCCCACTCATGTATCATTTCTAGTAAAACATCAAATCACCCAAGTGACTCAGCTTCTCTACAGCCCAGATTTGGTGTCCTGTGACTTCTGCTTCAGAACCCATTCCTTCTACAACAATAATAATGGAGGCAGAGAGGTTCAAGGTGTGTGTTAGATATAGTACTCATGGTGTTTGCTGATGCATTAGGAGGGAGAGATAAAAGAGTGAGAGGGGAAGAGAGAGAAAAGATGGTTGTCAGGATTTTAGCTTATATTTCTCAATATTAATGCCTTTTATTGAGATGTAAAAGATTTCAGGAAGAGCTCAGTTGATACAGACAAAATACAGTTTTGCTTTAAACACTATAATTCTGAGATGTCTACCAAATATCTAAGTGGAAGTGTCAAATGACCAGTAAGTTGTGTTTGGAGCTCAGCAATGTGATCAGAAATGTAAATTAAAGATTTGAGTTATATTGATCTACAAGTGTTACTTGGCTAAATATGATCAGCAAAAGAGGAGCAGAGGGTGTTTTGACAAAAAAGCAAATAGGGTAGAAAACAAAAACATTTAGAGATTGAGCAGAGGAGGATGATCCAACTTGGCCCAAAAGGCCAAGTTGAAATGGCCTGAAGGCAGAATAACTGTGGTGTCATGAAAACTCATGAAAGAAAATAGTTCAGGGAGCAATGTTTAATGTCATCACGTGATCACATCACAGAACAAGTGGAGAACAGTGCAGGATCATCGGATCTAGTAAATTGGAAGTGATTGTTGATCTTGACAAAAGCAGCTTAAGTAGAATGGTGGGCATGAACCTGTCTCAGAGTGGATTGAGTAGAAACCTGAGAGGTGATGTAGACAGTGACTAGAGGAAACTCATTCAGTTTGATTTATAGAGGAGAAAATTAGTAGGGCAGTAGTGAGAAAGAATATGTAAATTAAGGAGCTTTTAAAAAAATGTAACATATATTATTGGGATGATCACTTTGAAAGTTGTATACATTTCTTAGCACAATGTTGTACCCCTGAAACCAAAAAAAGAGAAGATCCTACAGCATATCCATTTTCTGATGGGAATATTTTAATAGAAAGTAAAAGTGATGATGTAGAAGACAAGGAAGATTGTATTCAGTAAATATTTGGAGAGAGAGAGAGGGGAGGGACAGGAAGGAGGAGGAGGAAAAATGAGGGGGAGCGTAGGGGAAATGGAGAATAAACACAATGAATACAGGGCGTAAGTTAAGGGGTTGAGCTTTGATGTGAGCAAGGTTATTAATTATTTTGCAACTGGAGGAAAGGCAGAGATTTGAAAATAGATGAAAGTAGGTGGAACACTAGGTAATAGGAACCTGAGGGAGCTATTTTCTCGGTTGCTGTTTTCCAAGTTTAGTTGGAGGCTATGCCATCAGCTGAGATTGAGAAAGGAAAAGAATGTTAAAGGGTATAAGAAATGTAAAATAAGCATTTCAGAAAGTAGGAGTGTAAACATGCTATGGAAGAGGTGTTAGGCAATGTTATGAGCCCATTTTAAGATTTGACATTATAAATCAAAAGTGGGGGCCATGGGGATTTACTATCTTTGGCGATATTATAGATACATATAATGGAAAAAGTAAATACCCAAGATTTATGGTTGTTTGCAAGAATGGTTATAATGATGACTATAGATTTTAAGCTGGATGCAAAGAAAAATGAGGGCATGAGAATGGTAGTCAAGGGACTAGAGAAATTAATGTGGTTGAAAAATTATGTGAGTGGGCATAACAGAGAAAGTGAAGCTCAAAGAGGGAAAGTCCTCAGCTTTATCATCTCGCCTGAATTATTGTTGCATCAGTTAAACCTTCTCTTATCTGAACATATACCAATGTGCTTCTGGGAAAAGTCCAGTCATTATTAATATAACAAGAATGGTTTGTATGACGTCTGTGTAACCTGGCAGCCAAGGACAGTGGACTGGAATGTGCGTGTGTGAAAAATGACGACTTCACTGTACTAGTCAGTGGGGGTAGTAGACCCATTGAGTGAGAATGTGTATTATGTCACCATTACATTCAAAATGACTGAGTGAGTAGAGCAACAAATCTGCATCAACTTTTGCATCAAGCTTGAACAATTATCTGCAGAAACTCTTTGGGTGATTCAGAAAGCTGCAGCCATGGGCAACTGCCCATGGCACCTTCCCGGTGGATTTCTGGTGATTGGCAGCTTCATCATGACAACACACCCACTCATGCATCATTTCTGGTGAAACGTCAAATCACCCAAGTGACTCAGCTCCTCTAAAGCCCAGATTTGGTGTCCTGCGACTTCTGCCTCAGAGCCCATTCCCTCTATAACAACCAGAGAAAAACCCCACCACCTTTTGCCAGTTAATGCAAGCTGTGCCTGGAGTTTCTTCTCCCATTTAGAATACCATCCTTTGGGAAAGACAGGTGGCTGCAGCACAACCATCAAGGTGGCTTAGCTTGTTTCTGGTCACAATCTGTCTTCAGGCATCTTTTTGGAGTCTGCGTGTGTGAGGTCAGTGCAGCCACACCACCACCACTCTTTGCACCAAGAGAGGCTAGGGGCTGCTGCCAGACCACAAGGTCTCCAGGGCCCACCTGCCTGTAATCAATCCAACCCCCAACAGGGCAAGGGAAGGGAAGAAGGGACAAGTATCTCCCTACCCTCAATTTAAATTGCCTCAAATTTAGCCTCAAATTCCATGCACTCTGGAAGCATCCAGTTTTCTATCCCATAGGCTAGACTGGCAGGTCTGTCTCTCCCATCATGATAAACTCCAGGGTGACCTCACATTTCCCCTTCAGTCAGGAACTAGAAGGTGGAAGAAGGATTTTTCCCTCGTCAATCACTCTTTTTTTAAAATATCTTTTTTTAAGATTTTATTTATTTATTTTCAGAGAGGGAAGAGAGAGAGAGAGAGAGAGATGTGCGGTGCGGTTGCTGGAGGCTGTGGCCTGCAACCCAGGCATGTGCCCTGACTGGGAATCGAACCTGCGATGCTTTGGTTCGCAGCCCGTGCTCAATCCACTGAGCTACGCCAGGGCTATCATCAATCACTCTTGCTAGCCACCTGCAGTGTCTCTGCCTGGGGTGAGGCATCACACCCCACGATAACTCAGTTGTCAGGGCAACACAAGGCTGCCAGGCTTGTTTGTTTACCCTTCACCTCAGGTTAGGGGAAATCTATCAAGCACCTCCCGGTGGATTTCTTTTCTGTGGCCCCTCCTTCAGTGCAGGGCCTGGGTTCTCATGAGCTGCCTCAGGGCCCCTCCTCTCTCCCCAGAGATCTCACCTGATCCCCTGTATCAATACTATCATATCAGAGGTACTTACTGAACACATATTGTGTCACCAGTTTTGTCCTGGGTCTTGTAGGAGAAATAAATATGCAACAGTTCCCACAAGGGGAGTTTATTCACTACCTTGATTGTTACAGTTTCCAACAACAGCTCAGTGACAGAAAAAACAATATTTATACCCTGGAATATTCTTGGAGCTCAAAGCAAAAATTGTACTGGACAATGTTAAACAGGCATGGGAGACTTATTCAAGACTACTGCAATAGGAGAGGGAGACCAGGCTGTAGTCTCCAATCAACCTTGCTGAAACAGGAGGGTGGGGAGTTTTTAAGAGATGGGTAGGGAACATTTCAGGCCATTCATGTTTGCTAATTGACCTTACCCAAATGAAAAGTAAACTTTCTCCTGCCTTCATAACAGCAGACAGTTTTACAACAAAGCACCCACAGAAGTTAGGCCCTTACCCTCCCAGAGACTTGGAGGTAGGGTGCAATTTTTTTATTTCCTAATCATATTTCAAAAATATGTCTCCCAGGTCCTTGAGAAAGACATTCCTGGGTTGTCAATCTGGCAATAGGTTGGAAGAAATTGACATCTCAAAGGAGCAGGAAAAGGATTTGTAATTATACGTTTTCTGAAATAAATGCTCTAGGAAAGAGAGGTAAGGGGCCCAGAGGCAGATACAAACCTTTCTCAACTTTGGTCCAAGTGAGGGAAACCTTAAGACCAGCTTGGTGAGAACACAGCCAGGAGAAACTGGCCCTAAGCACAATCTATTTTCCAAACATACAATTTTTTTTGTGAAATCATGTAATGTGTATGTTGTATTTCAAAATGCATGTTTGTCAAATGTAAAGATGATTTTGCCTTGGTTTGGATCCTGCCAAGAGCAGAGCTTGAGATAAAGACTTGATTTGATATGGTTTCTCTAAGAAATAACTGCAAGAAGCAGCAGGGAGAGTGAGGAGAGTGAGAAAGGAAGATAATAAGTTCAATAAAAGCACGTTATGAAGGTGCATTATTGAGTTGCTGGTGTTGACAGTGAGAGCTGAACTTGGCAAGGACCTCTGAGAGAGGAGTTGTTAAAAAGAGGAATGCAAGGAATCAAATGGAAGGCGCTATAGGCTTCCGTGCTGCAGTTGGCTCTGAGAGAGCAGTTGATGTTCATCATGTACCTCCCTCACCGCTCATCCTAGATTTCCTTCACCTTCGGGGAGAACATTGGCCCCGGGGTTCCACGCTGCACTGACCCAATTCTTCCTCCCTGAGGCACAATCCCTTGATTTTCTTGCATGTGTCAGATTGTGTTTGCTTTAATTTCCATTCACTCTTAAAACCAGACATAAAGCTCAGAAATGTACCCTAGGAAATTCCCATCATTCCAAATTTAATCCTCCTCATCTCCATGATATAACAGTAATCCTAGCTTCTTCTGCAAGGTCGGTAACCCCAGTCCTTTTTGCTCCGTCAGCCCACCAGTGTGTGGAGGCCAAAGTGACCTGGTGGCACTTGTAACTTCAGGTACAATGGAATTCTCATTTTGTCTCTCAGTGAAAATGTTCTTTGCTGGAAGATAAGAATTTTAATTCAGCAAAGCTTAACATTGTGGTTCCAGAAAGAGCATCTGTCATTGGTTTCTGGCAGTAATGAAAAGAAGGGCCAATCATACATCCATCTCTAGGTATCCAGTCTGATGTAGCCTAGCTGTCAGTTCTGCTATTAGCATAGTGCATATACATCACCCTTGAGGATAGCTTTCACCCCATAGCAGGAGTGTCAAACTCATTTTCACTGGGGGCCACATTAACCTCGAGGCTGCCTTCAAAGGGCCAAATGTAGTTTTAGGACTGTATAAATGTAACTACTCCATAACAATTAAGCGGGAGCTCCGCACTGCCGCCAGGTAGAAACAAGGTGCTGGGCTGGATGAAACAAGGTGGAGGGCCGGATTTGGCCCATGCACCTTGAGTTTGCCACCTGTGCCATACAGTGTCATCCATAAGCTGGTGTCTTCACTGACACCTTAATGAGAAAATGATATCCGGACATCTGCTTTGAGGTGATAAAGTGTATGATAGCAAGAATTAATACTCTGATCATGAGTCCATTGTCACATCTCACTTACTTTAAAATGAGTCTCTTGGTCCAAAGCAGTATTTTGTAGGGTCCATGTCACTAAATGGCTAAGCTTATTCAGGCTAATCTGAATAATTCGGTAAACTCTTGCATAATGGGGCTGGCGGAATATTTCTGGATGGGATGCCAAACAAATATGTGAAGCAGTTGTCATTGTTAATAAAGAATTCGTGCTTCTTTAGAATGGGGCAAGTCCAGGGGACTCAATCAGCCACCAAATGGGTGACTGGGCTTCCTGAGGGATGGTTCCATACTGAGCACTCAGCTTCTGTCAGTGGGATTGACTGGTTGGACATTTACAAGCGGTAGTGACTAGGTCAGCTTTTACTAGAGAGAGGCCATGCAGAGCCTCCATCCCTGCCACAGTGGCCGCGGACAGAACGGCCGAGGACAGGAGCTGGCTGATATCTACTGGGTGAGCCATTCTATCTGCCCGATTCGTTAATGCCTCATTCACAGTCACAGTTCTCTGTGTGCACTGAAGTAAGGCACAAAAGTCTGCCCATTTTGTGCCACAGCTTTAGGTCCATCTCTATGCCCCTTCTCTGGACTTCCATTTTTCTGTCTTCTAGAGTTGCCTATTCCAGGTCCCCGACCCAGCTGGGAGGTGGAGTCAATGTACTTATTTAGGTCCACCTTTTCCTTCATATTGAGTTCATGACCAGTCTAATGAGTCAGGAAAATGTCTACTCGATGTGTCCACATACCCATTAGGCCAACTATGAGAAGGATTTAGGCCAGGGCTACATTTATCCCCTGGCATGATTTTAAAAATAGGTTGTTCTCAGGTTACAGAATATGGGTTTTCTTTTCGATGTTGCTAAGAAGGTTTCCTGTGCTCAGAGCATGCCCTCAGGCTATAGTTCTCTGGTGGAATCCTGCCATTCTCTTTCTTTAAGGTGTCTAAAGTAGTTAACAAATGCCAACGAACACCACAATTATTAAACTTGTTATTGCACCCAAACCGTTAAGCTCTAAAGTTACTACATAAACCACTGCTTGCCCTCATATCTGTGTGTTATATTACAACCTATCAAAGGTTAGAATCATAGTGACTGTGATAGTCCAACACATCAGATGTTATCAGTACCCCACTCTCAGCCATAGGGTCTGTGTTGGCAACAAAGGGGTCCAGTATCAGAATTTCATTCTGAGGGCCTGTTTCCTGGGGCTGTTTCTACACACAATTCTAGTTTGGTTTTCATTTATTACAGGACTTGAGTATAGACATTTCATTTGCATAGTGATCCTTTGAAGCAGGAATAAGAGTAGAGTGAGAAAAAGAAGAAAAGCCAGTAATATTTTCATTATCAAGTTTGTTTCTGTAGGAAATGAAGGCTCAGTTCCAATAGAGAAGTAAACAGACAGCTCCTAGAATGATTTCACAGAGAGCCAAAGGCTCACACATATATCCATTAGCTCATGCCCTCCATTGTTTGAGAGTTACACCCAAGGGTTTTTAATAATCCAGCAACTCTGGTTCTACCTTCACATGGACGGAGCTAGGTCTCAGAGAAATGTGACAGATACTTACAGAGATTCATGATGGGGCTGTACTATCAGCCTGCACAGGGGTGTTCACAACTTTTGACGCGAGCCAGAGGTGGGCCAAGTGGATTCTAATGCTGGGCACCAAAAGCACATAACAGATCTTTCTCCTTACTCATCCAGAAAGAAAACAAACAAAAAATAACAACAAAACCAACAAACCAACCAACAAACAAAAATAGCTCTAGAATGAATAGTCATGAATATCTCATAAGTCTGATACTCAACTGTTTTCCACTGGGTTTTTCCTAACCAGTCTTGAGAAATATGACGATAGGAAAACAATTTCCCCACAAAATAAATATTCTCATAAGTCAGTGCAATGATATTCATTGGTTATCAGATCAGGGGATACTGCCACTGATAGATTCCTAGTCAAACAGGGAAATTTGTGCAAGTAGGCAAAGCGAACAGGGTTCGGTGTAAAAGAAAAAAAGAGAGAGAACATGCCATTAGAGTTCAGCGAGGAGGGACAGATCTCTTTATCTGGGAAAATCAGTACTGCCTAATGAACTGAGAATCAGTGGATTTGGACTTTGAATGATAAAACAATAAAATTATTGAAGAAGAATAGGGGTACTTGAGACAAGTAATCCAAATAGAGGAAATAAAAGAAGTAAAGAGGGAACTCGCAGGGTGTCTGGTAAATACCAAATATTCTATGTGGGCTGGTTCCAAGATGAGGTCATTTTTTTTTCAAAGTAAGTAGTTGAGGAAATAAACACTGTCATAATTTGAAGGAAACATTATTGGTAACTTAAGTCCTAACAAAATCCCTTTGTGATGCCCATTGGGAATACCGTCCGCTGCGAGTGAGCTGCCCAGCCGTGAGTTTCTAAAGCCACGTGGCACAGGTGCCGGACTCGGAGTCTGTGCGCCGCAGCCCGTGGGGAGCGCCCGCAGTGTGAACTGCGCAATCTTAGGAGGAAAGCACAGACCACGGGTTCCAATCATGTCAAGGAGAACACAGAAATGGAAAAAGCAGCAAGGTAGAACTGTGATTTTCTCTAATTATTCACTATTGAAACTCTAGATTTTTCTTAAAGCAGAACAGAACTGCTCTTTTTAATTAATTTTTCCCCCCAGGGCTGGGCTGAGGTTTCCACTTTAAAGTGCAGGTGGGCTTTCAAGTTACAGCTCGGCAGGGCTCCCTGTTACCAGCAACAACATTTCTTTCATCAGCGCTCCATGTTCAAAGGGGAGAAAAGCTTCAAATGCATACGTTTTCAAGGGACTGAGGAAGGGGCCGATCATCTACAGAGGCAGTCGCATCTGTGAGCTCATGCCAGCTACAGTCAGTCTATAAACATGCTTAGAGAAAAAAAAATAATCTCTTAAATGACAAATACCCCGTCCTTTATGGTGCCTGACGCCTTGCAGACACTCAGCTCCAAGGTGTTGATGAGAACCAGGATCATAAAACCTTTATTTTCCTTTTAAAATTTATTATAAATGTCATCATCCTTTGAGGTGACTGGAGGAAATGAAGGAGGCAGCACGGAGGAGGAACAGAGTTTTCCCTTCCAATTAGAGCTAGTGCTGCTATTGTCAGCTCATTTCTGGATTTGGGCCAGAGAGCGGTACCCTTTTCTCTCAATATACTGAATATAGCCCATGGTGTCTGACACTGGACTCCATCCCAGAAGCGCGCACAGGTTCAGCGTGCAGCCAACTGGATCCTGGCCCAATGGGTAACAAAGTCTCCTTGTTAAGATTTTTCATTAGGTATGTTTCCATCTCCCAGGGAACAGAGAGAAGAGGGAACTTTCAGAAGGACAGTCTGGTGCACTGTGCTCCTGTAATAATGCTATCCTTTGGGGTGACACGAAAGGCTCCATTGAGAACTGCCTTTTAGTATTTTCAGGAGCAAATCATGGAAATGTTCTGGTAGAATAGAACGATTGGATTAGCTCAGTGATTAATCTACTGGCAGCACCCATGTCACCTTTCCCTCGGGGCATCTTTACCTACTGGATGAATGAGAGACCGTGGCATAAATCGAGTCTTAAGCAGGAGCTTACAAAATTTCAATATAAGTTAGTCTTATTTTAAGAAAACCTGACACACAAAATATGCAAGCCAGTGAGTCAAGGTATCTGTGTTCATTAATTTTAATTTAAAATAGGGATTCTTTAAATGTTAGTTTTGTAAGGATTCTGTAGTATAACAGTAATAATTATATTTAAACTCAATTGATATTAACATGTATATGTCAGGTAAAATTTTATTCAAATAGTCACAGAATAAAATGGGAAACTATATTTTATGTATAGCTATCATATTATAATTTATTTTTTATATATCTCTTTTTCCTTTAGGTTGTAACTTGAGGATGCAGATTTAAATTTTTATCCTATTTAACTAACTTGTCAATTTGTTTATTTTATCCTAGCACTTAGCCCAATGTTTAGCTATAACAATGGTAATAAAAGTTGTTAACATTAATGTAAATCTTGTTTGGTATTTGCTGTGTGCCAAGTGCTATTCTAAGCATGTTTACATGCATTATTCCTTGTGATAACCACAACCACTGAGTAAACTGAAGCAAAAACAATTCAAAGATAAATATATTTCTCAAAATTGCACTACTCTGATGGAGACAAAGTTTCAAACCCAGGCTTCTGTCTTTGCTTTGAGTCCCCTAAGAAGAGGGGCCTAAGACAGGTATTTGATCGCAAATAATTTATTTCAGAGGTGATCCGAGAAGCAGCATTGGTAGGAGATGTGGGGGTAGGGAATGAGGCAGGAAAGGGAAGGCAGTCAAGGAGAGGCTGCTCTAATGACAGGTTCCTGTTCATCCCGCTGGGGATCTTTGGGAGATGGTGTAAGACACACGCCAGAGTTGTCATCTGATTAGAAACAGACCTGATCCACCAGCTCCCATCTGTTGAGGGCTGCTCCTGGGGAGCCACCTCTCTGGCACTGCTGGCCCTCCCTGTTTGGGGATGGAGACCATTCCACGGCCAGAGGACACTCTCAGCAGAGTCGCGGATGACTACTGCCACGAGCTGTTGGTGGAAGTGTCTTTGTCAGGGAGTCATGTGGGGTAAGGATGGTGTCTGCTGCTTCAACTCAAATACACAATTTGGGACTAAAGGAATGGTGGGAGATGTGGTGTACTCATCAGTTCTGGTCCTTCTGATGACTAGTTAAAAAAAAAAGTTCAGATTCCTAATGGGGCTCTCCACTTGCCAAAGCAATTTTGTGGATCCCAGGGTTGTATGAGATGAAGTTTGTTTTTTTTCTTTAACTGAGATTTCAAAACTTTTCATACAATTACTACATTGGAATGTTCCCTTCCTAGCACCAATTAAGTAAAAGGGGTGGCGGTGGGGAAAGATGTAGGGTTTTCTGCACTGCTTCATTGCTTTACTTAATTGACCCGTTTGGGTGTGTGCCAGAACTGGATATACCTTGTTAGAGTGGCAAAGATTAAAAATCAACTTAAATTTGAATTTCATGTAGCTTTCAACACAGGAAAGTTTTTAGTTGGTGCCGGTGGGGTGGTGGCAATACACTGGGAGGGAGATTGCATATTTAGGAAAAGGAAACAAATTAGTAGCTCCATGTGCTGAAGTCTTTAATAATACAGTAATCCAAGGCTGGGTTATTATGAATTCTGAATCAGTATTGTCTGCTGTTTCAAATTTCCCAGGGCTTACTGTCAAATATATTAAAGTTGATTTGGAAAGTCTGTAAGCCTTGTAATCGTGGATAAAATATATTTTTTTACAGGACTCTAAATTTGTGGTAATTATGTGCCATTTAGTTAATCTTCCCACATTTTTACCAAGCATATTTTGTAGTCAAATACTTGATGAGTTGACAGGGTCATTTTCAACAACAAGCATGAGCTGAAATGAAAGAAAGAGGTTAGGGGTAAAAAGCATCTGAATGTAAAAATGATTTGTTTTTGTGTTAGGCACTTAGGGATTATTTCATTCAATGAACAAGATAGTTACCAGAGTCACCTACATTCCATTAAGCGCTCAGCTTTGGGTGTGTATGAACCCGTTAAAAAATGCAGTCTTATGAATACAATGACCCCCCAAAACAAAAAGCTGATTTAATGGAGCTAAGTATTAAGAACTCAATTGTGATACCCATGTCACAAACACTGCCAAATTCCTGAGGCATGTGAAGACAGTACAGCTGCCTAGATATTCAGAATAAATTGTTCACAATAAATAGCTTTCCTGAAGCTACTCAGTATGGGAAGGGATTTATTTTCCAAAATCATAATTGACAGAGATCAAGGATGATGATCTGTGTTTGGCCACCTACGTATTTTCAGATCCTCCTTGCTCACACACGGCTAGCTGGACATGCGCTGATGCTTACAAACTCTCCTGCTGATGAATGTCCTGGTAGGGACATTCGGAATGACCCTGTAGCTTCCTGGGGTTCCCAAGACAGGGGATAAGACTCTGTAATTTTTAACTTACAACAGTGGAATGCATAGGACAATACAACTTGAAAGGAGGGATGTCCAAGCTGTTGGCATGCAAAAATCCACCTTTTGTTCTGTTGTTTTTTGTTTTGTTTGTGACATGAAGGTCAAAAATAAGTTCTGGACAAAAACAACTCCAACTCTGGGCAGGCACACTGAGCAGGAAAATGGTACGTTAAAATGAATATATCACAATGATACAATACGTAGATGATCACTTGGAAGTAGAGCCTCAGCCAACCAAGGGATATGCCTCTCCTGCATTTTGCATTGTAGGTTGCAAATGAATGCAAACGTAGTAAAGGAAATAAAATGCTTTCCTTTCCCCATATGTATTTTTGAGTTAATAAGTCAAAGTTAGTGAGCATTAGCGAGCATGTCACTCCTAGTGGGTCGTCCCTCCTAGCCTTGTGTCAGCTTCCTATGTTTCTGAACCCCCTTTCACTGCCTTGGAACAGGCTTTGTCAGAAGCAGCTCTCTTTCCATCTCTTTAAGGCTATTAATTCTGAGTAATTAAGCTTCTCCTATCATTCGGGCTCACCAAGTCTCAGCAGGCTTTCTTTACTTTAAAAGAAGTCTAGTGGTGCTGGGTATCATGAATATTATTCTGGAAACTTCCATCTCCTTGGCACCCATGTGATGGCTCTGCATGACTGCTTCTTGTTTTAGGGTCATTTTTGTGAGGAGAAAAACTAACAATATTCATTGCATTAAATCGGAAGCTCTTAGAGGACATATTCTTTTCCAGCTGTGTATTTCCCCGGTACACAAAACAAGGCTTTTTTCAGAAACACTCCTCATGTGAAAAGTGAATGTCTGTTGAAATGAAGGGAAATCCAAGACAGACACGCATCCTGTCTTGATTTTTGTCTCTTAAATGTCTTAAGCTTTAAACCAACCATGGGAAGTCAGGTGCTGGTGTAACTGAGTAGCTTTAGCTATCTTAGGATGCATTTGTAGTTCTTTGAAGATACATTTGGGATATAAACATCCTGATTTTGAGCTGGTAACTGAAATGCTACGAGAGATTCTCTAAACAAACGAAAAAGATAAACACAGGTTATTTTGCTAGAAACTCTATCTACAAAGCCTCTTGGGGGCATGATGGTGAGAAAAAAATCATCTGTTCTAGGGGAGGGGGTTAGGAGGAAATATAAGTTCCAGCACTTTTTGGTTTGAGTTGTCAAAACTGATCTCATTCTGTTTGTGAGCCAGTTTATTGAAGTACAGAGGGAATGACAATCACACCCATTGTTCAAATGGAAAAACTAAGAAATATAAAGTATGTAGTTTTTGCAAAGCCATTCAGTTAGTGATGGTGATGAAACAGAGACTTAACCTCTACTTCCTCTGAGTTCAAGGCTTTTCCTCCCTAACCACGTTAACACTGACTTTCTTTTTCTTCCCACTTTCATTTCAGATCAGTGACTGATATGTATTGGTGCTCCAGGCAAATATGAAATATACAATGACACCTGACTCCTTCTAGGATCAAATGAACACATCTTAAAAAGGAAATATGTAGTAAATCTGAAAACTGTACATATTTCATTTTGTACACATGATACTGAAACAGAAAGGAGCTTTCCAAAGCTTGTTATTTTGGCTTGTAATAGCATGTAAACCAGTCTTGTAAATAATGACAGTGTTTACTAGCTTGTACAGAGTGCTGTATACAAAAGGGAACAAGTCCAGGAGATATGATAATAATATGCATATGTATATAATTGTGTGTATTGTTTATTGTTATTTTAACAAGGCTGCTCACTCTCACCAGATTAAATACTAGGAATGACTGAATCCACTGGTCTCTTAAGTTTTCTTTAGATATCATATAACTCTCCACAATGACAAACAAGTGTAATTTTATTGACTAATTTCAGATGATCTAAAAAAGAAAAACACATTATTTTCTCTTATCAGAATATTCCTTATGTTGTTAAAACTCTTTTTAAGTATTTTTTATTGATGATGCTCTTACAGTTTTTCCAATTTTTCTGCCTTTATCCCCCTCCACCCTGCCCCCAACCCTCCCACATATCCCCCTTAGTTCAGGTCCATGGGTTGTACATACAAGTTCTTTGAGTCCTCTGTTTCCTATACCATTTTTGTCTCTCCCCATCTATATTATGCCTACTAACCATGCTTCTTCTTCCCTGTATCTTTCCCCCCGCTATTCCTCCCTTCCCCATCCCCACTGAACTCCCTCTGTGTGATGTCCATTTCTCTGATTCTGTTCCTGTTCTGGCTGTTTGCTTAGTTTTTGTTTTCACTGTTTTTCTTTTCTTTTAGGTTCATTTGTTGATAGTTGTGAGTTTGTTGTCATTTTATTGTTCATATTTTTTATCTTCTTTTTCTTAGATAGGTCCCTTTATTGTTTCATATAATAAGGGCTTAGTGATGATGAACTTGACCTTATCTGAGAAGCACTTTATCTGCCCTTCCATTCTAAATGATAGCTTTGCTGGATAGAGTAATCTTGGATGTAGGTCCTTGCCTTTCATGACTTCAAATATTTCTTTCTAGCCCCTTCTTGCCTGCAAGGTTTCTTTTGAGAAATCAGCTGATAGCCTTATGGGAACTCATTGTTGATAACTGTCACCTTTTCTCTTGACACTTTCAGGGTTTTCTCATTGTCTTTAATCTTGGGATGTGCCTTGGTGTGTTCTTCTTTGGGTCCAACTTCTTTGGGACTCTCTGGACTTCCTGGACTTCCTGGAAGTCTATTTCCTTTGCCAGATTGGGGAAGTTTTCCTTCATTATTTGTTCAAATAAGTTTTCAATTACTTGCTGTTGTTCTTCTCTTTCTGGTACCCCTATAATTTGGATATTGGAACGTTTCAGGTTGTCCCAGAGAATCCTCAGCCTCTCTTCATTTTTTGGGGTCCTTGTTTCTTCAGTCTGATCAGGTTGGATGTTTATTTCTTCCTTTTGTTCCAAATCACTGCTTTGAAGCCTGGTTTCCTTCCTGTCACTGTTGGTTCCCTGAATATTTTGCTTCATTTCATTTTGAGTATCTTTCATTTGTTCTTTCATTTTTCGACCAAGTTCAATCAGTTCTGTGAGCATTTTGATTATCAGGGCTTTAAATTTTCCATTATTTAGGTTGGCCTAATAGGTTGGCCATCTCCTCATCACTTAGTTCTGAGGTTTTGCTGTATTCTTTCATTAGGGCCATGTTTCTTTGTCTTGGTGCAGACGATAACTTGTAAGGGGTTGGGGCCTTGGGTATTCACGCAGGCAGGGTAACCCTCTTTGCTGCCAGAAGCACCTTCAGTGCTGCCTGTGGGGGAGGGGCCAGAGCGGGAACAATGCAGCTTGTCTGCTGTCTTTAGCATGCTTTCCAACAGACTCTTGAGTCAGACTGGAAGTATCTCCGCCCCCACCCCCGCCAGTGGCAGCCCTAGCCTTTGCCCACAGTCAGCTCCAAGTCTCAGTTTTTCCCTTAAGTCAGTCCTTCCTGTGCAGCTCTGTGGATCTCGGCAGTCAGCCCTGCCCCTCAGCCACCTCGCAAGGGTTTTTATGAGTGGCCCCATGGGGTCTGCCTTACCAGCTTGGTTGTTCGGTTGATTTTTTCTTTACTTGCTTGGTTGTCGGGGTTCCACGCCGTTTGATTTTCTGGTGCTTTTGGTTATTTATTGATTTTAGATTGGTTGTTATCCTCCTTTTGGTTGTGTGAGGAAGTGAAGGATTTCTACCTATGCCTCCAGCTTGGCCAGAACTCTCTGTTGTTAAAACTCTTTTAGCAGTAAACACTCCATAGAGGGCAGAGTTAACACTTTAAAGATAATGTCAAAACACAGCTATATACATTAGAGGTCATGCTGATTTAAGGAATGAAAACTAATATGGCCTAAAAATCTAATTTGGTCTAATACACTTTATAAAAAGGGACTACATTTTGAATGCCCTGAAATATTAATAAAATTGATCTTAAAATAAATTATAAAGAATATCTCAATGTATTCTAAATATGAAATGGTAACAATGGCAATCTTTAGACAAAATTAATAACAAGGAGAGAATAAAAACTGAAATTACATTCACTTCCAGTCAAGATGGAGGTGTAGGTACATACACTTTGCCTCCTCACACAACCAAAAGAAGGACAGTAATAATTCAAAAAATAACCATAACTGCCTGAAAAATCAAACTGTATGGAAGTCCAACAACCAAGGAGTTAAAGAAGAAACATCTACCCAGGCAGGTAGGAGGGGCAGAGATGATCGGCCAGGGTGAAGAAGACCAGGAGGTCCCACATTTGCTTGTAGATAAACCAGAAGAAACTACTGGGGAACAAGACAGACCACACAACCCGGGGTTCCACCATGGGGAAATAAAGTCTCAAAACCTCTGGCTGTAAAAACCTGTGGGGGTTGTGGCAGCAGGAAAAACTCCCAGCCTCAGAGGAGAGTGCATTGGAGATACCCACAGGGTCCTAGAATGTAAACAAACCCACCCTCCCAGGAATCAGCACCAGAAGGGCACGATTTGCTTGCAGGTAGCAGGGGAAGTGACTAAAAGCCAGCTAAGAGCCAAGCAAGTGGCACTGTTCCCTCTCTGACCCCTAACCCTCACACAGTGCTACAAAGCAGCAACATGGATTGCCTCACCCTGTTGAATACCTAAGGCTCTACCCCTTACAACTTAATAGGTGTGCCCAGACAAGAAAAATATGGCCCTAATAAAAGAACAGATCAAAGCTCCAAAAATAGAACTATAGAAGTGATGAATAGAAGTGATGAAGAGATAGCCAACCTATCAAATGCCGAGTTCAAAACACTGATAATCAGGATACTCACAGAAATGGTTGAGTATGGTCATAAAATAGAGTAAAAATTGAAAGATGTATAAAGTGAAATAAAGAAAAATGTACAGGGAACCAGCAGTGAAGGGAAGGAAACCAGTATTCAAAGCAATGACTTGGGGCAGAAAAAAAAATAAACGTTCTACCAGAACAGAATGGAAAAACAAGAATTCTAAAAAATGAGAGGCTTAGGAACTTCTGGGACAAATTTAAATGTTCCAACATCTGAATCATAGGGGTGCCAGAAGGAGAAGAGTAAGAGTAAGAAATTGAAAACTTATTTGAACAAATAATGAAGGAAAATTCCCCCAATCTGGCAAAGGAAATAGACTTTCAGGAGGTCTATGAAGCCCAGAGAGTCCCAAAGAAGTTGGGCCCAAGGAAGCACACACCAAGGCACATCATAGTTACATTAGCCAAGATTAAAGATAAGGAGAGAATCTTAAATGCAACAAGAGAAAAGGAGACAGTTACCTACAATGAGTTCCCATAAGGCTATCAGCTAATTTCTCAAATGAAACCTTGCAGGCAAGAAGGGGCTGGAAAGAAGTATTCACAGTCATGAAAGGCAAGGACCTACATCCAAGATTACTCTATCCAGCAAAGCTTTCATTTAGAATGGAAGGGCAGAGAAAGTGCTTCTCAGATAAGGTCAAGTTAAAGGAGTTCATCATCACCAAGCCCTTATTTTATGAAATGTTAAAGGGACTTATCTAAGAAAAAGAAGATGATCAATACTATGAACAGTAAAATGACAACAAACCATCAACAATTGAACCTAAAAAAACAAACAAACTAACTAAGCAAACACCTAGAACAGGAACAAAATTGCAGAAATGGAGATCACATGGAGGGTTATCAGCCTAGAAGGGGAGGGAGGAGAGTAGGGGAAAATGTACAGGGAATAAGAAGCATAAATGGTAGGTACAAAATAGGCAAGGGGATATTAAGAATAGTACAGGAAATGGAGGAGTCAAAGGACTTATATGTATGACCCATGGACATGAATTAAGGCAGGGAAATGCTGGTGGGAGGGGAGAGGGTGCAGGGCAAAGAAGAATAAAGGGGAGAAAAAAATAGGACAACTGTAATAGCCTTATCAATAAAATACATGTTAAAAATACTGGGATTATAGAATTTATAGAAAGTGAAATTTAAAAGGTTTATATTTCAGCATATGAAATATAGGTAAAGTGATGTATGAATATAACTATTTTTATTCAAACAATAGGAATAAACAAATTGAGCATTCATACCAGTAATTTAGGAAGTGGCCAACCATAAAACCTATGGAAATTTGAAGGACTATATTAATAAAGTTGTAACTAAAGATCAGTTAGAAAGGAGAAAATAAGTTAATAAATAAATCTATTTCTCATTTAACAAACTTATACAAAATTAAAAACTAGATTACACATTGAATTGAAAATAGGGAGAAAGTACTTGCTTAAAATATGGGAATGAGGAAATAACTATTGACATAAAAAACATTTTAGCTCAAATCTGTGCAAATAAACTTAAAATTCATATGAAATAAATACTTCCCTTAGCAAATGCAAATTGCTAAACCTACTCACAGAAGATAACACAATAAAATGGCCAAAGAAAGCAATTGTTGACATTCTTAGAAGAGTACCAGGGGCAATGTTTTGATATGAACATACTACTGAAACTTTAAGAATAGATATAAAAATGTTACTTAAACTCACTAAAACATGAATGAAAAGAAACATTTCAATCTTTTAAAAATAATATCAGTATAATGTTACTAAAAGTTGATAAATGTTTTAAAAAATCAGTGTAGACTAATCTCTTATGAATGTCAATGTAAAAATCCCAGGTAAATATAGCCTAGAAATATTTTAAAATAACACTTGACAATGAAAATGTGTTTTACTACAAGAATAAAATGATCTTTCAGAGTTAGATTAATTAATATATTTCACTATTGTCATTTGAAAAAAGGTAAGCTATTTCCATAAGGTTTGTATTTTTAACTACACAATACACTATTATCAAGTATAGACACTGCCCTGTAATAGATGCCTAGGAATTAGTTATCTTATATAACCAAAACTGTGTCCCATTTGACGACTACCTCCTGGTTTTCCCCTCCCCATAGATCTAGACAACCACCATTCCATTCTCAGCTTCCACGCCTTTGACTATTTTGGATTTGTCACATACATGGTGTCATGTAGTGGCTCTCCTCTGTCTCCCTTAGCATACTGTCTCCAGTTCATCCATATTGCTACCAATAGCAGAATTTTCTTCTTTTTAGGGCTGAAATGTTTCATTGTATCTATATATCATATTGTCTTTATCCATCAGTCTGTCCATGGACATTTAGGTCACTTCCATGTGTTGGTTATTGTCAGTAATACTGCAATGAATGTGGGGGTGCAGATAATGCCAAGACTGACATTAATTCTTTTGGATATATACTGAGAAGGAGAATTTCATGATCACATGGTGGTTCTATTTTTAATTTTCTGAGGATTCTCCATACTCTTAACCATAGTGGCTGCACCAATATACATTTTCACCAGCAATGTACAAGGATTCCCTTTTTTTCAAATCCTATTCAACATTTGTTATTTGTTATCTTGATAAAAGTCATACTAACAGGTATGAGGTATGTGGTTTTCATTTGAATTTCCCTATGATTAGTGATAGAGTGCACCTTTTTTTATATCTGTTGGCCATTTGTATGTTTTCTTTATAGAAATGTCTATTCAGTTACTTTTCCCATTTGTAATCTGCTTATTTTTTCCTATTAAGTTATAGTAATTCCTTATATATTTTGGATATTAACCCTTTATCAGATGTATGGTTTGCAAATAATTTTTATTCTGTAGCTTGTGTTTTTATAAAGAAGTTAGTGATATTAAAATTTGAAAGAAGATATTAAAAACTATTACTTTCTACAGAAGATATAATTATATATGTGAAAACCATGTGATGCAATTAAAAATACTAAAAATAGAATTATTTAGTGAGTTTACTCCAAATTAATCTAAACATGCCCTAGTATTCTGATCACAGGTGATACTTAATTATACAATATAATAGGATATAAAATTTATAAAAACAAAAATACACAATGTAGAAATAAATTTATGAAGACATATACAATACATGTATATTAATCAGTAAAAGTGGAGCAATAATATATAGCACCAGATAATAAAACACATCATACAGTGACAGTAAGTAAGAATATAGTCATCTAATGTACCAAGGATACAGTTTAAAGATCCAAAAAGAAGTTAATATGTATTTTTTTTATTTCATAAATAAACTAGAGTAGAGAATAATTTATTCAAAACCATTATTGGAGCAACTCCTAAAACTCTTGGGAAAAAATCCATATTCTTACAAAATCAATTACCTATAAATATTCCTCTTCTGGCATGAAAAAGTAACTAGGTCTGGATATGTGCTTCTGCCAAAAAAAAACCAGCCTTTAAATTAAAACAGATATCTATGCAAATATCTAAATATATATTTAAACCCAAAAATAAAGACAACGTATTTAAAGCAACAAGGGAGAAAATATATATTACACACAGGGGAGCCCCAATAAGGATGATAGCTGATTTTCGGAACCAGGTAGATGAAAAGACAAAAGAATGACATCTGTAACATGTCACAAAGCAGTCGATTGGGAATTTTATATCTGAAATTATTTTTCAAAATTAAGAGTAAAGTAGCCTCACTAATCTTTTTGATTTCTCTGGTATGAATGATGCATGGTTTTTTTTTAAAGCCCATTGTATGATCAAGTGGTCAGATCAATGTTGCCAGAGGATTCTGCTTGTACACATGTTAAAGAAGACATGTTAATATTTTATATTAAGCTAAGCCAAAGGGCAATAATATTTGTCACTGTCTGTCGATGTACTATATATGTTCTCTCCCCCTATGTCCATTCTCCCCCATTTTCAGCCCTCATGTCTGGCCTGGCATCCTGATCTTTAAGGATGGTATCAGCAGGCTCACTCACCTTCAGTTTCTAGCAGAGTTCTACCAATGGGAGGTACTAATAGGAGAGTGGAGGGTGAGAGGGAAGTCACTCTTCATTGCCCCTACTCTCTCCCTCTGAGCTGTGAGCGGCCATGCTGTATTCCTTCATCAAAGGTCTGGCTCCTTGCCCTGGCCAGGTGGCTCAGTTGGTTAAAGCATCATCTTGTACATCAAAAGATTATGGGTTCTATCCCCAGTCTGGTCACATACATAGGTTGTGGGTTTGATCCATGACTGGGGCACATACAGGAGGCAACCAGTCGATGTTTTTCCTTGAGTATCTCTCTCTCTTTTTCTCTCTCTTTCTCTTTTTCTCCCCATCCACACTCTTCTCTCTCTCTTTCTAAAATTAATTTAAAAATATATATATCTTTGGGTGAGGATCAAAAAAAAAAAAATACCAGGCTCCTTTGGTATAGCCATCTCCTACAGTCACAGCCCTCTTCCTGAGACCTGGTGTCTTTCCTACCCTGGTTTTCTCAGAGGACTAAGGGTATTAATTCTTTTCTATTGCTAGCTGCAGAATCTTTCGCTGTCCTTCATAGTTTTCTCTCAACACGGTTTACACCTTTGTCAAGTATTTGTTTAAACTACCCTCAGTATCATATTGATTGCATCATCTGTTTTCTATAAGAACCTGGACTGATAGAGTCAGAGCTCTTATTTGCAAACAATAGGAAGAAACGATGGGAGTTTGAAACAACAGAAAGGGGGAGGGATGAAGAGGCAAAAGGGGGTCAAATACAGGGTGGCAGAGAACATCCGGACTTTGGGAGATGAACACAGCACGCAGTACCCAGATGATATGCTATGGAGTCGTACACTTGGAAAAAAACAGAGTTGTACACTTGAAACTTATATAAAGTTTCTAACCAATGTAATCCCAATTGATTTAGTAAAAATATAAATAAAAAAACAACTAACCAAACCAAACCAACAAAAATACTAAAACAGGAATGACTAAAGCACACTCAATCAGAGTGCTGAAGGCCAGGGACCCTGGCCAGGCAGCAAGAATGATACCAACTGTGCTGCCAACAGTGGGTCCACAAACCCCCCATGCTGCTGTTGCTACGTACATATATACATGCGTGTGCTGCTGACACCACCACTGTGAGACTCTGGACACACTGGCCCAAACCTGGTGAAAATAGATTAAAGATCCTGGCAGTGGTCTGTAAAATTTGTCATTCTGGCAATTCATATAGCTGTCTTTCCAACTTCTAGTTCTTAAAAGAAACACAAGGAAAGGTAATTCTTGTCAAATTTAATGTATTATTCCTCAGACTACTCTCTTGCATGCTCATCAGAAAAGGTTAGTTCAGAAATTCATCATTTATTGTATCTAATTTTAAATCCAGAATCTCTGCATGATATATATTCTTGTTTTATGATAATTGTGTTTGGGAAATATGGGATTTAATATGCAATGATTTTATACATGTTAAAACATTCAAGAATTAAATATGCAAGGAGTTTCCCAGGAAACCCTGTAGAAGAAAATGGGGGAGTTAGGAGAGGTTAGGAGAGATGTCAGAATATGATGGCAGTCTGACCCCGAACCCCCATTCCAGTGAAGGAGAGTGTGAAGGAAGGTTGAATCAGAACATGCTGAGTTGCTGCGTAGTCTAAGGAGAACTGGGCAGTTTCATCGAGGGATCCCGAGCTGAAATTCTGCTCAGAGGAGACCCACGTCTCCTAGGGAAGGACCTACTCTACCGTGGCCACCATATTAAGCAGCTGGCTTGGAACGTCCATGCAGAGCATGGCCTCAGCCCCAGTGCAGGCTTAGATTTCAGGACACACTCTCCTCTGGTTGGGGATCTGTGGGGAGTCGTCTTCTGGCCGCTGCAGTGTTCTGCCTTAATGTTCTGTAACCTCTGGACTATATTGGATAATCAACCACAAACATGCCCTCATATATCAAATAATGGGGCAGAGGATGAAAGAGGAGGAAAGTTGGTTGAAAACGATGGCAATAAAATTTCTCCTACCACAAAATCAAGATAATCTGTGCGCCACTCTGTTTACTGTAGCCTCAGTTAGCCACCCAGTTACCGGGTTTAGGTCATAGAGGACAATGCTATCCTTTGAATATTGAAAATACCATATGATTTCACTTATATGTCAAGTCTAAAGAGCAGTATAAACAAACAAGTAAAAGACTCATAGATACAGAGAACAAACTGATGGTTACCAGAGGGGAGGGGGGTTGGGAGACTAGGTGAAAAAGGTGAAGGGATTAAGAAGTAAAACTTGGTAGTAACAAAATAGTGACAGGGAGTTAAAGTACAGCCTAAGAAATGTTCAGAGCAGCACAATTTACAATAGCCAAGTGCTGGAAGCAACTTAGGTGCCCATCAGTAAATGAATGGATCAAAAAACTATGGTACATTTACACAGTGGAATTCTACGCAGCAGAAGGAAAGAAGGAGTTCCTACCCTTTGAACAGCATGGATGGAGCTGGAAAGTATTATGCTAAGTGAAATAAGCCAGGTGGTGAAAGGCAAATACCATATGATCTCACCTTTAACAGGAACCTAATCAACAAAACAAACAAACAAGCCAAATATAACCAAAACACTGAAAGAGAGAACAGGCTGACAGTGATCAGAGGGGAGAGGGGAGGGAATTTCAGGGGAAAAGGGGAAGGGTTTGCAGGAACAAGTATAAAGGACACATGGACAAAAATAAGGGGTGGGGAGTGGAAACATGAGGGAGGTGGGGAGGGCTAGGGGGTTGATGTGGGATGGGAGTAAAAGGCAGAAAACTGTACTCGAACAACAATTAAAATAAAAAATATATAGTCAATAATAATGTAATAACTATGAATAGTGCATTTGGGTATTAGAAGTATCGGGGGAAGACTTTGTAAGGAATATGAGTGTTTAACCACAAGGCTGTACACCTAAAATGAAGAATACAAAATAATGCTGAATGTCAACTATAATTTAAACATTAAAATAAATTCTATTGCATGGTCTTATACAATCAAAATAACCCCCAGCCAATCAAAATTTTGCTATATTGGTGAATATGAGCCAAGGTCACTTTAATTACAAGTTCATGAGTAATCATAACTATAATGCAGAGTTTAAATAAGCATTCACACTCATCACTATGGTATCCATGTGTCTTAGAGTTTCCAAGGAAATTTCAATTTTTAAATACTAGATTTTGTTGTTTTTATCCTTTTTTTTACTGTCTCTCAATTACCACTTACCACTTTGCTCACTAAAGGAACTGGGATAAATTTTACATTAATCACATTGAGTCTAGGACTCTACTATCACATGTGGATAAAGGCAAATATTTAGATGTAGAAACTAACTTGGGTGTTTATTTTTTAAAGCAGTTTTAGGCTTAAGTCAGTCATACTCTCACAGGGTAGAATCCCTCCTATATTTATGACTCGTAATTTTCCACATACAGAGTTCTAAGAAAAACTGCTAGATGCTCATTAAATTGCTTTGCACAAGGAAAAAATGACATTAGTAGATGAATATATAGATATGTGTATGTGTGGCAAACACCAAAACAAACCAAACAGGCTGATGCCATAGTTCTTGTTTCTGTAACTGGTCCTGAGGGCAGAATGGGTACTTAGCATGAACTTTCTCAACTACTGACGCCACATTCAGACGTTTCCCTGAGGGAAGCGTGCTTCTGATTGCTTTGTATATGTGAAATTCCTGCAGTCTCCCGTTAAAATTTATCTCTGTATAAAACTGTGTGAATGTCTGTGGCGATCCTCTCAGACCCATCAGACTCTTCCTTGCCCTCACTGTGTGCCCTCACCAGCAAGCCCGAATCCCTTGACAGTGAGAATCGGCTCTCCTGAGTAGAACTGTAACCTCTCCAAGCATTCCCCCCGCCCCCCCTTTTTTTTTTCCTGGTTGGAAAACCCTGGCCAGGTGGCAGTCTCAGATTCGTTTTAATAGAATCATTGCTTGTCTGTTTTCTTATGGTAAAAGAGTTCTCTCTTGGCTAGGAGTAGTTTAAGCCAGAAGAGTCCAGTTAAAGGACAGGATTTATTTATTTATGTATGTATTTATTTATTTACTTACATACGTACTTACTTATTTTTAGGGAGGGGAAGGGAGAAAGAAAGAGAAGGAGAGAAACATCAGTGTATGATTGCGTCTCTCATGCCTCCCACTGGGGACCTGACCTGCAACCCAGGCATGCGTGAATCTAACCGGTGACCCTTTGGTTCACAGACCAGCACTCAATCCACTGAGGCACACTAGCCAGGGCATGGAATAAATTATTTTTAAGTATTGTAAATACATATTTATCTAGACTAGTGGGGACTTCCTGTCTTCTAGACTTGTATTCTTATTACAAGAGAAACAGTACCCGATGCCTTGCACACTTCACTGTTGGTGATTTCCTTGGTCAGATCCTATGTATTATTAAATACAGCAGTGGTGAGTAAGATACTCTATAATTACATGGAAAATGATGTTGATGGAGGAATGACATGCAGAAAAGGGGTAACAAATTTTAAAAAATGTCTCTTCTAGTTAAGACAAACCGTACCACTCTCCAGGATGAAAAGGGCCCCATGTAATCACACTTTCCCCTCTGGCTGAGGGGTATAGTACCTGGTATTGGTACTGTACCCCTGACCTGGTACTGGTAGCTGCTATCACAAAAGTAGGCGTTTAGCATAGGCTGAGGCCATTGAAAACATCTGTGATGTTGATTGTCTAACTCTCTTTGCCAGAGAACATCCAGTGACTAGATTCTTCAGGATAACATGAAACAGTGATCTTGAACTCTTAGGTCCCTCTGACTCTTGTGAGGTGGGGCCAACTTCAGGATTTGAGGGTGAGGCCCAGAGAAAGCCATGCCATGAATGAAAAATGAAACAAATCAACATAGAGAATTGGATTACTTCTGGCCTTCTCCAGAAGTAATTCACATAAAAGGATATTTTTTATTTATAGAAGATTGAAGGTGGGGGCACAGAAGTAGCAATAAAATATTTTGTTAATGGACATGGTTTAAAATTCTGTCTCCGCTGCCAGCTATTTGATCTCTGTAAGGTAGCCTTTTCCAGTATCAATTTTCTTAGAGTAAATGAGCAAAACTGCAATTACTATCTTACAGGATTGGTATGAGACACTGCAGATGATTTCTGTAAAGTATTACATTGACCAAAAAGTTCATTTAGTTTTGTGTGTAAGATGGTTTTAGTAGTGCTTAGTTGTCTTTAGCTTCATTCAAAACAGTTTTGTTAGATTGTATTGGGACAGCTGTCATATCAGCATACATTAAAAAAACTTATCAAAAGTGGTGAATATGTGTGCAGCCATTTTAATATTTAAGATGGAAGAACATACACATTTTTGGTGTATTATGTTTTATTATTTTAAGACAGATAAAAATGCAACTGAAATGCAAAAAAATAGATTTGTGCAGTATATTGAGAAAGTGCTGTGACTGATCAAATGTATCAAAAGTGGTTTGTGAGGTTTCTTGGTACTATTGACATTTTGGCCAAATAATTCTATGCTGTGGGGCTGTCTTATGCATTGAAAGATGTTTAGCAGCACCCCTGGCCTCTACCCACTAGAAACTGATAGCAGAAGATAGCCAACATACTCCAAATATCTAAATCAATAAAGTTATTGGTGAAAATGAAAAATGTGTCTTATATTTTACAGAAAAACATAACAGACTTTTTGGCCACCCCAGTACTTAACACAGTACATGATGCATTCTACGGTTTCAATAACGGTGCATGTTATTTTTTTTAAGGAACCATAAGCTCTTTGAAAAATCAAACTAAAGTTTTCACAACTTAAATTTTTTTAAAAAAATCAGAAAGTGTATGGTTTACGTATAATCAGAAGACAACACCCCCCTGAAGAGTACATGCTGTACCTCCAAAGGTGAGAGATAGTTCTATTTGCTGGAAGGGTCCTGGTCACTGGAGATGCGCATCTCATCGTTGACACCCTGGCTCCCCAGGCCTTTCAGTGTAGGACAAAATGTCTCCAAATAAGTAAGTTTCTTGGCATTCCAGAAATATTCCACATGTCACAAATTTTAATTTGAAATACAAACAGATCTGAAAACTGAATTCTGCCTCCCTCTCCCTCTCTCCCTTTGGTAATTTTTCAGGAAATTCATTTGGCTGCAAAATCAGAGCTGTGCTGATGTGAAACTCTTCTTATAGCCATTATCCCCCACCCCCACTTCACCCCCGCCACAGAGCTCATTGAAGGTGTTGGATAACCTACATGAAAAGTACTCCAGCACTGTTTGAAAACCTTAAAACTCTTAAATGATGAAGCATATCTGGTACCAGTGGACTGGGATAAGGGTGCATAGACCCAAAATTACCCAACAGTCTTTTCAGGTGTCCTGACCTTGGGACGTGGTACCCTAGAAAATAGATAAGGGTAGTTTAGACACTGGAAAAGTAAAAGTCCTGTTTAAGCAGTGAATCAGTCTCCCTGGCCAGCTGATAAATTCTTACTTCTGGTTCTGCCAAGCTGAGAGCCCTCACTCAGACATCGCCTTCCTCCGGGACTTTGCACATTGGTCATTCCAACCAGAGTGGTGGTTCCACTGGGCCATGAGTCTATCTCTCCAGCCTTCACCCCCAGGCATTCTCCTCATGGTTTTCCACCTCTCCCAGCATCCAGTTGGTGCCAGCAGCACTGGGAGCTACTGCAGTAACTGAGGGAGTGATGCTGTGTCGGAGATGCTATTGCAGGTACCCTAGCATTGCACCTGCATTAAGGTTAGTTTGGTTTTCTGTGTGTCGGCTTTCTTCTTTTCCCCCTTACTCCAGAAAGCTAGACTACTGTTTTAAAGCAGGGTTTATAGAATTCCAAAGTGTAATGCTGCAAACAAATCTTCTGATTGGTTCTTAGGTGGAGTTTAAAACACTTGTGTGAGCTCACACATCCTTTAAACAAAAGTGAAGTTTTATAGTTCCTTGCAAATGGTCAGGTAATGATTAGAAGAATAAAGCAATAGAGTCACAGTTGTAATAATGAAATAGTTGGCTAGTAGTAGCAGCATCAACAGTAGTGACAAAAACTATAACCCCTGTGGCCACCAGGATGTCAGTTACTGTGTCCTCCGTGCCTGTGTATGTTCCAGCTACTGCTCAGGGTGCTTCACAGATGTTCTTGCTGACAATATTACATACACAACATTAAGCTCATTTTCCTTATGGGAAATGACGTTTTCAGAGTACAAGTAAATTTCCCAAGTTCATGTGGCTACTAGATAATGAAGCCAGGTTCTGAACATAAGTGTATGGGAATAAAGGGATACCCTTCCTGCCATTTTATTGTTTGTTTTGTTCTGGCATGTCCTATGTAACCTTGTCCTGTGTTGCGTGACTTTGTAGGTTGTTTTCCCATGCTTCCCTGTCCGCAGGCCCCACCTCTCCATTGAGCTTCTGAAACGGGGTTCTGAACACAGCAGTTGTTAAATAAATATTTGTTAACTAATGTTCTTATTTTCTATTCATGTAAAACATTTCCCACAGTGTTAGTTATTCTGTCAATTGCCTTGTTTCAGATCTCAAAGTCACTTCATAAATTAAAGCGTAACATTGGGCTGACAGTCTTTGTTCATTCCCCCAGCTCAGAATGGTAGAAAGCACCAGTGAAGTTCTTCAAGAGAAAAAAAAGCAAAGGACGAGATTTGGGCTAAGTAGATAAATACAAAACTCAAAGCTTGCAATAGTCTAGCTAACGAAAGGGAAAAAACAAACAAGTAAATAAAAGATTTGTAAATTAAAATATGCAGCAAGGGACTAGAACAGTTTGATATTCCTTAAAGTGAAAACCCCGTTGGTCTATTATAGCAAAGGAAGAAGGTTAATGTGCATTTTATTCATACCTAGTTTTTAATTAATGCTGAGGAATGAAATTATATTTGCTGAAGAACTCAGAGATCAGGGCCAGTATTTTTGGTTGGGCTATAAAATACATATACACACACATTGAAACTGTCTTTAAAAAGAAAAGATTTTTATCCCTGCCATGGCCCTTTTCAGAGAGCTGTAGCTTTTGAAATTAAAGTCCAACAGATGTTTTAAAGATTGACATTTATTTTTATTTTTGCTTATATGTTTTTAGAGAGGAAGAGGGAGAAACATCGATTTGTTGTTTTACTTATTTATGCATCTATTGGCTGATTCTTGTATGTGCCCTGACCAGGGATCAAACCCACAACTTTGGTGTATTGGGATGACGCTCTAACTAACTGAGCTACCCAGCCAGAGCAAAATTAATTTTTATAGTTGTGTAAATTTTAGTAGCTTGTTGCCTGGTATTTCCTATTCAGGATGAATGGTTAGGGAAGATTTCATGGGACAAATAATAAATGACAGTCTGCAACAGCCAACTTTGATTTAAAAAAGAGAGAGAGAGAGAGAGAAATTTGCTTTGTCTTGTCTGTACAACTTGATCAACATGATGATCCCAAGTAGCTAGGACGTATAAGTTAGACTTGGGCCTGCAAGTTGTCCCATCAGTTCCAACCTCTTCATAAATGAAGGCCACCTCTTCAACAAGTCCTACTTATGATCTGTCTTTATTCAACTCTCAGACAGTCAAGATACAGCAAAATGAAAGAGCCTTCATTATAACAGCTGGACAGTGAAAGAGCTGTGAGTTTTTTATATCCAGTCGAGCCTATACATTGCAAACAAATATTTTTTTCCTACTACATCCTAGGTCTTTGTCTGAAAAAAAAAAAAAACCAGACAATAAACCTTGCTCTTCAACACAACTACCCAGTCTCTCTATTTCACGTGGAGAAGTAGCCAGTGATAGTAATGAAGCCAAAAGCTACTTCTTTGAAGTCAGAGAAAAGTTGGACCTTTTGGTGTCCATGCCTCTACAAACTGTTTACAACATAGAAAGGACCATTTGAACATATTACGAAAATTGAGAGCTATGGTTGAGTGTGAGTAGACACACACAGGTGTGAATGGTTAATTAAACAAGTCCTGTACATTTAATATGCTAACCACGAAATATAGCAATATAAAGAGGTTCACCAAGAAGCAACAGATAATGGACACAAACATACCAGATGTCCTTCCAGGGGCCTCTTCACCTCCAGTATAGCCTCAAAGTGGTTTTTAAAAGACAGCTCAAGACAGGCAGCATTGTATAGAGCTTTGCCCATAGAGGGTCCTCATTATTTATTTATTGAATGCAATAAGTACTGTATTTAACTGGGTGTATTCCATTCTCTGCTACTGTCTTCCTCGTCCATTGGAAAGAGAACAGAGCTGATTGAAATTTATATATATATATATAAATTCAAATGATTCCCTGGGAGGAGACTGAGCAGAGAGGAAGCAGGGCTTTGGGTTGACTATGTCAATTCTGGGACCACTTTTATGACTTTAGGCAACTCACTTAACATTAATTGCCTGGGGCCGAGTTGACAAACCAAGGGTGAACAACTAGATGAAGCCAGAGCTCTTGGATAAATACCTTAATCACATTTTATTTTAAAAAAACATCTATGGGGTGAGAAAACTAAGCTCAGATAGGTTAGGCTTGAGGATGTGCTTTGACTCTTTAGAATATACTACTAATATCTTAGGAAATCACTGTAGTTCACAAAACCTGTTAGCAAAGACAGAAGAAAGTATCATCACTGTCCCTCCGCATATCATATCTTCCTTTCTAAGACACAAGCTGCAACAATGGCCAAAGAAATAAGACTAGTCATGATGAAAGCTGATAGGAATGAAAACTGTGTCATACATGATGACATTTTAGAATGGAGGGTTTCAAGTCACAGTCCCCAATATAAATTTTACATCATGGTGGTAGTCTTGTGCTGTGCTTATAATGTTGACAGTGAGAGCATGCATGGTTACAGACCTAGTGACCTGGCTTCCTATTCCAGCTCTCCCATGAACTTGTGGTGTGACTCTAGGCAAGATTTTTCATTTCCCACTGATTTCCAGAATGATCTATTCTCCTTCAAATCCTGAAAAATTCAAAGATGCAAATGCACACAAATGCACCTAAAGCATAAAATCTTTGCAAGTGCTGGACCATCCAAATGCACAAGAACCTTGTCAAGAATAGGTGATGTGTTTTAGACCAGTGGTTTAAAATGGAGATGATTTCCATCTCCTACCCCCTTCCCAGGTTGGGGATAATTTTGACTGTCAAACTGACAGGGGAATAGGTGTTATCTGCTTCTAGAATCTAGTAGGTAGAGCACGAGAAAGCTGCTGCACGTTCTAAAGTATACCAAGAAACCCCCACAATCAAGAATCATACAGCCTACAATATCAAGAGTTATGAGGTTGAAAAACCCTGGTGTATACAAAATTTTAAATAGGCTAGAAAAAAATAAGAGGGAACTCTTACAGTGAGACCTACCTCACTCTCTTCTACTTTCCAAGTCCCTTGTAAGGTAAATGAAAACTGTATCAAGATTTCAGAGGCTAACACATTCGGTGTCAGAACAGTTCAAGTCCGTTAAGTGCCTAAAATAATTTCAGAGCAACCTAGATAAACATTTCCTCATCAGCCAGGGAGTTTGGGAGTTTCTAAAATCACCTTTCCTAAGAAGCTCAGCAGTCCCCTAGCCTCTGACTCCTAGGTTTCCGTAGTAAACAGAGCATCTTGGAAGTCCTTTGGACATGATTTATTTCTCATTTTTGGCTGACTGTCCACATGCCCACTCTCAGGGCATTTTTCATCTTATTTGGAAGTATATAAGGAGCAGTGTCTCAGCTCTGCTGAATGTCTCACAAGTACTGGCTGTCTACCGCCACCCCAGACCCACTAAGTGGGGAGATGAGAAGCACAATGGTGTGTGGGGGGGCATGGTTAATTACTCTGTTGTGGTGTGCTTTCTCTAGCTGAGTCCCAGTGCCACAACAACTCATTATTTTCAGGAGAAATAATGGAGTTGCCAATTAATTCAGCTGAATTCCTGACTTGAGCTGCCTTTTCTGTGTACAGCAATTAGCTGGCACCCTTTGCTGCTGGGAGGGGGCGAATGCACTCTGTGGGTCGTCATGCTCTGTATATGACTCAGCAGCAACCTCGGTGTCCCTGGGACATCACTGTCAGAGGCGGCGCTGAGCTGAGCTCTCCAACAGAAAGGGTGGAGATGAGGAGGAGAAAGATGTGGGGACAGATGGAGAGACCTTTTCCTAAGGGATTTCCTCTTCCTGAGGGGGATTTCCATCTTTTTAGACTGCCCATTGCACAAAACTAAATTTCTTGCCTAGAGCTGAGAAGCTTGAGAAATTGGTTAGAGCATGTTTTGGACAGGTTGAGATCTAAAGTTGAGGAAATTAGTGTGGGCTGTGCCTAGAAATGCAAGGAACAAGGAATTTATGATTTTGGGAGACTTATTCTCAAATGTTTGTACACTTAAGGATTACCCAAGGGACTTTAAAGCACTAAATACCTAACCCCAGTCACAGGGATTGTGATTTAATTGGCCTGGGGGTAAGATTAATTATCTATCTTTTAAATATTTCCTAGGTGATTCCAGTGTGCAGCTAGACTTGAGGGTCACTGGAACAGTGTTGGCCCTGACAAGAACATGGGCATCACCTAGGAACTTGTTAGAGAAAAAAACAAAACAAAACACTTACTGGTTTCTACGCTAGACCTGCTGATCTAGAAACCCTAGAGGCTGGACCCAGCAATGTGTTTTATCAAACCTACCAGGTTACCCTGAAGCACATTAAAGTTTGAGAGGCACTGCATTATATAATTGCTTTGTTTCCTTGTCTTCCTCTACTCTCCTATTTAAAAATATTTGTACTGGTGGAGTCCTGGTCTTGGCTTTTTTTAAGAGATGCTCCCCAGGGTTGAAACTTATTTCTCTAACCTTCACCATTGGGATAATGCAAATTATACCTTTACATTAAAACCGGTCTCCTATTTGAGCCAATCCTATGCCCCCATCTTGCTTAAAGTGAATAATAATGATAATAATTAGTTACTAAATATTGATTGCAAGTGCTCATCACTTTCAGTGACAACTTCATCCCACCTGTATACAAGAGTCTCATCAAACGACATCCTTCACCTTTCCTGATGGCTAGTTACTTGGGAGGAGACACGATTATTACAGGTACAAACCTGAGTATTTAGCTATTCACTAACGGTCAAAGCTCACTCTTATTTGGAGGCCTCAGGGAGTTACAGTAGCCTTTTTTTGGGGATCCATAATAAAAAAAATACCCTAGAAAACATACCACTCATAAGCCCATGTGCTGCGGCTGACTGGAAAGAAAACAGCATGAGCTCTGGATGCTGAGGGAGCTTTCCTGAAAAGCAGAAGAGCATAAAGTAAAAATTGAATGAAAATGTCTCTCTTTCTCTCCAATGAGCATGACTACTACAATAATAATGCTAGTGGCTGTCGAGACTTAAACTTGAGACTCTCCAGGGGAGCTTTCATGGCAAGGACTAGAGTGAATATGTTCCCTGTCATTGGCTGGGGGTCAGTAAGGTAATATGAGGGCACATCCTCCTTGGCTTGAGATTTTGAAAAGCAAGGGGAGCTAAAACCCTGGTACTTGGCTGAGTTGAGTAATGAGGATTGTCCTGCTTAAGATGGTAATATTCCACCCCTGGGGTTCTGGTAGAGAAAACGTGAGGCTCCAGGGATCAGTGACTACAACCTAGGAGGGTCCTAATGATGGCCATGTAGGGGGGCTTCATTCATGAACGGTCACTTGGGGAAGCATGGGCAGGCCGCATTGCGTGTTTACTGGACCCCTGCCACCAGATTGCAGAGGTCTGATTTCTGACAACAGATTAAACAGAACTCAAGTTCAAACAAAACAATGTGTGAGTTTGTTTTCTGATATTAAACTTTGATGAGAACAGATGGGTGAGCGTGCTCTCTCAGAGGAACTCGTTCAGGCTGAGGGCTTTCTTCAGGCAGCAGGTGTAGGCACTTCAAGAGCCCCTGGTGTCCTTTGGGAGAATGGAAGCCAAAGCAAGAATCTAACAGGGAGAATTGTGCCATGCATTAGCCCCTGAGCTAGATATTTGGAACCGTTCTACTGATGAGTGAGGAAAAAGAAAACCCACGTTTATTTCCATATTACATAGATAGAACATGTAGCTCTGGGTCTCCTTCATTCATTGATTCTTAGAATCTGTCAGTGGATGTTTGAGCCGTACTTCTAAACTTGCTTATACAGTTGCAGGCTTACGCGTCCCGCGTACAGTCCGAAGTTATAAGGTACATCAAAGAACAAAGAAGGAAGGAAATTCTAGTGGGTTAGACATGGCTTTATAAAGTATGAGCACTGTACACACGCACACAGAAAACATCTCTTTGAATCCTGGCTTCATAATTTACAAGCTTGGCTATTGGCTAATATTTAGACTTCTGTTAGTTTTAGTTTCCTCATCTATAAAGTTGGAGTGTTTTAAGATTTAAGTAAACTAATGTCTCTAAAGCAGTCAACCTGTGCCTATTAGAAAATGTATAAATGCTGTTGAAGGTGATAAAATTTGGGGAATAATTTTGGGAAGATTAAATTAGATACCTCCAATCATTAAGCATTCACCAGGAGTTAAGATAACCCATTTTATTTATATTAACGTAAATGACATAAATGACACATATCTACTGAGAATACAATAATCTTGATTAGCATAGCTATATTTTAATAACTGGTATACTTTCAAGGATTTAGGTGTGTTGACCTGGTTAAATTATCTGAAACTTAAATCAAATTCAAATGCTGATATACCATAATTAATCTACAATACATACAGAGAACAATTTGCAGAAGAAATATACACAAGCTCACTTTTGGAATAACAAGTCACTCTTTGCTACATATGGTAAGCTATTTCTGGAAATCTATTTTTAATTTGTCACTTGAAATTTTTGCTGCTGCTTGTATTAAATAATGTATTAATTCACACACTGACCTATGAAGAAAAAGCTGATATTAACTACTATTCTAGAATGTACACTTGCAGTCACCCTAATTGGCACTGTTGACTAATTCTGTCCAATTTCACTGAACTTGTACAAAGGTGCAATGCACTGGGGTATAAAAGAATTGTAAGACATGGCCCTTTTCCAAAATAAATGGACTTTCTAAGAAGCATACACTTAAGATACAAGGCAGAATGGGATTAGAACTGTAGAAGTATAGAGAGTTTGGGAAATTAAAAGAAAGAAAAAAATGTCTTCAACCTGGAAGATTAAAAACTACAAAATAGAAGATAAGGAGTTTTAAGGGGCTTTGAAAGAAGAGAAGGGGTTATTCCTGTGGAGATGGGAGTTTATTAGAAATTCTCGTGTAGGGAGTATCAGAGGGGTAGAAGTGAGAAAGGCCAATCATATATTTTAATAAAAAAATTCCAGTTTGCTGAATAGAGAGACTGCATTTCTAACCTTCCAAGATGAGCTTAGATTATGAAGCATGTGATGATCCAAAGTGTGTTTCCCTAAAGCCAGCAATGGATGAGAAAACTTAATGATGTAAGTTGGAGAATAATCAAAGCTTCGCAGTAAGAAAATAGACATAGAAGCTAGGGATAGGATGTCTTGATAGTCAAGTGTGTAGTATTTCAGGAAAGGGTCAAAGCTAAGGGAATAATAGGAATAATATGGGGAACAGATTCTAGAAATAAAAGCAGTATGTTTTGGTTATGAGTTCAGGATTCAGACAGACAAGAGTAAGTGAGAGATAAGATACACCTTTCAGGTTTTATTAATGATCTTTTCTTCCTCACTCATCCTTGTGGTCAGGAAGAGGAGGATATGTGAAGATGGGGAGATGCATGCCAATGTCCTTCTGGGTACATGCAGGGGTCCCAGCAGAAACTGGCTACATCAATGTGAAGTTTAAGAAAGGGTTGGCAGCTCTACGGATCTACACTTAGGATGTTGCAATAGAGCATCGCAAAAGCCAGAGAGGCTTCATCTCCAAAATACAGCATCAGGGGCTGTGGAGGAAGGGGCTCTCAAGCAAAGGTCAAGTGAGTAATATTCAATGCTGAAGAGTGAGGGAAGATATGAAGGCAACAGATAAATACATGTAAAAATAATGACACTATGATAGTGCCACCAATCAAAAAAGTGACCAACAGAGGATCCTTTATTTTGAGTAAATATTGGGAGACAGGGAGCAGATGAAATCAGATTGAAAGGCAGTATCAGATTGAAGTGTGGGTGTGGGGAACACGCTATGCTTCAAGTCAGCTGTTGATATAGAGAGCAGAGGCAGGCTTTGGACCATGCTCAGGGTGACTCCTTGTAAATGGTTTTCAAAACACTTGAGGTAGTTGGATGTGCCCTGTTCTGCCTACCCGCTGTGTTCACATACAGAGGAACCCGGCCCTTTGAGAGAAACTTTTAGCATAAAGAAATTGCCAAAGAAATGGATGAGTTTTCTGGAGAAGAGTCTGAGTGTGGGTGATAAAGTGTCAGAGAGCACAAAATTTGGACCTTTGTATGAAGTCCTGGGGAGGAGAAAATGATAGGCAAAGGAGGGGGTTGGTAACTCATCATTCGGAGTCAATTATTTCTTACTCTAGAATTTGTGGCATCTGCTGGCCTTTCTTTTCTACCCCAAGTACCCTACAGAGAAGTCTTGCTGTGCTCAGTCATAAAATAACTGATCAGACTTCCCATTCATTTCATGAAATCAAATCAGCAAGGCCAATGTAACAAAAAAAGAAGTAGTAATGAGAGAGAATGACAAAGATGGTGGGAGAATGAAGATGAGGTGACCACATGCGGAGGGAGGGGGTGGTTTGTGGGGCTGAAGCAGCTGCGGTTGGGATTGGGGAAGCAGTCGTCACAGTATGGTGCTCACGCTATAACATGCATCAGAGTCACCTGTGTGGTTTGTTGAAACGGCTGTTCCTGGGACCCACACTCAGAGTACCTGATTCAGTGGGTCTCAGGACCTGAGAATTTGCTTTTCTCAGGGACCAACTTTAAGTAGCAAGGATCTAGGATATTGGGAAGTTGTAAGGCTTGAAGGAGACCTGTGTGAGCGAGAAGCAGGAGTTGCTGATTTAAGGAGCTGGTGAAAAGGTGGCGGGAGAGACAAAGGGGCTGGTTAAAGGGAAAGACCAGGCAGCCCCTTGAACATTGTGTCAGTTTCCTATTGCTGCTGTAACAAATCACCAACACTGAATGGCTTATAAACAACACAAATTGATTTCCTTACTGTTCTAGAGGTCAGAAGTTTAAAATCAGTTTCGCTGGACTAACATCAAGGTTTCAGCAGGACGGGCTCTCCCTAAAGGATCTGACAAGAGATTTTATTTCCTTGCCCTTTTCAGCATCTGGTGACCAGCTAGAGTATTCCTTGGTTTGTTGTCATTACTTCCACCTGAAAACGCATCACTTAATCTCTGCTCCCAACATCATATGTCCTTCTGTGTCCTTCTGATCTGACTCCTCCTGTGTTTCTCTTGGAAGGACTGCTGTGATTACACTGGTCTCACCAGGATAATCCAGGCTAATCTCTCCAGCTCAAGATCCTTAACTCAATCACATCTGCAAAGTCCCTTTTCCCTGTAAGGCAATATTCACAGGTTCCAAGATTAGAACATAGACATTTTGGGGGGGTTATTATTTAGCCTACAGCTAACAGGTTCAGTAAATGACCTTTTCTTTGTAGAGCCCTCTGGTTCTATGTTGCCACCCTGTATTGAGAAGCGGAACAAAAGCATGGCAAGCTCAGTACATCTGGAAGTCATCTAGTTCTGTCTCCACCTTACCTGAAGGCATGTCTGTTTCTCAGCTGTCAAAGCACCATTTCTAAATTTCAAAGTAGTAGTATCCATACACTTTTAAGGTGATTCCAAACTCAATGCAACTTAAGTAGTTGAGAGCTTGCTTTAGGAAGAGGTTTTTCTCTTCTAAATGAAGGGTAGATGATGAAACACACAAGTAACTGTCTTTGATGGACTTTATTGTTTCAAAGCCTACTTCAATGTCTTTGGTTGTATTTTGCTTGCTTGTTTGTTTTGTTGATAAGTTTCCTGTTAAAAGTGAGATCATATGGTATTTGTTTTTCACCACCTGGCTTGCTTTGCTTAGCATAATGCTTTCCAGTTCCATTTATGCTGTTGAAAAGGGTAGGAGCTCCTTTTTTCTTTCTGCTGCATAGAATTCCATTGTGTAACCAAAGACACTGAAATTGAGAATAGGCTGACAGTGATCAGAGGGGAGAGGGGAGGGAATTTCAGGGGGAAAAGGTGAAGGGTTTGCAGGAACAATGGTAAAGGATACATGGGCAATAATAAGAGGGCGTGGAAACAGGGGAGGGAGGTGGGGGAGGGCTGGAGTGTTCTGCTGGGGTAGGGGAAAAAGGCAGAAAACTATACTTGAACAACAATAAAAAATAAAATAAAAACACAAAAGTAAAAATAAAACCTAGTTCAAAAACTGCCATACCTACATCTAATGACAGTGAAAAAGAGACATGCCCAGAAGAGAATGCCGAAGGGTTTGGAAATTCCTCAGGGATAATTATTGAATTCATTAGGGCAAGAGTGACAAACTCAACCAGTGGTCACCAATTCTCCTCCTTACTGGATCATGATGTTCTGAAAAATTTGTCTCATGTACACACCTTAGACTGGCATCTCTCATCTGAGATAAGTCATTGGCCATGAGATACTTGCATGCCACTTTTCTTCCCTCCTCAGTACATCCTGACTTGTTCTTACTTCTCATGAACCCACTCCCTGACATTCTAGGTAACAGATCCTTCTCTGTACAGTCCTATTATTTCTAGTTTGCTCTTCCCTAAAAGAAGATGGCAGAGTGCCTGGATAAATGTTCTATGACACAATTTCACATGGAGAATATCTGACTCTTTGCTCTGCTGGATGCTAACAAACAGCTCCTCCGAGAGGCTCCGAGTGGGTAGGAATGAGAGCTCTGTAGTGGTGGACCACCCCATTTGAATGCTCACCCATCTCTTGCTAGCAATGTCAGTTTAGGCAAATAATAACTTTACTTTTGGCGGGGGGAGCTCATTCCCTCTTACATAAAATGGAAATAATCTCCATAGTTAGTTGAAAGGGTTATTCCATGGATCAAAAGAGATAAACCATAAAAGCTGAAATATATCAGGTGCTCAACAAATACTGGATCTTTTTTTTTTATTTTTTTGAGGTTGAATGCATTTTATTTAAAAAAAATTGTATTGTTGTTCAATTACAGTTGTTCCCATTTTACCCCATTATTCTCCCCTGCTCTACCCATCCCCCACCTCCCACATTCAATTCGACCCATCCTGTTGGCTTTGTCCATGGGTCCTTTATACATGTTCCTTGATCTGACCCTTCCCCTTCTTTCCCCTGTTATCCCTCTCCCCTCCCCTCTGGTCACCGTCAGTTTGTTTCTTTATTTCCATGTCTCTGGTTCTATTTTGCACACTTGTTTGTATTGTTGATGAGGTTCCACTTATCTACTGGCTCTTTTAAATTTTGAAGCTGGGAGTATCATCTGTTTAATATCCTTATACCACCATAACTGGCACACTGTGTAAGGGACTTATTCTGTGATCATAACCATAGCACTGTAGTCATTGTAACCCTTGATTCATTTTACCAAAGAG
Organism: Phyllostomus discolor; assembly: GCF_004126475.2. NCBI lineage: Eukaryota > Metazoa > Chordata > Mammalia > Chiroptera > Phyllostomidae > Phyllostomus > Phyllostomus discolor. The sequence goes on from NC_040907.2 coordinate 157,277,600, forward strand.
CACATTTAACATTTTAAAATATTGCTTAGCTTCCCCAAACAAGTTATCTAAGAGATAGTTGCCATCATTTAAAATGTGATAAGCTCACACCATATCTATGTACTTTTTTTCAGAATGATAAAATAGTCTTTGTAAAATAATATATAATCCTTATTTGCTTTTTCTCACATGTAAAAAAATAGGTATATACTACACTCTCCTACATGAGAAATATATTTCACCACAATAATATAAAGATACAGAGAATCTGGAAGGCAAATTTAGTATTCAAATACTGGCTGTCATCCAAGACTATCAGAGCACACCATAATTGCTTGATTTTTTTTGTTATCTTTAAGTTATGACAATATTTCATTGCCTAAAATGAAACTTTTTAAGATTGGTCTTAACAGAATCAATAAGAAAATAATAAGATATGATTTTCTCTTTTTTCCTGACAAGAAAATTGAATGTACGTATGATGAAGTTATCTAACCAAATAAGATAAAAACTTTGAGTGTATCAGTGCACCCCTAAAATAAAAAAAAAGGCAGGTATTATCAATATGAATAGAATGAAAAATTGATTTAAATGATGAATTTGACAAATTTTCTTTCTCCTAATTCATTTGTAGCTAAATATAACCTCTTTATTAAGCTTATGACATGCTTCCCCTAGACCTTTCCAGTGTCAGCTCACGTGACCTACAAAAGGATTTAGCTAGACTTTCATTTCATGCAGCTTACATGGTGGGGAAATTTTTATTTTAAAAAAGCATTTGGTGTTGTTTGAGTCCATTTTGTGGTTTCTAATGAATACCCCAGTGGTCCGATATCTTAAATTAGCACACTCATGCCTAGCTTTGTTTTCTGAAATTGAACTAATCTGGAATCAAAAGAAAACTGAAGTAGAGCTTTTCCCAATTAAATAACACCAGGAATCCATGCCACATTTTGGGAAGGAAAACCTCACGTTATAATTCTTATCAAATCAATAAACTTGACAGACAGGCACAGGGGTTTTATAAGTTATTCTCCCCCAAGTGTTGGTGTCATTTAATTAGCACATGCTCTATTTCAGTTTTCCTTTGATTCCAGATTGGTTCAATTTCAGGAAGTAACCTAAACTTGGGGCTTTATGATCTGACATCACCATATCATTTTCTTCCTGCACCCATTTTCCTTATTTTATATCCTTGTCTCAGGTTGAAGGGAAAAGTGCTACCATGTGAATCTATACTCCTCATATTAGAGAGAACCACAAACACATAAAATAATCATTCAGGATATGGGTGACTCAATGTGTTACTCAACCCAGTGGGCGTTGCACCTAATAGAGAATCAACAGAAGACAGTGCTTGCCCCAAAATTATGCACAAGAGAGGTTAGATTTTAGGCATTGGGTTCAAGACAAAGTGGTGTAATAGAAAATTTAAAGGAATCAGGTCATATCTTACGTCTATCTAGTCCTAGCTTATCTCTTACTGGCTGTTTTTCTAGGACAATTTAATCTTAACATCCTATGCTAGTCAGTGCAGGAAAGACTAAGAGATAAGTGTTTTTTATTTTTAAGGAAATTGCAATGAAGAGATTTGCAGAAGGAAGCTTTGTTGATAAGGAAAGGCAAGATGTATATAAGCTAGAAGAAGAATGCAGAATAAGAGTTGTGGAACAAAGTTAAATTATGATAAATTAGTAGCTGATAGAAGAGAGTGCATTCTAGGTAGACAAAAATATGAATGAAGTATTATGATTAGAATGAAGCTGAAAGATTTTAGGGGCAGTAAAGGTTTAACATAGACTGGGGTATTGGGGATGCATACTGAGTTATGGAGAAATCAAGCTATCTAGGTGTCTGTAACAGCAATGATATGATAGCCAGTCCCCTTAGGTGACAACCCAGGTGTGGGGGAATTTTGACCCACCTGAGACCTTAAGTGTGGTTCTCCAGGAAGCTCTCACCTATCGAGTTGACTTCTTCTGGAAGAGAATTGACCATTCTGAGGTTTTAAGTAGGATAAACACAGATTGGGAGTGTTTATTGTCATTGCTGAATGTCTTCTTGAACAATTATAGCTGCTTCCAATATTGTTTTTCAGCATCTCACTGGTACTTTCCCCCTGTGGGGCAGGCTGGTTAGTGTTTTAGGGCCGGCGGGAAGTAGATTCTGAGGCTGTAATTGCTGGTCAGGCGATTTATTTAAGGAAGTGCTCCTCAGGAAAACCAGGGAAAGATTAGAGAAACAAAGACAAGGAAAGGGAAGGAGCCAAGCTAGAAAACAATTTCAGGCAAAGAACCAGCCTTAGTCAGACCCTGCAGAGGACCTCTGAGGTGTGTGATTACACCTGAGTTTATTCTGAATTCATCGAGGCAAGGAAAATAGGTTTTAATTTGCTTGTACTAATTAGTCATTGGCTAATAAGGAGTGCCCTAGGAAGGGAGTAAGAAAGTAAGCTTCAGGTACTTCTAGCTCTTTGTACTGGCAGGCAAAGCAGCCCTTCTCTGAAAAGGAGCTGGAGGTAGTACACAACACGGAAGCCAGGGGATGGGTGCCCAGAAAAGCTGTGATTATCTGGATGAGCACCAATAGTAAATGTTTATGTGGGGCCCTGGTTGTGTAAGAATGTTATTTTTTGCCCTCCTTTCATATTGGCCTGATCTTGGACTTTTATCCCCATTACTTCTGAGAATCTGAGAGAGGGTTTGGAGGCTCCCAGATTTCTAAGATATCTATTGAATACCTCTTTCACACCACCAGTGAGAAGTGTTTGGATTTAATCCTGCATTGCAGAAAATAATGAGGTCTTTAAAGCCTATAAATTACATTTGTCAGCAGCAGAGAAAACAAATGGAGTTTCTGGTTCTTTGGCGGCAATGATGAATGGTAACATTGAGCTTTTGCTATTAGAAGCTTGTGTGGATCGAGGAGCTTGTTTATTGACTCCTAAGGAGTAAAAAACAAAGCAAAACAAAACTATGAATCCAAACCATTTTAGTTGTTGGTGGCCAAGCTTGTGTACAACTGGGAGGAAGATTGTCCTACAGATTGGGAAGTTCTGTATGGCTGACCTCCCTCCTATGACAAGAGAAAATGCTGCCAGGGCACTAGTTTTGAGTGGAATGTGGGCAAAAAGGTATTGATGGGACAACTCATTAACTAAGATTTACACAATGCTCATAGGTATTAATAGGGTTGATGCTATCTGTTCAGAACATCGATTTCTGACTAAAATTCATGATGTGAACCCCTTTAGCTTCTAACTCCACATTTTGGTTGAGACTCAAAATTTCAAAGTTTAACGTGAAATGTAATTGACTAAAAAATGATTCTAGAGGTACAGAGTGCGGAGGCTGAGAAGAAAATCTGGCTCTGTCCTAACAGCTGCCAGTTGGGTCCTCAAACCAATCTGGGCTGTGTTTGCATCCTTGGGGAATGCAGTGCACGGGAAAGCCCTGGGTGCTCAGGGAGGTGGTTCAGATACCAGCCTAGGGACATGGGGAAGTGGATCATTATGCTGTGCATTTGAAAGTGGCTGAAAATAGAACTCCCCACCGCCTAGTCCTGCTCTCACAGCAGTCATTAAGTGCTGTTAAAGCAGAAAGATACAGAGGTTGAGATTAACCAAGCATATATTCCATCCCCCCCACCTTCTCTCCCATCCGGAGGAAGGAATTTATAGCAAATGATGGTATTTAGGCAAATGTGTGTCTGCAAGTTTTCAATCAAAGCTGATTTGCATACTCTAATATCATTAGTAGGAACTGCATTAGCCAAATACAATATATGGAAAGGAGAAAGAGAACAAAAGAAGCAAAACAAAAAGAAACACTCAGCCAGCATCTCAGCTTGCCTCTTTAGCAATACACAAGGGATGAGCAGAGTAAACTGACTCTTATGGTACACACTCTCCTGGATTTAATGCTCATAGAAATGGCGAAATCCATTCATTGTCACTGTTTGATATGGTTCAGGGGAAAAGCCTTACTGAATTCAAATTTCTACACAATTCAGTTACTGTCTCACCATCCAGAAATCCACATTTGTATTCATAAGTTAGAAACATTATTGTGAAATGCAGGAAGTCTCTAGACTCTATGGGCTCAATGAAGAAAAAACAATACATACCCCTTTGAATTAATAAAAGGGCATGCTAAAGGTATCTTAAAAGTGCTTTTAGCTTCCACATAATTTCTTATGACCCTGTTCACTCCCTGGAGAGAAAACTATTTATGTGTCAAGCATTTAACCCTACCATGGGGAAGGGACAGTGCTACATTCTTTGGAGACCGCAGACATGTATGAAGCTTGTCTCCGTGTCCCTAGTGGACATTCCTTGAGGGGGGAATCCAGATAGATACAGAAATCATTGCCCTAACAGGCATCCTTGTAAACCCTGACCATGCTGTTGGAAGAGCAATCATGTATACAGGAACTGAGTGGCTGGGAAAGACAGCATCAGTTAAAATGGGCAAAATGCTGAATGTCGCCTCCGTGAATCCCAAATAAACAAAGCTGGCCAAAATCACATGGCAGGCCCAACAAGCCAATAAATGAGCCCCTCTACCAATGAACATTTTAAAAGTTTTTATAAGTTCGAAAAGGTGATTTTTTAAAATTAAAATAATACGCAAAAAGCATTGTAAAGAGAAATATAGTCCCTCTCAATAATTCACAGCTATTGGCCAAAGAAGGCTCTAAAAAATGGATCAAGACAATGCTGCTTTCATGCCACTGTTGTTTTAGCTTCAGTTTCATTTCATGATTTTTATGAAATAAACTTCTTGGGAGGCATAATAATGACAATGATATCTAAGATTCATTCACTGCCTATTATGGCCCAGACTTTATGCTAAGTGAATTAAATTATTTTTTTTAAACTTAACCACCTTATAAATTGGGGCTCTAAATTGTCTCCTTTAAATAAAGAGCCTAACATATAGGAATTATAATAAATCAATGATTCCCCACAAAAACATTTAAGCCATATATAAGCTGTGACTATGGATACACATGGAAGTTGCAAAAAATACTAAATATATAAATATTTGTGCAATAAAAATGAGTTTCATTTCTTTATACTGTGCTGGAAGTTTGGTTAATTTAGTTTAGTACTCCTTAAATGTAGTTTATCTGAACTTTACTCAGATTTAGGTTGGAGAATTCCCCCCAAACCAGATTTTTATCATTCATAAATTAGTACAACTGACATTTTAGTGTCAGTCTTAGTTCTGGTTTTTCTTTTTTTCAGTGTAGCTTCAGCTGGCAGTTATAATAATCTTAAATTCTTAAAGGCAGAAATATTTTTGTTATAATTTGACCCTAATGTTGTTAAAAAGGAGAGGGACATTTAAACATTTTCCACAAATAAACAGTCATCAGCTAACATTCCAACATATGAGGATCTGACACTGAGCTTTTAACAACCTAACATGTTCTTAGGGAAATTTCACTGTCTCTCAGATCTTGGATAATAGAAAATACACTTTGCGGATCACAGTATTATGCCTTCTACCTTATAAGACTTTCCTTTTTCAACTCAACCTGTAAACTTGAGCTAGATAGTATTTAAAAGCAAACATTAAATTGTCCTTTAATCCCCTTTAACAACCAATCTTCTATAGATTATTATTAACGTAAAAGGAAACTAAGGCTTAAAGATCTCCAGGTTCACAGTGGCAATAAGTGGAGAAGCCAAAATTCAATCTTGGCTCCATTGAACTCTACCTTCTGTCCTTCCCTGGTCAATTGCAGCCCTGAGTTTCACTGTTAATATCATGATGACTCCATAGGCTGTGGATCTCAGCATGTGCACATGTCTGCTCATATACATGCATAAAAAAATGAGACACTGCTAGAAGGCAACATGACATTTTAGAGAAATGCTGGCATTTTAGAGAAACATAGAGAACAGAGACTGGAACTAGGCACCAGTCCCTGCCATTTGATCTTGACTAAATCAGGACATTCTGTGAACCCGGTAACAGGCAGCCCCATCCCTGGGCTGTTTCGCAGGCTTGTGAAGTAGGATGAACTCACACTAGTCTGTTTAGGTTCATCACAGCACTTCTCATTCTGGTGTTTTCTTGTGTATGTTCACTGATGTATGTCTCTACCTCCCAACCACTTCTACCTAGAATTTAAGCTTCCAGAAAGCATGTACCTTGTTCAAAAAGTTTACTGCTACTGTACCCCAGAACCTAAAACAGTATTTGGAAAAAAAGAGGACATTCCTAGGTTGAGTGAAGGGAAGAGAGAAGAAATGAATTTCAAAGTCTCTGCACAATTCAAGGGCTCTTTCATTACCAGGGATTGTTTTGATTATCCTCATCATTACCTTCAATGCAGTTATTAATTGGTCTTTATCTCCATGATAGAGTTGGGCTTTGGCTTGACTTGGTACCTTGTCCTTTATTTTAACTCATGGTATTTGGCAGCTTTAGATTATGGACTTTTAAAAAAACAATCCAGGAAACACAGATTCACATACAGACAAAAAGATACCTGAGACAACTAAATATTGAAACTCACCACTATCAAGAACCAGACATGCTCTTTTGGGCATACTTGTTATCTGGGATATATTAGACATGAAATGGCAAGAAGTTTGGTAGGTTTTGCTCTTTATTGACTTATTTATTTATGTAACTGACTGTTTTTCCTGAGATGGAAGCGCAGTTTTGTTATGGACGCTGAGATTCCCCCAGGTAGCCTATGAGCAGAGAGCTTAACCCGTGAGAAAGGGAGAGACGAAGGAAGCCTTGCTTTCCCTTTTGATGGCTCATTTGTTTCCATTGCCTCCTGAAATTGTGTTAGAGCACTTATAAAGGAATTAGTTCACTGGGCTTCTAGGGCCATCCTGGCTCCATCCTTTTTATCATGCAGTTTCTGCCTGAGACCAAACAGTCTGGAACTGGTTTAATAGAACGCTATTAAGAATGATTACTATTTGACTTCCTCATTTTCTAGAAACCTCAAAGCGTAAGCATACAGATTTTATTTAGATAAGGATTCTAACCAACAATGGAGTTTTATTATTGTACAGTCCCTGATGGAAAAATGGCCACATGGATGATTTTTGTATGTTTTCACATATTCAGGAAATGGTAAATTTGGCAAAATCCCCAGCTTTTTCTTTGCTTTTCATAAAGATTTATTACTACACAATTTTTTAAAACAGATGGAGTGACTAAATACCTGAAACATACCCTAGAACATTCTGTGTGTATGGTGAGGGATGGGAAAATGTTTTATCTACATGACCTTAATTCCTGCCAAGATGTGCCTCCACCATGTAAACACCAAGTTCAACCTGATTTCATAACTAAAAGGAAGAACAAAAATGAACATCTCTTCCCTAAATATCAGTAGCATAACAACATTTGCTTAAAATTATCTTTCCCTCATTAGCCTATTACACTGTGTCAAAATTCTATAAGAGTAATTGTCTGGCATCATTTTCCCCATGTCTTTAAGGTGAGGAAACTGGTGTGCGGCATTTCGGTCTTGAACTCTTACTCCAACTCTACTTCAGAGAAACTATTTGATGTATAGAGAAGACTAAAATAATTAGGCTAAATCATATGATGTCACAATCCAAACTTTTTCTAATGTATAAAACAGTGTTTGAACTTCATAGGAAGTAGTTCCATTCTAAAACAACCCATTAGATACAAATTAAATATCTTCAGGTAATTGAAGTGGCTCACCAGTTCAGTTTGCAAGGTGTGGTCACATATATTAACTCATCTGAGGATTGATGTAGCCTTGTGGGATTCTCCAAGCAAAGAGACTCTGTAATAGGGAGTCAGTAAGTTTCAGTGGGTTGAAAGGACTTTCTCCAAGACCCACAGACAAAAGATGGTCAAGCCAATCCTCAAAATCCCCTACTGCTTTTCATAAGGATTATTAAAAGCTTTTTAAGATAATCAACCCTTAGTGCATTTCAAGTGAAATTTGTTATGTAGAGATTTAATTTACTATCGCCTTTCTTAGTTCATCTTTTGCTTAACACTAAACAGGTATTCCAGGATGTATATGTGAATATTTAATTTATGCCTGTCTCAAAAAATACCAATGAGATGTTTCTAGCTCAGAAAAAAAATCACATTTCTGATGATAATATTGAGGTCCATAATGCATCAATCTCTGAGTTTTTCCAATAAGCCACTTGGGATCCTCCATGGCTACTACTACTCAGTCTACAATAATTCTGAGTCAGCAGTGATAATGAAGTTTCTTAGCCTTCAACCAGCTCACGTACTTCCTTTCCTCTCCCTTTTCAATGCTACAATGCAGCTCTATCTTACTGCAAAATGTCCTGACACCTTCTTTGTAAGTCACTTGGTCAAATGTCCTTGTATTTTTCTGAGGCCTTCATGGATGAGAAAAAATGGAGGGACAAAGTCTCTTCCTTTTGCTCTTATTTCTCTATCATTCCTCTGAAGGATTTCCTGTTTAACCTATAAGGAATATCCCTTCTTTTGAACTTCTCTGCCATTTATTGACTTGGCTCATTTTCCACGGTGAATTATCTTGTGGCTTATCTCCCCAGGATTATTAAAAATCAGTTGAGACAAAGATAGTTGACTATTTTTTTTCTATCTATGACATTAATCTGTGTAGAACCTTCCAGATCAGAAATGCTAGGTAAATATATTCAATATGCTTGATATTTTTTTCCGACATAACCATATCCAGTGAGGAAGCAATCATTTGTCCCTTAGTGGAAATCCTTATTAATCACAGCCTAACATAGAAAGTTCACAATTAGCAGTATACATGTATTAGCAAGGGCATACTTCCAAAAATATTTATTCCTCAAATGAAATGATTTGGGAAACCAGCTATGATTATTACAATTTTAATACTGATGACTCATACTCAGTGCATATTGAGTGCTTACCATGTGCTAGGTAACCTGTAAACATTTTATGTCTATTAATCCATGCAATCCTCACAAGAAACAACCTTTGGAGAGGGAGAGTAGTGAAGGGGTTAAAAGGGTGGCCCCACCCTAGGGTAATGTACCTAGGGTGTACATTACCCTATCTGCTTCTAGATGAAGAGATCTTTCAACATAGGGATTTGTTTTGATAATTACTTTCTAGTATATATTAAATGCTTATAAATATTTAATGAATGGATGAATTAATAAGTGATTGCCAATATTGCTTGAAACCTTTTTTGGACTCTATGTTGGATATTGTCATGCAAAAAAGTCTGTCTCATTACTCTGTAATCACCCCTTGTTTCAGTCTGGGAATGGTGTTTTTCAGCTTGTTGAACCACCTCAGTCACTAGACTTAGTTCTAGCTGACATTTGTATAGGTCCACAAAATCAACCAAATTTCCCCCGAAGGAAATCAGGGTACATCCGTGTTTCTCAGCCTTGACGCTATAGACTTTGGGCTTGGATAACTCTTTGTTTTGGGATTGGGGGTTGCCCTGTGAATTGTAGGATGTTTAGTATAATCCCTGGTCTCTACTCATCAGCTGTCAATAGCGTCTCCCCTCTCCCCACCCACAGTTACAACAAGGGGAAATGTCTCCATTCCTCGCCAATGTGTCAGGGAGGCAAGGGCTGAAACCGAAGTGCCCCCAGTTAAGAGTCACTGTTGTACCTCATCAAGAGGATTTTATTTTATTATTTTTTAAAATGACCTGCAAGTGTTGGTTTTTCTGGCAGTTTGCAAAAAGGCATCCAGATGTGATTTGAGAAATGGCAGCATCTTTGGAATAAGTAATGTACCTTGACAAAAGGACTATTTTGAATTGAACAACTTGCAGTTTGATTCTTTTGGGTTTGTATAAATCTGAAAAAAAATTAACTCCTTATTTCATTGTTGTGTAGTATGTCAAGTTCTCCATCATAGATCCTCTCATTTATCAGAAGGGAAAGGGGCCCAAACGACACACAGGGATGTCACTGCATTGCGTAAACTCAACCTCGGGCATCCTGCCTCTGAGAGGCCTGAGCTCTTACTTTGACTGGTGACCCTTCGTCCATAGCTGTTCCTTTAGCACTAGACTTGGCACCTTCCTTTTAATTGGGTGGTCTCCAAGAATTCACACTACTTTTCCGTAATCGTGTTACTTTCATAGTTGTCCTCTGATGCCTTGCTGCCTGACAGAAAGGCTGAGGACCTCTCCCCAAGAGGGGTGGCCTCTCGCCTGTCCAGTGCCACAATTCCATAACCCGCCCCACATTTACCAGAAAACACACTGACCGTGCACCATCATGAGGGTGGCGGGTGGGTCATGACAGATTGACTGTCATGTCAGGGCAAACCTCTCTTCTTCCTTGGCCTCAGCCCCAAATGAGAAGAGTGGCTGGCGGAACAGTTCATGGCCTTTAGTTATCAATTTGATTTAGCAACTGCAAAGCTGCCGTGACAGCCCAGCAGCCAATTAGTGGCCCACAATCATCAGCACTAATTTGTTCACGTTGCCCCCTGAAAATGGCTAATTGGTTGAACTGAGCAGGGGTTGGGCTGGGCTGCTGGGGAGAAAGAAGGAAGTTTGAGCTGTGTCACTTTCTTGCTGAGTATTTTTAGATAAAGGGGGAGAATAAAGTACAAACTGCTTCCGAACCCCTGTAGCAGCTTAGAATGACAGTCCTTTGTAGCAAGATATTATCCACTCTCTATATTCTGGAAGGTGTTCCAAATCTTTCAGGTTAACTAGCATCTCATTTATGGAGTTGCTTAAAGAGCGAACAGACCAAAACATTCCATCACTACTCCTTTATCAAGTATGTTCATGTATTTACATTTTATTCTCATAATTAAATATTAAGATATTAAATATGCCTTGCTTATTATCAGGATGTTGATTAGTTTTCATTACCAACCTGCCTTACCCAGTTCCCAAATATTTGTCCTTCTCTGCCTGCTTCAGCACCCTCGGAGATGGGCTCCTATGAACTATATTGTGAATTCTTGCCTTCCTCTTTACCACTGGCTTTAGCTAGTAAATGTCACAGGAAGGAGACTATAATTCAGAAGGAGAGGGGAGGATTTTTCTTGCCCACCTCTTCCCTGCTTTGATATACATTTCTGGTGTCGGCTGCTACCCTCTCTGAGCACATTCCCGTGCAGGTGGAAACTCTTTCACTATTCCATTTATCATCAGGCTTTGGCGATGTTGTTCCTCCTTCATGATTTCCCAGATGGAGATACAGTAATGACTTCCCACTGTTGCAAGTTTCTAGGCAGTTTATCATGGTTCAATGGTTCCTTTAAGCCTGACCACACTTCTGCTGGTAGTTCTTTTGCTTCAATTCTCCTTAAAATAGCTTCTGATTATGCTATTATTTATTTTATGTGCTTTTTGATAAGCTTTTAACAAATGTTTATTTTGCCCCTAGTATGCAAAAAGATGGGTGTTCGGCTGTGAGAAAGACAGAATGGCTATCTTCATGGAATTTGTTGTCTAGTTGGGGTGTTAGAAATTAATTAATTAGGAATGAGACCTTCTAGCATAGTGGGGATTCTAGAACCAATTATCACCCAAAGTCCGTAGTTAACATCAGGGTTCATTTTGTGTTTTGCATTCTGTGGATTTCAACAAATGTACAATGGCATACATCTACCATGTACTATTGTACAAAATAGTTTCATTGCCCTAAACATCCTCTGTGAACTCTTCCTCACTTCCTCCTACATAACTATTGGCAACCAAAAATCTTTTTACTATCTCAATAGTTTTTCCTTTTCCAGAATGTGTTGGTATTATATTACGTAGGCATTTTAGATTGGCTCCTTTATTTCATAATATGTATTTAAAGTTTTTTCATGTCTTTTCATGGCTTGATAACTCATTTCTTTTTAGTGTTGAATATTATCCCATTGTCCTAACATACTCAAGGTTATTTATCTGCAAATCTGCTGAAGAATATCTTGATTGCTTTCAAATTTTGGCAATTATGAATAAAGATACTATAAACATGCTTGTGCAGGTTTTTGTGGGGACATAAGTTTTTGGTTTGTTTGGATAAATAGTGAGGGAGATAATTGATGGATCACATGGTAAACATACAATTAATTTTGCAAGAAACTGTCAAACTGTCTTTCAGAGTGGCTGTACCATTTTGTATTTTTATTGGCAATGAATAAGAGTTCCCACTGCTCTTTATCTTCACCAACATTGAGTATTGTCAGTGTTTAAGACTTCAGTGAATCTAATAGGAATATAGTGATATCCCATTGTTTTCAGTTTCAAACCCCTAATTACACACGAGGTGAACATCTTTTAACATGCTTACTTGACATCTTTATATCTTGTTTGCTGAAATGTCTGTTAAGATCTTCAGCGCATTTTTAATTGGGTTATTTGTTTTCTTATTTTTGAGTTTTAAAAGATTTTGTATATTTTATATAACTATCCCTTATCAGATGTATTTTTGCAAATATTTTCTCCTGGCCTGTGGCTTATCTTATTTTCTTGACATTGACTTTTGCAAAGCAAGAGTTTTTAGCTTTAATTAAGTGTAGCTTGCCAACTGTTTCTTTCATGGATCTTCCTTTTGGTGTTGTGTCTAAAAAGTCATCACTATAACCAAAGTCATTGATGTTTTCTCCCATAGTATCTTTTGGGAGTTTTACAGTTTTGTATTTTGGATTTAGTTCTATGATCCATTTTGAGTAAATTTTAGTGGAGAGCGTAAGGTTTGGCTTTAGATTCATCAATCACATGTGAAAATCCAGGGTTGCTCAGCATCATAGGATGAAAAGACTATCTTTGCTCCATTGTGTTGTCTTTGCTCATTTGCAATCAATATTTGGTTACATTTACATGGGTCTGTTTCTAGGTTCCCCATTCTGTTCCATTGATCTAACTGTCTTTTTCTTTCACCGGGACCACAATGTCTTGATTATTATAGTTTTATCATAAATCTTGAAGTTGGTTAATGTTAGTCCTCTGAGTTGTCATTCAATATTGAGCTGACTATTCTTTTCAGTTTAGAATGAATTTGTCAATATCCACAGAATAATTTATTTGGATTTTTTTTTGGAATCATGTTGTATCTCCAGGTCAAACTGTGAAGAACTGACATCTGAACAATATTCAGTCTTCCTATCCATGAACATAAAATATCTCCCTATTTATTTGGTTCTTCTGTGATATCTCTCATCAGAGTTCTGTAGTTTTCTTCATATATATCTTGTACATATTTTGTTAGATTTATACCAAAATATCTCATTCCAGGGGTACTAATGTAAATGGTATTGTTTTAAATTTAATATCCCATTTTTCATTGCTGGTAAAAAGAAAAGATGTTGACTTCTGTGATTTACATTGCATCCTGCACACTTGCTATAATTCCTTTTTTTGTCCCTGGTGGGGTTTTTTGGTCCATTCTTTAAGATTTACAAGAAACTGTAAATTTTCTACAGAGATGATTGTATTATTTGCATACAAAGCCAGTTTTCTTTTTTCCCAATTGTAATACCTTTTTCTTGTCTTACTGTATGAGCTAAGGCTTCCCTCCTAAAATTGAAAAGCAGTGCTAAGAGGAGCCGTTCTTGCTTTGTTTCTGCCACTAACTTAGACACAGGATTTTTCATGGTGTTAGATACAGGATGTTTTTTGTAGGTATTCTTTATCAAGCTGAGAGATTTCATCTATTCCTTATTAACTGACAGGTATTACTATGAAGGGGTGTTGGATTTTGGATTTTGTCAAATGCTCATTCTGACTCTATTGAAATGATGATGTCATTTTTTTCTTTAGGCTTTTGATATGTGGATTACATCAATTAATTTTGAATGTTGAGCCAGCCTTGCATATCTGGGATAAATTTCACTTGGTTGGGGTACATAGTTCTTTTTAGACATTGTTGAATTTGAATTTGTAACATTTCCATGAGGATTTTTGCATCTACGTTCATGAGATATGTTAACCTGTAGTTTTCTTTTCTTGTGATGTCTTTGTCTAATTTTCATATTAGGGTAATGTTGGCTTCATATAATAAGTTAAATAGTTATTTCCATTGATTTTATTTTTGGGAAGAGATTGTAGGAATTTCATATGATTTCTTCCCTAAGTGTTTCATAGAATTCACTGGTGAGCCCATATAGGTTTGGTACTTTCTGTTTTAGAAGGTTGTTGATTGTTGATGCAATTTCATTGGCAGCGATAGGCCTATTCAGATTGGCTACTTTTGTGTGCGTGTTGGAGGATAACTCTTGAAGAATTGGTCCATTCTGTCTAGGTTATTTATTTTTTAGGCACAGAGCTTTTCATAACATTTGTTTATGATCTTTCTAATGTCCCTGGGGTCTGCAGTAATCCCTTTTTCATCCCTTTCTGATATTAGTAATTTATATATTTTCTTTTTGCTTAGCTTGATTGGCTAGAGGCTTGCTCATTTTATAAATCTTTTCAAATTACCAGTGTTTTGTTTGTTTATTTTTTTCTAATGAGAAAAGCCACATGAAGCTATTAACAAGCACATCAAAGGCATATTTCTGTTAGTGTTTTTAATCTCCAGCATTTCTTTTTGATTATGTCTTAGAATTTTTATCTTCCTGCTTACATTTCCTGTCTGTTGGTTCATGTTGTCTACTTATTCCCATTAAATCCCTTGGCATATTAGTCATAGGTTAAATTTTTTTGTCTGATTATTTCAAATATACCATCTAACTTAGATTATGATGCTTGTTGAGTCTCTTTAAAGTGTGGCTTTTTTCTTTTTTGTCTTTTAGCATTCATTATAATTTTTTGTTGAAAGGTGGGTGTAACTACCAGGTCAGGGATCTATTGTAAATCGGTATTTAGTAATGAAGCAGCGGTAAGAAATAGCGGGGGGAAAGACTTCTATAGTCCCATTATGTGCTATCAGTCTTTTGGTGAACCTCTGGCCCTGACCTGTGAACTTCATCTGTGCTTTTCAGTCCCCTCCTCCACCTGCCTTGGTGGTCCGGGCTGGCTGGAGGGGACAAAATTGTGGTTGAGTTTCCCTGGCCCCATGTGAAAGGCTGGAGGGTCCCGGAGATGGGTATTTCCTTTCCTGCAGCTAGTTTGACTCTGACACAACCCTTACAGGTCAGCTTCTGGTAAGTACAGTCATGCACTGTATATGTACTGCATGATGGTGTTTTAATCAGCAACAGACCATAAACACAACAGTTGTCCCATAAGCTTATAATGGAGCTGAAAAATCCCTATCATCTGATGAAGTCATAACATTGTAAGGCAATGCCTTGTGCTCGTTTGAGGCGATGCTGCAGTAAATAAACCTACTGTGCTACCAGCCACGTGGAAGTACAGATAATTATGTACAGTACATAATGCTTCAAACAATAATCAATGACTATGTTACTGGTTATGTATTTACTACACTATACTTCCTTACTGTTATTTTGGAATGAACTCTTTCTGCTTACTAAAAAAGTAAGTTTTAAAACAGAATGTCCTGTTACACTGGCAGCAGCCTCCTACATCACATGTTTACCTGGTCCTTGATTACATTGCTTTCTCTTGTGCTTGATTTAATTTCATGTCGTTTTGTGCATAACATGCTGTACAAGCTTGTAGCCTAGGAGCGATAGGCTGCGCCATAAGGCCTAGCTGTGTGGTAGACTACACCATCCAGGTCTGTGCACGTGCGCTCTGTGGTGTTCACACAAGAAGGGAATCACCTAGTGACACATTTCTGAGAATCTATCTCTGCCCTTAAGTGCTGCGCGATTGAAGGTTTTCCGGGGGGCAGGCCTTGTTAAGAACAGAATGTTGTAGTGCAGGGGTGTCAAACTCATTTTCACCAGGGGCCACATCAGCCTCCCAGTTGCCTTCGAAGGGCCTAATGTAATTTCAACTCCTTAACACTTAAGTAGTTACATTTTATACAGTCCTAAAATTATTTTGGCCTTTGAAAGAGAACATGAGTTTGACACCCCTGTGTGTCTCAAAATTATTTTTTCCCCCTCCCCCTTTTAGAAACAAAAGGTGATTTTTCTTTTCCCTTCACCTTGAGGACCTGGTAAATCTCGTGCAGATAAAATTCCAAAATGTGCGAGAGTCCCCCGTGACTGGGTCTTCTCTCAGCGTTGTTCACAGTGAGCCTCCAACAATTCGTTAAATACAGGCCAGGTTTTCCCACTCAAACGCTGCTTCCCGAGGAGGCTCCTGCTCTGGTAAACTGTGAGTCTCTGTATCCGCCCTTCTGTCTCTCCAATATTTGGGGCAATGGTTTGCCCTGTGACTTCCCTTCTTTGATAGATCTCAGAAAAGTGTTTGCTTTTTCAAATCGTCCAGAATTTTACTTGTTGTTAGGACAGAATGAAGCTCCTTACATGCCAGACCAGAAACCAGCAGCCCAGAAACCAGCAGCCCAGTATTGCTGTATTTCACAGGTTATGAAGCCTCACTCAGAGAAGCAAACCGCATCATCCTCAGTCACAGGATGAGTGAATGGTGGCACAGAGACACAACTCCAAGTCTATTCACCTACAAACCAATGCTATTACCCACCGCAGTGTACAGCAATTAATGTTTATGCATTCCCTGGTCTAGCCCAGTTACTTGACTTTGGTGCTTTTAAAATACATTTTGATTAACTCCAAAATAAACTCGGGCAGATTAAATAGAAAGATACATTCTGTCTTTCTTTTGAGACACCAGTGAGGTCAGGTCTGATTTTTATTCAATCTTATGAGTAAATTAATTATTCACAATGAAGACAAAAGATCAAATACTGTCCTATTTTTACTATTACTCTTAGTTACTATTAGTGTTACTGAGGGTCAAACACATTTGCAATCTGGAGGACCCTGGGAGACCATCCGTGGGGTACAACTGCTTTAGAATTTAATCTTTGAGACTTCCAGTGCCGAGGTTAAAGGCTTTCTCTTGTGAGAGGTCAGAAATGTGTTATCTTAATCCAATCCTTCAAGCCAAAGCCTGAGAAGAGGAAAGCTAAGCAGTCTGGCTACCTTAAGATTTCAGGGAGAAAGTCTTTAGTTTCTGGTACATCTCTTTGACATAATAGAAGAAGAACTGGAATGAGAATAAGGAATTTAGGCTCCAATTCTTTTTAATACCAGTGACAACTAACCATATCTCTGAAATATTTGGGCCTATTTCCCCATGAGGGAATTAAAAAGTCTAGCTCTAAGTTTTATAAGGTTAGTAAAATAATGCTCCATTGCCATTCCTTTTAAAAACAAAGGGAGCTCTCACCTGAAGTTTCCTTCCTCTCAAATATACACGTCTTAGAGATAGGAGAGTGTGATCACTCATGTTGTCCTTTTCTCATATTGATTGTCCTTTTCCTAGATAGATTGTCTCCATAATTATGGAGTAGTCACTTTATAGCATGCACCGAGGGAAGAGACTCTAGTAAGCATTTTTCCATCAGCCACAATTTTATAGTCAGAAAATAAAAACTTACTAAAGACATAAATGGACATGATGGAATTAAATGTCATTTACAGTGTGAGGTCTTAGAAAAGCCTCAAGTGGCACAGGAGCCACACTGCTGTCCTGGAAGAGTTTTATATCTGCTTAGGGAAACAAAACCATCGCATGTGAAACTGAGGGCAAAATAAAAAGGCATCTAGGCAGGCGGCAGGCAGTGAACCCGACCCTAGAGTATCTCTGATGCTGATTACACGCCCTCTAGCCACTCACCTCATTGGGTCTATATTTCATCTGCAGGATGTCAGCAATAAAGATGAACTCATGTAGGGTGGCCCATCGTGCCACTCATTTACATTTCACACTCATGACTATGCTCAACACGGGCCCTCAGAGCTGCCTAGAAATCCTACTGCGTTGCCCTGGCCCCTGTACGCTGTCATTTTCCCAGAGAGCTTGCTCCTTGCTCCTCCAATAGCTCCTTTCTCACTTGTAATCTCATCTGATAACCTCAATTTCTAGTTACAGAGAAAACAGAAGCAAGTGGAAGAAAACCTCTGTAGGTTCCCCATCATACATGCACCATCAGTATCCATACACTCCCCTTTCCTTCCAGGTCCTCTAGGTGCGCTCTCTGTGGTACACAGGCAGCACCTTCCGTGGTATCCAGATCCCATTTCCGGTTGCCTCCGTAGGTACACCACCTTGGGCATGCTCTGTCTTTATTGCCTGCATCTTTAGCTTTTTCCTCTGTCAGCCAGATTACTGCTTGAGCTCACAAACATACAACATATTTATTATTAAAAGATGAGATATATATGCATGTGTATGTATCTTGCTCCCACTCACTTGTTCAGCTAGGTCAAACACTCCACCATTTCTCTGCCACATTTATGTTGCTTATAATTTTTGTCTCATTTATCTCCTCTAATTTTTTGCTCAATCCATTTCTATGAATATTTGTGTATCCATTGAACCTGCTCTTGTTAAAATCCCACATATTTTACATTTCTAAACACAATAGTCAATTCTCAGACCACATCTTACTGACCAAGAGGAGCATTTGACGTTGTTGCTCACATGCTCCTTGTTATACTCTTATCACTTGGCTTCTGGGACACCACTTTCTCCTGTTTCTCTTCTTATATAATTGGACATTTCTTTTCCATTTTCTGTATTGGTCTCTCTTCAGGTTTCTGACAACTATAGATTGGGGATGCCCCAGAGCTCGGAACTTAGTCTTCCTTTACTTTGTACAACCACTTCGTTCCATGACTATGTCCACTGTCTGTAAATCATCAAAACCCAAGACATGTCTCTGCATTGAACATATCACATGGACTCTACACTTACATGTGCACTGCCTTCTGAATAACCACTTGGATGTCTACAAGGTGTCTCAAGGTTAACGTGTTCAAATATGTCATTCTAGACCCTCCTTCAGCTTGGTCCTCCAGCAGTGTTAGTAAATGACAACTCCATCTCTCATGTCGCTCAGGCCAAAAGCCATTGAGTTTATCCTCCACTAGCCTCATTTTCTTATACCTCATACTTGGGCATATCTTGTCATTGCCACCTTCAAGTTCCTTCATTAGATGTTGTAGACTTGAAACTAATGTAATATTGTATGTCAACTGTAGTGAAAAATAAAATATAAAATGAATGAACTTTAAAAATAAATAACTCTAAGATATATATATATATATATCCATAATTCTATTTTAAACCCCTTTTATCCTACTACCCTGATGGAAGTTACCATCATTGTTTACTCTATTTATTATAATAGCCTCTCTTGATGACTTCCTTATTTCCTTTTAGTATCTTCTCAGCAAGCAGTCTTTCGAATTAGTGTTTGTGGTTGTATGTGGAATCTAATGAACAACCTGAACTAACAAGGAAAATGGGGCAGACTCACAGATGGAGAGCAGATGACACCTAGTTGGTGGGGGAGGGAAGGGGGTGGAGATATTGAGCAAAAAGGAAAAAGGACTCATGGGCATGGACGACAGTGTGGTGATTCCTGGGGAGTAAGGGGTAGAAGGGGACTCCATGGTAATGGAAAAATACAGTGAAGATTAATTAAAGGAAAAAAGAACAAACGTATGGAAATGTAAAATGAGTCATGCATGCCTCAGCTCAAAACCTTCCATTTTGTGTATTTGTTTTTTTAAGATGAAACCATTTCATTGAGGGCCTTTGGATGAGGATCGAAAGACTGGGAGGACAATGAGGTCTGATGTCAGATCTTGGCCCAGCTCACAGCTGCTGAAAAAGCCCATTTTTGCTTTTAATTGACTCAGAGTAAATGCCAAAGTCCTTACAATGGCCCACAAGGCCCTTTGTGTTTTAATCCTCCAGTATCTTTATGAGCTCACCCACAATAGCTCCTTGGTATTTATCTCATATTTTAAGAAGCCTTCCACCTCAGGGCCTTTGCAATTCCTCTCATTTTTCTTTTTCTTCCTGAACTTCTCTTCCCTAGTTGGATAGCTCACTCTATCACCCCTTTCAAGGATGTTACAATGTCACCATATTGAGGAGAACTTCCATTGTCACCATTTGTCAATAGTGCATCCTTTTCCTGCCTCCCCCTTAGTGATCTGTCATTCTCTGGGTTTACGTGTTTATTGTCTGTATATTCCCCCCAGGACAGATGTTCCTTGAGGGCAGGGGCTTTGTTTTACTCATGGCTGTGGCCTCAGTATCTAAAAAAAATGCCTGAGAGATAATAGAAACTTAAAAATGTGGTGGATGAATGAATATAATTGACAGAGTGTTTTGAACTCTGGTATCAATACACCTTTGTATAGTGTTTGATGTGGGTCAAAGAGGAGAGATTATAACACAAGGGTTATAAATTAGAGTTAGCCTTTACCTTCTATAGCTTCTTGTCCTTAGTCTACCCCTCTTTCCTTCATTTAATGATATATTTCTGCAGCTTTTATTTCAGCCCTAACTCAAGAGGCCTTTGTTCTGTTTGCAGATAAGAAAGCATAAAGAGAAATGAGACCAATCAGTTTCCAAATATACCAGCAGCCCACATATCGCCAGCATTCTCACAAGGCGGGAGAGGCAAAGGATACTCCCTTCATCAGAGAAATAGCAGAGTGCAGTTTTGTGGGGAAGAATTAACACAGGCCGATCCGTTCACCTGAAGAAAGCTATTACAGATGCTTCCGCCGCCAACATGGTTTCCAGAAAATACTAATCTGAGCATGTTATTCAATTTAAAGAGCATTGCTAGGTTCTCGAATGCAGGGGGAAAATAGCATTAGATTCTGTAGTGTGGAAATGAATGGGCAGTGGGGGTCACTAAGGAGACTGATGACAATGGAAGTCGTTGCTGAGTAATAGGAAAGTATATCCACCAGGAGAGCAAGACCCTCTGACGGAGGGCTTTACGTGTCAGGTGAAGGTATTTTGGCTTGATTCAGTGGGCCATAAACGAAGACTGATTATATTTTCTTAAAAGGGATAAAGGTGGCGACATGATGAGAGCATTGTTGAGAGTGATTGAGAAAGCTGGCTGTAAACCGAATGAGAATGTAGTCCTTAAACAACCTGCCTCAGATCCGCATTAGGATGTATGCTTTCGTTGGTCTGGAATAGGGCTCAGTGATCTACTTTTAAATCAGAATCTCTGTGTAAGAGGCCTAAGAATTTGCTTTTTTATTTTTTAAACACATCAAGCCAATCAGATGCACACTAGTTTATGGTATGCATTTCGGCAAATTTTTCTCAAACTGAAGGTTGCAACCCATTACTGAGCTGTAAAATGAATTTAGTGGAATGTAGAGGGTAACAAAAATGAGTATATACTCTGTGCTTCCACTTATATGCATATAGTCCATGAACAAGTCAACTCTGGTGAAAGGAATCAGGATAGCAGTTGCCTGGGTAGGAGAGAAGGCTGACTTGCAAGGAGCACCAGCAAGGGTTTGCAGGGCTGGACATATTCTCTATCTAGACTTGGGTGATCATCTGACAAATGATGCTTGTATGCGTTTGTCAAAAGTGATCAACTCTGACAATCTATATATTTTGCTGTGTTATTTCCCAATAATAAAGGAAGTGAGAAAATTATGTAGAAACTATTGAAGCATTACCTGAAGTAGGTTCAACCGTGTGTGTGTGCTGAATCCTGTGTTTGATGCCCTGCAGGGGAGTGTACAGACTGACAACTACAGGACCATTCTGTTCGCTCTGCTTCCCTTTTGCTTTCTGTAGATTGATATTTTGATTTCTGGCAAATATCTTGCTATCAGTATTTCTAGTTTTTATGCTATAAAGACACTTGAGCTCGTTGTTAGTTTTTCTTGCAAAAAGCGCAATCTGATTCTAATTTTTACAAAGTTTCACTATGGCATATTTTCTGTTTTTGATGCCTGCGGAAGGCCAGGCTACAAAAACGTTGGTTTGATTTCTTCAACAGGACCATTAACTGCTTCTGAGAGCTTTGAATGAATGGATTGTAGGTGTATACCAGGTCCATGGTTATGTCCAATAAATGTTGCATTTTATTTGTTTATTTTTTTTCCCTTTCCATCACCATTTTTATCCTCCTTTTCCCTCCCCCTCACTCCCTTTCTCTCTAGTTATCACCACGCTGTTGCCTGTGTTTATGAGTTGTTTTTCCTGTTGCTGTTGCTTAGTCTTTTCACCTTTTTCAGCCCCTTTAGACAGCCCCTAACCCCCTCCCCTCTGACAGCTGTCTGTCTGTTCTTTTTCTATGAATATGTTTCTATTTTGTTTGTTAGTTAATTTTGTTCACTAGATTCCACATACAATTGAAATCATATGGGACTTGTCTTTCTCTGACTGGTTTATTTCACTTACAATAATGCACTGCAGACTCATCCATGCTGTCATAAAATGTAAGATTTCTTTGTTTTTAAACACTGCATTTTAAAGCAATTAATACACTGCCTATTCAAAGGAGATGTTCATTTCCTGTTTATTAAACTGGAAATGGCAATACATGAGAGCCCTGGCAACTGGAAAATCCATGCAAATAACTCATGCACACATTTGTTTTTTGCTTAACCTGTGTTCGCTGTAAAACATCATAAAACATGTGAATGTTTTGGGGGTAGAAAGTACACTATTATGCACAAAACAGATGTCTTTTCTCTTAAAAGTCTGAATATTGTTGATTTGCAGAAGGAAAATTTTGTTTGTACAATGAGAGTTAAAGATGTATGACTCTGGGTAGAAATATGAACTATTTTAATGAGGTTTTTTTAAAGTTTTATTTTAATCATTGTTCAATTACAGTTTTCTCCTTTTTACTCCCAATCCAGCCCCCTTCCCACGCCTCCCCACTTCCCTCCCATTACCACCCTCCCCTTAGTTTATGACCATGTGTCCTTTAAGTTTGTTCCCGTGAGGTTTAAAAAGAGAGAGAGTCAAATTGAATTGGGATGAGCCGTGCTGAATATCCAGTTTTTATGGCTAAGTATTGTTAGTTGGTCAGGACCTGCTTTTCTTTTGCCCTGAAATCCTTTTGGGTATATGGCACCTTCTCTAACTCCCTGCATTTGTGGGATGATTTGGGGGCCTTTTTTGTTTGAAGTCTAATTATAATTCTATGCTTCGTTTGTATTCTATTTGCTATGGAAGGGTTATGAAACACTGGTCCAATCTTATTTTCATGTGGAGATACTTTGGGGGGACTACTATTGATTTAGGTGGGGCACCTTTCTTCAAGATAGTACCTGTGTCCAGATAAATTGGGAAAGTTTAAAGTTTCTAGCACACACAAGAAAGCCAGGTATATTGTAGATACATGGGAGAAAAGTAGATAAATTTTCCCTTTCCTTTCTTTCCTATTACTGCTCTTAGCTGCGAGATATGAGATGCTACAGTGAGAAGAAATAGGACCCATTTTATTGTCTTTGCCTCAACAATTGCAGCACTCCCAAATTAATTAAAATATCTAAGCAATTGTTGTCTAGTTATTTAAGTTTCTATAGATGGCTTTCTATCCCAGTAGAAGTGTTAATACAAAGATGCTAAAGGTTGACGAAAGAACACAAATGCTTTAAGAATTTCAGCTTCTATCAAAGGGGTATAGAATTGCAGAAAGTAGCACCATGGTCAGTGGGAATATATAACAAGGAAGTGTATCCCAATGATGAATTCAATAGAGATCCATGAGGATTCTTATTGCAAGTAGGAGAAACCCATATCAATCCTTTATGCAAAAGGATTACTGGGATGTTATAGAATGTTGAGAGCTTGGAGCAGCCAGCTTGGAAAGGGGTGGAACTGAGGGTGTCCTAAAGTATGAAATGAAATAACTTGGCAAGGAGATGGGGCACAATATGCTATATCACCTCTGCCTTAGACATCACCCTTGGGCATGGCCCCACTGCCACAGTGAGTCCCTCCCTCCAGATTCACATTCCTGAGCAGGAATATACAGTCGTCCACTCTCAGCCCATGTGCTCAGACCCAGCTGTAAGGCAGCTCAGAGAGGGAGGATCTTCCTCATTTCATGCCTGTGTCAGGAAGTACAGTATGCATAATGTTTGCTGACTTCTACCCCTACTCCAAATTAGGCAAATAGGAATTCTTTCTCTGAAAAAAAAAGAGAATTTATTATGCACAAAGAAAAAGAAACAAAGATACATGCCCCTCCCCACTACAACATGTCTAGGAACTAGGAATGTCTAGGCAGAAGTTGGATGGGTAACCAGAAGCACTACTGTGTATAGTGTTGCTATGCTGAGATAGGAGTTAGAAGATAGTTCCTGGGCCTAATTCTAGGCTGTGAGAGATATGGGGACTTTAGAGTTACCCCAGTGCAATTGCTAAGGTAGGAGACGATGCTGGGCAGCTGCATGTCCTCTACCAGGAAGCTTCGTGTTGCTCTGTAACTGGATATATTCAGTATTCCCACCCCCACCCATTCAGAGCTGTCTTAATTAAACCCCGTTGATTTGGCTTTTGACCACTAGGGGTCATTGTTCTACATGTGTCATTCAAAGTGATCGTAGAGGAGGTACCTGATTCTGACAATTGGAGAGGTTTGTTTTCTTTCCAGAAGTCTGAACTACTGCTACAAGTTGTATTTGGTGAATGTGAGGTTCTAGTGACTAGGCACAGAAGTGAATTGCTATGGGGCATGTGCTGCCACTCAAAAATAACTAAAGGGCTGGTGAATGGAACTGGCCATTCTTTACATTCCATGCAATTTAATTTTCAACCTAGGATTTCTTTCACTTTACCCAACATCAGTGCATGCACAGGACATTTCAAAAGTTGAGCGAGGTTTGGGCTAGTTACAATAATGAGGTTATATTAAAAAATGAGGATATAAAGGTACAATTAAGCCCTTATAAGTGTCGAGTGAGGAAATAAAGATGCAATTAAGCCTTTATAAGTGTTGAGCATATAATTTATTCTACTAATTAATATTAAAATGAAATGATTCTGTATGCAATTCTTTTTGGATATAACTACATGTTTAAATATGAGTCCCTTTTTTAAAAAAAGTATTTATTTATTTTTAGACAGAGCGGAAGGGAGGGAGAACGAGGGAGAGAAGCATTAATGTGTGGATGCCTCTTGTGTGCCCCCTACTGGGGACGTGGCCCACAACCCAAGCATGTGCCCTGATTGGGAATCAAACCAGTGACCCTTTAGTTCACAGGCTGGTGCTCAACACACTCAGCCACACCAGCCAGGGCTAAATCTGGGTTTCTTTGTCCATACAGAATGAGACCCTTGTGACCCTGCACCCCATCCATGCCCTCCACTTGGGATGGGCCACGTGAGCTGGCATGACTGTCTGCATGTATCACCCCACGCATTCACTCTTGCACAGCAGGCTTTATCTCAGCCTCCAACCACACGGTCGTTGGCTAATTCCTTTGTGAGGCTGAATAAAGGTAACGTATGGGCTTCATTTTATAATGAAAGTTACCTTTCTGCCCTTAGTGAACATTACCCACAGCCACAATGATTACATGACACGTGGAGTCAGTTAAAGGCATCAGGGGACGGAAGACCTTCATGTTGCAGTACAAACTCCCTGAACTCTGCCATTGCTTCCCTGCATGCTCCTCTCCCCCCCTTTGCCTGTTTAGACTCATTGTTCCGATTTGACTGTAGAATTTTTCACTTGGTTTGATTGGGTTTGATTGCAATGAGAGGAGGAACCTTCCTGGCATCCCCTGTCCAGGCCATAGGCCCCCAGAGTCCTGTGTCTGAGGAATAAGGCCTGGATCCTGTCACTTGCTCCACTGCAGTTTCGCCGTGCATATTCTCCAGAGAGTCCAGCATTTCCTCCTCCACCGCTTCTCTCCTTCCCCCTGAACATTCTTCCTCTTCCCCATTGTCAGTCTTTCCACTGAGGGAGAAGAGTTTCACCTGCTTCGTCTGCCTTCTCGTCGTCCTGTCACCATGGTGTTGGTGGGAGACAAGTGAGGAGCAGAAAGGCAAAGCTCCACTTGATTGGATGCTAAGAGCACAGCGTGGAGAGATTCTTCTGAGCATTGGGATAGGCTCGGTTTCCTGGAACTGCAGGCAAAAAAATAAAATAAAATAAAATAAAATAAAATAAAATAAAATAAAGTACACAGAGTTCCTGCTTTTTCTCTTATTGCTGCCATGGGGATAAAGATCAAAATCCTTATCTGTGATTATCCATCAGACAAATGTAATAAAATGCCCAATTTGCAGTCAAGGATAACTGTGTGCTGTCTTTTAGAACACATTCATCTCCTAATCTTCTTGAAAATCTTCCCTCCCTGAGGCCAGGGGGGCCTGTGAGGAAACATTCCTGCCACCAGCAGCTCAAAAATGTATAGGCTGTTATTAAATAATAGATTCCCTTGGGGCAGAGACCTGACCTCGCCCCATGCGTGTAGGGGGAACGCCATAAATGTTCAAGGAGCATGGGTCTTTACAGAATCCCCAGGGTGTGGTGGCTTGCCATCTTATGATTCAGCAGCCCATCAACATTGTGTGTGCAATTTTGGAGCTTGCTCTAGAGTTGGGACTCAGGAGTAGGGTAGGGTAGTTCATAGACATATGAATCAGTTAATTAACAATACAGTAAAATAAGGGAAAGTTGATTGCAGAATTGAGACTGTGTCTAAACTGCTCAACTTGGGCCCAAGGGCCATAACACATGCCCTCCCTTCTATAACACTCTAAATGGTTTTCACTTAAGTGTATAGCTCCGGGAGTAAATGGGGAGCAACCTGGCCCACACAGAAAATGAAGGAACATCTTTTACCCACTGTCAGATGTTAACAGGAAGAAAAATGTGTGTCATGAATCCAGGAGGCCACAGGAAAAGCCAGATTCAGAAGCGTGTGCTGTTGAAGGGGCATCTTTATATTCAGTTCTCTGTTTTATCCTTTCATGTTTTCCTTCTCACTGTGTGTGGAGCGCGGGGTGTCTGGAGTGACTGTTGAGCCTGGCGAGAACCTGCCGTCTGTGAGGCAGTAATAGGAGAGCAGACAGCGCTCCTATCTGAGACCCACGCAATGGGGGTCATCGCCTCTTGTTCTCCTTGATCTTTTTCCCTCTTGGCTTCTTGGGTTTCCTACTCTCAGGAAGAGAAGGTTTGCCTTGCTGCCTGTAGTAAGCAAATCAAGCAGAGTTTGCTTTGGGGAACTGGCAGGTGACCACTGTCTTAGTTCCAGATTCTCTGCCTGCCACTGTTCACTGCCGTCAGGGCTGTACTCAAGTCTAGGGTGAGGAGGCGGAGGGGAGGCTTAAGGAGCTTTCAGGCCGGTTCTCCAGGAGCCAATCCCCACTGGATTCTTCATGTCTTTTCCTGAGTTGTTATAACACAGAGGGCAGCAGTGGGTGATTCAGTGCATCCCAACTTCAATGACTCTTAATTAGAATCATAATGTGTTATGTCTGGGAGAGATGTCCCTGAGGATGTTCTGGCCTGTTTCATAATATTTCAGATAAGGAAGTGAAATCAGTCAATCTCTTTCTCTCTTTCTCTATTTGGTGGTAAAATATCATAACATAAAATGTATTATTTTAACTAATTTTCAGTGAAGAGTTCAGTAGCATTAAATACATTTACATTAGTTCTGGTATTGTGCAACTATCACCAGGACTTTTTCGTTTTTTCCAAACTGAAACTTTATGCTTATTAGATTCACAGTTCCTCCTCCTCTTAGCTCCTGCCAATCACCATACCATGAATTTGAATACTCTAGATATCTCAAATAAATGGAATCTTACAGTATTTTTTTGTGACTGCTTGATTTAACTTAGCATAATGTCCTCAAGTTTCGTCCACACTCTAGAATACCCGAATTTCCTTCCTTTTAAGACAATGATATTCTGTGGGTGTATATACCACATTTTGTTTCACCATTCATTCATCGATGGGCAAGGGAAGTGAAGTCAGCCCTGAATGTTCACGTGTGTTTTTTGTCCCCAGTGCCACTTAGTCCTGTTGTCTCAACATCAGTGATGTTATCAGCATCACTTCTCCCTCTCAACGTATCCCATTTCGGACAGTGAATTGCATGGTTATTCCTTGAGAGCAACTCTTCTAGGATCTGCATGTGTCTTGTAACTGTTGTCATGTTCACTGCAATCTGAAGCTCTTCTCCCATTGTTCTCACTCGTTAAACCCAGCAGCGACTAAGCATACATCATTTAAGTGCAAGTGGGTAATGTCCATGGGTGGGTGTCTTCACAGATAAGGGAAGCAGAGATGATTGCTAATTTTCAGGCACCTGGGTGACTATCTTACATTGCAATACAGAAGAACAGACAGCTCAAGTTCGTCTGAACAGAAGAACATGCCTAACAAGTGTTGAAGGCAACCAGAAAATGTGCCTGTCACCAGCGCCTCTCTAATAGCTGGGATAAAACAGGGGAGAGCTGGAACAAGGATGTTCATGGTTTTTCCACATGGGTCTGAAGCATCTGTCTAAAGCTGTTAAGGGAAAAGGAAGGGTATGATTTTGACTCACAGAGATTGTCCTCAAGAGAATTTGCATCTTTTGTGGATTCCATAAATAGGAAAAACCCTCAGGTTGTATAGCTGCAGAGAGTTTATTTCGGTGCAACTAATGAGATGTGATATGTGAAAAGCATAATAGACAGAGAGGCCTAGCATGAGCTGCCAGGATCTTCTGAACCCCCGGGCTGAAGACCCAAGCTAGAGTCTTCACTCTGCTGCCAGGCAGCCTCCCTGGGATTAAAGCTCTGCATGAGCAGAAAGCTCATCTGGGTTGTTTGTTGCCATATCTGCTGCACATAGATGATGGGTGGCTCATGATGGATGTTTTAAAAAGTATTGCTGAGTGGGTGACCCACTTAGTGTCTCTCACTTAGTAACTCAAGAATTCAGTTGCTTTATACGTAAACTAGGGACAATGCTACCTTCTCTGCCACTATGTTAGAGTTATGCCGTTTGTCATCATAAAAAGCGCCACTGGACTTTTCCCTATTGGGAGCATGGAGCGTGGGGGCTGCAGACAAGCTGTATTTTTTACCTTTGGTGAAATTTTATAGTTTAAAATTGTCAGGCAAATAGATCATAATGTAACCTCTGTTAAAGTTTAATGACTCCCTCTGGTCTGTTTACGTTTCACTTTAGAACAAATCACAATTGTAACAACAAGCTGTGTGTGCACTGAGTTTATCATACAGCCTTAGAAATTGTTGCCAAAACGCTAATGTTCTCCAACATCTGGGTCCTCCTGTTTTTCCTCGATACACAGCTAGGTTCTATTTCCCAACCTTTGCAGCACTTAGGAGTGGCCATGAGGCTGTATTCGCTCAGTGCAGTTGGAACAGAAGGGGTGTGACTCTGGGTTTGCCCCGCAGAACTCCCCTTGTTTGTTCCTCCAGCTCCCTGTGCATGAGGACAGACTAGGATGGTGATAAACTCCCCTTCGGTGTCAACTTGAAAAAGGTAGAGCTTTCTCTTACTTGAGCTCATGGAAAAGAGCCATATGAACCAAACAAACACTCACCTTGGGCTGTTAAATGAGTGAGACGTAAACTTGTTTTGTGTTTGAGGCCATTATAAACCCTGGGGTTTGTGTGTTACAGCCATTAGTGTCACCCTAATAATAACATACAGCCTCACAGGGGTTGTACTCTCCTGCCACCTCCATTATCTGTTCCCAGAGGCAAATATTTTCAGCTCTCTAAATTGCTTATTTTAGTATTTACATCAAAATCTCTAAATAGAAAGCTTATATTGCTAGTTGTTTTTTTTAAAATTGTCTATTGACTTTTCATTATGGAAGATAAGAATGTATCTCTCTTTCACCCCCTTCCTGCCTACCCCTGCCCCACATCTTTCCATTACAGTTGTTACATTAAATAGGTCAATGTGTATGACTGAAATTATTTCTGCCATATGTATAATGTTTGCAGCTGAGTCAAATAGTATAGAACATGGTCAGTTTTCTTTTCTTGTGTAAAAGTTTTTTATAATTTGATATTAACAATTTACTCCCTTTTATTTTTCATCTTTGGCATCCTTTCTTTTAAACTTTCTTAGATTTCTAAGTACTTATCATTAACCCAGTTCCAAATTTTTCAGAAACTGGGCAAACCTTCTCTTAATATCACCAAAACGTAAAATTTCTGTCAATCTCATTTTTTCTTAAAGTGGTATCTCCCTTTCAACTACTTTCAATCCTGAAAATAAATCTTTAAACCTGACGAATAACTGTCATTATGCAAACTCCTTTCAACATCACCATAAGGAATTTTTTGACTCGCCACTTTGCTTACTCCCCTGTTTCCATAATCATATTTTGTCTTATTTCCTGGTTTTCTCTCTCATACTGATAAAACACCTTTTTCCAATAGCTTCCTACTTTGTTCTTCTTTTTTTTTCAAAAGAGTGAATTGCAGGTAGCTTTTTTTTTTTGTTTCTTTCCCCCCTTTTTTAGCACAACTGAAAATATCTTAAGGATCTGTTGACTATATACTTCTATTTTGAAAAAAAATCTTCAGAAATTTAAGGATATTTCTCTGTTGTATTATGGCACCTGGAATAGCTATTAGGGAGAGAAATCTTAAGCCATTTTTTTCTATTTTTTATATGATTTTTTTTCTTACCTGGAAGCTTGCAGAAAGTTCTTTGTATCACCTGTGTCTTCAAATTGGCAGCAATGCTTTGTGGGTTTTATTTTCTGGATAGTCATGTCTCTCAGCTCTGGGGAAAATGTGGAATCATATCTTTGGTGACATCCTCCCTCCATATACCCCTGTCTCTTGTTATTCAGACATTGTGCTTCCTGAGCTGGTTCTCTAATTGTCCACTCATTTGCCTTCTTTTCTTCGTCACTTTTCTTCTGCTTTGCTCTCTATGTGATTTCCATAACTTTATGTTCTAAATATTCTATTGTTTTAATTTCTTCTCTATTATCAAGAGCTCAGGTATGTTCTATATGTGTTCCTTTATGTAGCCGTTTGTCCTTGTATCACAGGTGTAATATATCTACTTATCTTTTCCAGACTATCGATGACAGAAACTCCACAGGGTACATATAACTAAAGGAATTAGAGTTTAAAACAGTTGTTTGTTTATTTGGTTTTGGTCTCTGTTTTCCACATCCAATGATTGCTTTAAGTGTCTAGTAATCCTGGGCTTTGTTTTATTTTTTTTTTTGACCTATTAAATAGTGAGGAATAAAGAGTGGATCAGAAATCTTATGCGTTTGATTGAAACTGTTCATTATGGTCCCAATTCTAATGTTATCTGAATGAGCTGTGTGCTTTAGGAGTCTTTAATGTTAGTATCTCTGGGCCTTTACCGCCAGCTGCTGAGACATCCTAAGTAAGAACTACTTCTGTGTTTCTATATGGGAGGGTTTAAGCTGGATGCCAGCGTTCTGGGAACCATGTAGGAGAAGACTGAAATATAGCATTTCAACATTTACTGTGAAGCTTTCACTAAATTCCCCTCCACTGTGTATAGAATTTCAAGTCTAGAAACTATTTTACTGTCCCTAGAGAATACACTCCTAGGTATCAACTCGGATTGAAGAAAGTCAGTCATGTGACAGTACAGAGAGGGCCGAATATCTGTGGATTTTACCTCTTCCTTACGAGATTATCAGACAATGTTTAGTCCTATGTTAATCCCCGCTGTGAAGATTCCTATTTTCTCAAAACCTTTTAGGGATTCAACTAGGTACATAAGGCTTCGTCTTGGCTTTCTCCACTGTGGCATTCAGGTTTCTTGGTTCTGCTATATCAGGTTTCACTTGATCACATGCTTCCAGATTCCAAAAGCTTGCTGTTCTTGTCTCAACCCTGCATCACTTATTCCTTGTTGTTTCATGCATTAAACCACTTCTATTATCTTGGTAGGGATTACGGAGTGGATTACATATAAATATACATATATAATTTGACATTTATAATTATAAGGTGCATACAAGTTAATGTTTTATTAATAATGCATTCAACCGTAGACTTCTAATGCAAGAATCTTCCTTGAGTGATATGATCTCTAACCTATTAGCAGGTCTAGGAAACTCTTTCCTTTCTGACAGCAAAGCTACTCATGAGGAGGTAGATCCATAAACATTTAGAGGGCTATATAAAATATTTCTTCTTCATTCATTCAACAAATAATTATCTAGTGACTATGATGTATCTGTTATTGGGGACAAAACAGTGAACACCACATAATCTTACATTCAGGAACTATGTCTACTGATTAGGAATTAAAAAAGCAAATATGAATTGCTTATTGGAATTATTTTGACATAGTTGACAACAGGAAAATCCAGACATAGGATATTTACTATGATCAGAATGGATAAAAATTGGAGGCATATTAGGAGTTGTTATTTTCTAGAGAAAATTTCAGCTAGAGAACTAATGAAAACTTGAAGATATAAGAGACCCAGCAAATTTAAGGAAGTAAATGTAATGGAAGAGATGCTAGAAAGAGATGCTAGAAAGAGATGGTGAGGATAGATAGGAATTTTGACATGAGCCAGATCATAAAGGTATGCATATGGCATGTAAGGTTGCTTCGATATTAACCTATGGGCCATGAGCAGCCACAGAAAAGTCTTACCTAGAACATGAGAGGTAAATGGAGTCATGTAAAAAAGGAAATTACAAAGGGCCCGTTGATGATGAACCAGAACCTTTGCCCACTCTCTACTTCACTATCCAGCTCATTCCCTTGCACTCCCATAATCATTTAGCTAATTGTGTTGCTATTAGTACAGCTCCCTGACACTCTTCTTAGCAACCAGCATAGTTCATACATAGATACTTAGTGCACTAACACCTGTCAGAAATTGTGACACAAAATTTTCCTTTACCTCTATTCTGAGAAAAGATGGGGCATCCTCATGAAGCAAAGGATCTGTTCTGGTCCTTTTCCAGGCAGTGGGATGTTCTAGTTTTGATTCAGTGCTAAGTTATTAGAATGTGGGTTTAATGGATTAAATCTTGACTTAAACCATTTCTCTTTCAATTTGTGTCTACAGATCATGCACTAAATGACATCTAGCCATCTAACAAATGAACAGCTTTGTTCTGTCAGAGAAGCAGTTCCTCTCCTGGTGCCAGCCAGAGTCTTTTTTTTTTTTTTTTTTTTTTTTTTTTGCCTTGGAGAGCCCTATTATCACTATATTATCTAAAAATTTCCTCTACAAAATATGATTGTAATACTCAAGATGGTTGGGGATGGTGAATTTTAATTCCCAATTTTCCATCGGAGAGAGTGCAATGTAAGTAATAAGGCTGAATTGATAAGAATCAGACAGACTGGGACTGAAACTTTAGTTCACAAATTGCTTATTATATGACTACAGGGAACTAAGTCCCTGGTGCCTTTTTTAAAAATGAAAAAAAATATACTCATATACATAGGTACAGGGTCATATACATAGGAACAGGGTTATTATAAGGAAACTATTAAAGTGTCAAATATTATTATGGACATTTTTATATTGGAAATTTCTAACTGGCTAAGTGTGTATCTTAATTTTTTATTTCTATTGACTTGTACATGTTAGGTATGATTTTAAAAATGTTTTTATTGTGATAAAATGCACATAACAAAATATTTACTATCTTAACAACTTTAAGCATTCACTGCAGTGGTATTAAATGTATTCATTACATGCCATCCATCTCCAGAAGTCTTTTCATCTTGGAAAATTATAACCATACCCATTAAAAAATAACTCCCCATTTCTCTCTTTCCCCTCAGCCTCCGGCAACCCTCATTCTATTTTCTGTCACTGTGATTTTGACTACTCTAAATACATGGTAGAGATTTTAAAAAGAAAATTATTGAATAAGAAAAGCGGCCTTCTAATCTAAAGTTAGCTGGGTTAAAGCAGCTCACGGGGAAATTGTGGATTCACTAAAGTTTTCTTTGAGCTCTGTTGGTCTCCCTGTTCTGTGACCTTTCAGGTTCCCTTTTCCTGTCCTCTCTTCTGTTATCCTGAGTCCTTACATCTTCTTTCACTTTTTTTCTCCATGTTAAATTTATTTTCAGGAAATAAGGAAGGGTTTCTTAGTATTCAAATGTCATTTCTTTTCCAATTTAGGGAGATTTGGGATACAAGTATCAGAGACACGTTCCCTAACTGCCTTAAAGATGAGAGAAATGGAACTTTAAATATAATAAGCCCTGCATTAGGGCAGGATTCGCACATGTCCATTCCGCAGCTGAGTCTCATTCTTAGGGACGTGTTTCTCCATTCTACCTATTGTATGAGGGGGACCCTAAAAAGGGAATTAATTTATAAAACATTGTATGGATTCTACCTGGCTGGCATAGCTCAGTGGATTGAGCACAATCTGCAAACCAAAGCATCGCAGGTTCAATTCCTAGTCAGGGCACATGCCTGGGTTGCAGGCCACGGCCCCCAGCAACCACACATTGATGTTTCTCTCTCTCTCTCTTTCTCCCTCCCTTCCTCCTCTAAAAATAAATAAAATCTTTTAAAAAATTGTATGTGTTCTTACACATTTAAACTTCAGTTACCTTCAAAGTACTCTCCATTTGGTGCAATACACCTATGCTTTTCCCTTGCTCAAACAGTTTTGAGCCCATTGATTATGATGCCTTTTTGTGCTTCTGCTGTTTTTTGTTTCACCTCTTCCACACCAATGAAACATTTCCCTTTGAGGACTTTTTTCACCTGGGGAAATGAAAACAAGTCTCTTGGGTGAGGCATGGAGGTCATGCTGTTTTTGGTCAAAACTGCTGAACACTCAAGTGTAGTGTGGGCAGGTATGCTTGTAAATCATCCATCATGAAATAGGCAAACACATTGAGTCTTAAAAAAATTCACTGACCAGAGCACAGCCACTCACAACAATACCAGCTGGTACGCTGATACAGATGGGTCCCTAAAACACTCATCTAGCAGGGGAAGCCTATACTACAAGGAGCCTACCCTTCAGAAGATATTTCCAGTTTTTGGAAAGTCCCCCCTCATAAAATGGACTTAATCCACAGGGTAGTCCATGTGGAAAGATGGCTGCCTGTAATAACTTGGACTGTCTGCTTCTTCATTCACATTAGATGTCCAAACATTAGAATTTTTTAAAAAGCCTTTTTTTTTTTCAATTATGGAGTGTCCCAAGATAGAGAAAGTAAAAATTTCTTAATTCTTAATGCCCAGGCCAGGAAAACTGTACAGTGCCACCTTTGCTGTAGCAGTCACAGAGCCCTCCCAGATTCAAGAGGAGGGGACATAGATCCTATCTCCCAATGAGATGCATATCAGAGATATTGACACTATCTTTAATACTCCAAAGCTACTGCTTTCCCCATTTTACTTAAGCCTAAAATGAGCTGAAGTGAGGATACATACCTTTCTGAAGGTCTCACAGTTATTAGAAAACTGTGGGTTTGGACCCAGGCTGTTTGGCTCTGAAATCTGTATTTTTAATCACTTGATCACTTCTGGACATAGACATTTTCATTCATGGAGGCTCTTTCTACCTCTTGGGGGCTAACTTGCAGTTCTGGTTGTTTCTTCTTTTGGAAAAGGGTAGGGCCAATGTCAGCTCCAGGCACAGGAAAAAAAAAAATTCCCAGATTCCAAATTAAAAATCTCAGGAAATGCCTTGATTGATACAACATGGATAATGAGCCTATCTCTGGGTCAATAAATATGGTCAAAGCATAGAGATATTCCACTTGGCTTAGACTAGGTTCTGGACAACCCACATGACCAAGCAGATAGGGTGTGTTTCTAGAGAGAGGGAAGATGGGATACAAGGCAGGCAGCACAATTGAAGCCCAAGATAGTGGGTATCGAACCAACACTTTAGCCTGCTCTTTGAATCAATCCTCACTCTCAATGATTCCAGCAAAATGCTTAAAACAACTTGGTTTTCCAGAGAACTCATTGCCTCCAACAATGCCCTTCCCTCTGTAAAGAGTTTCGAGCTTCAGAGAGGGAATCAGGGAAGTGGTTTGGAGTGCTAAGGCCATTTCCAGACTTTGCATTAGAATTGTGCCACAACAACCTATGGAGAGAGTATCTGGTCCACTTCAACCTCTATGCATTTTCACCACGGCATCCCCAGAGTCTAGCACAGATGAATGGATTGGTGAACAAACCTGGTTCAGTGCAATTTAACAAGTGCTTATTGAACCATCAGGTTGATTGATTATCTCCCCAGAAAGACTGATAATTTTGGCAGTGAGGGTAATAACAGACTCGGCAGCTGTAGAAGAGTATTTAGGGAGTTGTGATTCCCAGAGCCAAAAGTGGCTGTGTAAACCTTCCAAAGGAAGGGAAGCTACACAGGAAAGTCAGCAAAAGTCTTGGCCAAGCCTCTCTTTATAAAATGGAAGCTATCAACTCAAAGTTACAATGAGGTCAAAGGTATATGGACTATGAGCTACTACGCCTCTTTAAGCATTTCTCCTCAGAGCTAAAATGTTAGAATTTAAGCTGTATGATCAATAAGGTCTCTCTGAACACTGTCTCTGATTTATAATTTTAGTGCTGAAAAGAACCACTTCCTGGAATGTTCTGTGGGGTTTTTTTTTTGAAAAATTAAGTTATATTGTAAATGTACTTGGGTAATGCAATTTAAAGAAACTCTGCCACAAAATCCAGAAAATGAAGAATTATTTTCTATAATCTGTCCATTAGTCAGCATTTGTGTAAACTTTAATTTTCACAGACTAAATCTCCCTAAGCTGCCTTTGCAGTGCTCCATTTCCTACCACCCAAGACTTCCCTGGATTCTCTGTGGCCCTACAAAGAGCCTCGAAGAAGCCAATAGCTGCTGATCTACCAGCACGACTTCCAGCCAATGATGTTTAGAAAATCTAAGGGACACCATTACACTGAAGCACTAGACAGATTCAGAAGCAACACAAAAGGGAGTGAGCCCTTTCACACTGCCTCTGCAGATGGCATGAGCTGAGTGGTGCCTTTCAGACACAATGGGACAGGGCTTTGTCACAGGCAAGAATTAGGGCTACAGCAATCATATCCATTGTTGTTTTTGGGCATGTGATCAGTATGCCCAGCTTGCGAAGGGTGTAGACAAAAGTCGTGCCAATTCTAGAGTATTATAACAGAATTTTTAAACTTAACTTTTCCTGCCAAAAAAGAGGATTTGGATTACTTGAGAATATTAATATTAATAACTCTAAATATTATAGAACACGACAAATATGTGTTAATTGGTATGCCCTTGTACGTATCTGTACATAGGAGGTCTGCCTAGAAGGTATCCAGCCGTGTAATATGAAAAACAGAGACATTGATTAAAGAAGATACAAGATACAAGAAACATTGTACATAGAAGAGCCCCCACTTCAAACTAGGCACCTTGGGACCTCACACAGTTCTCCCTATTGTCATCAGATGCTCCATTGTATTTTCCTGAATCTCATAGACGTTCTGAAATCTCTTCCCTTCCAAAGGTGATTTTAGTTTTGGGAAAAGACAAGTTGCAGGGCACCAAATCGGGGCTGTAGGGGGGCTGAGTCAGCTGGGTGATTTGATGTTTCACCAAATATTTGCATGAGACATGATACATGAATGGGTGTATTGTCATGATAAAGCTGCCAATCACCAGTTGCCCAAAGCTTGGCCTTCTGAATCATCCAAATAGTTTCTGTGGGAGGAATGTTCAAGCTTAACATAAAATTTGATGAAGATTTCATTGCTCTACTTGCTCAGTCATTTTGAATCTGACAGTCATGCAGTACACATGCTCACTCAAGGGCATCTACCATTCCCATTGACTCGTACAGTGAAGTTGTCATTGTTCACCCATGTGCATTCCAGTCCACTCTCATTGGCTGCTAGGTTACATCGATGTGCAAACCATTCTCATTATATTAACAATGGTTGGACTTTTTCTGGACAGAACTTGTATATATTCAAAAAGATATATGAATGTATTTGTAAAAAATATTCTAACTGTATTGTGTCAGGCAAATATGAGCAAAATATAAGATGAAACAAAATGCACCCCCAATAATTGTCTTATGGGTACATGACTCAAAGCAAGTTAGATATGAGTAACTTCTTTTCTCACACAAGAATGTTCCTAGGGATGAGAGATGCAGAGCAAGGTGAAAGGGGTAATTTCCTCCCTAAAGATAATTAAATATCTGCTCACAAGGAAAAGTTTTACTTGGTCCATTAAGTCTTGTTTTGATTTATGTTTTCTCAATGCATCATAACCTATGCCTAGGTAGATTCTTTCTTTTACTCCCAGATTATAGGGCTTTCACCAAAACCCAAGGAATCAGGAACACAAAAGTGTGTGGGTATGTATGTGAATGTGAATGTGCCTCTATAGTCATTAAGTCACACTGCACATTCACATTCACACACACACACACACACACACACACACACACAGAATTGATAAGTATGTTGGAT
Source organism: Phyllostomus discolor (assembly GCF_004126475.2). Taxonomy (NCBI): domain Eukaryota; kingdom Metazoa; phylum Chordata; class Mammalia; order Chiroptera; family Phyllostomidae; genus Phyllostomus; species Phyllostomus discolor. The sequence continues at coordinate 157,315,798 of NC_040907.2, forward strand.
CTATAGCAGGGTGTCTGAACATCAGCACTATTGGCATTTTAGACCCAATATTCTTTGTTGTAGGAGGATGTCCTGTGTATTTTTGAATATTTAGCAGCATCTCTCATTTCTGTGTACTTGATGCTAGCTAGCTGCCTGCTTCCCCTCACACCACTCCTCACCGCCCAGAGAGTCTCTAGACATTGCTTGTTGGGCAAAAATGCCTCTGATTGAGAAACACTGGTCTGAAGTATGAACCTCAATTACTTCTCCATTCAGGCCATCCTAAACATTCTTATCTGCTATAGATGTTATGATCAAAGAGTCATTTATGGTCAAGGCACCTAATTTAGTTCTTTCCATCTAATTTTAGGGTTATCTGCTTTAGGTTTTATTTTTTAGAAGAAGAGCCTGAAACAGGGCTGTGTGTGCAAGCAGTTTGTCAAAAGAGTGCTCCATGGAGAAATCTGCCAGGAAGGTTAGGAAAAAGGAAGGGACAGTAAATGTGGGTGTGGATGAGGTCTAACCTCATGCTGATCCCTCTGAAGGCTCTGAAGTGTATATTGCACCATGGCATTAATCCAGCTTTGAGACAAGTGTCCTGGGTTTGTGCACCCCACACTAGTCAATCATTATCTGAGTGCCACTGGGGTGAAGGTTACAAACTGGCCCTACTAAACTGCACCGATAGCATTTGCTGTATTTCTTCAGAAAAAAATAATTGGGTGAACTTGATTGGTTTAAATATTTTATCTAGAGATGCATGATTATGAAAATTGAAACACGCTGAGAATGACCAGTATTGATGTTAATCCTAACCTAAAACAAACCCCTTCATTTAAAATACTTTTTAAAATAAAAGATGTTTCAGTGGAAACTAAATTACTGACATTTCTAAGTACCTTCTGACCATAACTATGCTCTGAGCATAAATTCACAAAGCATATTTTAAATCTGTGTTTGATCTATAGTGGAAATATAAATACACATTCAGAATTGCAACAACACCAACCTCCAATATACTTAATGTATGTCTTTTGTCCTCTTTTCCCGTTAGTTGGTTTGTGCTCAGGAAAAATGAAAATGATAATAAGAATACCAAGGGAAGGAATAACACTACCTTAAACAAAAACAAGTATTTTACATTGAGAAAAGTAAGAAAAAATGAGAAATGAATATACTTCATTCTAAAATCCAATGCCAACAACTTTCTAATTATTGTGTGGAATTTTTGTATTCCCCCCCACCCCCCGCCTATTGGGGAAATACACACAGACCATGGAAAGATAACTTACCATTAAATGTATCTTGTTTGGAAAAAAATCATGTAACTGTATCTACCTAGAATGTATACAAATGTCTTTTAATGTATCTATCATTTAGGTTTGGTTACAGTTGAATGAGATAGATATTATTATAAAGATGAACACAAATGAACCTGACAGAGAGACGTGTTTATCTTTGTTTGGAAAATTGCAACACAACACTACAGGCATTTCAATTACACACCTATGAGTGCATTAAGTGCTCTGCTAATTGCTGCCATGGGACACCTTACTTTCTCAAAGTTTACAGTCTAGTTGAGTAGACAAAATAAACAGGAGATGGTGACGATGAATCCAGGTCACACGTAGTTAAACAGGTGGTAGCTGTAGGATATGCTATAAGGAGCACTGGAGGGAGAGATGCTGTTTTTCTGAGATAATTAGGACACACTGTATAAAGAAAGTGGTATTTAAATTTGGTTTTGAAGCTGCGTTAAGCACCTCATCTATTCTCATGCAACCGTTAGCTATTCCAAAAATCCGGTTTTATTAGTGCTGTTCTAAGCCAAGTAGCAGCGCTGGCTAGCTTCCTTAGGGAACCCAAAAGAGAATAGTGAGAGTGTGTTTTTAAAATTTGTAATTTTTTTCTGTTGAAGAAATTGTTTTTATTTTAAAAATTCAGAAAGTTAAAAAAAAATCAAAGATATCTCATAACTACAACAACTTGTGTAAATCCGTTAAAAATTTGTATAAATATGAATGGATTTCTTGTCAGGGTTGGAGAGGCATTAAATTGCCTTCCACAGCTCTGAATGGTCCAGAAGTGATGTGAGAAAATACAGTCCAACCTGTGCCCGATGCTTTAGCGCCCATCACCTACCAATAGCCGTCTAATGTCTTCTCAGACCTCTCTGTGACCAGAAACTCGCTGATTTCTGAGGAACCCCACAGTATTTTCAGAGACTTCATGAAGTCTGAAAATGCTTCAGTATGTTATATGTAAATCTTCTCTCTCAGTTCCTATATGTTTTCCTGGCCCTGAGTGCCCCAAGAATAAATCAGATCTTCCAACTATGAGGTATTTGTCCCTTTCTTTGTCTCTTCATCAAGGCCCTGTTCACTGTCCACTGAGTACTCTTGGAAGTATTTGCAAATAAAATTTACTTCAGTAATATAATGGAAGATATTCTAGGTACATGCTCTGTAAGTTATGCTCAGATAGGTCAGAACTGCACTGGGTTTCTAAACAAGGTAATTAATAACGAATAATTGTCACACAGTATGAGCAGACATATTTCTGTGAGGCAGGCAAGCCTTCATAACTCACCAGTACCCTGCCCCCTACCGTCCCCCCACCCTGAACAGCCTCAACACTGTCTCCTGGGCTTTCTTATTCAATATCTAACAAGAAAAAATTATGTGCATCAGATTTTGGCTGTCACAAAAAATAAAAGAGGGAAGATGATTTATAATAGAAAATTGAAATTCCAACAGCTGGCGTTTTTATAAATTCCTGTATTTTTATGGGAGCATATGTCATTAAGCTGTAGCTTGAAGCTTTTTGAAATCTTTCTCTGTCTGTACCTCCCTCTTATCTCAGTGGCCACCAAGGATGTGTGAATGCTCAGTACAAGGAAGACGGAGACGATGAAACCTTTTAGTACTAGTGTCCCATGAATAATGTTAAGAGAAAACAAAATCGGTGAAAAAATAAACTTATGGTGGGGAAATTTATGTTGAGGAGTGTTCCTCATTCAGTAGGTAATTCTCTCACATCACTCCCCAATTTGTCTATCTAGGGTTCCAAACGCATATAGGGGCGAGGCAAGAGGCCACAGACGATCTGAAGGCAAAAGGTGCTTCTCAGCATCAAATGATTATTGCTCTGTGGGAGTCTGGTCCTACCTGCTGTTGGCAGATGTTCTGACGTTCTTCAAGAGATGCTTTCAAATCTTTACGTTTCTACAGACCCTTTGGCTTTATAACTGTTGGTAATTCATTAATCTTTGGAAAGTGTAAGGTGGCTCAAACAATAAAGTTCTGTGAGATAAATTTGGACAAAAACTGTAACTGTCTTAGATCCCATAGAGATTTTTTTTTGATGCCAACGAATTTGAGTCTAATAAACTGCTCAATTAAAATGATCTAAGAAAGGTTCACAGGGCTCTGTGAAGGGTGCATAGGGATGGAATTGGTGTAAGGGAATGGGAATATCTCATGTGGAACAAACAAGTATAGAGAAATGGGAATAACCACTAATGTGTGGATGTGACAGCATCGTGTTGCAATTTTGAAGTAAATGGTGCTAAATGAAGAGGAAAAGAAAATTGTGGAATGAGTTTCATGGATTGTGATCAGAAAGGGTATTTTGTGCCAGTCAGAGAAATAGAACAGAGATGGTTGGAAACAGAGAGACAATTAAAATATCGAAGCGAGATGATGGCACAATACAGATTACATTCAATAGAGGTGTCTGGAAGTGGTGCCCAGGATGGTGATCAGGGCCATTCTGGAGATGGTGCCTTGTCTTTGTGGCACTGTCCACTATTGATCCAGTGCAGAAAGTTCAGCCTGGGGAAGGTTGTGAAATACCTTGCCTAGCTGGAATATGAAGAGAGAGATCTTTTGGACTAGTAAGTCTTGTGTCTTTCTACCTCTATTTATCTATATTAACACCACAGATATTCGGCAAGCCCCTGTCCTACATCCTGTACTATATACTAAGACATAAGAGCTGCACCAGGGAATAAAATGAAAGTAAGTAAGTACAGGTTACACCTGCATTTTCAGGGTAAAATGTGGGAGAAAGGAGTACTGAGAACTGCAGGAGCACATAAGACAAGCACCTGGACCCATCTCTGAGGAGTGAAGTATTCAAGAAATGCATTCCAGAGGCTGCATCTGAGTTGAAATGCAGATGACTCATAGGAGTCAGCTGGGCCAAATTGGGGCAACAAGATGGTTCTCGGAACAAGGGAGAAGGTAGATGTTAGAGCTGAAATGGGAACTAAGAACATTTAAATATGCCTGGGTGGGAAAAGAAAGGGGGAAACTGATGAGAGGTGAGTCCATAAACATTCAGTGGGTTTTACGGGATGTATTAAAGGAGTTTGGACTTTCTTCAAAAATCAAAAACATTTTTATATTAGAAGAAAAATAAGATTCAGTTTTATTTTATTTTATTTTTTTAAAGTTTAATTTCTTAAAGATTTTATTTATTTATTTATTTATTTATTTATTTATTTATTTATTTATTTAGAGAGGGAAGGGAGGGAGAAAGAGAGAGAGAGAGAAACATCATTGTGTGAACCCAGGCATGTGCCCTGACTGGGAATTGAACCTGCGATGCTTTGGTTCGCAGCCTGTGCTCAATCCACTGAGCTATGGCAGCCAGGGCTCAGATTCAGTTTTATTTTAAAAAATGGATTAGCACTACTGAACCTGAGGCAGGGAAGCAATGATTTGAGCTTCTTCTTCTTCTTCTTTTTTTTTTTTTAACCCAGATAACTGACCCTATCAAGCAACTCAAAAAGCCTTACAATGGTGTTTGGACACTGAGAGAAATAAATTCAAGCCTCTAAGATCATGTCCAGCACTGAGCCCAAGACCCAGTAAGTGTCTCAGTGTCTCAGTGTCTGAGTGTCGCAACTCTGGATGATCCAAGGTGGAAAGGATCTTAGAGATGATATCTGTCATCCTTTACACTGAAAAGGAAACTGAGGCAAAGAAGGGGAGGGACATACCTCAGATCACACAGTGAGTCAGTGGTGGCACAGGCAGGACCCAGATCCCAAGAACACTGTTTATTTCCTAATACAAGGGTTGAGCAGTCTGTTCAGCAAAGTAGGAAAAAGAATCAAAGGATAGAAAATTTTTTGTGGTTGAATTTCATACCCATGAAAAAGGAAGGAACTGTCTCAGTCAATCCACAGAGTGTAGTGGAGACATACTTAATTTATGGAAATTTCAACTACTCCTTTTTTTCTAATGAACTAGACTCAGGGAAAAGGTCCATTCCATAATTTTTGACATCTATCTGGTTTTTTTCTTCTTGACTAAAAATAAGAGTTGGTCAATATTAGGAGGAAACAATACTTTCAAGTGTCAGAGGAACTTCTGTTCAGGAGCATAGTAGTTCCTATACTCTGGTTTCTCTTCAGATCGTAAAAATCTTTCGCCTTTTACTACTAAAGAGTATAGTAGTTCCTGGTGTTTTAGCTTTTAGTCCTTCCAGCCCTCATATTTAGAACAAAGGGGTAAACTTGAAGGTCTTTAAGGGTCCTGTTCAAAGATTCATTGAACAAAGGTCACAAAAAGTAGATTTATCACCCTTTTTAATATAAACAAATAAGATGTTTGCCAAAAATTAAATTTTATATATATATATATATATCACTGAGTTGAGCAGATATTAATAATTTTGGTAAATAGATTTCAGTTTATTCCCCACAACACAGAACTGAAGCAGCATGCAAATTATTTATAAAGGAACCAAGGGGAGCAAGGAGGTAAGTCCTTGAAACTGCTGAATGTTAAAAAGGTTCATGAGTTGGATTTAAATAAGGCTTGTACTGCCACTACACCAGAGTCAGTTTCTGCGCATAAGCTTTGCATATGGATCCTGCTTCTGCAAATGTAAAATGAGCAGGGTGTTCCAGAGAAAGGCATGCTCTTACCAACTAATATCGCCATCTTTCTACCCACTCAATGCTTGGCACATAATAAACAATAAATGCTAATTGATTAAACCAATAAACTTACTGAGATACAGTAGCACTTGGACCCTCAAGTGATATGTGTGCTCTTGATGGGAAACAGCAATGCTTAACCAAATGAACCCAACTTAAAGGTAGACACTTTCACTGCTATTTAGAGAGAAATTTGGGGGCTAATGGTATATTTCAGTGCTGTCTGAAAAGGGCACAAATTAAAAAACAAAAACGAAAACGAAAACTCTGCTTCTTATATAGTAACTGAATTACATTAAATTTTGTCTTCAACATTATATCCATTTATGCAAAAAAAATATCCTAGAGGACCAAGAATTTAAGAAGAGCTTGTCAGGAGTTTGGAAGATGTTAGAATCACAGATGCTTAGAATGAAGAGCTAATACTTTCTGGCTCATCTTGTTCTTACTCCCAATCCATTACCCTTCCAAAAATAAATTTTAATTTTCTTTGAATTTTACAGAATGACTGAGATTCATCAAGTGTAAAAGCTAGGCACGTTAGAACGCAAGCATATTGCTTTTCTGTAACCTAAGTAGTAAGAATAAATACCTCTACTAAAATATGTTTGACATTTGCCGCATATATTTTTAATGTGGGGCTTCTATGCCTGCTGGTATATTAAGAAGCCCGGAAGGCATTCACATTTATTACACAAAAATAATATTACAAGTTGGTGGGTGCACAAAACTGAATTATGTTAACATGAAAAGACAATTATCTACGTAAGACTTAAGTGTGATTGTTTCCCTCAGTTGAGACAGAATAGTGCATTACACACCAAGGATCATCCCAGCAAATTTTAAAATATGTTACATCACATTAAATCTGGCAAACATCCAACACAACTGACATTCTTCCCATTGTAATACTTGTGGCTATATACCTAGAACCACTCCACTAAAGACAATATGTGAGATGTAGTAATGTGGAAAGACAAATTTCTATTTTTAGTAGTTTCACCCTCTATGACCTGGAAAATGCCCAAGGAGGGTATTGCATTTAAGACATATAGAATAATGGTTGCTGGTGACTCGTGATGTATACAAGTCCAGAGAATGCTAGAAAATTCTTTATAGTCTACCGTAATAGGGATGTAATATAGTTCCATAGATTAAGATAGAATTTCCCTCAAGCTTTTCTTGATCACAAGATAATACACCACTTAAACAAAGGTGTCAAAAACCTTAGGCCTGGTGTTCCAAAAACCTTTGATTCCTAGTGATGTTGGTTCCGAACCAACATCATAATCCAGAGCAATAGCAGGCCACCAGCTTGCACGTTCTCTGGAAGAATCTCAGCTGGTTACACAAGGCTTCAGCTTGCTGAGACCAGTGACCTGTAAGGAAGAAGGTCAGTTATAGGACTATCCATGGATAGATACGATTCAGAGTCCAGATCTGCAAATTGTGAAGAATCTTAGAGGTCAGCAAGTCCAGCCATTACTTGCCCATCTGGTTCTTCCTCTGGATCTGGGAGAGTAGACTTGAGTTTCTGGGTGGAGACAAAGTTAGAAAGTGACAGTTGGCAGATCTGAGAGTACATTCCAACAACAATTCAGTGCAACAGATCCTCTGTCTACATACAGAGAACAAATGAAGGAGTATTTAAATGTGGATTTAACAGGGGCTCAAAGTTACTGCTGCATTACAACATCTGCCCCAAGTGGTAGTGCTGTAGATTGGTATCCAAGGGCTCTAAAACTTGTTGATCAAATACTAGTGGCTGGAGTTTCAGGCCACTGGTGTAACATATTCGGTAAGTACAATACATTTTCAAAACATGTTATAAACACTATGTGGTCATTTAATTTAAACTTTGAAGTTAATTCTCATAACAACGCCATGAGGTAGGGTGCTATCCATGCCCCCAGTTTATAGGTATGGCAACTGAAGCACAGAACAGCTCACATATAGTGGCAGAGATAATGCATCCAGAAGCCAGAATTCACATCTCGGTAGTAATATCCCAGAGACTGTGATCTCAAACATTCCCCTGGACTCCCACAGGGTCTGTGTCATACCACCTATCCAACCTTCCATTTTTTAGGAGGTTTGAAACTGCATTTGTGTGAGGTTGCTGAATGACATCAGTAGAAAGAAAAGAAAATTTTTCATCTCATCAGTGAAGTATTAAGTTCAGGAGTTCTCAGGCTAATGATCAAGACCAACAGCACACAGATGTTTTGAATGGAAAGCTTTAGCAAAGAGGGCTGTTGGAATCAAGGGAGTGGGACTCAGTGTCTCTGCCCCATAGAGAGACCCTCCTGTAGTGGTAAGATATCTGTCAACCTCAGTTTTCTGAGCATACCAACCAGATTACATCATCATGAGAGGCACTCCATGACTTATGAAAATGATGTAGATCAAGATGAAAATTCATTAATTTGCAATGAGAACTACAGTCACCCTGTGGACTGAAATAGTTGCATCAGCATGGCTAGCACATTCTCACCCTGTAGGCAGACCGATGCGGGAAACCCAATTATAATCAGAAGGTTGCTTGATTGGTATGGAATTAGAGAAAGGACTGTGAGTTAGACAGTTTTAGGCTTAATGGTGTGAGACAAAAATAGCCTGATATGTCCATCTCCACAGCAGGGAAAGCCTTTCAAAGGGCAATACAATACTCATCACACTGACCTAAATTCTCACTGCCCCAGTGGAGTTTGAAGAGTAACAGCCAACTTTTCTCTGATGATTATGATTTTTTAATAATTATTTTCTGACCAATCTCTCTTGTTTTGGACATACTTACTTTTTTTAATATGTTGAATATTTTACTTTCATTTGCTTAAGCCAAAAAACTCCCCTTTTCCTTTTTCAAATTATTTCCACTAACTGTTGTATAGCATCCTTGGTGTCATGCTTAGAGGATAGTTCAGGTTCCAAGTATATTTATATCATTAGCTCAGCAGAATAAAAACCTCAAAGAAGTAAAATGTGAAAAGTAAGGTGCCCCATCTTCCTCACCTAGTCTGTATATTTTGCATATTAAAAAGAGTTAATAAAAGTTGATGAAGATTTTTTAAGGAGATGTTAAAAACTGAGAGCATGTAAAAGATCAATTTGCATTCAACTCAGACTCTCATATGTTTTTCTACCCTTAGTCCATGAATCAAGAGAATTGAGTCTGAAAAGATTAGTGTAATGCTTTACAAGGTTCTAAACATCAAACAGCTATTTGTTCACATTTGCTGGACTGGTGTTATTAGAGTAAGTGAAGCAACTCTGACTATGGAAAACTATTTTCGTCATGTTAAAACCAGAATTTTAATTTATTTTTTGTTTAACTTAAAAATTCAATTAACCAGAATCCCCTATTCCCAAGTCTTTGGCTCGATTGATATATTTACATTTAATTAACTCTATAATGCAAGAGCTCTTTTACTTTCGACCACAGTTCAATGCCCAGAGCTTGCTTTAGGCTGGGCAAACTCCTAGAGGAAGGAGCTAGGTTCTTAGATCCATTCTTCTTTTGAATTACACACCGTTAGCAAGAGGCCTCTATTTTCAGGTGTAGAAGCTGCTGTTGATGACCTGTTCTACATCTAGTCATCTACCTCTAAGCTCACATGTGGCTTTGGTGGACACTTCTTGAGTACCCTGATAGTTTCTTATGACAAGAGCCTGTATCTTTGGTTCTCTGCCTGACAGATTTCTTCAGTTCCAAAAGAGCAGGGCAGCCTAAAAATGCTGAAATCTGACATACCCAGAGAAACCTTATTGTAGTTGGTAGAAAAATACCCCAACTTCTCCAGCTTCCAGGAGACAAAAGCATTTTTCCAAGATACCTAAAGGTCCCCACAGGGCATTTAGTGTCAGTTCCCAAAGCATCACTCACTCATTAACACACATTCCTGCCTCGGTTTCCCCAGTCCCTCATTTGTGCTTCCTGCGATTGGCTTAGAGATAACTTGTACCTAAGTCCTTGTCCCAGGGTCTGCTTTTGCGGGGATCCAACAAAAACAAAGCTTCCACATTCGATTTTCTGTCATGATGAACTCATGGTGTGAAGTCAATTAGCTGCATTAAACATAGAGAATAAGATTCTATTCAAAACCAATAAAGGCTGTACTAGACCTCCCAGTACTTCTGTGGAAATTGAAAAGAAAATGTGCTGCTTGTTTCTGAAGGTTTCACAGGAACTATAGGTGATTTTTATTTTAATTGCATTTATTTTTATAGGTGATTTTTAATTTTGCTGATGGTCAAACATGATTCTTTCATAATATTCCAAACTTTTGAATTTTTATGGATTTTAGAAAGTAACATGATAATATATTTATAACACAGGAATAATGTTCAGCCTTTGGCCCATTAATTGGACTTCTGGAAATTTACTCAAAGGAAATTCATATCACAAAAGGCATAATGCTATAAACATAAAAATATGCATTTTGGAGTTGCTTAAATGACAGCTGAAAAAAATTTAAAATAATGTAAATGTCCAACAATGAGAAACTGCCAATTAGATGATAGTGCATTAACTAGTTGTAAAACTATGTAGCTAGAAGAGACAACATGAACAGTCATAGTTTAGCTGTGATGGTAAATGAAAAGAGTCTACAAAAATGTTCATCTGTATGATAATTACCTTGTTATTACAACGTTTGCCTATGGACGAGACATGGGACAGAACTGGCCAAGGTTACCTACAGTTTATCAAAACAGTATTTTTCTCTTCATCTAGCACCATCTAGCAAAGAATGTTGTTAGGGCTATAAATACAGTTTTTTTTTAAAAAAATGCCTATAAACTTGCCCACAAATCTGCCCCCTATACTAAGTATAGCTCAGGAAAAACTACTGAGTGCCTTTACCTGACTTCTCAGGCAGGGAATAAAGTACACTCTTTTTTAGTATGTTGTCTTTGAACAAGAACTCAAAAATTAAGATAATGTCAAATAATTATAAACATTGTTAGAAATTTGCCTTTATTTTCCTCCGCCCCTCAAATAAGAACAGAAATCATAAGTAAGAACATGACAACTCTGCCCATGAACTTTGAAATCCTAGATTCAGGTTGTTAAGGTAAAAGGGCATGTAGATAAGTGGAAATAATCCCAAGATGATGAAATAATTTGCTAAAAATTGGTGATGGAGTCAAAATCTGCTCAGGTCCTCTGCTCATTAGTTTAGGGCTCAATATCCTTACCTGTAAGTGGAATAATAGCACTTGATCTGCTCCAGGTCCTTTCCTCCTGTGGGAGTTAAATAAAAGGAAATTCATGAAGGGGTCTGTACATTACAAGCCCAGTTCATAGCAAAGCCATGTAGAGTTTAAAAGAAAAGTCAAGCACTAAAGACGGTTGCCTGTTTTACAATACAGTCTGTAGAGGCCAAGGGCACGAACTCCTGGAGACAGTGTCATTCTCTGGTATGGGAGCTGCATGTGGGCTGTTCCCATGACAGACCCTGAAGAATGGGTGGCTGAGCCAGAAGTGTGGTGGATCTCTTAGATGCTCCTGATGCATGGTTCTCTGTCCGCTGGCATGACAGTGCCCATTCTTTGTTCCTGCACCACCTGGGAGTGATTCAGACAGGGAAGAGCTCACGCTGCCAACTTGAGCTCTATTTCCTCTCATCCTCATTTTTCAGCCCCACTGCACACAGTCTCCCTTGACACTTAAGTCTATTCTCTCCCACTACGTCCCCTTTCCCAGTCCCAGCCAGAGGAACTGCAGCCCAGGCTTTTAGAAGAATCCGTGCTGAGCTGCCCTAATCCTATAAAGGCACTTCACAAATGAGAGGCTGCTAAGAACTGTATGGGGATATGAAGGAAACCAGTCCCTGCACCGAGGCAATGCCTAGTAACTAACTAAGGGTAGAATTTCACAAAGGGGCAGGAGGTTCAAATTCTGAGTCAGTTTTTGAAACACTAAAAACATTATTTTTATCAAGTTCTACCTATATTATGTGAAATATATATATATATATATACATATATATATATGTAATGTAGTACAATATATAAGGGACTTGGTGTTTTAAGATTTGGGTTCTATTCTTGGTTTGGCAACTAACTTGGTCTGTGATCATGGACAGTTCCTTGAATTCTCTAGGCTTCTTTATAGAATAAAGGAATTTACCTAGATAATTCCTAAGATCTCTTTTAGCTCTGAAGCTCTATGGCCATTTATGAACGCCACTAAAATAATGAGGAAAGCTAATATATACACATGTATACACATACACATATTCACTTGAGACGGAGATTAATTTTCTGTGTGTATATACGTAACTTTTTTCTCAAATCAGCCTCGCTATCAAGGGAATGTTATAACAGTAAGATAAAAAAAGTTTATAACATGTATCACTCAGTACTAAATCACTTAGAGTGTATATGAGGTCTTTCTGGAAAAAATCTAGCTGTTGTTACTATAATGAGAATGGTTTTGCATAATGTTGAGGTAACCTGGGAGTCAAGGGGAGGGGACTGGAATACATGTCTGAACAATGACCACCTCACTGTACGAGTCAGTGAGGGCAGTAGACACTGTTGGGTGAGCATGTACTGTGTGGCTGTCACATTCCTAATGAGTGAGTAAGTAGAGCAATGAATCTGCAACAATTTTGCCTTAAGCTTGAGCATTTCTCTGCACAATCTACTCAGATGATTCAGGAGGCCACAGCTGTGGGCAACTGGTGATTGGTAGCTTCATCACAACAACATGCCTGCTCAGGCATCACATCTCTTGCAGAGTTTTTTGGCAAAACATCAAATCGCCCAGGTGATTCAGCCCTCCTAAAGCCCAGATTTGGTGCTCTGTGACTGGTGGATTTTCCCAAAAGTAAAATCACCTTTGAAAGGGAAGAAATTTCAGATCATCAATGAGATTCAGGAGAATATGATGGGGCAGCTAATGGCAATTGGAAGAACTGTGTACTGTCCCAAGCTAACTACTTTGAAGGACTGAAGTATCACTATTCTATGTACAATGTTTCTTGTATCTTGTATCTTCTTCAACAAATGTCTCCATTTTTCATATTACATGGAGGGATACCTTCTGGACTGACCTCGTATATGTGTGTGTGTGTATACACACGCACACACACATACACACTTATGTAAAATACACAATGCACACTCTTCCTACACTATGTAGTATAGTCTGGCTGACTCTTTTAAAGGGAAATTTTTTTCCTGATAGTTAGCATTCTTCAGGTGACAATTCTGCACATTCTGTTATTTTCTGGCTTTATTCAACTCAGAGGAGACTGAGTCAAGTTAACAATGAAAAAGTTCAATCTGTTGGAGATGGCAGAGAGTGAGAGGAAAGAAGGGAGGTGAAAAAGTGCCAAGGGCCGGGGTTGTGAATAGGGTAAGAAAACTAAAGAGAGATGAGAAAGCTGAAGTGAGTACAAAAAACAAACAACAAAACAAAACATTACTTCGGCAAATCAGAAGGAAGCTGAGGGTAACGGAGGAAATTCTTGCTAATGAATTCTGTTCTTATCCTGGGTGTTTTCAACTCTCGAGTTGAGACATTTTGAGGAAGATATCTGGGGCCATAGCTGGAGCTTTCGCATCAGGATTAGCTCCGATCTCCAGATCATGGCAGCGACCTCCGGAACAGACGAAGGAAGGCGAGTTAATCTACTGGAATGCTCTAAGGAGCTCCCCCAAAGAAACATGTATATGTTACACTAAAAAGAGAAAAATCTAGATTTAGCTCTAACAGACTTCAAAATTGTCCAATAAATGGCATCGTGGTGCTTTCAGTAAATAACCTTATGCCAACTAGGAAAGGCAAATAACACAATATGAGTACCATTATTATAAAAACTAATTCCATTTCTGTCATCATTTTAGTTGAATTCAGCAAGGAAGAACCATAATACTTACTAAACACTTATTATTACAAAATTTTTTTCAAAAATTGCTCTCAACATAGATTTTGGGGAACAAATATACCTATTAGCAACTGGCTAGGTGTTGTCACAGGAAAATGCAACTAGGGAAGAAAATCAGGAAGGTGGGCAGACTCCTAGTTCCCACAAGTATAAGAACGCACCAGTGCACGAATGAATTGGGTGCAGTGAATTGTCTGCAGTGTCCTCTACCATTTCAGAAACTCTGGTGCCAGATATATTGTCTTAAAAGAGAGACGTGGCCCCATTTGTTTTTACTCCAAAGAGCCAAAACAGAGAGAATCATCAAAAACAAAATCACAAAGGGGCCCAAGTCTGACCTAGGTATTCTCTCTTCTATATTCATATATTCCTTCTTATTCTAGGTTTGGTTTTTAATGGTTCTGTTCTCAACCACAAATCAATAACGTGTAGGATTACTGAGTAGCTGTTAAGATTTATTTAGTTGTTCAAGAATATCTCACCTTGAAACAGTCCACCAACAAATACTTGCTGGGTGTATCGCATGTGTATAGCTCTGTGGGGTTGCAGAAGACCTAGAGATTGCTCAGATCATATTAGCTTAGGTGGCTTGATACAAGACAGTACAGAGAACAGTAAATATCATACCTGATTATGTACTATTGATAGAATCACTATGTTATAGTATTATCCATTCCAAACAATGTAGTAATATAAGGGGAAATGTAGCCTTCTAGGGAGGGTTGCAGAATCTGGGGCCAGCCTGTAACAGGCACAAAGTTCGTGTGACCAGGTATTGAACATGGCAGTCTCTCCAGATGCTGAAATTGATGCTGTGAAGTGAAATAAAAGGTAGTGAGCTGACCCTTGGGGGAAGGAAGTCTGAGTTACTCCTCTAATTAAATGCTATTCAAATTGCTTTACCTACTCACTAAGTTCTCTAGAACAAATATGCAGGAAGAAATATATTAATAAGAGAAGAGAATTCTGGTGTATTTCCCAGCAGTATCTGTCATTCTTCACGTCTCCATGAGAGGTGTATGGTGGGGGATGAATCCTGCCAAGCAAGTCCCTCTAGTGATCTTTCCAGGTAGAGCAGGTAGACATGAATACAGAGGAAGTCCTCATATCCAATTCACATAACAGGGCCGCCTGATAAGACTACAGCTGCCTCTTTATGCAGAAACTAAATATATTCCCTTCTTTCTTCGAGTCCAGAGGGCTCCAGGGGAAAGGCCAGGAACCATATGAAAAGCTGGTGCCAGCATCCCAGTGAAACAAGGGGACCTCATTTTATTATTTCCTCATATTGTATTTCATAGGTGTGTACTTTAGCAATCGGAGGCAAGACCCTCCATCAGCAAAAAGATATGACTCACTGTATTGTGGTACTGTCTTTATTTTGGTGGTCTGGAACCAAACTCAAAATATCTCTGATGTCTGCCTGTAGTAGGGAAACTCCCCTACACTAAACCACAAGACAGTGGAAGTCCTTTAGCTCAGTGATATGCGTAAACATGCTCATTCTCGCCAGTGGAAGGGGTGTGAGAAGTTCAGGCACTGGAGTTGTCTGGAGCTAAGGAAGCCAACACAAAGCTTTTGTTCTAAAGAAAGCAAATGCTTTCACTGTGAATAGGAAGACAATAGCCACCCCCCACCCCACCTCTGCCCTCACCGTGAAAATAAGATCATAAGGTCCCATTAAAACAGGAGAAATATGCATTGGCTGTATGTCCAAATTATTGGATTAAATTAAATTAAGAAATTAAAAAAATAACATCACCAACAAGAAAAAAAAAACATTTTAATGCCCACTGAGTAGGCCTTGTTCATATTTTATTTCCTTTGCAACATTTTTTCTGAAGTCCCAGACAGAAGTAAAACCTTCCTCTCCAAACTCTGCCAAGCAGTTCGTTGGTTTGCCTTGTCATGTTGACTTGTGTATGTGTCTTCACTCTCCTTTTATAATCCTTTAAGGAGGGAACTATGTTTCATTTGCCCCTACTTGAACATAGAGTATAGCACAGTGTGTTACATACAAAATTGTGTCATTTAAAGGGTTATTATTGTGTTTATGGAGAGATTGTTTTGGGGGGGATTTAAAGAATAGGTTTCGTCACTCTTAGAAAAATGAAATAAGAATAAGTAATTAGGAAGGATGAAGATCAGTAATGTACAGATGGAGGGAATTTCTCAAACTATCAACAGAGATTACTGTTTCTGCTGAAGATTTTCATAGATTCTTAATCATTCACATTATTTCATTTTCTAAAAATAATACACACCAATGTATATCAAATGCCTTTTTATATAAAGGAAATCAATGAAGCATTTTTACTTCTTAACTTCAAATTATTCCATAAACCTAGTATTACAATCTCCATGTTACATTTTATGAATCTGAAATGTAGAGAGGATAAAATACTTGGCCCACTTGCAGAGCCAGGGATAGTTAGAGACTGTTTGAATTCAGATCTGTGTGATTAAAGGACATGAATTATTTCTGTTATAACATATAATCTGCAATAACATTTATGTATCTTAGAGATTCCATCATATGGCAGTGAGCTGATGTTCTTCTGTGGCAGTAATTGGAAGATGAGGACATGGTTTTATTGTTTTTTATTTTTATTTTTTAAGACACTAATATCAAGCAGTATATTTCCCTTTCTTCCTCCCTCCCTCCTCCCTCCCTTCCTTCTTCCCTTCCTCCCCACTTTCCCCCTCCCTCATTCACTACCCCCTACCCATCCTCTCTTCCCCCCTCCCTTCCTTCCTTCCTTCCTTCCATCCATCCATCCATCCGTCCACCCATCCTTTTTTGTTTCCTTTGAAGAGTGTGTTGTTGAACATTCAACACAGAAAGATGTAATGATATTGAGGGTCCCTGCTTGGCTTTTTGGTGTGGGTAGATTTAAGCACAATCCCTGCTTCTACCACTGAAAATGCTGTAGTCTTGAACAAGATAGTAAACCTTTGTTTCATTTTTCTTAAAGGGGTTAGTATAATAGTACTTCCTTTAGAGGGTTACTATGAGAATTAAATGGAATGCTTTATGAACACAATTAGCTTTGAGCCTGGCACATAGTAAACATATAATAAAATTTTTGCTCTCTTGGCTGCTATTCATTTTATGAAGTAAATTTAACCTTCCAGATTTTAAAATCTTTGAGTTGTTTAAAAAATTTGAATATCTTTGTCCATAACTAGAAACTAGAACTTTTTGACATAGTCAAGAGGTAGCAATCTAACAAAGGTGACTGAGAATTATTTATGTATATGTAGCATTAAATATATAAAACAATAATAATAGAATCCTATGGCAGCAGATTCTCAAGGGTAACAGAGTCTCATAGATATGGGCCAATGTTTTTATTGCATAAAGTTAAAAACTCATAGAATCAGTTTCTAATAAGGTCAAACACTTCTCATTAGCAAAAAATAGGTCAAAAACCCAACTGCAAAGTGAAAATTAGCCAATGAAACTGTTGAAATACTTTGTTTTTTGGTTAGTTCTTTTCTCACCTGTAAAATGTCAAAAAAGATCAGAGATATAACATTCAAACAGAGCATTCTTATTTTTAACCATAACATACTCTCAGCTCTGTGAAAGATCCCTGTTCTTTAGTTGGGTCAGATCATTGGCTTGAAAGGTAACTGATGGAATAGTGAACCTTGAGTTCTGGGTCTGAAATGACCAATGGTAACATGAAAGAAGGGGAGATAGGGGGTGGATCCTATTTAACATTTGCAGAGTTAGTGTGAGTTTCTTCTTTCTGCAACCTGCTCTAATATCTCCTTCTCTCCAATGTCTCATGGTTGCTAAGCAACCTCTCATAGAAGTGGAGTGAGCAAGATCTGTCAAATTCATTATTTTTGCCTTAAACAGGCTGTGGCTATGATGAAAGCAAAAACACTATATTTTATCTCTGTTTATAATAGTGTAGACTGAAAAAAATAAACTTTTTTTCTTTTATTTAAACCCATCTCTTACTCATTTCCTGCTTTTAGCTATGAAACTCTTTGAAATCTAGAAAGAATGAAAGATAAAACTATGTCTAATACAGAGAAGGAAGTAAAAAACAGACCAAGTTAAAAATTTATGATTTTTTTCTTAATTTTCATTTCCCAGTCACTCTGGAAGCAAGGCATAAAATATCACATAATCTTGGAATCCAGCAGAAGAGCAGGAAGAAAATTAATGGTAGCTCTGTCCAAAGCATCATATACTTTAGGGGAGAAGAAATCGTAACTTCTTCTATCCATCCATTACTAGTTTCATCCATTACTCACTCAGCTATATTTGGTATGTATATACTAGAAATCTAAGAAAAAATTAGAGTTAGGTACTGGAGAAAAGATAGCTAAAACCAAGATTATTACAGACAAAGTCTCTATTTCTTCATGTAAATTTCTCTGAATATTTTATTAGGATTGGAATTTATTTTTATAAATTTCATCTTTATTATATTTCTTTCCATTACCATTCAGTCCCCTAATACCCACCTCTGCCCAGCAGTCACCACACTGTTGTCCATGTTCATGAGTCTTTTTTCCTTTTCCCTCAGTCCTTTCCTCTCCTCCCCTCCCACCTCAACTAGCTGCCATCCTGCTCTCCATCTGTGATTCTGTCCCCATTTTTCTTGTTAGTTCAGGTTGTCCATAAGATTCCACATATCAGTGGAATCATATGGTATTTGTCTTTCTCTGACTGGTTTATTTCACTTAGTATAGTGTTCTCCAGGTCCATTCATGCTGTTGCAAAAGTTGTAAACTTTTCTTCTTTTTACAGCTGTGTAGTATTCCATTGTGCAAATGTTCCGTAGTTGTTTGCTAGTTCCACTGGAATTAATTTCTTGGGAGACTAGATTGTTCTGTATTTTCTTTCTTCATGAAAATCTGATGGACCTCTTTAACATAAAGGCTTACTCTCTTCCCAAGGGAAAAAAATAGCTAAACAAAATAAAATAGTGGTATTAGCATTCATTTTGGAAGTATACAAACATGAAGTTAATGATTAATTGCAATTTACCAGTTGCGTGATCTTGGATGAATCATTTAAACCCTCCTAACTCTTGACTTTCTAATCTATAAAATAAGTACTAAAAATACTGTTTACTGCGATGGTGGTGGAGATTAAATGAGATACTCGGAAGAGTAAATTACTCAAAGTGTGTCAAATGAGAATGTTTCAGTATTATTTTTAATTTTTGTTATTTTTTATTTTATTTATTCTTGGTGTTTCTGCATTATTTGAATGTATTACTATGATTATACATATTTCTGTGGCAATGTTAGCTCTGTTAAAATAATAAAAGCAAAAGTAAACATCCTCATGCAAAGTTAATTTTTAAAATGTTAATATTAAAAAAGAAATGTCATTTTAATCCCGTTGAGTATGAGTTTTTTGTTTAAATTTTATTATGAAATGTATTGGGATAGTATTGGTTAATAAAATTATATAGGTTGCAAGTATACAATTTTATAATACATCATCTATATATTACATTGATGTTTTACCACTGAAAGCCAAATCCCCTTCCATCACCATACATTTCAATCCTATTTCCCCTTAATACCTCTCCCACCCACCTTTGTCTCTGGTAACTACCCTACTGCTATCTGTGTCTAAGTTTTTGTTTGTTTGTCTTGTTTGGTCATTGTTGCTTTCAGTTTTATAACCCACATATGGGTCTTGACTTTTTCCATCTGACTTACTTTGCTTAGAATGACATTCTCAAGACCCATCCATGTTGTCACAAATGGCAGCATTTTATCTGTTCTTAAGGCTGAGTAATATTCCATTGTATATATGTACCCCGTCTTCTTTATCTAATCATCCACTGAAGGACACCTTCACTGTTTCCATGCCTTGGTCTCTGTGAATAATGCTTTAATGAACATAGGGATAACTGTATCTTACAAATAAATGTTTTCACATTTTTCAAATAGATACTCAGAAGAAACCTTGCTGGGTCATATGGTAACTCTATTCTTAATTTTTTGAGGAACCTCCATACTGTTTCCCATAGTGGTTGTACCAGTTTACATTCACTCCAACAGTGAATAGAGTTTACATCCGCACCAACAAGGAATAGAGGGGGGTTCTTCTTTCTTCACAACTTCTCTAACACTTACTACTTTTCTTGTTGGTGACAGCCATTTTAACAGGTAGGGGGTGGGTTTTTTGTTGCAGTTTTGATTTGCATTTCCCTAAAAGCCAGGGCAGTTGAGCATCTTTTTATACATCTGTTGACCATTTGTATGTCTTCTTGGGAGAAGTGTGTGTTCAGGTCCTCCGCTCATTTTTAATTGTATTGTTTGTTTTTTCTTGTTGAGTTGTAGTTCTTTGTATTTTTTGGATATTAACCTCTTATTGGAGATGTTTGCGAGTATCTTCTCCCATTCAGTTAGTTGCCTTTTTGTTTTGTTAATGATTTGTTTTGCTGTTAAGAAACTTTCTAGTTTGATACAGTTTCTGAATGTCAGTGTTTTTTTGCTGAGAAGATCTTGCTATGCTATAAGTTCAAATAGTTGTGATTGATCAAGGATGGTGACCCAATGTTCCTTTTTTCTGCCTGACTCTTGCCCTTTAGTAGAGCTACAGACACATCAGTGAATGGTCTTACATTTAAACAATGATGCCAAAGAGATAACTTTACTGATATAAGTGTAATCTGGGAATTGCATAAAATGAGATGAATTCTGAGTCTTCAAGGATGTTTTTGAATTTTCAGTATAGCTGGATCAGATTGGGAAATTCAGAGAGTCTTTTAGTATCTACACTATCATAGATAAATTTGAGTGTTGCATTTCCACTCTCATGGTTTCATGCTGATATAGCCTGAATTCTGTTTAAATTTTCATTTTCTCTATGGACATGTGTCACTCATCACTGTGCTTGAGAAAGGCAAGTGCATTGTAATTCATTGATAAATTTGAGAATGGAAGAAATTAGAACTCAGATAAATGTTAAACAGTAAAGAATGTTTGTAAATATTACATACTTTAAATGTGGTATGAAACAAATTTTTGTTAGAAGGTATCTGAATTAGGAAACTGCAATGGAATTTAAGTAATTTAATTATAGACATCATTAGTGACACTTATCATGCTTTTCTCTTTTTATTTCCTCACCTAATAAATAAGGCCAATATCACACTATTATTGTGTAACTTGCAAGAAAACTGATTAATAAATAAAAACATCTCTAAGGTTCTCTTCTTTGGAGAAAAACATCAGAGAAAAGATGTCTGAGGAAATTTCCATTGATTTAGCTGGATTTGGGGATAAATATTATTTATATGATTTCTCCATTTGAGTGGTCATATTTTATAGTGGTTAAGGGCACATATTTTGAATCGGTCATATTTGGATACAGACCTGGATTCTAATGTACGGTTACTTAATCTCTGCATCTTGGTGTTCATCGTACATGGAGAGTGGTAACAGAGCTCTTGTGGTAACTATATGCTTCTTAGCACAGTGACTGGAATATGTGTGAGTTACTGCACCCATTATCGTCATCTTCAGCAGCATCATCCTTTCCTTGTTGAAATCCACAATACTTTCAAGCCTATATGAATGAATGCCTTATAAATGACCAAGTATTATAAAAGCATTCCTAAGATCAGGGTAGCTCTCTCTGTAGGTAGCCCTATATTCTAGTTTTTAAGGAGGTACAGAACTTCCATGAGGAGATGGACTCCCACAGACACAAGCTTTTGTGACCTAAGTTAGGTATAAAAGTGAATAGAAATCATGCAAGAATAAGCAGGGATGCTGACAAACATGCCCTGTGATGAGGTGTCATGAGAATCTTGCCGTTAGGCCTTGGGCATACTATTAACTCTGACTGTAGTGTTTCAGTCCAGAAATTAATATGAAAGGTGAGCCAGAAGAAGTGGGATTTAGGTCTAGACTCAATTCTTTTGTGAACATCAATTTTCTCACTTACAAAGTTAGTCATTATTTGAGGGCTTATTTGGTATAGACAAAATGTAGGTGTTTCATAATATCTCTTGTGGTTCTAAGATTATATACCTTGGAGTTACAGCATCTTACCCTTCCTTTGTGTTTCAATTGGGCTAGTTATAAGGAATCAATAAATATTGTGCCAAAGTGTAGAGTTTCTATCAAGAGAATTGTGTCCCCTAGTCCATGAAATACAACAGTGGTGCTAGAATTGTTATTATAGACTTTATCTGTGATTGTGCCATTAAATCTCTTTAAATTAAGGAGCAAACAGAATCTAACGTAAGATGCATAATACAAATGCCTAGCACCTCACCAGAGGGTCTTCCAGCTACAATGCGTACGTTACACTCAAGACACTGATTTCCTGTTCATTTGTAAGGAAGGTGCTCTTAGCCATTTAAATGTCTGCTCTATATGTGGATTTCAGCCCCTTACTGACCTATGATCCCTTTCCAAGAAGTTGCATCTTCCAGGATCAGATCCCAATTTATTGGCAGTGACCTCTTTCCTAAGATTTAATTAAGTTTCAAAAATACTCCCAACATATACTTTTAGTTTAAACCAATGCAGCTATACACTAATGTAATATAATTATTCCATATATAAATTTTTTTATTCAGCATTTCTTTTGCACCTTCTGTGTGCCTAAGTGAGTGCCTATGGCTAGAAGGGAATTCTAACCCAGGTCACTGAGATCTACCTTTATTCTCTAGGATCAGTAGACCTATATTTGTGTATTAAAGTACCACAGATGTTATCATGAATTGTCCTTAAGAGGGATGATAGTTAGATGACTGGGGAGCAAAGCTTTCTTCCTTTCCTAGGTAGAGATTTGCCTTGTTGGTAACACAAGACCAATATCAGATTCAGAGCCACAAACATTTTTTTTTTTTTTTGCAGGACTTGATTCTATCCAAAGCAGAGAATCTATGCATGTATGTATGTATGTATATATGTATGTATGAGTTTGTCTATCTATATATCTATCTATCTAAGTCTGTATATATCAATTGCCCCTTACTCTTTCCAACATTATGTGCTAAACACATCAGGCTATGCAGCTCTTACCTGTCCTACCATAATTATGCAGCGTTGACCTTTACACATGAATAAGTTGCTGTGTGGATGGCAGGAAGAACAGTTAAAGAGCGCTGCTGCCACCAGACAAACACGTGGGAAACAGAACAGCACAGTGACTGAAGGACTAATCATATGCCCTCTTAAATAGCTTTCTGTTGTGCTTACATTAGAGCAGAGTCTCAAAAAGGATTACCAGTGCGCTTGTTTATTCACAATTGCATTTCTTCTGTCTTTAAAGCAGTCACGGATTTTTTCACCTCGTCCCTGCAGGTTCACGTATTGGAAGGATCCCCTCTTTTCAGGCTCCTTAATGGGCAGTTTTATCCTGTACAAATTAAGAGAAATGAAGAAGGTGTTCCTTAGTGTTTATATCACTCTTTAAATAGAGGGGCTGGAAGTATCTTGGGTCCTGATTTTTTACAGAATACCTGAAATCTATAGGAAATATGAATAATAATTTTAACAATGCTAATAACAAAAGTGACACAATTTTTTTTTCATCCTCAGATGTTTTACCATGTGTGTATCAGGGTCTGTATGCACGTTAATGTGTGTATGCAGTGGGGTGGGGTTAGATGGGGTTAGAAGAACACTAGTTACCCAGAAGCTAATACATCATGTTCCTTTGTATGTTTTTCTATTGAATGTCACTTAGAGTCTGAACAGTTGCTTCTAAGAAATGACTGACAGCTTGTTTTGAAATACAACATTTGGATTCATTTCTTCATATGACCGTGCTGTTATAAGTATTCACACAGAGTCCACAGACCTGACAATATACAAGGGATCTGAATAGAATTTAGAGAATCAATGTATCCCTTTTATTTCAGGTCTTTCCTTGAAGGCTGCGGTGTTCCACAGAGGGTAGCAGAAAATGTCGGAAGGGAGGGAAGGTATCCTGCGTGTAGGCTGTAGGAGGTGAAGGCAACGGTTTATGAACAAGACAATCTAATCCACAAATCGAGTTAAATAAACTGTCCTTTGAACCATTTTTCTATCAGAAGTATTAACGAGTGTTAACTATTGACTGAATTTAGATTAAATAATTACTTATTAATTGCACCCATGAGTTAATTTACTAATGATAACTTATGACTGCTAATGTCTATAACTTTAGAAACTTTCATAAGTCAAATTCATCTATGACCTCTCTTGGTGGGCAGGAAAACAAAAACACCATTTATTCCACATTATAAACATAAATTAAGGGTCAGTTTTTCACCTCGATGTTTACTGGCTAAAATTGAAGATAATTTGGACTTACTAATTTCAATGCAAATTTTATAAGTTGGGCCAATATTTACTTATGCTAAAATTATAAGATTCTATGATATATTTTGACCAAATAAGGGTATATAAAATGTTAATAACTGTTACTCTTCAGGGATGGATGCCAAATTAGAAGTGTTCAAGAAAGGATACAAGATATAACCCAGTTTCTATTTCCAGTTATGACGAATTACCATTTTAGGTGCTTTATAATGTTTGTGCTTTCCAGTTTGGGCGGCATTCCGTCATTCTGGTTATTTTATAGAATGCCCACTCCCATCGGTAACTACCCGACTTTGTGGTTTTGTGGGAATATCTCTGCAAAATGAAGCTGCTTCTTGGAGCTCCTAGAGTCTCAGGGTTAATTGGAGTGTTAGTTTTACATGCAGTCACAACAGATCAGTCTTATGTTCTTACAATCAGGACTAAGGCTTTGAAGTACACTTATTAAATTCTTCCGGCACCGAAGCCATTGTTTAAGAAACAAAGGCAGACGAGCGTTGTCGTCAATGCTTCCAGAGCCATGGGAGAGATGAGAAAAATAAGTCGTTCTCAGTCTGGAGTTGGCAGACTTTGGGCCAGAGATGCACAGCTGTTTTTTGTCAGACTGAAAATTTGAATTTTAAAACATTTCTTAGATCCAGAATGAAGCAACTGTTATCCTATTCAATATGTACCAGCGGGATTTGTGCCGATGAAATAAGGAATTCTGAATCCACGGTGCAACTTGAATGTGATCTAGAGTTCTGCTGTTAACACTGTGCTATGAAGAAAGGGTAATTTGTAAAACAACATCAATTAATGAAGCTACGGGAAAAGAAAGGGGAAAGGACACCCAAGAGACAGGATTTCAAGTCCTGGTGCTTTGTCTTTGATAACCTGTTAGTTGCCTGTAAGATAAGAGGGCTGTAGTAGGCGAGTTCTAAGCTCTGGCTTTCCATGAATCGCTAAGTGCAAGTTGGTTTTCACTGAATCACAAGGGTGCTGAGAGACCACCAGCAGGTTGATGGCACCAGGCACCTGTGGGTGGCTCAGGATGGAGGAATAGGACCAGGTGGCAAACTGTTCAGGGCATTTGCCAAGGCTACGTCACTGCCCCTAAATGTAGTGAGTCGCAGCCCGCATTAATTCCAAGCCCACCCCTTGCTATTTCTACTCTCTTGGCCTGATGGCAGTTCCCCGTTTCAGGATTCTGTGAAAGAGAATTTGTTTTGTTCTGTAAAAGTCCGTACTTGGCAAGCCAGCTCCCCTCCTCTCCCTTCCCACACGCACCATCATAATCAGCGCCACCAAAAGAGGCTAATTTTGCCAGACTTGGATTCCGATCAGCCAGTGCTCTCCAAAGATTGCCATGTTATTGCAAAATTAGACTTTTTATTACTGGAATAAATACTGTGCAGTCTTTGTAGCCAGCACTTAATGGATTCCTTTGCTAATTCCCCTGAATAACAAGGATTCCTTGTGAAAATAAAAGACAGACAAGGTAGAGTAAACCAGCAATTACACATAAAGTGCTGCTGTTAGCCTGCCAAAGCGGTTCATAAACCCGGCAGGGAAAGACTGGGGCATTTTTCAGGGCTTTCACCCCAATTGCCTTGCTGAACGCTTCCCTCTTGGTGAGCTTTTTACATGGGAAGGAATAGATTCTGCAGCTGACTTTCTGTGGCCTGGTAGGAAGGATTTATTACCTTCTTTTCCTTGTTCCCTTCCCTGGGAGAATTCAGTTTCCATCCTAATACCTTATTTGCTTATGAACCAGATCTCTTTGGGAGCCAACAATATGAAAGAACGTTGTATCAGAGAAGGGTAAGAGATTGCTTTGGTTTTATGTTTTGACAGATTGTACAGGTTCAGATCATGGCTTTGGGGGTTAGAAAGACATGAGTCTAAATGTCCTATCCACCATATGCAAACTAGATGACATTGGCGCACACTATTTAACTTTTTTTGTCCTTAGTTTTCCCATCTTTAGGATGGACACAGTGCAGCGATGCTCCAACTTTAGCATGCATGGGAATGACCCAGAAGGACTTGCTTGGGTGCGTGCACCAGGCAATTGCTGGGTTTCCGATTCAGAAATACTAGGGTGGGGACCCAGACTTTCTACAATGCCACCACATGGCACTGACTGTGGTGGTCTAGGGATCATGCTCTGTGACCTGCAGCAGAGCAATATCATGAGCATTCATATGGTGATGTATTAAAATCATTTTTTTTCATACAGTGCTGTCCTTTAGTCATTAGCCAACACACTACAGGTCTGTGTGAACACACAACTTCTTTTTTCATTGAGAAACTTTCTACCTCCCCAAACTGTTAATTTATTTCCATTTTTTTTCCTGAAACTCTCGTGAACCCTGTTGTTTATTTTTATTTTTAGAATCATGAATTTGAGTAGTACCTCCCCCTCCCCCCATTTTTAAGCTGTTTTTATGCACCTTGAAATTTATTTGGGGGATCAGAACTCATTTCGTAGATATTTATCAGCCCAAAAAGCTTCCTTTCCCTAGTCCTGTTCTGTATCCTTTAAATCTGATTTTGTGTGTCGCTGTTGATTTTGGAATGATGCTGGGACCATCATAGCACTGTTTGCCCATGCCCTCTGTGGTCCTCAAAAAGAGATTGATTTTTTCAGTTTTCAGTCATCTTATTGACATCCATGAGGAAAAGTAGTACAATTTTCTTTTAATCCCTTTCACCTTTTTCACCCATCACCCCAAACGACCCTCCTATATGGCTATCATCAATTTGTTCTCTTTATCTATGAGTTTGTTTCAGTTTGTTCATTTTGTTATTCTACATGTAAGTGAGACCATAGGGTATTTGTCATCCTCTGTCTGACTTATTTCACATAGTCGAATATCTTCTAGGTCCCTCCATGTTGCCATGAATGACAAGATTTTATTCTTTTTAGTGGCTGACTAATATTCCATTTTATGTATGCCCTGCATCTTTTTACCCACTTATCTATTGATGGACATCTAGGTTGCTTCCATATCTTGGCTGTTATAAACAATGCCGCAATGGACATAGGATTGCATATATAATTTTGAATTAGTGTTTGATGCAGACACCGGCACACAGTGTCTGTGTCATTATGGATGAAATGAGACATTCACAGGGACTACCGAGTCCGGTAGAGGAAAAGGGACAGCATGGCTTTTCTCTCAAGGGGAGCAAAAGCCTCAGCCCTTGTTCCAATCAGCTTTTATTGTCTTACTGGGCACATTACAAGAAGGTCCTCATTAACTATGCACAGGCTCGCTTTAGGTGGTTACCTTTTATAGAAAACAAAGGAGCTAATGCTGCTAATCACATCACAGAAGAGGGATATTTGCAAATGAAAAGGCAAAAGTAGTTGGACCAGTTACACTCATCCTTGGAAGGTTTAGCATGGATTTTAGGAAGCTGCTTTGCAGTAAATGTCCTCAATTCAGGGTGAGGGAGTTTTAGCAAAAAGCAAGACTCCTAGCAGCCTATGTACATTGCAGGCCTGAATCCCCACAGGAGAACCTATCCATGGGTGTGAGTCCTGTGCATCTCCCAGTGGGAGCTGGGCCTATGCCATGCAGGATGGTCTACTACAAGTGTTATGGATTTCTTTGGATAAAATACTGCTATGTGGAATTGCTGGGTCATATGGTAGTTCTATTTTTAATTTTTTAAGGCCCCTCCATACTGCTTTCCATAATGGCAGCACAAGTTTATAATCCCACCAACAGTGCATGTGGGTTACCTTTCCTCCACATACTCACTAGTACTTACTGTTTGTTGATTTGTTGATAGTAGCCATTTTGACAGGTGATGATCTCATTGTGATTTTTATCTACATTTCCCTGATGGTTAGTGACATTAATGATGTTTTCACGTATCTGTTGGTCATTTGTATGTCCTCTTGGGAGGAATGCATATTTAGGGCCTCTGTCCATTTTTAATCAGATTATTTTTTGTTGTAGTTGTTAAGCTAAATGTGTTCTTTATATATTTTAGATATTAACCCCTTGTTGATATATTGTTTGTAAATATGAGCTACCATTCAGTAGGTTGCCTGCTTGTTTTGTTGATAGTTTTCTTTGCATGCAAAAGCTTTTTTTAATGTCCTTATCTTAAATAGGGGCAATAGCAGGGATTCTAGCAACTCCTACAATATCCACACTCTGGTCTCCTTATAAGGTGTGGAGAGCATTGGAAACTCTGCTTGGTACCATAAAGCCCCAAAAATTTGTATAAAGTATCCACATTAGAATTGCTCTGTGAGCATGAGATAATGTATATGCTCATATCATTCCGAAGACTTATGAGAAAGCATTATTATATGGATAGCATTAATAGTGATTTATTTCTCTGTACTAATCATCATCTCCTGCAGATTCCTATTTTAAAATGCACCTTTCCCAAGAATATTAATGTTCACATTTGAAGCATGGGTGCATTTGGGAAGAAATACATTGCATATGTAGGAAATGAGAAAAGGAGAAGATTGGGATGCCTGAATTACGGTAGAATCCTACTTCCTGTCCTCCGTGGCTTTGCCAAGGGACAGTCTGAGGAGATGCCCGAGGGTAGGGAGGGGCAATTGTCTGATCTCTCAAAAAAGTTCTTGCGGTGCATTTTTAAAGGCTATTTGGTTGCAAATAACAGAAAAGCATGAAACTTACATACAGAAAAACGCAGGAAGGGGGATGAAGGGAAATATATTGGAATGTTCTGGGGAATGGCTCAGATAATCCAGGGGCAAATCAGTAAATATTAAGTCATGAGGAACTGAACCAACAATAGACAATTAGAAACAAGGGTTACTATTTCACTTTCTTTAGAGCCACATGGCCTCTCATCTCTGATTTGTTTCAGTGTGACAGTTTCATATCCTCTCTTTGTAGACTAGCTCTTGCTGGGCTATGAATATGCCAAGTGCAGCTGTTCTCATTCTGATTGCGGAACACCTTTCAATTTTGGAACCTGCCCAAACTGACCAATCTAAATCATTATTCTAAGTCCCCAGGGTAAATTGCATTGGCCCACATTGTATTGAGTGAGTGCCTATTCCCACCCCATTTGTCTGTAGCCAGGATGTAGGCCATGCAGGGAGTACAAACACAGGCCTGGCAGAAGTCCCCAAAGACATGTACCACATTTTGTGAATAATACAGCCATTGGGAGGATACAGAGAATGAGTCTCGTGCACATAGATTCTTGTGGGAATGGAAAGTACAAAGTTTTAAGTTAAGTGACTAAGAGGTCAAACAACTAAAAGCCAAAACAACGAAAGCAGTAAAGAAGATTGATAAGGTTAGCCTGTGCATGTCGCATATGCATGCTCCCAAACACCCACATACTTTACCAATTTGTTAAAACCTACATTTCTTTATAAGGGGCTTTCCCTCCTCATCTCCCCTTGCTCCCCTTGACACACCAAGGAGGAAGAGGGAAGGAAGAATTTGAGAGCAACTCACTTTCTTTAAGTTACATCCTGAAAATGACACTTGTTTCCATTAAACACCACCCCTGCTTTTGTCCCGCTCTTTCATCATATGTAAATGAGGACAGTGGTGTCTGTCCTGTGAAGCCTTTGGAGAGGACTGAGTAGGATACTGCCTGTAAAGTATTTAAGATACTGCTTGCCATCTGGTAAATAATCAACACATTTTAGTTACATAATTATTATTGCATGAGCAAATAGCATACATGTATGCAGGCATAGTGATATAGCATAAAGTTTCAGGAGAGGAAAGAAAGCACATTAGCTTTGAAAGGATCTTAGGGAAGAGGCAGGGCTTGTGATTCACATGTGTTTTCTCCACAGAACAGTGGATGGGGATAGGTTAATCCAGTTTGGGAAGAGCAAGAAGCAGGAGCAACAGCATAGAGATGCAAGGGTTTGTGCTTTATTATGGATTGTATTGCATATAAAAACTTGGTTAATACAGAAGAAATATTTAGAGGGATATTTAGAAATGCAAGCAGAGCCAGACTGTCAATCCCTGTCAAATATATAGATATATAAATGAAATTGCATATCCAGAGAAATCCCCGTGTTCAAACAGAAATAAATAACACAAAAGAAGGATACAATGTAGAAATACCTCTTACCCCTTTTAAAATAATTCCAATGCATCCCAACTTTCCAAGATGACTTCAATGCACTCTAAGGGGTGATCTTTTCTAATATGAATCAATCCTGGTACTTTTTAGAGTAATTATGTAAGGATATTCTTCTCAAATTATGTTATTTTGTTGAAATGCATTAATACAGTGATATAAGTAACATTACTGTCAAGAGGGGCTTGGTGAACTGCCGACCTCCTAAATGTGGTTTGCCAGAGAACACTATTTCCAGAACTACAAATGTTTAAATATAGCAGGAAAAGGTAACATCTAGGCCTTTGTACTTGTGTGATGAGATTGGAACAAGGCCAGTGACAGAGGAAAGAAAAATTATTCCAAGATTCACAGATACAAGATCATCATCATCATCATCATCATCATTGTCATCATCACTACCACCACTGTTATCATTGTGTCATCATCATCAGCAGCATCATCTATTCAGCACTTATGATGTGCCAGGATCTGTGGGAGGTGCTTTATATACATTATTCATAAGCTTCTGAAGACACAATGAGGTATATATTATTATTACCCTCTTTTTATAGATGAGGAAACAGATATGCAGACATATTAATAAAATACCTAGTATTGCACATTTAATAATGGTGGAGTTAAAATTCAAATTCCAGCAGTTTCAATCAAGAATCTTAATATTATACCCACATTCAACTTTCCATATTGTAGATTCAGAATGACATGTTAGTAAGTAGGTGAATCTCTCCTTGTTTGACTATTATTTGCCAATGTCTCTTTCAGAAGACGTGGGTTCTAGTTCAGCTCTTCCTAGATTAAAACTGAACTCATCACAATAGCCTCAACACCAATGAATACCTATAGACAAACCTAACAAAAGATGTGCAAGCCCTCTCTGTATCAAAAGTTACAAAATTAATGTTAGAAATTAGATAAGATCTAAATAAATGGAGGGATACACCATATTATAGATTGGAAATTTAATTTCTTAGCCAAATTTATCTGTAGATTTAAGAACATTTCAATCAAATATAACCAGTTTTTTTTGTTGGAAACTGACAAGTGGATTATAATATTTAAATGAAAACACAAGGCCCAAGAATAGCCAAGATAATCTTGAAGAAAAAAAATTAAGCTGAAGTATTATACCATCAAATATTAGGCTATTATAAAGCTATAATAATAAGTCTGTTATTCATCCAAGGATAAAGGAATGAACCAGTATACCAAAATGGGGACATCTCAAACAGACTCTAGTTTATGACAAAGCAATGCTACTGTGTTGTGAGGAAGAGGATGGTCTTTTCAATAAATAATTCTGGATCAATTAGATATCCATACTGTATAAGGTGAAAAAATGAATACTTCTCTACCTTTATAAAAATCAGTTCTAGATAGATTGCAGATCTAAGTACAAAAGGTAAAACAATAAATGTTTTTTAATATTTTATTTATTTATTTTTTTTAGAGAGGGAAGGGAGGGAGAAAGAGAGAGAGAGAAACATTAATGTGCGGTTGCTGGGGGTCATGGCCTGCAACCCAGGCATGTACCCTAACTGGGAATCGAACCTGCGACACTTTGGTTCGCAGCCTGCACTCAATCCACTGAGCTATGCCAGCCAGGGCACAACAAATGTTTTATAACACCAAAATATTTTCATGACATTGGGGGAAAATCAGATTTTTCTAAACAAGGCACAAAATGTGGTAACTATGAGGTAGTAAAATGAAAAATTACATTACTTTAAAAGTATTCGTTAATCAAAATACAGGATGGTAAGTCACATAGTGGGAATGATATACAAACATAAAAAGAATTGCATGAATCCATAAGACCTGGGAAAAGAGACCAAGTAAATATGGGCAAACAACTCTAATAGACACTTCAAAAAAATAGGATATTTAATGACCAAAATATACTGAAAACTTTCTCAACGTCACTAGTCATCAGGGAAATGCATATTAAAACCATAGTGCACTAAAATGGCATACCTGCCAGAATGTATAGTACGTGGGAAGGCGATAGAAAGCATTCCTGAAGAAATGAAGCCACTGGGAGTCTCATATTCCTCTGCAGATAATAAACCTGTACAACCACATTGACAATTATTTGTCAAGATCTAGCAAAGCTGATCACAGACATAAACTTTTATCCAGAAATTCCACTCTTGAGTATGCACCCAACAAATTGGAATGCATATATTTATCAAAAAATTCAGTTCTGTTTATACCAACACTGTTCTTAATAGCTTCAAACCGAAGACAACTCAAATGCTTAATAAAAGAATGGCTAAATTGTGGCATATTCATGTAATAAACACCAGACTTAAGTGAGAATCAATACACTGCTATTAAAGCAAAAATATACATGAATCTCCCAAGCTTAACAAAATATCAGACACAAAAGGGGATGTGCTGCATGATTCTCCTTATATAAAAGTTCAAAAATAGGCAAAATCAATTTATAGTGTTGGAAGTTCAAGATTCTGGTTGTGCAGGGGAAGTAGTAACAAATCACTGGAAGGGAAATTAGGGGAACTTCTGGCATGCTGGTAATTGTTTTTTTGATCTGTGTGTATGTTGGAGGAATGTGTTTCCGTTTTGAAAATTTATCTGGCTGTAACCTTGATTTGTGTACTTTTTTTGTAACAGTATGATTTTATTTCAAGGAAATGCATATTTAGGGGGGAAAAAAACAACCACCAAATAGAAACCCTGAAAGTATTTTCAGTTCAGTAATTCTTGCTAAAAAGTTCTACAAAAATAACCCCTTGCTGTGTTGAGAGTCCATGTCAGCTTTGTGTAGCACCGCTTGTGTTTACACACTCTACAATCTGCAAGCTCTGGGCACATGGACTGATTCTGAGAGGACAGCTGCTTTATTTGCAAATGCTTTACCCTCTTGTGCTGCAATTAACGAGCCCACTAAACAGACTGCCTACAGAACCATCTGAGATTTGCAACTGAGCTATGCTTGCTCAAGAAAAAGATGGAAAATATGGGTGTAACCGAATTTGCACTGTGTTGAAATGCCAAGATATGTTCAAGTCATTCAATATCCAAGAAACACAGAGGAGAACCATTCAGGAATCCTTGGGCTCAAGCCTGCAAAAAGGTAGTTTCAGAACTTCCACTTCCATGACCTCTGTATTCCTGTAAGCAGGAATCAAGGTTGAGGCATATTTCCAAATCCTCCACTCAAAAAGAAATATTAAGTTCCTCTGATGTGATTATTCTGGCCAGGCACCATGGAGTATGAAAGTAGAGACACAGTGATGAAGTAGAAACAATGTCTGACCTCAGGAGACTCACAGATAATCCTGCTCATTTTAAAAGACCAAGAAGCATCTTCCCTTCTACAAAGTTGAACTTTAGATTTGGAATTTAAGAAATATATCATGCAGAATCCATCCTCATTTTTGGCTGGCAAGAGAAGTTCAAGATGCCCTTGCCAGCGTTGTCCTGCACCCAGCCCTGACACACAGCCTGAAGATCTTACCACAGCTGACTCGACCCCACCTGCCCTTTCGATACATGTTGGACGGCACCCCCAACACCTGATTAAACCAAGCAATGGTTCTGTCTTTGTACTGTGGTAGGGGCTGGGGTGCAAGTGAGTGCCATTGTGATTTTGTTGAAATGTCAAAATATAGCATGAAATTGAGAGTAACTAGGTCAGGTAGCTTTCGCGGTAGGTTACATGCTGGACAGAAACTCCAAATGTCATTGTTTCCTCATGCTGTGTATGGACTAGCAATCTGATACAGGAGCTGTGGTGACGTGGCACTATCCAGAATGGAAGCAGACCCTGGGAAGCGCTGATCTTACCCAGAATAGCAGCAGATGGGTTGCCTTCCCTGCATGCAACAGTATGTTGTTTCTGCAGCATAATGTTTCTGCTGTAAAATTTAAATGGTCTTTTCTTGTTTAATGACCAGAAAATGAGCCACACCACACCCCCACTGGGGGCCACATCACCCTGTAGAGCCGGTGCACTGAATCACATTCTGGCGCTGCCTGCTTCCCCTAAGACGTGCACTGGAGTTAAGAGGGAACACTCACACTTTGGGATAGAAAACCCTCAGACAGTGGCATCAAGGACAACTGATTTCAGGACTTCCTCCTTTAATAGGAAGGAAGAAGTAAAAGAAGAAATAAAGATATTAAATAAAAATAAAGACAGAATTATAAACTCCTATAGACTTAGAAGTTTACAGACTTTATTTCTCCAACATCCCCCCTAATTACTTTAAAGTCTCTCTATTGAATTTCTCTCAGAAAATCATCTATCAAACTTGTTTATAAACATGTATGTTAACATATATATGCATACATTGGTATGTATATCTAAAATAATACACTAATATTTATCTTATGTCCATAATGACACTGATGTTGGATAAAGTTAGCACATTCTGTGAATAGGACCTGGATTATCAATGAATGGAATTGTCCACATAGGGAGATAGAACTAATGAATCAGAAAGAAGTGGCATGTACCTAGCCAAGTAGGCTATATTGAACTTCATGATAACAACTATAGTAATTGAAAGTCAGACTAGAGGGAGTTGAATACTGTGAATACATTAAACAGCATCCTTAGGGAGACGTTTGGCCCCAGGACCCTGCCTGATCCTTCAGACCTGTCTGTTGGCAATTACAAGGATCCACCTGTGAAGTCATGGGAGAAGTTGCTGTCCGTATCCAGCCTTAGTGCACAGCAAGAGCATGGTGGTTTTCTGGGGGAAGTGGCATTGAAGGACTCAGCCCTCTACTCAGAGGTCTCCTTATTGGGGGCCTCAGGTGAGGCACCTCCATCTAGATCATTTTATTGGGATCATCAACTGGGACATTTTTCTCCACTATGACTCAGTACATTTTCATTTCTAGCCTTTCCCCATCTCCTTCCCATCTGCCTGTGTGTCCATAAGGAGACAGGATCCTTGTGTTTCAGGCTCCTCCACAGTGAGACAATTAGTTTCCCTTTGAGCTGTATCCACCTGTCCCTCCCCAGTTCTGTTTTTCGGGGGTAAATGAAACACAGGGGAGCTAGCCCTTCTTTTTGCCCCTGGCTTGCACTGTGGCAGTAAATGAAAAAAGGTTTGACTGCTACATTCAGTTGGACCCATTGTCCTAACTGACACCTGATTGCTTAACAAAATTAAAAACTGATGGAGAACAACTATTACATTGAAAGAAATACAAAATAGCTTTCTGAGGGCATCAGAAAGAGGCTGAGATGGTCAGGATTTGACGGGTCATGAGCCCACGGGTTTGGCAGCACTGTGCAGTTAGCTAGTCATGCTCCATCACATTTCCAGGTGCAGCGTTTGCCATTTTTAAGTATCACTGGGCTGGGAAGATGAGCTTCCAGCAGTTCCTCAGGGTGAAGATATAAAAATTAGAAACTGTTGATTAGGTTCCTGTTAAAGGTGAGATCATATGGTATTTGTCTTTCACTGCCTGGCTTATTTCACTTAGCATAATGCTCTCCAGTTCCATCCATGAAGTTGCAAAGGGTATGAGTTCCTTATTTCTTTCTGCAGCATAGAATTCCATTGTGTAAATGTACCATAGTTTTTTGATCCATTCATTTACTGGTGGGCACCTAGGTTGCTTCCAACACTTGGCTATTGAACCAAAGACACTGAAATAGAGAACAGGCTGACAGTGACCAGAGGGGAGAGGGGAGGGAATTTCAGGGGAAAAGGGGAAGGGTTTGCAGGAACAAGTATAAAGGACACATGGCCAAAAACAAAATGGGGGTGGCAATGGAAGGGAGGTGGGAAGGGCTGGGAGTGGGCTGGGATGGGAATAAAAGCCATAAAACTGTACATGAACAACAATTAAAATTTTAAAAATGTAAAAAAAAAATAGAAACTGGTATTATCAAGATTAAAGAGAGAAAAGGAAACCTGGCAAAGGAAGCCTGATATTTAGTATCCCTTTTTCTCTTCAGGGCATTTTCTGATTCCTAATATTGAGGAAGCAAGCATGCTCGAAGCCAGCAGAAAGTGGATGTTGGGAAAGTAAAAAGTTAAGCTTAGGTTTTGATATTCTCATAGTACTGTGAGAACAAAAATTGGAGCAGAGAACAATAATGGGTTGGAACCCTAGTAAAACCCCAGTTTTCAATGGACAGTGTGAAAAGGAAGCCCTCAGACACTAATGGCATTCTGTGTGGGCCAGCCTTCACCAAGACTGAGACCCACAATTGAGTCATTCGGAAACATAACTGGATTAAGGCAATCTTCTCTTATATTAACTGTCCACAGGAGAATACCAAACTGTCTTTGGATAAAGATAACAACACCCCAGAGCCTCTGAAAGTTCTTGTCCATTTGGAATGAATTCAATTTAAAACAAAAACATCAGATATGCCTGGAGACAAGACCAAGATCAAAATCCAGTAAGGACAGAGGAACAAAACCATAAAACAAAAACCAAACCAACCCCATAGTAGAAACAGACCAAGATCTTGAGTTTTTAGATATGGATTGTAAAATAATTCATATTCCACTTCTTTAACTAAACCAGTAATAAGATAAACAATTCACCCAAAACTAGGATTTATAAAAAAAATCAAATGAAAATTATTGAACTAAAATACTTATAAAAATTTTTAAATTAAATTTTAAAAACGAGTGGTTTGATAGCATATTAAACACAGCAGAAGAAAAGATTCTTGGCTGTAAAAGAAGGCAAAACAAAATATTAAGTATGGAGATTCCAAATGGATTGAAAATATATAAAGGGAGTAAGACCCATGGGCCATGATGAAAAGACTGAGCAAATACATTTGGAGCCTTGTTGGAGAGAAGACAAACCATGGGGTAGAAGCAATATTGGAAGAGATGTTGGCCAGATATTTCATAATTAATGACAGACTATGAACCCAAGCAGAGTAATCAAAGAAAAACAAACATAAACACATGAAAAAAATAAATGCACTTTAATAAAACTGTTAAAAACCAAATGTAAGTACAAAATCTTTCAATAAATCCAAGGGAAAACCATTGTTTTTAAAAGAGTAGTAAAAGATAGAAACCAGACTTGTAAATGAGACAATGGATCTAAGAAGGAATAAAATCTGATCTTGAATCATCTAAAAGAAAATAGTTGCCAGCCTAAAATTATATATCCACCAGAAACATTCTTCAAAAATTAAGGAAAAGTAAACAGTTTGATCCAAATAAAAACAGAGAAATTTTATGCCAACATCCCCACCTCCATTCAAAATACTAAACCAATTCTTCATGCACAAATGGTATTAATTGGAAGCAGGATGATGCATGTGGTAATGAAAGGCAATAAAGCATAAATATAGGGCCAAACATAAATCATGTCTGTAGTATACACAATAATTAAAGTGTCCTGTGTGATTTAAATTTAAAATTGAAATATAGGACAACAGTAGCCTATAATTATGAAAAGTATGAGGTGGGTATGGAGTTAAAATTTTATGAAGTTCTTTAGTTGTCCAGGAGATCCAAAATTTACATCAGAATCAAAATGTTAAATTATGTATTATGCACGTTGTAATTCTAGGATAACTCAACATTAGAAAAGTATATCCTTGTGGCTAATAAAGGGGGAAATATGATGATGATAGTTATTATAATACCAGTTGATTAATGCAAGAAAAAAAGGAGACAAAGGACAATAAAAGAGAGAACAAAGAAAAATGGGAAAAGTAGACATAAATATTACTATGGTCAATTTAAATTCAAGCACACTAATAATTACATTAAATATAGAAAACTGGTAATTTGGTTAAAGAACAGACTTTCAGGCAGGATAATAATGACGACTCTTACAAGAGTAACATCTTAAGTAAAGGACAGAGAGCAGAGGATTGGAGAAGATAGGATGATGTAAATACTAACCAAAAAGCCTTGGGCAGTTGTACTAATATGAACATACTGCCTAAGACAACATTAATAAATGTGGTATTAACATTTATTAATTAATCATTCCAGCATTAATCCATTTCATTAATCTATAATCCTTAACACACTAAGTATTACTAGAATTCTGGAAGGGTATTTCATAACCACAAAAGGGTCAATCCACCAGAAAGATATAATAATTATAAATTTGTTAATATCCAAGAGACTGACAATAATGATGAAAATGCGGCAGAGCAAAATCTGATCTCATATATTGAAAGAAGTGAATTTTTATAACTAGTTTAGAAAACTGTTTGGCAATTCATATAAAAATACAATGCATGCTTACATTTTCCCCTGTTAATCCACCTCTAGGTATATTCCTAGAATAAATAAAAGTATAAGTCCACTGAAAGATAATTATAAAACTGTTCACAATAGACTTAAACTGAAAAAAAAATCTAAATGCCCATCAGCCAGAGACTGGATAGATACATTTTGGTTTATTCATACACTGGAATACTAAAAAATAACTACGTTGAACAACCTAGAGCTATGTGCAATGACATGGAAGTATCTAATCTAGGCATAGAATGCCTGTAAGAAGCTAGACACAAAGGAGGACATATTTCATGATTTCTTGTTTTATAAATCAATAAATGAATAGGTAAAAAAATGATTCCATGTGACAGAAGTCACCATTTTTAGTGGGTGCCTGGATATCATCTGAAAGGGGTACAAAGGAGCAAAATGGGGTGCAGGAGGTGTCTGTATCCTCCATGTGTTTGGTGATTACACAGGTGTTTTAGGTATGTGCATGCATGTGTATGTGTGTATGTATATGTAGAGCTCATCAAGCCTTATGCTCAAGATCTGTGTATTTTATTATATACCACGCTCAAAATGTACACAGAAAAATGAGCAGCAAAAAAATAATAAATGAATAAACACAAAACTAAATATATGAATTTTTTTAGCTCAGTTCATTTTCAGGGCTTACCTCCAATGTGATGCACATGCTGACCTTCCCGAATGGAAATTCCAGCAAATTGAAAGTATACCCAACTATCAAGATCCAATTCAAGCTACCGCATCTCCATGTAAACCTTCCTTGAGTCCTCAGACTT
This sequence comes from Phyllostomus discolor, assembly GCF_004126475.2. Lineage (NCBI taxonomy): Eukaryota > Metazoa > Chordata > Mammalia > Chiroptera > Phyllostomidae > Phyllostomus > Phyllostomus discolor. Next base: position 157,355,027 of record NC_040907.2, read on the forward strand.
TGCATTCCACTTCTCTGCCTTAAATGTCTTCAGTCCTTACAGTGACGTTCACCTACCTCAATTTAACTGCACACTATCTACAAGTTGCAAAGCAGTAGTAACAAAAGAGCCCCCAGAATGAATGACATCACCCAGGGGCAGAGGATCAATAGTTGGCACTTGCGTCCCATGGTGGAATGAAGGAAAACTTGGGCACTGCAGCACTAAACCTAGCAACTGCAGACAGCCCCCCTCAGTGGTGCTCTACATGGATGCCTTGTCCAAAAGACTGATGTCTGGAGTTTCAAAACCTCAGTGAGAGAGAATATGAACACACACATTATTCATGTAAATGTGATACACATTTCTAGCATTCAAGAAATAGAGATATCAGTGGTCCTTTGAGAAAGATTGTTTCTTGTATTTGAAGAACAACAGTAAGAACAAGAATTTGTAAGTGAATTTTTCATTCCAATACAGGTGAAATGCTAAAAATTCTGGGTCACAGATCTCTTCATTGCTTTGAATCCACGTCTCCATGTCAAAAAAGGTAGTATATTATGCAAATTGAAGCCACATGTTATCTCATGCTAGGTTACTCTTGCAAAAATGTGTCTTTCCTAACAGAGAAGATAAAAAAAAAAAGGATGAGAGAGAAGTGCAAATCCCCTTTTCCACATGGTCTCTTAAAGGGAGTCTGTAATTGAAGGACAGGAGTTAATCGGATGCTTTTAAGAGAGGCTTCGCGTTCGTAAGCTCTGGGTATCAGCTGACCTACCTCTGGAGAGTAGAGCTGAGTACCATCCCTCCCCCTTCATCTGGGAACCTAGTTCTGCTCTAACACTCAGGATTAGTAGTTATGGTGCATAATGCATTGTTTTCTTTTATATTTTATGGGATTCTTTATGGTATATAGCAACACTGCTATGATTTTTACATTTATTTGTGTCTGGCTGTCCTATTGTAGTTATTTCTTCTTCGATCATCTGCTAGGTAGGGACCCAAAATAAACATTTTACTGTTTGTCATCTTTCTAATAGTTAACCCATGGACTCTTGTTGCTTAATCATCTTGGTTACAAGACATCTTTTAGCTAATTGTAAAGGAAATGGTATTGGGATGCTTGAGTATTGCAAAGAATGACGGCTTCGGGTTCAGGGATACTACAGGCAGAAAAACAGCTATGGAGCTACAGTAGTGAGAGTTTAGAGGTTATAAATTATGACTTAGACTAGGATGCAGGCTACAGAGAAAGAAATAATGTAGGTCATAGATATGTCATACCAGTAATTATCTATGTTTGATTATATTAATATAAAACAAAGAAAATGCATAGGCCTCAGATCTGAATCATATGATCTGCTCTAGGGGTTCCAAAATTTGGCAAGTCATTGAAATCCATTCTGGAACTGTTTCAGAACAGATTTCTGGGGCTTAACTGATTCAGATTCCATAATTTCTTCAAATAGGTTCTAGGAATCTGTATATAGAAGTCCCTGGATAAGTTGAATGATAATCCAAATACAGGAAGCACTGTTCAAATTAACAATCAATAAAGAATTTTCCACGGTGTAATAGTTACTAAAATGAACTTGTAAAGGAAGAGCTTAGTGGAAGAAAATTAACTTAAATTCCAAGTTGGAACATTGTTTCTAAGAATTCTATTTTGAGGGAAATTAGCAGGTATTCTTCTAGGCTATATTATCTGGTATTGTAACTGCAACTAGAACATCTTACAGGGATTTTTATCTGTGTGTTTTATTTTTAATCGATTGGGAAAGCGGCTTTATAAGTGCTGTGTAATTTGCAGTTCAGAACCGAAGAAGCCCATGTTTACTAAGCATTCATATATAACCACGCACGATGCTGAACATTTTGTAGCCTCCACCCTATTTAATTCTTACAACAGCCCAATCAACAGGTATAATCAATGCCCCTGTTTCAGACTCGTAGCTTCTATCTCTAAGGCTTACCAAATTGCCCAAGTTGACAAAATTCACAAGTGGTGAAGCCAAAACACAGGCTGGTAAAGTCTTTAACAAACCCGGACTGTGACTATTACACTAGTTATATACCCATGCTCTTCAACTGCAGACACAGGTAACAGGTCCCTTCTGCTGCAGTTTGAAGCCCTTGGAAGCAGTAGGTAAAGTGATACAAGAAGGCTCCTTTGCTTTCATTTCCTTTTGGTTCCCTTGCTAGCTAATCCCATCAACATAAAGTTATAGAAAACTCTGTTCTCATACTTCCATATTTTCGATTACCCTTCCTCCACCCAAAATCTGCCCTTGCCCTGCGAATATGGTGAAACTCAAATCATGACTTTCTCAGACTTTGACTTTCAGACTTTCTTAAAGCAGGGTATCACATTCATTCCTTTCCAAAGAGGATGATGATAGTGTGAGTGTGTATTAGCCGCTCTTCCAAGAGAGTAAAGAGGCTGCAATTGCCTTTGTACGGCCCCCTTTTAAGACCAAGAGGATGAAGTGGACAGTGAATAGAATAAGGGACCTGTTCTGCAAGTCAGAGGCCTCAAAAGTCTGTATGTGGATGTTTCCTGGCATTACCGAAGAGAAATACTCAGAGGCCTCCTGCCCCCAGCCCTTCTTCCCCAAAGCTTTGGATTTATCTCATCCAAACTTATTCTGGGTCATGGGAGAAATGGAGAGGACTTGGATTATTATTTACCTACTATTATGACCTTTCTGAGCTCTGGTGCCACCTTTTGCTAGTGGCCCTTGTGATTTTTTTCTGATTTGCACATACCCTATGTACAAAGAGTTCTGCCTTCCCATAAATGACAAAAAGCACGGAAAACAGGGTGTTGCACAGTCACCGACAAAAAAATGTTGTGAGGTTCCTGAACTATAGTAAGAAATAACACTTATAGGGTACTCTCTCTTTGCCAGGCACTCTGTCTGATAAGTGTTCTGCTCGTACTATGCTATTTAAGTCTCACTGCAACCCTATGAGGTTAACACTACTTGCACAGACAGGAAAAAGCTCCAGCGTTAGAATACAAGTCTGGATCCAATATCCTTAAGCATGCCTTTATACTTCTCATCCACCCCAAACTTTAAGCTGTTTAAACTCACTTTACCAGGCAGCTAGCATCAAATGTTTACACTGAGCTATTTTAAGAGAGCTGTTCTCTGCCAAGTGCTGTCTATAGCAGTTTTCAGGCTACTCTAAAGTAAAACAGATTAACACAGGTAAGGACATGAGAAGTACATAATCAATCTCTATCAGCTTCACATATGAATCCTAAATGAAGTTTCTCCATGGAACATCCCTGCTCTTTGTGCACCCTCAAAATGCCCATTCATTATTAATGCTCTCATCTGCCTGCATTGGCTTCCCCGATCCCATCAACTCGCTAATCACCACTGTTGAAACAACACAGAGGCAAATCAATGAAAGTACTAGAACAAAATCACCATTCCCAAACGCTACAGGAGAATACTTCAGTTTCTATTTTATTGGAAGCAATTATCAAATGACAAGTCTTTGAGGTACTGAAAGTCAGCCCATGTATACATGTGCAGTGCCCAGCTCTGTCTGCCTTTGCTTCTTAACACACGTAGATGAAGAGAAAGCCTTTAAGACCAGCCTAAGACATACCTAAAAACTGCTTTTTCTATCATTTCCACCTTGGTGAAGATCGAAGTTCCACATGTGACAGGACACAGTCAAATGAACATTGTTTTATTAAATAAGACATGGTTCTAGTAATTTCTAGAGATTTATTTTTGCAGATAGAGTATATGGTATGCTACCATAAGCATAGAATTATATTCTAATTTTCCTCCCTAGATTGAGAAATTGTCATGGGTTAGGACCTAAATTTACTTGTTTTTATATTATCAGTGCAAAGGCTCATAGTAGGTAGTCAATGCCAATTTTTTTTCCAGGAACCAAACGTGCTTAGTGTTCAGGTAACCTCCTAGAGTGTCGCCTGTTAAAGATACATTGAACGGGTATTGATTGCCAGGCATGGCTGTCAGACATGTTTCCTGCTGAAGCTGCCCATGTTCCCATGTAAGAGCTAATGGCATGGCTTCTAATCCTCTGTGAGATGTCGGTGTCTGCGGCTGGTCGGTTTCCACAATGGTCCTGCGTAGTGAGTACTGTTATCCCATTTACGCTTGAGGAGCACTTGAGACCAGGACTTTGAATCTTGACACATCTGCCTAATGACATATGTGTAATCTGGTCCAGGTTACTTAAATTTTCTGGCCTAGTACAAAGCATTTTCTTCTCTGGGCTTATAAAGGATGGCTTTCAAAATCCAGCATTATGCCAGGGCTTGAATATGAGGTCAAAGAAGATAAGGAAACATACAACTATTTAGAAATTTACATTTAGTTTCTTCTTTATTATTCACAAAGTTTGAACCAGTTCATTTGCTTTTATTTTAGCTATTTTTTTACTTGCAGTTTTCACTTTTATTTTGGTTAGTTTGTTTGGTTTGAAGAGGTCCTTCTTGGTCAGGGACAGTGAGTGATTCTTGCTTTGGGTTTGTTATGGCTAAAGTGGAGCTAGGTGCTTACAAGGGGAAGATGATTCAAATTGATTTTTCTATTATCTGCCTCTTCCTATCCATGCTTTTTTTTGTTTTGCACCTGTTTTCTACCTGAAAGGCAGTCATTTAGCAGAAATAATGGCAGAACTTTGTTCTATCACACCTATCTCGCCTGGAATGTTAGAAACAAGGAAGGGTCATTTTCATTTCCTAGACAGACTGTACTATCCTCAACTTCCTTCTTACAAAGACGCATATCCCCACAAGCCTAGGCCGCACTCTGCCTTCGATCTGGGCTGAGCGAGGCTCAGTGCCTTTCAAAGGGACCAGAGAACACCAGTGTCCCTAGAGGGGGGAATGATTATAAGGAAGAAAACCTGTCGTGGAGAACTCCAGACTTCTCTAATTCAGGGACTGAAGCCACACTATGAAAGATAAGGCCCATTTACTGAACATCGTATTTGCCCAAGTTTACTCTGCTGACCAGGGATACTTTTAGGAAACAGCAGTGTCTCACCTTTGTTACCTTAGATGCCCCCTGGCTGGTCTTCAGTCGCCCTCCTCACTAGGGCCACAACATCCCTCTTTTGCACCTTTGATTCCACACGGCCCCCCGGAAACTTCCTTCTTTCCAGGTTTTAAAATAACTGCTCTCCCACCCTGAAACAATGTGCCATGTTTAGCTGGTGGTATAAGGAAGGGCAAAGGCGGAGGAAGGCCCTGAGTAAGACATACAGGGCAGTGCACATCGGTCTGACTTGAGAGAATTTAATAACGTTTATAACTCCAAGTAGCATGCTCTACTGAAGATATAAAAACACATCTATTTAAATCTCTCACCAATAATCGGAGCAACTGCAAAAGTTTTTAAATGAAAAAAGGGCTCCTTTGGTCTGAGGGAGGCAGGCCATATATATACACAGGACACTCACACCCGGTTGTTCTAAGAATGTCGGCTGCAGACAGAGACTTCAAACACCACCTCATACGAACGTCGGAAATCTCCCTGAGACCAGTGAGGTGACTTTGATCGTGACACAGCCTTTTTCTTCTCTCCCTTGAGGACAGTTGCTTTTCACCTGCAGGATAGCAAAGTTGTTTTCAGAATGGTTGCTTTGTAGAAGCAGAGCTCAGCAAAAGAACCCCAGCAAAGGCCCCCTGGTTGTGCCCTTGCTCCTTTGTAATGGGTTGTAACCTTGATCTTCCTCAGTCATGAGAATCCCGGACAAGCAGAGCAGTATAAAGCCATGGAGGGGGTCTCCAGCAGCCCGGTCAATATGTGGCGGGTGAGGACTCTGGCACAATCACCGTGTCCTCTTTGTTTTTTCCTTAGAATGGAATCAACAGACCTGAACCACAGAATATGCACCAGAGAGAGGACATCCTCTGGATGAAAACTGTTTGTTTGCACAATACTATCCCTGTAATTTCAGCCAGTGGGGTTGCACAGAAAAAGAAATGCCTTTCCTTCCTCGAATTTCTGAATTAGCAAAATAGCAGAGGTTTTTGAAATAATTTGAGCTTTAAAAACTCTCTAGGAGATTTTACTGCATGACTACACTTAGGAATGAGTGATTTAATCCAGCGTCCTAGCATAACCTTGGATGTCCTTGATCATTTTCTTGAAAGTGGTCACCTTGGTGCTGTTTAAATTTCCTGTGATAGAGAATGCAATAAAGTCTGATCTTATTTTTGGATGGATACACTTGACAAAAGGTTCTCCTTTACATGCCTGGGTAATACTTTTGAAATGGTAGCTAATTATCTTTTCACTTGGAGGTGGGTTTGGGGAAAAATGAATTCTCCAATGTCTTTGAGAAAGGCAAGTCCTGTGGGTTTTCATCTCTCTGAAACTCTCAGTAGAGTTAACTGAATGTGATGCCAAAAGCGAAAAAGACAAACCCGAGGTTCTACAGAACGGGGATAGGTTCAGAGACATCTAGATTTTTCTGTGCCTCTAAGGAAGGCTTCAAAGGTGAGCTGAGGGAGAACTGGTAATCTGAAGTGGGTATCCCATGGATGAAAAGCTCCCTGGTTTATCAAACTGAGCATCTGATAGAGATGTGGACATTTTGTTGGGCACACCTATTCAGGGACCGAAGTCTGGTATAGACAAACTCCGTCTCAGCAGATACCTGCCTGAAACAGAGGAAAGGCCGTGGAAGGAATGTCTCCCCCTAACACCAGGATTGTACATAAGCCATGTAAACTCTAGCTGTGAACCTAAGAAAAAGAAGAGAGATAGGAAGAATCCCAACTTCACTAAACTTTAAACCTGGAATAACTGAGAAAACACTGCAGCACCTGAGTTTACCAGAAGTGGCTTAGATTATAGGTTTTGACATCAAATAAAATGGGAGTTCGATAGACAGGTTGAGTTTCAGAAAGATAAGAAGATAAAGATAGTTACTCTTTTTTGTTCCTTTGCACATCTGAGAATACATCTTGAAAAATGTTATACCTACTCTACATTTAATTGAAATTGACCTCTCTTAAATTTCTCTTTATTGTACCTTCTGGAGTCATTAAAAATATCCTTTTTTATATAACAGCTCTACAGAAATTGAAAGGGTAACTCAGATGCTTTTGCCAGGTCACATTTTTTTTTCAGGATGGCCATGGTCAGAATAATGTAGATAATAGTTCAATTTCTTCATTCTCAAAATTTTCAGCATCTTAGTTTCTCTTCTGCCTATAAGAAGGTTTTAGGCCTTCCTCTTAGAGCAATGGATGACAAACATTTCCAGAGGAATTTTAAGCAATTCCAAGGCTTGGCCTCCACCTCCAAGACTTTTTGAGTCAGTTGATCTGAGGCAGAGCTCAGACTTGAGTGCTTTTTAAAACATAATTTGCAAAAGGTTTTAGTGACTATAGCCCAGACTTGAACACAATAATAAACAAGATGTGAGTACTGTAGGCCTATACTCAATATTAATTCTTCATTATGGCTGCCTGGTATAGTATTTTCCGTAGGCAGCCACCTGGCTCATTGTATGGACCAGTCATCTGGTCTATCTCTCTTCTACCACCAGCGCTGCCTTTCTTTTGCTGATGAATTTACTCATTCACTTAAACTAGTATCTATCAAGAGGACTCTTTGTAGTATCCTAAGTTTAGCACACCGTGTCACTGTTAGTACACTGAGCATTCTACGCAAAGATGATAAAGGTATAAGTCACATCATGGAACAACTTAAGGTCTGCTAGGAGAGATTGATAAACAGGCAACTTTAGAGCACTGAGGTAAGTGCTATGAGGATAAAACTTCCCCAGGGGTTCTAGGAAGCACAAGGAAAGGGACATTTATGATATCAGGGGCAGAAGACAATGTAGGGGTATTAAAGAATTAGCATCAGTTAAGGCAGGAGAAGGGTTGGATGTGTATCTGAAGCCAGGAAAACTCTGGACTGGAGTCTGAAAAGCATAAGCCAGGTGCTGACCATGCCTGGAAAAACTAACACCCAAGTAACATGCTTTAAAAACCAGGAAAGAAATGCAGTCTCAGGATACTTCCACTAAGTGTAGCAATCTAAAACTCTTAACCTATCTCGCTGACACTCTCACGAGTGATTGTGCTTCACAAACTGTAACAATCAACATGGCGACCATCTGGAGATCTTGGTGAAGTACAGTTCCACAGGTCTAGGATGCAGTCTGAGACTCCAGATTTTTGTCAGTCTCCTTCCTGATACAAATAGCGCTGAATTGCATAGCAAAGTGCTATTGAAACACCATGTGAGAAACGAAGGCTCCATGCTCTGAATCTAAGGAGAAAAAGGCAACTAATTCTCAGAAGATAAATTAATGGAGCACAGAGTTAGAAGCCTCATTGGCACAGAAAGAATGAAATTTTTCACTAATTGATTCTAATTTGCCACCAAATCATCATCAACACAAATTATTAGAGGGGTTCATTGCACAAAAGGATGCTCATTGGTTTGATAATGGAGCCTCTGTAGGCTTCTGTGCTACTCATCGATTAAACCCTTCTCTTGCCATCCCGTCTAAGGTACGGTTTAGTGACAAGCCTACATTTATCCCATTTCACACTTGAGTCCATTTCTATGAGGGAAGCAACAAATAGGAAGTATAAATATGGACCTGGTATGTGATTCCAAAAGACTGCCTGCCAGTCCTGCTCATTCAACTCCTATTCTCTCTAGCCAATTTATCCTGCATGGGGATTCATGGGCATGTCAGGGAATATTGGAACAGATTGAAACAAAGCTTTTCATCCAATTTCACTGCAGATTTCAAGTAATAGTGTAAGATGGCTTGAGCAAAACACTCCCAGAAGCCTGCATCAGTTCACGTTGTGAAACCTACTCAATTTCTGATGCGTCCAATGTTTAACAACACGTCACTGTGCGAAACTCAGAAAGACTGCTTCCGGGGGTTTCTTTTCACAGGCTCCCTCTGATTCTCAACTCCCTACTCCCTTTGCCACAAACACTAATGTTTCTCCTATTTTTCTGCTTCTCAGCTAGACTTTTCCTAAGCTGTGTGGTGGGACTCAGATAAAGCACCTCTATGTGACTGAGGTTCTGAGCAGAGTGAGATTCGTTTAATGAGCAGTCTCTCCTGGGTAGTGAGCCCCAGAAGCAATGACCAACTGTCCAGAAGCATAAAACTTTGGTTCTTACCCTGGATATGCTGCATCAGAATCTCTTGTCAATTAAAAAAGAAAAAAAAAATCCCCCCAAATCTCACAGGTTGTTCCAATTCAGACCCCAGGTTAAGAACTCCTGAGTTTGATAAAATAAAAACTTTGTAGGAGTTGGGTTGTTGTATACTGAAATAGAGGGCATAGGATTTTCTTTTCTCAACTGCAAGATCTAAGCAGATATGGGGAGACATTTATATGTAATCAGGGACTGAGAGTTTAAGGTCAGGATTTTCAATTGGCAGTCTAGAGATACTTCACCCTAATTTCTAGAAAACATCAAACTGCCCTGAGCAGTGTGATTCAGTTTGTTGGGCACTGTGCTGTGAAAGGAAAGACCACCGGTTCAATTCTCTGATTCTCAGTCAGGGCACATGCCTGGGTTGTGGGTTTGTTCCCTGGTCAGGCACTTCAAGAGGTGTTTCTCGCTCACATCAATATTTCTTTCCCTCTCTTTCTTCTTCCCTCCCCCCTCTCTAAAACAATAAATATTAAAATTTAAAAAATCAAACCAAAATTGATGTGGTCACAAAGTACATTACTACAGAGAGGACATCCAGTCTTTTACCTGCAGGAAATAGACAAGGGCAATAAGCAAATAAAGACCGCTCCTGGGTGACTAAATCGAACTTCCTTTTCAATGGCCTTCTGGAGTTTTTGTGCTGATTAAATGAACGATGTGGATAAAAGATTCTTGTGCAGGGCAAAGCATTTCGCAACAGCACAAATGCTATTTCCTTTCCAGTCACGTAAAGTCAAAACATAAACTGTGTGTGAAACTCAGACTCCATTCAGAATTTTCAGCAGCATCAACCTGAGCAACCAGAAGTAAAATACACAGCGTGTTGTTTCTGTTCAAGACCAGAGTGAGCACAGGGACTAAGAAGGCTCTGAACCCAATCAAGTTTTGGCTTCATCTCTGTTGCCTTGTGCAGAAATGGCTGGTCAAATTAAGTCTCAGCATTTTGACAGGAAAATAATGACTTATTTACCAAGATTACTAAAATGTGAAGACAGGTGAAAACCCCACAGTGAAAATCTGGTGGAACACCAAGTTCCTATTTCATCTTCTTAGCTGTGGCTCATCACACATAGTATGTGTTCCAAAAAAGAGTATAACTCTTTCACCAGGTGGGTAGAAGGGTCAGGTAAAATAGAGCTGATTCTGAAGTGATCCCTCTAAAGAGCCTTCTCCTCTTCTTCCTTTCTTTCTCTGAACTTTATTTTCACTCCTAATACTGGAATGTTTTGCTTCTATTTAACTCCTGAACAACACTTAGACATCATGGCCATTCCTGAGTTATTAAGAATTTCAGCTACTTGAGAAATAATGTTTAATCTATATATATAATCCTTCTAATTAGTGTCCACTATTTAGGATGTTAGGGAAGTATTTTCCAAAGTGCTAGGATGCAGCCTCAAGATGCTCTCTGCAAACATGATTCCTTTGTCACATATGTCTGGGATTGTTTTTCTCTTTGGAGCTTCACAAAGCAGGCATAGCAAAGCTTCCCTTCATTTCACCCATCATAGTCCAAATTATTTGACCACAGGACCTTTTCTTTGCAAAGTATGCATGGACATACGATGTGCCTTGCAGAGCATGCTTTTGGCAATGCTTGTGTAGGTGTCAGATAGAGATGGATTACAGTTCTGTAAGCTATGAGATCTGTATGAATCAGGATATTATCCTCATTTCACTGTACTATTGTTACAATATCTAAATAGAGAAGATCATACAGAAATCAAGAGATAGTATTCTATTTTCATTAAACTTTCAGTATTGCACTTGAAAGTCCAATGGAATTCCCCAGGATTATAAAGTTTGTAATGCTACATTTACCTTGCAGGTGTGTGTGTGACCTTGAGAGTTTTGAGGATCGCTGAAAAATATTTTGTAGAATGACCTTTATTTGGCATTTGCCTGATGTTTTCCTTATTGTTAGAGTGAGGCATTTTTAAAATACCACAGAGGTAAAGTACTATTTTCATCATATCATATCATATCGTCATATCATATGTATCATATCATTTCATATCATGGATTTATGCCATGAACATGACTCACTATTGTTCACATTAGCCCCAGTCACCTAGCTAGGTTTTAATGTTTCTCAGGTTTATTCACTGTAAAACATTACAGTGAATGTTTTCTCCCTTTTCATACTGTACTCTTTGGAAGAAAGCCATTATGCTCAGTCCACGTTTAAGGACTGGGGAGTGATGCTCTGCCTTCTCAAGCATGAGTATCTCCATAAATTAGTATTTCCAGTTCTGCATGGAAGATTTGTCTATTCTCCCACATTTATTTATTCAATAATTTATATATAGATATAAATTCATGTATATTTATTTTATACATTGGATTATAATATAACATTCTTCTTTGTTCTTTAGAACTTTGGTCATTGGGAGCTTTTTATTTATTATTTTATTTTTTTATTCAATATTTATTGTATATTTCCCATTACCATTTAGTCCGCTTATACCCCCCTTCCCCTCACTGCAATCACCACACTGTTGTCCTTGAGTCCTTTTTCCTTTTTGTTCAGTCCCTCCATTCTGGTACCCCTGCCCCACAATTAGCTGTTATCTGCTCTCCATCTATGAGTCTGTCTCTGTTTTGCTTGTTAGTTCAGTTTGTTCATTAGATTCTACATATGAGTGAAATGATATGGTATTTGTCTTCCTCTGACTGCCTGAGTTAACTTAGCATAACGTTTCCCAGGTCCATCCATACTGTCACAAAGGGTAAGTTTTTCTTCTTTTTTATGTTTGAGTAGCATTTTATTGTGTAAATGTCCCATAGTTGTTTTATCTATTCATCTATTGATGGACACTTGGGCTGCTTCCATATCTTGATGATTGTAATTAACACTGCAATGAACATGTGGGTGCTTATGTTCTTTTGAATTCGTGTTTTGCTTTCCTCAGGGTATATTCCCAGAAGTGGAATTGCTGGGTGAAAAGGCAAACCCACTTCTAATTTTTTGAGGTATCACTATACTGCTTTCCATAGTGGCTGCACTCATCTGCATTCCCACCAAAAGTGCAAAAGTGTACCCCTTTCTCCACATCCTCCCCAGCACTTTTTATTTCTTTATTGACGGTAGCCATAGGTGTGAGATGGTATCTCATTGTGTGGTTTTAGTTTGCATTTCTCTGATGATTAGTGATGTTGAGCATCTAGTCATACGTCTGTTGGCTATCTCTATGTCCTTTTTGGAGAAGTGTCTGTTCAGGTCCATTGCTCATTTTTCAATTGGGTTGTTTGGGGTTATTTTTTTTGGTGCTGAATTTTGAAATTACCTTATAAATTTTGGATATTAAACCCTTGTCAAACATATTGACAAATGTGTTCTCCCATTCTGTTGGTTGTCTTTTTATTTTGTTGATGATTTCCTTTGCTATGCAAAAATTCTTTAGCTTAATGTAGTCCCATTTGTTTACTTTTTCTTTTGTTTCCCTTGCCTGGGAGATATATCCAATAAAAAAACTTCTATAAGCAATGTGTGAGATTTTGCTGCCTATGTTTTCTTCTAGGATTTTTATGGTTTTGTGTCTAAAATTTAAGTCTCTGATTCTTGTTGAATTTATTCTTCTGTGTGGTATAAGAAGGTGGTCTAGTTTCATTTTTCTGCACATATCTGTCCAATTATCCCAGTACCATTTGTTGAATAAACTACCTTTAGCCCATTGTATGTGCTTGCTTCCTCTGACAAAGATTAATTGTCTATAAAGGTATGGGTTTATTTCCCAGCTCACTATTCTGTTCCATTGATCTGTGTCTGTTTCTACATCAATACCATGCTGTTTTGATTACTATGACATTGTAGTATAGTTTTATATTAGGCAATATGATTCCTCCAACTTTGTTTTTCTTTCTCAGTATCGCTGTTGTTATGTGGGGCCTTTGGTGGTTGCATAAAATTTTTTGAAATGCTTGTTCTAGTTCTGTGAAATTAGTCATTGGAACCTTGATAGGAATTCCTTTGAATCTATAGATTGCTTTTGGTAGTATGGACATTTAAATGATGTTAAGTCTTCCTATTCATGAACATAGTATGTATTTCCACTTATTTGTACATTCTTCAATTTCTTTCTTCAGTGTCATAATTTTTCATGTACAGGTCTTTTACATTCTTCATTAGATTTATTCCTAGTATTTTATTCTATTTGAAGCAACTATGAATGGGATTGTTTTCTTAATTTCCCTTTCTGTTAGTTTTTTATTGGCATATAAAAGTGCAACTGGTTTCTGGATATTAATTTTGTATCCTGTTACTTTGCTGAATTCATTTATAAGTTGTAGTAGTTTCTTTGTGGGATCTTTGTGGTTCCCTATGTATAATATCATGTCATCTGCAAATAAAGACAGTTTTACTTCTTTCTTTCCAATTTGGATGACTTTTGTTTCTTCTTCTTGTCTGATTGTTGTGGCTAAGGTTTCCAGTACTATGTTGAGTAAGAGATGTTAAAGCAGACATCCCTGTCTTGTTCCCATTCTTAGGGGGAACACTTGTAGGTTTTGCCCATTGAGTATGATGCTGGCAGTGGGTTTGTCATATATGACCTGTACTATGTTTAGATATGTTGACTCTATTCTCACTTTGCTGAGGGTTTTTATCATAAATTGGTGCTGGATTTTATCAAATGCTTTTTCTGCATCTATTGATATGATCATGTGGTTTTCATCCTTCATTGTATTTATGTGTTGAATCACATTTACTGATTTGCAAAGGTTGTACCAACCTTACATTTCTTGAATAATTCTAACTAGATCATGGTTGTATGATCTATCTGATACATTGCTATATTTGGCTAGCTAATATTTTGTTGAGGACTTTTGTATCTCTGCTCATCAGATATATTAGCCTATACTTTTCATTTTTGTAGTGTCTTTATCTGGTTTTGGAATTAGGATAATGCTGGCTTCATAAAGTGAGTTTGGGAGCCTTGCCTCCTCTTGAATTCTATGAAATAGTTAAAGAAGGAGAGATGTTGGTTCTTCTCAGAATGTTTGGTAAAATTTCCTGGTGAAGCCATCTGGTCTAAGGCTTTTGTTTGTTGTGAGTTTTTTTTATTATTATTACTGCTATAATTTCATTAGGTGTAATCTATCTATTCAGATTCTCTGATCCTTCCTGATTTAGTTTTGGAAGGTTGTATGTTTCTAGGAATGTATCCATTTCATCCAGGTTATCCAGTTTGTATAGTTGTTCATAATATTTTCTCACAGTCTTTGGTATTTCTTTGGTGTCTGTTGTTATTTCTCCTCTTTCATTTCTGACTTCATTTATTTGGGTCCTTTCTCTTTTTTTTCTTGATCAGTCTTAAAGGTTTGTCAATCTCCTTTATGTTTCAAAGAACAAGCTCTTGGATTCATTTATCTTTTGTATCATTTTTAGACTCGATTTTGCTTATTTCTGTTCTTATCTTTATTATTTCCTTCCTTCCACTCAGTTTAGGCTTTGTTTGTTGTTCTTTTCAAGTTCCTTTTAGTGTGAAGTTAGATTGTTTATTTATGCTTCTTTTTTTTTTTTTTTTTTTTGAGAATGGCCAGTAATGCTGTGAATTTCCCTCTTAGGACTGCTTTCCCTGTGTCCCACACAGTTTGGATTGTTGTGTCCTCTTTTCATTTGTTTCAAGGTATCTTTTGTTGTCTTCCTTGATCTTGTCATTGATCCATTCTTGTTTAATAACATGTTAATAACAAAAACCTTTCTATGCATGTTTTTCAGTGTTCTTCTAGTGATTGATGTCTAGTTTCTTAGTATTGTGGTAAGAGATGATGCTTGATATTATTTCAATCTTCTTAAATGTATTGATACTTCTTTTGTGTCCTACCTATAATATGGTGTATCCTAGAAAGTGTTCCATGTGCACTTGAAAAGTATGTATATTCTGCTGCTTTGGGGTGAAACACTCTGAAGATGTCGATCCAATCCATTTGATCTAGTGTGTTGTTTAAGGGCACTGTCTTCTTGTTCATTTTCTGCCTGGTAGGTCTACCATTGAAGTCAATGGGGTGTTAAAATCCCCAACTGTGACTGTATTTCTGTTGATCTCTCCCTTTATTTCCATCAAGATTTGCTTCACATATTTAGGTGCTCTGATGTTTAGGTGCATAAATGTTTACTAGGGTCATATCCTTTTGTTGGATTATTCCCTTTATAATTATGTAGTGTACTTCTTTGTTTTTTACTATAGCCTTGGTTTTAAATTCTATTTTGTCAGATACAAGTATTGCTACCCTAGACTTTTCTTTTCCATTTGCATGAAATGTCTTTTTTCATTCCTTTACTTTTAATCTCTGTGTATCTTTCAATTGGAGATGGGTCTTTGGAGGCAATATATATATATATATATATGGATATTGTTTTCTTATCCATTCAGCTACCCTATGTCTTTGGGTCAGAGCATTTAACCTATTTACATTTAAGGTGATTATTGATTAGATACATATGTAGTGCCATTTTATTTTTAGAGTGTTTTCCTCTGTTTTTTCCCCCTCTTTCTCTTTTCATTCTTCTTCTTAAAGTGAGCATTTTTAACTTTTGTTGTAGTGATAGTTTGGTGTAAACAAACTCCTTTAGCTTTTTCTTGTCTGGGAAGCTCCTTATTTCTCCTTCAATTTTAAATGAGGCCTTGGTGGATAAAGTAGCCTTGGTTGTACATCCTTATTTTTCATCACCTTAAATATTTCACATCACTCCCTTCTGGCCTGAAATGTTTCTGTTGAGTAATGAAATGCCAGTCTAATTGGTGCTCCCATGTAGGTAGTTATCTACTATCTCTTGTAGCTTTTAGAATTCTCTCCTTGTTTAAGCCTTGCCATTTTAATTGTGATGTGTCTTGGTGTAGGCCTCTTTGGGTCCAAATGTTTGAGACCCTGAGTTTCCTGAATTTGTGTGTCTTTTTCCTTCACCAAATTAGGGAAGATTTTGGTCATTATTTCTTCAAATAGGTTCTTGATTCCTTGTTTGCTCTCTTCTCCTTCTGGTATTTTAGTGATATAGATGTTGTTACTCTCTGTGTTATCCAATATTCTTCTTGAGCTCAACTCATTTTTAAAATTTTTGCTGCTCTGCCTGGGTATTTTTTTCTACCTCATCTTTCAAATCACTGATTCAATCCTCTGCTTCACATAACCTACTGTTTATTCCTTCCAGTATATTATTTATTACAGATATCACATTCTTTATTTCTGACTGATCCTTTTTTATGGTTTCTATGTCTTTTTTCTTGCTGTTGAGTATCCTTATGATCATTACTCTAAACTCTCTATCTGATATACTGCTTGCCCCCATTTCATGTAGTTTTCCTGGAGAGTTCTCCTGTTCTTTCATTTGGAGTCTGTTTCTTTGTCTTCCCATTTTGGCTGCTTTGTATTTTCCACCTTAGTTGTTAAACTAATCAGCTGTTAGAATGATGGGTTGTTAATCTTATCATGCTGTAACCAGCAGTCAGGCTTAACCACCACAGGGTGGGGCAGAGTAATTCCTGCAGATGGGACTATGGGTTCCCCTCAGCCTGATGCCCCTTGGAGGAGAGTGTTCAGTCTGAGAAAGATGGCTTCTGCGGTATGGGGAATGAGTCAGCACAAAAATTCTGGTAGCTGTTCCTTCCATTCTCTCCCCAAGTGACCAGTCCCAGACTCTCCTTGAGCATCTCTCATCTACTCTGCCCTCCCTCTGCTGGAGCCCAAGATACATGTCTACAGGTGAAATTTTGTGCATTGTCCCTTTAAGAGGATTTTTGTGTCTCCAGGCATCTTTCCCTGGCAGACAGAAAAAACTGTGCTACTTTTCTCAGCTAGATGTTATTTTGATTCTTTTCCAGCTCTGGTGCTGTGGGCTGGGGATACCAGCTTGGTGTTTAGGCCCCACACTTGTCAGGGGGAAACCCCCAGCTGCTGAAATGTCCCTCCAGAACTTCACCTGCCACCCATGGGAGCCCAGCCAGCTCTCTCATGCCTCTATCACACTGCCTAGGAGTCTTTTTCAGTGAGGTGGTTTCTTTTGTCTGTCCTTTGTTATAAGGATTCTCTCCAGCTAGTGTGCGTTTGACTGTTCTGGATTATTTCTCTGCAATTTATTTGTAATTCTAGATTGGCTTTGGGAGGAGGTTAATGTAGCTTCCACTTACTCCTCTGCCATCTTGGATCTGCTGGGAGCTCTTTCAGTTGGTCCTTGTATCCCTTTGACATACTCTTACAATTGTGTGTGTGTGTGTATGTGTGAACACTACATGACTTTCTGGCACTATGTGATCCTCCAAGTTCATCTTATGTATTTCTGGCCCAAGACCTAGAATCATCTGTTTCTCTAGGAAGCCTTGGTTGCTTTTATTTAGACTGAATTCCTTAATTTAGGAATATGCGTTTAAGATTAATCCATGTATTTTTATGGCTGACAGCTCATTTGTCTTTTTTAATTACTGAACAATGTTGCATTGTATGAATATGTGACATTTTGCATATCCATTCTCTTGAGTGCATTGTGGTTGCTTCTATTTGGGTCCTTTGCAAATAAAGCTACCATAAACATTCACCAGAAGGTTTTAATGTGGAAAAGCATCCTCCTATCATCTGGGTAAAGCTAGACACACAATTGTGGATCATATGGTAAGACTGTCTAATTTTGTAAGAATGTGACAAACTGTCTAAGCAGCTATATCACCTACACTTTCATCAAAAATGAACAAGAGTCTCTGTTGTTCCAAGTCTTACCAACATTTGGTGGTGTTAGTGTTTTGGATTTTTGATATTCTAATAGATGTTTGGTGGTATCTTATTATTGTTTTCATTTGTAGTTACCTAATGACAAATGATATTGAGCACTTCTTATGGTTTTTTGGCATATGTAAATCTTCTGTTAGGTGTCTCTTTTGATCTTATGCTCTTTTTTAAATTGGCTTATGTATTTAATTATTGTTTGACTGTAACCATTTTTATATATTTTGTATATAAATTCTTCACTAAATATATGTTTTGCAAATATTTCTAGCAGTCTGTGGCTTGCATTTGCATTCTATTAACTGTGTCTTTCACAGAACAGACATTTTTAGTTTTTGTAAAATCCAGCTTTCAAGTTCTTTCATAGATTGTGCTGTTGGCATTACATTTACAACCTCATCACCAAACCCATGCTGTTTTACATTTAGATCTATTTTTTGTTAATTTTTATAAAATGTAAGTTCTATTTTTAGGCTTCTGGGTTGTTTTGTTATTGTTGTTGCCTATTTATTATCTCAGCACTTTTGTTGAAAAAGCTGCCTTTTTTCCATTGAATTGATGATGCTTCTCTGTCAGAGAAGAGTTGACTATATTGGTATGGGTCTATTTCTGGACTCGTGACACTGTTCCATTAACATATGTTTCTATTTTTGCCCACACCATGTTCTCTTGATAACTGCATTATAATAAATATTGAAATTAGGTAGTTTGAGTCCTTCAGCTTTATTCTTCTTCAGTATTATGTTGGCTTTTCCACATCTTTTGCCTTTTCACTGAACTTTAGCATCAGTTTGTCTATATCTATGAAATAGCTTGCTGGGATGTTGAGTCAAATTGTCTTTAACATTTAGGTTAAATTAGGAAAAATTGACATCTTAAAATATTATGTGTTACAATTCATGAATATAGAATAGCTCTCCATGTATTTAGGTCTTATTTAATTTTATTAGAGTTTTATAGTTCTTTTTACATACAGATTTTGTTAGATTTATACTTATATTTTATCCACTTAATATACCTCATTTTTCATGGCTTTGGTACTATTATATATGGTATTGCTTTTTAAATCTAAAATTACAACATTCCCTTACTAGTAATTTTGGAAAGCAACCTACTTTTGCATATTAGTCTTACATTCTGTGACCTTGCTGTATTTATATATTAATTCCATGGGTATTTTTCATCAATTATTTAGGATATATTACATCTGGGAGATCATTTTATTTCTTTCTTTCCAATGTTGGTCCACTTTATTTCATTTTCTTGTTTTATCATATTACCTAGGACTTCCACTATAACATTGAGTAGAAGAGATGAGGGAGGACATCATTTCCTTGTTCCTAATCTTAGCTAGAGAGTGATCAGTATCTTACCATTAAGTGTGAGGTAAGATGTAGTAGGTTTTATGTAGATATACATAGTAAAGTAGAAGTCCCTCTATCTTCCTACTTTGCTATGAATATTTATTGTGAACGAGTGTTTCTCTTCAAATTTTTTTTGCATTCAGTTGACATAATCATATAATTTTAGTTCTTTAATCTGTTGATGTGGAAGATTGCATTGATTACTTTTCTAATATTGAACTACTCTTGTGTACTTGGAATGAATTTCATGTGAATAGTTTACTTGGTTGTGGTGAATAATTCTTTTTATACATTGTTGGATTCAACCTGGTAATATATTGTTCAGAATAATTTGTTTATGTTCATCTTTTTTTCCTTATAATATTTTTGTCTGGTTGTGGTCTTAGAAGAAGGTAATCTTGTAGAATACATGACAAAAATGTATCTTTTGCTTCTATTTTCTGGAAAAGATTGTGGATCATTGGATTATTTCTTTCTTAAGTGATTGCAGAATTCTCAAATACTCCTTAAATTTTGACCTTGGATTTTCTTTTTTAATACGTTACTCATTATTGATTCAATTTCTTCAATTGGCAAAGGGCTATCCAGACTATCTATTTCTCCTTGCATGAGTTTTAGTAGTTTGCCTTTCAAGGAATTGGTCCAATTTATATACATTATCAATTTTATTGCTGTATAATTATTTGCAGTATTTATTATTATTTCAATGTTTAAAGGATGACGAGTGATAACTCCTTTTTCCATCCTATAAATGAAAAATTTTTTTCTTTTATTTTTGGTTACTATAGTAACAGATTTATTAATTTTACTGACAATAAAAGAGCTAGCTTTGTTTAGGTGATTATCTCAACAGTTTTATTATTTTCAGTATCACTAACTTCTGCTCTCATTTTCATTAGTTCTTTTCTTCTGCTTGCTTTAAGCAAAGATTTTTCCTCTTTATCTACTGATAGTATCCTAAAGTGAAAGCTTAGGTTATTGATTTTATATATTTTTTCTTTTAAAATTATATATTTCATGCTATATATTTTCATCTAAGCACTGCTTTCTCTATATTCTTCAAATTTTGATGACTTGTGTTTTCATTTTTTTAGCTGAAAATGTTTTTTAGCTCTCTTGACATTTGTTTAACTAATGCATTATTCACAAATATATTAGTTAAACAAATTTTATTTCTAAATATTTGAGTATTTTCCAGATATTTTCCTGTTATGATTTTTAGTTTATTTCCACACTGGTCCAAAGATATACTTTATATAATTTCTGTTTTTTAAAAAAAGTATGTTAAGGTGTGCTTTATGTCTCAGAATATGGTCCATCTAGATGAATGTTCCATGTGAGCTTGGACTTCCTTAATTATTATTTCTCAGGGAGAATCTAGTTTTATAGCTCTTTTAGCTGTAATCCATTATTATTCTTAAGAGCCCTGTTAGTGTAGTGGTAAGGTACAGAAGAAGGGGAGTGTTTTATAGTCTTCTACTTAAATTCCAGTCTTTTAGAGGGCCTATGTCTCTGGTCTGCAACTTATATAAGTATTTCTCCTTGTATAGCTTTTTTACTTCTTTTTTTTTTTTAGTTAAAACAGGAAGGTTGAGAGTGTTGGGATGAAAGGAATATTTTTCTGAAGCTTGGGATAAGCAATGGTAAAATTCTGTGTTCCCCTGGAGAGCTGGCTTTTGGTATAAAGAAAACCATGCACATACTTCACAAGGATGACTCTCCCCCTTCCCCTGACAAGACTCTGGGTTTTATCAAATCTTCACCAGTCACACGAACCTGGTGATGTTCTTGAAGATAAAGACCAGTGAGAATAGGGGGTTCTGTGTAAGACTGAGGCTTCCAAGAGCTTCTGATTCTCAGGCAAGTCCACATTCAGACTCAAGCAATTTATTAATATTACCTTTTAAGCATACCTACCAATTTATCCTTCCAATAACTTCTGCTCTACGTAGATTTATCTCTCTCTGCAAATATCAGTGTATAAGTAACCATGCAAACTCAGTTTTTGCTGGGGCTAATTTTTCAGTTTCTTCAGCTTTTTCCTTGACATCAGGTTGGAATGATGGCTTCCAAATTCTGGAGCTAAAGTGAAAAGGGACACTTTTCATTCTGAACAATAATGCCCATTAGTTCCAAGAATTTTCATATAGTTGATGAAAATGATACCTTCCATTTCTGTTATCCTGGAATTTCTGTTAGAGTTCAGCCCCTTAAATTTATCTCCCAACTTTCCTATATTTTTTTCTCCTGTATCTTTGTCTCCCTGTGATGGGTTGAATGCTGGGCCCCTGAAAGATCTGTCCTTATCATAGCATCCAGAACCTGTGAATATGACCTTATTTTTAAAAAAGATATTTACAGATGTAATTATGTCAAAGATTTCAAATCCCAGTCATCCTGGATTATCCAGATAGGACTTAATTTAAATGTGTCCCCATAAAAGACTCAGAAAGGAGAGACACAGGGAGAAGTAGAGACCATGTGAAAACGGAGGAAGATATTGGAGCTCAGTCATAGTCACCGAAGTATTAGTGCCTGCAGCTGCCAGAAGCTGGAAGATGCAAGGAAGGATTGGCCCTTAGGCCCTTTAGTGAGACTGGACTCTGCCAACACATTGATTTCTGCCCTTCTGCTGTGGCAGAATAGATTTGTGTTAGTTCAAGCCTCCAAGTTTGTGGTCTATTGTCATGTCATCCTAGGTAACTGATATACTGCAATTGTTCCATTCCCAGTAATATTTACCCAAGCTTATCTTTCAACTCTTTTGTTGCCTTTTAAGTTTCTGCTATCCTGTTTCTTACATTTATGATATTAATATTTTCAATTTGTCCTTTTTATGTATCATTTTGTTTGTTTAGCTTGTAGTAATTATCTTATTTTGAGGTTTTTCTTCTATTCTTTTCAGTGGCACTATTTTTATCATTTGATTTCTTTTTGATTGGTTAATCTATGTCTTTCTTTTCCTTTTTTACTACTAAAACAATGATTATAATTTAATATCAATGATTATATTTAATGCAGCATATGTCTTATTAATACTCTATTCAAACATCTGGTGTAATATGGGTATATATTCCTAGCTTATGATTTGTTACTAAAAAGTTGATTGAAAGCCCCATGTTCATGGATGACGGGTCTGATTTTTGGATAATGAGGCAGCCATTTCATTGGAGAAGCCTAGATGTCAGTGTGTGGGATGTTTTTTTGTTTTGTTTTGTTTTCTTCTCTTTTGGAATGATCAGATTCTCCAGAGGAGAATTCTGAACTCTTTTGCCTAGACATGGGACCCTCAGGCCGGTGTTCTGTGAGCTGAACAACAGCAGGGGTTCGGAGGTCACCCTGGTCAGAAACTGAGTGTTAGTCAACTCCTGAATGGCAGCGAATCTTGTGTCATCCTGTCCTCCAGTGCCTCATTTCCGTATGTCTTCAAGGACTTTCTAGTTACTATTCTCCGGGGAGTGAAACATTCCTTATTGATATGTAGTGAGGAGGTGTGCATGTTTCCCTGACTGAAGCAAAGGAGGGTACCTCTTGTAATTTGATAGATGTCTGGTAGCTTCGTACTGTGTTTCAGGGGTTTCTTTTGCTCACGACACACTCCCCATACATGCCCTAAGGGTTTTGAAACATTCCCCTGTCTGAGACCTTTCTAGTGTACTGAGAGTGATTGAACTCTTATTTGTTGGTACCAGGCTGCTGCCAGCACCTACAGTTCAACTGTCCCCTTTCTGCTGAATCACTTTGCACGCTTCCCCCTGCTTCCATCAACACAAAACTGTTTAGATTGCTCAGTTGCCATTGTCTATGCTCCCATTCTATTAGTCATTTATGATTTATAGCTTTCATTAACATTTTTGGTGCAATGTAACTGTGGTAGACAGGATAAGGCTCAGGCCTCCAAAGAAGTCCCTGCCCCAATCTCCAGAAACTATGACTATGTTACCCTAAATGAAAAATGGAAATGCTCAGATGTGATTAAGTTAACACTCTTAAGGTGGGAAGATTAAGTCTAAAAGATATAAAACTTTCCCTGGCTGGGGTGGCTCAGTGGATCCAGTGCCAGCCTGCAAGCCAAAAGGTCACTGGTTCGATTCCCAGTGAGAGCATGTGTCTGGGTTGCAGGCCAGGTCCCCAGCGGAGGACACACACACAAGAGGCAACCACACATTGATGTTTCTCTCTCTCTCTTTCTCCCTCCCTTTCTCTCTCTCTAAAATACATTTAAAAACCTAAAAAAATGAATAAAAGGAAGATTCCTTAAAAAACAAATAAAAAGAAAAATAAAATATTAAGGGTCCTTGTAAGAGGGAGACAGGAGTGTCAGGGTCAGAAGATATGTGATGATGGGAGCAGGTGTGTGTGTGTGTGTGTGTGTGTGTGTGTGTGAAACAGAGACACTATTGATAGCTTTGCAATTGTAGAAAGGAATCACAGACAAAGAATGTAGGTAGGCTCTGGAAGCAGGAAAATGCAAAGAAGGAGGTTCTCTCAGTCCTCCAGAAGAAATGTAGCTCTTTCATCATTTTTATTTTAACCTTATAAGATCCATTTCCAACTTCTGACTTCCAGAACTATAAGGTATTAAATTTGTACTGTTGTAATCTACCAGGTCTCTGGTAATCTGTGTATGGCAGAAATAACAAACTGCTATATTAAGCTTTTTAAAAGGTGTCATTAAAAAGGGTGTGCAGCAACTAATCTTCTATTTGTTTAAACATCTATACATGCCCAAATATACATATGTGTCTATAAATACACACATATATACATATACATACACACACACATGCACATAAAATGGGAAAGATAAGATTACATTCACCAAAATATCAATAAAGGACCAAAATGAATTTGTGAAGGGTTCTGCAGTATTTTAACTTTATTATACTTAATACTTTGTAGTTTTTAAATAGCCAAAAAGGAATTATTTTATAATTAAAATTAATATCTCTTTTTTATTTTTGTCTATTGATTTGAGAGAGAGAGAGGAAGAGGGGAGAGAGAGAAATACTGATTTGTTGTTTCACTTATTTATGTATTCATTGGTTGATTCTTTTTAATAAGAAAGTTTTAACTATTTTTAGAGAGGAAGGAAGGGAGGAAGAAAGAGAGGGAAAGAAATATCAATGTACAAGAGAAACATTGATCAGTTGCCTCTTGTACATTCACCACCAGGGACTTGGCCCACAACCCAGGGATGTGCCCTGACTGAGAATTGAACAGATGGTTCTTTCAGTTCTCAAGAACATTCCCAACCTACTGAGCCACACCAGTCAGGGCTAGAATTAATTTTTAAAAAGTCAAGATTTTTTTTATCTTAAAGCATTATGATGTTCCTTACTATGGAGGTAGGGGCATTTATGAGAATTCTTAATTATTATACAGCCTGAAGAACGGTAACAGTTATTAAGAACAAATATTTTGAATATAAAACACTCAAGAACTCATACAAAGGGAATACATTTAAGGTTAAAACCACTAATGTCCACATGAAGTCAATGCATAATAAAAAACCTAAGTTACAGCTATAATGCTAAGAAAAACTGATAAATAATGTGCCTCAGTAACTCCATTTTCCCATCTTGTTCTCATAGCATCAATATGATCTATGATGTCAATAATGAACCTTAGTGCTGACTAGTCCAGAATATACATTAG
Organism: Phyllostomus discolor; assembly: GCF_004126475.2. Classification (NCBI taxonomy): domain Eukaryota; kingdom Metazoa; phylum Chordata; class Mammalia; order Chiroptera; family Phyllostomidae; genus Phyllostomus; species Phyllostomus discolor. The sequence continues at coordinate 157,379,949 of NC_040907.2, forward strand.
CATATTTCTCAACCACTGACAACTCTTCAGAATCTGCAAACAAAATAACATCTATTTGAATGATCACATCTAGAACAAAAGTCTCAAAAGTCCTTGGGATCAAATCTGGCTAAGATTCTTTACAGTGTCCTGACTCAGTAGCCAGGTCCTATAGAAATTTCCTCTATGCATCCTCCTACCCCCAAAAGTACTTTGTGCTGGGAAGTATATCCATGTCTTATAAATGCACTGGCTCTTACTACTTCAATACGTATATCTGTCCAGAACTTTGTAATTGCTGTAAACATGTTCACATATGATAATTTGGTATGTTATATATGTCCTACTCCCATGCCCCAAACTTTCCATTTTAAGTAAGGATTGAGGTTCACAGAGGTTAAGTAACTTGTGAGAGATAATATAACTAATCAAAGGTGAGCTTAAGATTTGAATCCAGGCAGTTTAACTTTAAAACTTGTAGAAAAAAAAGAAAGATGTCATGACTTATGTTTAAGTATTTTATCCACCTTGAGTTTATTTTTGTGTATGGTATAAGCTGGTGCTCAAGTTTCATTTTTTTGCATGTAACTGTCCAGATATCCCAACACCATTTGTTGAAGAGGCTATTTTTACTCCATTTTATGTGTCTTCCCCCTTTGTTGAATATTGATCGACCATAGAGACTTGGTTTATTTCTGGGCTATATTCTATTCCATTGATCTGTATGTCTGTTCTTATGCCAGTACCAGACTGTTTTAATTACCATGGCCTTGTAACATAGCTTGATATCAGGTTGTGATCCCTCCTACTTTGTTCTTCTTTCTCAAAATTGCTGTGGCCATTTAGTGTTGTTTGTGGTTCCATATAAAATTTTTAAATGTTTGCTCTATACCATAAAAATCCTGAAGGAGAACATAGGAAGGAAAATCTCAGATATTTCATGCAGCATTATTTTCACTGATATGTCCCCTAGAGCAAGGGACATAAAGGAAAGAATAAACAAATGGGACTTCATTAAAACAAAATGCTTTTGCATGGCTAAAGAAAACATGAGCAAAATGTAAAGGGAACCAACCATATGGGAAAATACATTTGCCAATGATACCTGAGACAAGGGTCTGATCTCCAAAATATATAAAGAACTCACATGATTCTACTCCAGGAAGACAAACAACTCAACTACAAAAATAGGCAATGGACCTGAACAGATACTTTTCCAATAAGGACATGCAGAGGACCCAGAGACATATGAAAGGATGCTCAGCATCACTAGCCATCAGAGAGATGCAAATTAAAATCACAATGAAATAATACTTCACACAGGTCAGAATGGCCACCATAAACAAATCAACAAACAACAAGTGCTGGTGAGGTTGTACAGAAAAGGGAACCCTAGTGCACTGTTGGCGGAAAAGCAGACTGGTGCAGCCACTGTGGAAAACAGTATGGAATTCCCTCAAAAAACTAAAAGTGGAATTGCCTTTGACCCAGCAATTCCACTGCTGGGATTATTTCCTAAGCATCCTGAAACACCAATTCAAAAGAAGCTATGCACTCCAATGTTCATAGCAGCATAATTTACAATAGCCAAGTGTTGAAAGCAACCTAAATACCCATCAGTAAATGAGTGGATCAAAAAAACAATGGTATATTTACCCAATGAAATACTACACAACAGAAAGAAATAAGGAGCTCCTACCCTTTGTGACAGCATGGGTGGATCTGGAGAGCATTATGCTAAGTGAAGTAAGCCAGGTGGCAAAAGATAGTACCATATGATCTCACTTATAAGTGGAAACTAATCAACAAAACAAACAAGCAAGCAAAACATAACCAGAGACATTGAAATAAAGAACAAACTGATGATAACTTGGGTGGAGGGGGGAGAAAGAAAATGGGGGGGAAATAGGGGAAAGATCATCAAGAATCATGTATAAAGGACACATAGGCAAAGCCAAAGGGGGTAGGATTGAGGGTGGGAGTGGGGGTGGGTGGGGCAGGAGGAGTAGTGGGGGGAAAATGGAGACAACTCTGCCTGAACAACAATAACAAAAAGAAGGAAAAAAAAAGAAAACAAAAGATTAGGAAAATGGATGCAAATTGTGGAAAAGTTTCTGAAAATTAAGCCCCAAGTGTGATAGAGCTTTGAGATAAAAGTGGAATATCTTATTGAGACCAATTTTTTTTCTTTTAATTATTTTATTGTTGTTTAATTACAGTTGTCTGCATTTTACCACCCCATCCCCCAACTCCAGCTGAACCAATCTCCCTCCCTTGCTTCTACCCTCCCTTTTGGTTTTGTCCATGTGTCCTTATAGTAGTTCCTGAAAACCCTTCCCCTCATTGTCCTCTGCCCCCTCCCCTCTGGTTACTGTTAGATTCTTCTTAATTTCAATGTTATTGAGGCCAGTTTTGTGTGGGTTTCTGAAGCCACACATCATACAGCCATCAATAGTGCCACCACTATTTGAAAATGAATGAATTGTAAAACTATGATTCTGTATAGCTGGACATTCCACTCTGCCCTAGCGTACGTGACTTTACTACAATATTATAATGATTTGAGAGGAGTATCCGGCTAAATAAGTCATTGTCTCCCCTTCATAGAAAATTTTTATTTCAATTAAAAATTTACGAGTCACAAGAAAAATGATAAAATCTGTTCTTTATTGCCTGGCCATTCCTAGAAAAGTGTAATTCTGCAGCACAGAGGTTTCCAGCATTGATAGAATAATTTGAGAACAAAACAAAGGTTCCCTGGCTTTCATTTTTTTTCTTTTTTGTGTGTGTCTGTGTGTATGTGGTAGATTTTTGCTTTTTATTTTTTAGCTAGAACTGAGTAATGACAGTATCACTGTTAGATTTTCTTCTGATGAGCATTTCTCTGGCAGTCAAAGAAATCCAAATCCCTGATATGCCTTGTGCCATTAAATTTGGCATTTCCATTTCTGGAAGGTTTATTACAGAGATTCAAACTTAAACATTTTGTTAGGATTTCAAGCACACTAGGAAGAAAGAAACAAAATCAACCTTGCTCTGAAACGAATTTGTCTGAATAACAAATTGATAATGCAGTAGAATTTGGATGAAAAAAGATGCCCCTAGTATCCCAACAGAAAGGTCTAAACCAAAGAAAAGAGTATTACAAAATCCACAGACTAGGTAGGATGGTGTTGGAGATCAACACTACACCCAGGTTTAAGGCCTCATGACATTCCAGTCTTTATTTTTGGTATGCAGCATGCTTAGAGTGGCTCATGCCCAAATCCATGAATTTTTTTGACACCTCTTCCTCACATATGCACATCTAATGTATTGGTATATCCTATTGGCCCTAACTAAAATATATTCAGACTTTGAGTACTTACCAATTCTATTAATCTTTTGCATCAAATCATATCACTACTCAACCCAAAACCCTCCACGACTTTGCCTCTTACTCAGCCCCAAACATGAAGCTCTCCCACGACCTGCAGGATCCCGTGTGGTGTCTCCCTCCGCTATCTTTCTGATCTCATCTCTTACTTTTTCACTACCATAATACTCTTCAGTCATTTTAATGCAGGTCTTTGCCTTTTCTAAATACTCCAAGTGTGGTCCTGCTGCTGTGGTCCAGGGCCTTTTGTACTTGCTGTTTCCTCTGCTCACTCATTGAATTCATCTCTGGTCAAATGTTATGCTTGAGAAAGACCTTCCAGACACACCACCAAAATTACCATGAACACAGCCTTTGCGCCTTATTCTCCGTCCCTATAGTGATTCACGTTTCTCCGTGGGACTCTTTGCTGCCCAACATGGATTTGTTTCTTTATTTTGTACCCCACCCACTGGCATAGAAGCACCACCTGGATAGGGCTTCATTTTCTCCAGTGCGCTAGTCCAAGACTTTGGGAGGCACATAAAACAGCAGTTAAAGAAAGGAAGGACAGAAAAAAAGAGAGAAAGAAAGAAATAGGCTTTTGAAAATGCTATTTTGACAGATAAAAGGACACATCAGTTCCCAGTGATTTTGTCAGCTGCTTTTCTCCAGTCTGGAAAATTATGTTTATGTAAGTGCACAGGGATATTTGGTTTCAAATCTTGCTTGCTAGCCCTCAGTTACACGAACCAGATTAAATAACTTTATTTCACAGAGGCATCTTTGCCATTTTGTAAAAAGACTGATAGTAATTTATTATTGCTTTAGGGATTAGTGTATCCAATGGTGCCTGGAAGAGTTCCCCACACATAGCAGGCATTCCAAAGATAAGTGCCCTCTCTTTTTATGTTTTAAAAGTTGTTATTTACCTATTTCTAAAGATAGGGGATGTGAGGGAGAAAGGGAGGCAGAGAAACATTATTGTGAGAGAGAAACACCAATCAGTTGCCTCTTGTAAGTGCCCCAATCTGGGCTGAATCAGCAACCCAGGTATGCACCCTGACTGGGAATCAGACCAGCGACCCTTATGCTTTGCAGGATGATGCCCAACCAACTGAGCCACACCAGTCAAGGCAGTGCCCTCTTTTTAAATGTGACACCTCTCTTTCGGTTTTAAATGGTAAAGGAAGCAGTCACTGCCCAACTTTCAGGTTTACTTGGCAAGAATAAAAACACTGCATTTACAAAAGCGGGAACTTGAGGAAAGAAAAAACAAACAAAAATAAAAAGGTAAAGGAAAAGTAATCTCTGCCTTCCTTCCCACTTTTAACAAGACCAGTGTTCATCACCTAGTATTTAAATGGATCAAACGTCTTGGGTACCTTTCTCATTCTATCACCACTTGCATGATCTGCTACTGCCATTAGAGGACAATCTTGGGTGTTAGTCTTCTACAAGTTACTACTTACCTTTCAACAGAAGACTCTTGAACTTAGCGATGGGTATGTCTTCAAACTTCAAAAGAAAGGAACTGAGATGGATCAGTATTGCACTGTCTTTTCTTCTTTGGGTCTCCACCAGGCATTGTCTGGGAGCAGAGCTGTAGTGTCCTTCAGTTTTTGCCACGAAGATACTTACCCAGGAAAAAAGAAATTTTCTCCTCTGTACGACAAATATTGCATTTTTGTCTGTGTCCCTGAGAGAGCATCAGTTCTCATTATAATAAGCAGCTCACCCTGGAATGATGAGGGGACAGGTGGATTTATAGCACCAGTGTCACGTGATTAGGTGGGTGTCACATTGTCTGTTTCTTTTCCCCCATGTCCCCTCGTCAGTAGAGGTGACTCTACTGGCCCTCCTACCTGTAGTTGCTCTGGGGCATCTGAAGCACGTCATGTGCACATGCATCCCTAATCGTAAACCTCACTCATGCTGAAGTAAGTCCTTCGGAGGCTCCCTCCTGTTTTTGCTTCATGTTTGACATTCTCTCCTGTTCTTTGTTTTATGCTTGACTGTTTCTTAGAGAATGAGGCTTGGAACATTCTGAGAGATGTGTTATAAATAATTAAAGTTCACAAAGCCTTCTTTCCCCTCCTTGGTGTGTATTTTTTTCCCTATAAAGCTTAGGATCTAATATTTCCAATGAATGCCTTCAATCTTAATGGTGCTTTTCTTCCCCTGCCATTGGATGATTTCCTTATAATTATTATTTTGGAAAGTAGGTAATCTTTCTTTGCAAGAAAAGAAAGAAAGAAAGCCAAATCAAATCAAACAGAAACCTCTGGGCTCTATTATGGCATTAGGCTTTATGTCTCAGAGCAGGTCAGAGCATACCTTTGATATATGAAAATTTGTCATTCCCGGGTACATTTCATTTACTGAAATGCTGTTTGAGAGCAACTTTATTAAAGATGCAAGGAACTGGTACAATGCCACTTTATTTTGTGTCACTGCTTTTATATAATATCCTTTCTCCAAACACTTTGGAGAATTAAATAATACAAGACAGCAGCGAGTGTTCTGTATAAATTATACAACACTATGCCATAAGGAATAATTTAAAGAATCAGAAAGCCAATAGCTAAGGCTCAGAGAAATTGAAAAAATAGAAGAGGGTTTCAGCTTTTGTTTTTGTTTTGTGTGTGTGTGTGTGTTTAAATCCAAAAGGGAGTTTTTATTGTGGAGCGCGGTGGAAGTAGTGAGGCAAAATGCAATTCCTGATGGAACATGGGGTTGATGTTTTATGATCCAAAAAATGCAGCCTTCTCTTCTACTATATCACTTTGTAAGTTGTCCCCAGTACTTTTTTATTCTATAAAGAAGCTATAACTAACACTAACAGGTGTTGATTACCTATTTTAATTTAATTTTCTTGAATATCATAAAGTTCAAGGTTATTATCACATAAAAAGGTGAGACTTACAGAGGTAAAATGGCCTGTACACATGGCCAAACAGCTGCCAAGTAGTACATCCTTGAATCAAACCCAGGCACAGTTGAATTCAAGGCCTGATGCTTGCTACAAGCCCAGTGAATTTAGCATGAACTGGAATTAATGAGTCACATCTCTCACTGAGCATATTTCTACAGTTTTCCAATAATGCTATGTAGTCAAGCACTCTCAATCTTTGTTGTAATATGACTCAAGAGCCTTAATTCATAAAAAAATAAAAGTAGCTAGACTAGCATGAACCTCTAGAAAAAGGTCCTATAAACAATTTTCCTTGCTATAAAGAGTTTTCTATTTCCATACCATTTGTCATGGGTACTGAGGTGACATCATCTTCCATCTTGTGACCTGAAATAAGTGTGAATAGATGGTATGACAAATACTATACTTATACTCTTCTTCCTTGTTAGCAAAAAATCTGATTTTGTTCTGGGAGAGACTATGCTTACGTTCAAGGGACAGATTAGTTTAAGCCCTTCATGAAAATCTTGTCCATAGTTTCTCAGCATCTCTTGCCCTGAGGAGTGGCCATAAGTCAAAATCTTGACCAATGAGACTGAATGATGGTATGTCAGTGCTGTTCCCCTTCCTCCACCCTTCCACACACTCTAAATGGGGCTGTGATGACTGGAGCTGCAGCATCCATTTTGCATCCATGGTGCACAAGCATAACATGAAGGAGAACATGATTAGAACTGAGGAAAGAAAGGACCTAGACTTCAAAAACACCATGGAGTAGCTACCAACCTCAAAATATTTGATATGCATTGAAAAAAACACCTTACATTTGTGTAAGTCACTCTTATTTTGTTGGTGGTGATTATTTCCAGCCGAGCTCAATCATAACAGATAAATATAGACAGTCTCAGAAGATACATAGATTTATATGGGGAAGGAGATTAGGGATGAGCTAGAGAGAGAGATAAATGCAAAGCTAAAGAGCAACAAGATAATTTCATCTGTGATCATAATTTTGGGTAAGGTTACATTTCTCCATGACAGCAGGCTAACAGCTATCTGGGGTGCAGAGGCTGGGTTGGAGGGAATAGAGAGGTTGAGCAAAAAGGAAAAAAAACAGAAAGAAAGAACTCATGGACATGGACAACAGTGTGGTGATTGACTGAGGGAGGAGGGAGGTAAAGGGGGGATCAATGGGGATGGAAGGAGACTTGACTTGAGGAGGTGACCACAAAATACAGTGATGTGTTGTAGAATTGCACACCTGAAACCTGTATAATTTTGTTAACCAGTGTCACCCCAATAAATTCAATAAAAATGGAAAAATAGATTGTAGCCGTGACTACAAAATTTCAAAGAAGCCACATACATCATTCATCTAGCACACGTAATTACTGCCGTATTTCCTTGACCACCTGTGATAAGGCACATGGGACGGTAAGCTCTTTTACATATAGCTTTACCGTATATCATAGGCCAAGAACTAGGCTTACTTGTAGTAAGATTTGGATTCTGCCACTGGAAATTCTACTTACTAGATGAATATATCAATCAGCTTAAGCTAGGTTGTGCTACAATTAAAAAAGAATATACAACACAATAAATAATCCTTGAGTTTATGTGGCTTGAAAGCATGAAAGGCTTACTGTGGGCTCATACCACCTTGTCCATCATCATAGGTCAGCTACAAGGCTTTGTTCTGAGCTGTTCTCCCTCAGGGACACAGGCTCTGCCCCATCTCCCTGCTTCCACATTTTCCCTAATGGGAAAGTGGAGAAGTCAATTTACTTATGGCTCTTAACACTTCTAACAGAAAGTAACATATATTATTTTGCTCAACTTTCCATGCTATAAAACAAGCCACATGACCGTACCCATCATCCTGAAAACAGAAACATAAAATCCTAACATAAAATCTTAAGAACAAGAAACATGTGGCAAAAAGCGCTAAGCACACAGCAGCTCTAAATATGTCGCTTCCCATTTCCACAATTACTTCCTTCATCCCTAGCAAAAATCAATTTCAGATCTTTCCTTGACTGCTCTAAACATACACAACCCTGCAAATGGATTTGTTTGGCTTTTCACCCCTCATTCACTAAGCTTGGGCTCACCTAAGCAGCTGTTTGCCCACAAGGAGACAAAGCCCGAGTCACTCATTTCACCCTCAGGTCTCAGTAATTTAAAAGAGCTTGGGCAGTGTGGGCAGAGACCAGAGGGGCACGAGCCTTGAACACCTGCGCCTTCTCTGTCTCCACAAAGTGGTGAGATGCAACATTTCTGCTTAAACTCAGTGTCTCTGGCTTCCAATTATATGAAGGTAACAAAACAATTTCTTTGGTTTCCCAGTGAACCCTCTGCAGAACAGTTGCTGGCAAATTGTGCTCTTTAACCCTGCTGGAGAGATAGCATGGTGGGGTGGATGGGAGCAAGGAAGAGTATTCTCTGCTCTAAATTCAGCGAGAGGGCCAGATTTGCCCAGGAGGCACAGACTCTGTGCACACTTTTTCTATAAAGCTCAGTGGAAATTATGTTTCCTAATGACCCCCTGTAGCTGCCATCATCTTTGCTTAAAATTCTGCACTTTGTAAGGAGAGAAAGCCAATGTCTCAGATTGGTATAGCTTATTACCATTCATCGCAGAATCTAGAAATAACTTCTAGGCTTTTTATACTTTTGTGTGGTTCTTCTATGGACTTCTCACAGAAAATCTTACTGCTCTTCCAGCTGAAATGTGACTTGCCTAAGGTGAGTGTACAAGTCACTTTGTTGCTAAAGTTTACATGGAGGAGCCATGTCACAGGCTTGAGACCAACGTTTCATTTGCCAAGACTAAGGCGAGAGTTCTGAAGCAGCAAGTTCAAGGAGATTCAAACTTGCTTGCCAGCATAACCTGATATTGTCTTTTTTTGCCTCAGGGTGAATAAAATCATTATCCACATGTTTACAGGGCATAAGATAACAATTTGGCCTTGAAAATTTTAAGTCAGAATTATTCAATTGTTTTGTTTTGTTTTGTTTTGCCAACGTTAAGCAAAGCCCGGAATGATCCCACCTCTACACCTTTATTTTTCAGAGCTCATCCTTACCTTTTTTCCTCAGTTAAACACAAGGACTGATTCTAAATGTGAGTGACAATATGCCAAACAGTGACAAATTTTTCTTTTAATGCTGATAAAACAGTCTCTCCATATCATCATCCAACGAATCACTGCACACTTTGAATGTAATTTGTATCATGTAGAGTTTTATTTGTTTCAATTTACAATGAATTGGGTTTTTTGGATGGAAAATGAAAGCAAAGATTGATTTATTCTAAGAGCACCATGCTGGGAATAAGAAGGAAAAGAGTCTCACCCAATCTTTGGTCTTCACTGTGTGCTCCTTGGGGAATGACAGTTCTTTCTTCACTTGTTTCTAAGCAGATCAGTGTTATAGATTACAAATGGAAGGAAGGAACTTTGATGAGTAAATCCCCAGGAAAGCAATGCAGACAAAGCACATACCGTATGTTGCTGTGTATAATGCACACCTACATTTTTATGTGCATTATACATGGGATAATTATACCCATTGTTATACCCATGGCATGTAATCATTATACCCATGTATAATGCACATCCTTATTTGTCCCTCAAAAATTTGAGCAAAAAAGTACACATTATACACAACAGAATATAGTAAGTTATAATCTAATGCTAGTCAACAATTCCTCTTGCTCTACTCTTTGTGTTACTTCCAATTGAATAGTTCTCCTTTACTTGGTTGTTTCCCTACCCATTCCATAGCATTCTTGTTCCTAGGACTCCCAGTTAAGCCATGTGTACCCTTCCTGGTTGATACCATGTTTTCTTCTATTTTGAGATTCTTAAAGGGCATACCGATAAACAGTTTAACAAGTTCAAAACTGAATGGACCTATTTTACATATCCTTACTCTATTTCCTGTTTTAGAGAATGTTACCATCATCTTTCTTAAAGTGCAAGCCATAAACCCAAAGAATACCTTTGATTAAATGTAAAGAATGAAGAAAAAAGTACATGCATATATAAGTCCCTAAATATTTTATTTTTAATCTCCTTTTTCTCTCTCTTCCCATCTCCTTATTAGCAATTCCCCACCTTAGCTCAACCTTCGTTTACTTGTTCATTAAGGAAGAATATGTAAATGGTGTTCATTCTATTTCCTGTGTCACTGAAAGAATCTCCCAATTGATCTTAACTCTAGTACTCACCATTTAAAAGCCACAGTGCACTAGTCCATGTCACATAAGAACACTAGGAAACACAAATCTGTTCATATCACCTTCCTGCATAAAAGTGTTTTTGTCTACCCAGTGCTTTCAGGATCAAGTTTAAATTTATTAGCTTCTTATTTAAGAGCAATTTAGAGCAAATAAAAACATGGCCCATTCCTTTATAGGGAGTGGAGTGCAGTGGGAGGAAAAATAAACAAGTAAATCAACTGATACATCCCAGTGTGGTGAGTATGCTAAGACATGCTTTCATGCTCTGGGAACATGGCAAACGGCCTGGTAAATCAGACTGAAGGTCAGGAAGGGGTACTGGAAGAGGGAAGGCTTGAGTTTCTAAGTCCCTAAGGGACTAGCTAGACAGCAAATAGTCAAAAGGTATTCAGTAACTGGTATATAGTAGGTGTTTGCCAAAAACAACAACAAAATAAAAAAAAAACAATTTAAGCTAAAATATGTTTGTATTATCTATGTATGAATACTTTCACAATATATTATGGGCATTTATCTTGATTAATTAGGTCATTTTCCAAACGCTATGAGATGTGATTATTCTAGGCATCTTCTTTAAGAAGTTAGAGTTAGCCTTGGCTGATGCAGCTCAGTGGATTGAGCACAGGCCTGTGAACCAAAGGGCTGTCAGTTCAATTCCCAGTCAGGGCACATGCCTAGGTTTTGGGCCAGGTCCCTGGTGGGGGTATGTGAGAGGCAACCACACATTGAGGTTTCTCTCCCTCTCTTTCTCCATCCCTTCCCCTCTCTCTGAAAATAAATAAATAAAATTCTTAACAGTTAGATTCAATGATCTTTCTATCATTGAAATCTTGGAATCCAAGAAGAGTAAATATTAACAAGGACAAGACATTTATTTGCAGGTAGAGATGGGCAAAGGACATATGGACAATTGAAACCATCAGTAAGGATTCTAATAATGTGGTTGGGGGGTTCCCTCATAAAGAATGGAAATCCAGGGTCAGTTGTTCCAAACCATATATCAACTCCCTGTCATTTTTGTAGAAAGTAATTTCAGAGTCCTCCAGCCTGTGTCTCATTATTTATCAGGCACAGTCCAGTATGACAGGCTTCTCTTTTGCTGTCTTGGAATATGTCATCATTCTTCTGGTAGAGGTGTGGTATCCATGGCATTCTGAATATTTGATTTCTCAACTAGAATCTTCATTGTTTATATACAGATTGTGAAGAATATGGGGCCAAGAATTTATATGGATTTCCCAGAAGTAAAAGTGGGTTTTTGTATAAGATATTAAATACACAGGCCTGATAGTGTTTTATTCATCTTTCCATTTCTACCACCTAAGGCTGCTACACCTAGAGGTAGATTTTTTTTTGGGGGGAGGGGTAAGGGGCTGAAATGAGAGGAAATTGAGAACTGCTGGACAGGTAGAAGGTATGTCTCATGGGCTCCACAAATATTGGACAACAGTGAACCTCTGTGTCTGTTATATAGCTCACTGGTTGCACAGGTGAAAATAAAAGCTCTTAGGTATCTAATCAGACTGTGTAAATCAACCTATGACTCTAATGGCCAGCCTACTTAAAAGGGAGTCAGTAATATAAGATTCAGCTTGATCTATTGTAAGAAGGATGTTTTGCTTCTTTATTAATATATCGGCCTCCTGTTAGGGGTCTTTCTGGAACTAACTGAAGCCGAGGAAATGGTGCACTCAGCTCTGGCATTCCCTGGTGCACGTGAATCCCCCCATATTTCCCTGAATTGATTATTAGCTGCCAAATGCATCGGCCCGCTCTGGAATGATCACATGACTCATGAAATATGCTTCACACCGAATGAAACAAAACCTAAGAAACAGACTTAAGTCATCTATATCTGCTCTTCTCTTTTGCCTGGTGACTGGTGACAATGTCTTGGTGCATCAATAACTTGTCAATTTGTAAACCAGTTTCTCTAGAAAACAGTAAGGTTTGACTAGCTAATATTTGCAAAGGGCATCAAAGAAAAAAAAGTAAAGTTTTTATTCAAGATTTTGATGAAAAAATATCAGACACAAAGGGAAAAATATTCTATATCTGTTCACTGTTAAAAACGATGACAGCCATAAAAAAATGCTGAGTAATATTTCCTAGTCATATACCTCTTTCCCCTCAAAGGAAACCAAAGGACTTGGGAGGTACCCCAAAGTGAAATATTGCATATGTGGGAGAGAGCGATAAAAAAGAACCCTAGTGATATTGACTGGCTTTATCACTGTTGTTTTTCTTTTATAATCCAGGAAAATGATATTTCTCATTAAACTGCTGTGTTTCATTTTGTTAGACATAATGTGAACTAAAGCACTTCCAGTATAATTTAAAAAAAAAGCGTGAGAATTTGACTTAATGCCAACTTGCTTTGATTTTTCAATCTTTCAAGATATATCCTTAATGTTATTTACTTTACCACAGTCAGAAATATAGCTTTATGCTTCCCTTAAAGATGGAGCTAGGAAAGAAAGCACATCACCCTTTTCTATTGAAGTCTTGAAGTAGATTTAAAATCAATTCTCCATGCTTCTTTTCTTTTCTATCCAACATTCTTTGTCATTGATAGGACTAGCAGCTTCATAAAGTGGAGGGCCACACACATTTTTATTTCCCGTATCTGAGCTAATGCTGTTTGTTGATGAAAGAGAGGCTGTGTCCTACAGAGGCCAAGGCCTCTTGGGGCATCATGGTGTGATATAAAGGGGATGGGGAGCCACCCTCCCGGGCTACACTCCTCACTCAGTGAAAAGCCCAAATCCTGTCACCTCCAAACTGGTGTATGCTCTGGCCCCATTTTATTTGCTTTATCTATTTTTCCCTACTACTCTCCCCTTTTTGTGACTCTAAACACAAAAAGGTGATGTTGATTTAGGGTGTTAAAGGCTCAAATAATAGGCATACTGCATGATAAACCCAGTTAGGATAATGTGAAAGTTTCTGAATCTCTGACAATAAGGAGCAGAAGTAATGCTAGGACTAAAATGCTATCCTTTCTCTGGTACCCACTGCACTTTTCCCTGAATCTCTGACTTCTGTTCTTTAATACTGTTTTGTTCACAAAAAACAGTATTAAACTTTTGATCTTGTTTAACCTGTGATTGTAGCAACGTCTATGATATGGATTATCCATGAATATACAGGGTCCAACAGAAGTAACGCCTGCTTGAGTGTGGTTGGTAGGGTATTAAAATAGGTGTCATAATGTATAGTTTTAATTTGAACATTTCACCTAAAATGTCCTATGGTGTGCTTGAGTGTGATATTGTTATGTTACAGAATTACATGCTTATGATTTTGTAATAAGAGTTTGCAATAAAAAGGGGGCATTATTTGTGCCAAACCCTGTATTAGAAGTTTAATTGGAGTTTCTCATGGAGAGACACACCTGTATAAAGAAAAATGACGTAAGCACCCTGTTCAGTAATTCTTGCGCCTATTTCTCTCGCATCACTTATCACAGAAGTCATCTAAAACTTTTCACATGTGACATGAAGCTATTTATACTGCCAACCTCATAGGGTTTCTGTGAAAATTGCATGCTATATTAAATGTAAAATACCTGAAATAATGCCTGGCATGTTACACAACAGATGTTAATTATTATTAGTCTTACTATTATTACTGTAATCATTGATGTAATTGGGCTTACTTCATTAGATTCTGAACTCCTAGAGAGTAGAATGCACGGTCATTGCATGGATTCTACTCTATGAATCTAGGCTCTAGGATTCTACCATTCAAATTATGGCTTTCTAAATTCAGTGGGATGCAAATTTATTCGACAGGTTTTTGTTTTCATTTTGCTTTAGTTTTTACATTGGTACAAAAGGAAGGACGATGCTCTTTGATTCTTAAGACCTGACATGCTGTATAGACAAGATTTAAAATTTTAAACTTGATAGCTGATTAAAACAATACAAAGCCCTCTTTGAAGAGAACTTAGAGAACATTCATGGTAAATATAAGAGGGCAGCCCATTTGTTCTTTGAAGTGGGTACATGGTGCACAAGAAATTCTCAGGGTTACCATCGTATCCATAATTGGACCCAACATGTAAATGATAGCAATAACAAAATTAGTAATAATATCTCCTCATTATATCTGTATAGTACTTTATAACTTTAAAATGTAATTTACATTTATCACCTACCAGTATCATAGGTTTGGGGGGAAGATTTAATTAAAAAAATTAACTTTGTCCAAAGAGCTTGTTAACAGTAAATATCACTTTCCTTTTGCTTATTTGAACCTATTAAAACTGTAGGAAGATCCTAGAGTCAAGTGTAGGTTCTTCTCACCTCCAATGATACCACCCTAGTCAAAGCCAGGACCACACCTTGCCTGGACCATGCAGTAGCTTCCTATTTTATCCTTCTGCTTCCTCTATGGGCATCCTAAAAGCCTTCTTCGTCACACAGCAGCAACCTATGAAAATCATATAAAGATGAACCTTTGTTGGCTGGACCCATTTAATGCCTATTCAATTGAACATATTGTTTTGGATGAAATGTTTGTTCTGTTTTAAGTGAAAAATAAAAGACACGTTTTTCATCTTTACCAATAACTTTATTGAATGATGTATTCACCATTGTGTTCTACTACCTTCTGCCATTTTTCAAGCAACTTCATAATTTCATCTTCCCCAAACTTTTTATCTTTTTAAGCAAAGAACTATTATAGGTACCTTTGGCAATCTTCACGGAATTGAATTTTTTTCCATTTAGAGAATTGTGCAAAGACCAAAATAAAAGAATTCTGAAGGTGCACTGTCCGGTGAATATGGTGGATGAATCAGAATTTACCAACCAACCTGTAAAAGTTTTTGCCTGATCATCACAGAAACATGTGGTCTTGCCTTATCCTGACGGAAAATTATATGTTTTCTGTTGACTAATTCTGGATGGCCTTTTCAAGTGCTACTTTCAGTTGGTCTAATTGGGAGCAGTGCTTGTTGGAATTAATCATTGGGTTTCCTGGAAGGAGCTCATAAGAGAGGACCCTTCCAATCCCACCCTTTATACAACATCACCCTCTTCGGATGAAGCCTGGCCTTTGGTGTGGTTGGTGGTGGTTCATTTCACTTGCCCCATGCTCTCTTCCTCTCCACATTATTGTAAAGTATCCACTTTTCAGTGCCTGTCAGAGTTTGTTTTAAAAAACAGAACATTTTCATTATGTTTAAAAAGATAATCATATGTAGAAATACAGTTAAGAAGGTTTTTTTTTCACTTAACTTATGTGGAACCCAAATATCAAAGCAATTAATATAAACAAGCTGGTGCAAATGATTTTCAAACCTAGACTTTGATATTTTGAGTATGTTGCCTATCTCTCACATGGTGTAACATTGATTGTTATCAATTAATGTCTCTATTTGATTGCTATCAACTTCAACTGGTCTACCTGCCTGTGGAGCATCATCCAGTGAGAAACCTCTAGCATGAAACTTTGCAAACCACTTTTGACACATTTGACAAGTCACAGCACCTTCTCCATACACTGCACAAATCTTTTTATGCATTTCAGTTGCATCATTACCTTTCTTGAAATAATAAAGCAAAGTATGATGAAATGGTGCCTATTTTCTTCCATCTTCAAGATTGAAATGGCCACACAAAAATTCACCAATTTTGATATTTTTTAAAATGCACACTGATATAACTGTCACAATACAATCTAACAAAATTGTTTCAAATACAGTTAAAGCCACCTAAATGCTACTGGAGCCAGCTTATGGAAAACCCAAACAAACAAACTTTGTGGCTAACCCATAATGCCTTGCAAGGCCCTACATGATCTAGCCCTTGACTTCTTCTGAGGTCTCCTCTCATAATCCCTCTCCCCCCCCTGCTCAGTCTGCTCTAGCCTCTTCAGGCTTCTTTCTGTCCCTCAGCACAGTAAATCCAGTCCAGCCTCATGGTCTTTCCAAGTGCGTACACCTTCTGCCTAGAAGTCTCCATGCCCAGATTCTCATTGCCTGCCTCTTTTGTAACATGCAGGTTTCAGCTCAAACATCACATCCTCAAGGAAACCTTGACCACATAATCTCAAGTAGCTCACTGAACCCCATTGCTATCACAGCACCCTGTTTACATGAGGATTCTCAGCAAATATTTGATTTTTCTTTTGTACATTTAAGAAAAAAATTGTCCAGAGAGATTGGATGGCCTGGCCAAGCTTCTCGGCAGTGTGCTTATAGAAGAGCAAGATCTCAGAAGCCCTAGTGAAGAGTTGTCTTTGCACACTCACATCATAATACGTTACCTTTCCTCTAATTCAGCTTCAAGCACCTAAGCTATCCCAGAAAATGTTCAGTACAACTCTCCAACGATGCACATTTTTCTTTCATTGCTCAGAAGGCTTCCTTTACACTCGATACAAGGATAACAGTAGCCAATCATTGTCCAGTGAGAACTCCCACAAGAAATGGTAAAAATGCTCCCAAAAGAGGACCTGGATTTTTTGTGTTAGAAAAAATACTTTGTAGTTTGCAAATAGCTAGACAAAACACATCCAGGATTAAATAGTGTTAATTGTTGCATACTCTGTAGCTACACTATAAAGCACTGAATTGTGTTATTGAAAGGAATGAATTTCATGGTATGTGCATTAGATCTCAATAAAGCTATTATTAAAAATAACCGTGAAATGTGCTATCCTTGTAATCCTACCCTTTAAATTAAATTAGATAACATATTAAACTTATTTGGAATACTGAAAACCCATTAAGCTGTATCTCCTTTATAAAGTTGACTCTATTAATTAGGCCTCATGTCTGGGAAAGCTTCCCCTTGTGCAGTTTTTGTTTGTTGGATAGTTCTTTCTGTATTTTTTTCATTGTAATCCACTATCACACACATGCTACCCTTTGGGGAA
Organism: Phyllostomus discolor; assembly: GCF_004126475.2. Lineage (NCBI taxonomy): Eukaryota > Metazoa > Chordata > Mammalia > Chiroptera > Phyllostomidae > Phyllostomus > Phyllostomus discolor. Next base: position 157,397,325 of record NC_040907.2, read on the forward strand.
AGCTTTACATATTTTGTATATAGTGCCTATTGTTATATTACTTTGTTAGGCAGCTGCAGAAATATAATTAATTTTTTCAGATCCCCAAAGAGAGGAGCAGATACTTATTTACCAAACAACGGTGATAAGCTTGGGGCTATTTGAGAACAAGCACTCATTAATTGTCTTAAACAAGCTGCTTATTCTCACCTGGGGTGTTTCATCCTCGGAGGCACCCAGCATGCCAGATTCTGAGTGGCAGTGGGCAACTCGACCATAAAATCCATACCCTTACCCCTTCCTGTTTCTGAGGTCCATACATCTCCCCATCTCTGTGTGCCTGCTATTGTCTGCCAAGGAAGAAACCAAGACCCCCCTGAGCACTGGGCTTGGTCCAAGAAATCCCACAATGACCTGGACATTTTTTGGAATTAGCCGTGACTCAAATGAGAGATCTGTAGAGTCACTGGGATTCTTTCCCTGCAAAATCATCACTCTGGTTTCTCTGTGTCCATTTTGCTATAAACACCTGATTCCCTTTGTTACTCATAAACTTGGAAATGCTGTCATCACATAGTTGGCCAAGAGCCTGAAATACTTCCTTTCTTAAGAAGAAAGCAGATTCACTCAATTTATGAATTAGTTCCAAAAACAGCAGCTTCCATTACTAGAAAAGGGGTGCTAATTTTAAATGAGGTCTTGGTTGCCATGGAGAAAGCTGAACAATAATAGTAAAGCCATCTACCTACACTTAGTGACATTTTCAGGACTAAGCAAACCCTCCAACACCAGCCACACACACACACACACACACACACACTCACAAACACAGTGCAGGCCATGCTTTCCCACACGCTGTCCCTTTTGTATCCTAGGTCTGGATTGGGATCCCCCTACCTGGGCCAGCCAGAATCTCCGTTGCCTCCCAAATGCAGGTCTCAGGGTTTCAGGCTGTAAACATACCACCTCACATGCCAAGGTTTTAGGTGTGAGTGTGATGACAGGGGTATGGGAGCTGCCTTCAAACACGGCACCGCTGAGCGTTTTGTTCTTTGTCAAGGACTTGCCGTTTTTAGCTTCATGGTCTGCCTCATTCTCTTAGGTGAGGCCTTTCTACCCAAGAATTGGATGGTTCTATTATATTAGTTACCACTTAGTCTCCGGATACGAGCCCAATTTTATGACACCTGTGTTATGTCACATTTAAAGAAGAGCCCCATAGCACTGATGTCCAAAGGCTTCGGAAGGAAGGTTACTTAAATATTCTAACAATATCTTATAGGGAAAGAAATGCAGTCGTTTTTGGTGAGTTTTGCAGTAAATATCATTTCACTCAAAATTAAATTATTTTATTAAGCATTTCGTCAAGAATGTCTGTATGATGCTGTGATGACGGACACATGACCCTACCTATGTATAAAAAGCCATTGAACTGCACCACACAAAGAGTGGACCCTAATGCAAACCATGGGCTTTAATTAACAGTGGCGTATCGATGTCGGCCCGTCAGTCCCAAGAAGCGCACACACCAATGCAACAGGGTGAGACCAGGGGACACTGTGTGTGTTGGAGGGAAGGGTAGATGAGGAGCATGTACTTTCTGCTCAGTTTTTTTCTGTAAACCTAAAAATGCTCTAAAAATAAAAGCCTGTTATACATGTTTTTAAAAAAGAATAAGTATCTGTTGGGAAGGGAATGAAGCAACTGCTGGCCTCTCTGAAACGTTTTTCTGGGCCACAGGAAACCTCCTGTGATGTATAGATTTCTTGGGAAGACAGTGACTTTTACTTTTGGTTTTCCTGTGCTGTATTTTGGAGTCTCTCAGTTCACATACCAATAAATCCCTCTAATCTCACTCACTGATTTCCTTTCTTGCAAAATTAACATTTTCCATTTAAGCATCCTCTTCCTCCTCTTCTCTCCTGTTCTTAGCTGCAGCCCACCTGGGGTGTCTAAAATAACACCCACCCCATTAACGCTTCTCCGCTGGGATTTTGATAACAGACACCTGTGTAGTCTGAGTAACTCTTGACTTATTTCTTTCAGAATGTGTTCATAATTGTGACCACATTTATTTTTTTCTCCAGAGGTGAATTTAAAGTAAGGCGAGGGCCAATTTCAGTGAAAACTCGGACGCAGATTACTCTGCTGTCTGCCCTTCGCTCTCCCCAACACCATTTGCCATCTTTCTAGTGCAGCACAGAGCACCTCCATCAATCAGAGAGCTGCTGGGCATTCTGGGAGCAAACCGCAGGTGGCAAGCTTTACGACACATATCTTAAAGTGCATCCTCACCTAACTGTTTGTGTCAATAAACATTCTGCTACTTAATCAGCAACCACTGCCGCACGCAGATATAACAATGTCAATTTGACTCAAGTATTCAAATTGATCCACAAAGTAGGTGTAAAAAACTAACAAGGCAACACTGTAATCCACTCTGTGGTTTTCATCCTTTGGAAACATTTTAAACCAACGTTTGTTGCCTTACCAATATGTATCTTTTTCTAGGTTAATATTTAAAATAGCTAGTTAATTTGTGAGGCAGTGAAGCTGTCATTAAAATGCGTTACTCTCTGTTTCTTCTAAATTTTTTTTGATGTAGCCAGCCCTAACCACTGGGTTTGGCTCCGCATTAAACATTTCTTTTAAGGGTATTTTCCCCCACTTGGAAGCAGCTTTGCACGGCTCTACCCACAGGAGACCAGATCTCCTTTTGTTGGTTAGCTCACAGCCAGAGACTCTATTGATTCTAAAAGCTCATAAGGGAAGAAATACAGAGAAACAGCTGGGTACTTAAATCAAGACTCTTCTCTCTTGGTTGTGTTGTTAAATCAGTTTCAAGAACTGCTGTCCACATGCATTCATCCATTTACTAACATGACCATATCACATGTACCTCCTCTCACCCCCCCACCACACACACACGCGCGCACATACACACACACACACCCTAAATATTAAAAAGCTATCCACAGCCATAGGAAATGAAAGCTAAGCCATATAATACTGTCAATCACTGGAGTGGTCAGTTAAAAGCAGCAATAATAATAGGTTAAAAAGAGAATGAAATCCTTACTTTTTTGAAGGTCTTTACCCCCTTTAGTGCAGCAGGGTTCTATTTAGTAGATGACCTCCTTCTGGAAAGGAAGAAAAATAATGTCCAGGGCCCAGAATGATAAATTATGTCTTTCACTCAAGAAAAGCTAAGAACTCTGCTTGCCTTGTGCCATACACACAAGAGAAGTAGATGCACGGCATTCTATTTTTACAGCCTTCCTTATGGTTATGATAACATAGTGATTTTTATAATTTGCTATTCCATTCTCACTCCAGGGAAGAAGAGTTCTGAGTTCCAAAAGCTAAATTCATACAAGGAACTTCATTAATGTAACTATTGGATGCTCCATTCCCCAGGTTTTCTGCAGAGCTGACCATTGAAAGAAAATACTTTCCCCATGAACGAGAAGCACCCTCTGATAAAGATTACTCAACTACATTTATGAGAACTGGCTACAGGGAGTTCTAAGGTAAGTAGGGTCAAAATGATTGTATGACACAATATTTAATGGTGCTAAGTGCAGAATATATATTGGATTAGTGTTGGTTGACTTTTTAAAATACCTTTGTTCTGTTAAAGAGTTTGTACTCTAGGTTGGCCATTTCGGACACTTAGGCCATCTCTCCTGGGCCATAGTCATCTTCTAGGAATTACCTGGAAGAGCAGCCTCCTCAACGGGCCCCTTTAATCCAGACTTAACTCTCTCCGATTTCATCTGCACACTGCAGGCAGGGTAACACTTCCAAGATACTCAACTGATCTTGCCAATCTTGACTTAAAAACCCACCAGAGGTTCACAAAAGGCCAAGGTTACCATTCAAATCCCTCATCATATTACACCCATGGCTTTCTAACCTATTCTTCTCATTTTACCTTTTACCATTGAGGAAGAATAAAAGGACCAGGTGGTGAAGCATTCAATGGACTGAAACATCCTTCCCTGCATATTTGTCCTGGTGGTTACCCATTCATCCTTCAGATCTCACTTTAAAAATCAGAACTTATGGGATGGTCGCCCTGATGCTCTTAATCAGATGGGGTTTGTCTCATGTGTGCCCCCCCCCAGCTCATTGCACACCTATCATTGTTCCAATGGCATTTTATTTGGCCTTGCTTTTTTAATATTATTTGTTTACCTTCTTTCCTGACCATAAATTCCCTTGGGATAAAATACATGTTCCCCTGTATCTGTTTTGCTCAAGAATTATATTATACTATTTTGCATATTCTCAGTGCCTGGAACAGATGATAATTGAACAGAGGAATGAATGAATGAGTAGATGGATGGATGAATGAAGCTAGTGGCAGAAAAATTGAGAGGGAAAAGTAAATGGAGATACACGACACTGTTGCAACCTGGAAGGGCTGACTTTGTAGACAACTTAACATACTCCTAGATGGAATCATTTCAGGCATCACAGAAGGCATCCCACCCAAACATTCAGGCTTTATTTTCTTCTTTGAATACTTTTCCTATAAGATTTCTGACACTTGAAGTTTTACAATTAGAGATTCATTGTGGGATTTAAGGTTCTGTCTTCCGTAAAACACCCCTGGGAAATAACATTGCACATGGTAGAAATGCAGCCAAGGGTTCCTGGAGCAGTTTCGAGAAATCAGGGAAAATTATTTTAGTTCGTGTGTGAGGGCAGCAGGAAGACTGAGATGGTCCTGTTTTTAAAGAGTCATAAATAAAAGCTGCAGATAAGAGCAAATTAGACCGACTCTGAACAATATTGTTTTCTCTACCTGCCTTGTAGAGGATCATCAAGCTTTAAAAAGAGCAGACATCTCAGAATTTTATTTCTGATTTCTTTCCTCACATCTTTTCTACTCCACGGTCCATATTCCACACAGAGGGACTTCAGGAAATGACTCCCAATCATTCAATTCTGCCAATATTTCATGGTGTGAAAAGTCCAGCACCTCTTGCTTGGATTCCCAGTTCACTCCTTCAACAAACACTGAAGACGTGCTGGGTGTCAGACGCTCTCCTAGGGGAGAAGGCACTCTCCTGGGACACCAGTCTGGGAACTGAATAGCAAAAATGTTTTACCTCTCCTAGCTCATGGTGCTTATATTCTAGTAGAATTTTTCCTGTGTATGAAGTAGACACTGGTTGAAAGCTTATTAAATAAATGCCTTAAAAGAAGTTTGCATAAATAAGCTGCTATCATTAAGGAACAAAAAAATAGAGTGTACTTCCTATATCTCCTGGGTTTCCACAAATACACTATAAAATCATGGTTAGGAATTTGCTCCTGGATAAACCTGGGTTTCAATTCTCGTTTCACCATTTACTGGCTGGGTGAGCTTGGGCAAGTTACTTTATTTTTCTAGTCCTCAGTTTTCCCACTATAACATGGGGTAATTGTATGGGACTTTGATCTTGTACAATTGTAGTAGGAGTTAAAGGAGAATAAATAAGAAATCATCTGGCAAATGAGATGTCAGCACAATGTCTGGCAATCAGCCGAGATTTCAACAATGGTCGCTATTATTTCTTTTCTTCCAAGTTTCTAACCTGTGTCAGTAAGAGGAATGTTGATTATTATCAGTGTCTTTTGCTTTTTATAAAAAGAAATTTACATGTTCCCCAGGGGTGAGATTTTAATATTCCCAATTGTTAGGTCTGATTCTCAAAGCAAAGCACACTCACTCCCCCCGCCTTCCTGTTGAGAGCCACCCTGTTAGACAGAGAAGCGCACATCAGGGAATAGGAGGCAAATCAGCCCAGTTTTTGAAGGATGCCACTTCCCTGGCATGACATAGGGGGAGGCAGAATGCTCTCAAAATAGCAGACAATGCAGAATGCCCTTTGAAAACTACTGTGTAGGCAGCGGTACTGTGCGCTCACAGAGAAGTATCGCCTTGTCAGTAAAGGAGAAAGGCATGGCTGGTACAAACATCCCAGGCACTCTAATTAAGTGAGTATTTGTCTTAAGCCACACTCGCCCCTTCCTTTGAAGGGGTCTTTATTTTTCTTTCCTAATTTTATACCCAGGGAATACACACATGCACACGCAAATACAAACATGGATAAGCATTTTTCTCCTCAGGAAAAAAAAAAGTCTTAGAAGAGAAAGAAACCATATTCCTCAGAATAAAAAGGGTTCAGAGAAGTTGATTCCATTTGTGATCCATGGCATTTGAAGTTAGGATAGCTCTATGATCCTGACCAAGACTTTTCATAAACTTTCATGTTCTTAGAATCACTTGTCTTTCTCAAAAAGTGGGAAGACCAGCGGAGGACATCTCCACTTTGAAGTGCGATTTACTTGTGGTTCCAATTGGACCATTATGTTCATTCCATTGTTCTTCATTAAAATATCCTCTTACTATATTTTATGCATTATACATATATACATATATGTACACATGTTACAGAACACAACAAGGGGGGGCCTGGGATGATATACTATTATTGAAAGAAGGCTCCGGGTCCATTATGTCCGCCGCCCTAGGAAAGATGTCTCTCAATGCCAGAGATTCGTGAAAAGGAAAGAAAATGTTTATTTAATGCTATACTAACTTAAAGTAGTGACCTAATGTCTTTATCAAAAAAATCCTAAAGTCCCTAAAAACACCCAGAAACACACAGTCCTTCCTTCCTTCCCCCTTTGCCCAGTCCAGAGTACTGTATCTCAGGAAAGGAAATAGAAGTCCATGACTTAGGTAGTCTTCTGGTTCTTCCCAGTTAGAACTCCATCTCGACTGGGAGACCTCCCTGGGTTCCCGGCACCCTCGGCTGAGTCGCCAGGATTTCTGCTAAAACCAGGTGGTGGTTCCCCCTTCTAAAGCTGTGGGGGTCCCCACTCTGCCAGGCCTCGTGGTTCCCTCTCTCAGGGCTGCAGGAAGGGAGAGTCCCCACTCTGCCAAAACTGCATGGTTCTCTCCTCCAGGGCTGCCGCGTGGTTCTCCCTCTCTCAGGGCTGCAGGAGTCTCCACTCCGTCAAGTCCGCGTGATTCTTCCCCAATGGCTGCCGTGTCTGGGTTTAAATCCCCCGTGCCAATCTTCTTCTGCAGCCCCATTTCTGACTCCTCCTACACTTGGGCACACTTGCCCTCAATCTGCTGTCTTCTCCAGCTTTTCTGGTCTCCATCGTGGGTCTGGGCAGGTGTCACCCCATGTCATGGAGCCAATCTTCTCCCAGCTCCCACGCAGGCGCTGTAACTCAGGGGACCTGCCTCCCAGGTCCCATCTTGGGGGGAAGGTCCCTTTCCATCCCCCTGGCCTTGAGCACGGCCATAGCTATTTAGCATATCTAAGTGACCAGCCAAAGGCTATAGGTATGCTAAATGACCATGCCATGGATTAGCTGCAAAGCTGCCCTGCATGTTCTTGCTCTGTGTGCCCCTTCCCCCAACTCATACCTGTGGGGGAAGGGGTGAAGACACCTTAAAATCTCCTGGACACCTTGAGTTCTGGGCCCCATTTCAAATGCTTATTTGGGGTCCCCCCTCTTGGCTGCACCCTGTAACACACATATATGTGTATATATATATATGAAAGAGAAGAGTGAATGTTACTGAATTTAAGAACCTAAAGTTCTCTACTCTTATCAGCCAAGAATCTTACTGGAAAAGTTGTATAGAACTATAGTTAGTGTAATTTAATCTCTAAGAGAGAGGCACAGAGGCAACTTTTGTTTAACAAATGACATGAAAGATGAGATGAAAGGCATACTAAATTTCTTTAATGAGTAGATTTGAATTTTTAAAAATGAGCGGTGACTCCATGATTGTTCTTTCTCTCAGCCTGCATCATGGAAAGTTAGGTATTTTACAGAATTTAACTTGTTGCTAGAATTTTAATTATTTGAAAATTATTTTACAATATAATAATGGTCTTAAAATGATTAAATACTAGTTAAGCTTTAATTCTACAACATGTTAGCAGAATGCTTCTTGCCAAAGCCTCTTTTCAAAAGAATTAACATAGAGATCTCTCTCTGTGTTAATGGACTTCTAAGGATTTGCCTCTATGGCCTTACTAGGCAAGTCAGCCCACTTCCCAGTTTGTTACACGAGCAGAGAGAGGGTGATGGCTGGTCAGCTTTCAAATGTGCTTCCAGCTATTAAAATTCAACAGCTTAAAAGATTTTCTTCTGAGACATCCTGGATATTATTCTGTAGTTTTTTTTTTTACTTTTTCATAAAGCAACATTAACATCAATCACATTAATTTGTTAGTCCACATAATAAGCATAAAGGAAAGAAAAAATACTCGGCAAAGAGGTACTATTAAAAGATTTATAACTGACTCTGTTGCAGTCTTAGGGTATAGGCTATTCCAAAACACTCAAGGGTAATAAATGAGATAAACTCAAGGGTTTGAATAAGTTCGAAATACAACCAGGAGTGAACAAGGTTAAAAATAAAATTAAACGCTCAGAATTTTATTTTACGTATAAAGATTCTTAAATGTTTTATTTGTACCTGAGTCCTAAATAAGATAACCATGTTTCTGAACTAGAGTTACAGTGAGCTGAAATTGATTTATACTAATAAGTATGACCATTTTACTACTGAATTTATTGAGCTGACTCCCAGAAAGATAAAGATTTATGTCTTTTCTAGTACATCATTGCTAGTACTTGCAGGACTTTGATTTTTTTATTACTGTCTCCCAAACTGGTATTATACAGGGCACTGTTTTGGATGATGCCAATAAATACACCTAGAGAAAAACAGTTTTAAGTGATCCAAGGTCAAACACATTTTGGAAACATGACATTCTCTACTTCCCTTGGAGACGTAATTCCTGTGGACACAGTAAATGCTCTGAGTAGCACTGAAGTAGGGAAGCTTGCTCAAATACTTGAATCTGATGTTTTTGAAATTATTTTATCCCTAAACATGTTTTTCTTGACATGCTCCTTAATATTTACTGGAATAATTTTCTTAAAAAATAGTTTGAATTATACCAGAGGAAAATATGGCTAAGAACGTTCCTAGTCTTTCTTAACCCGGTACATATAATGACAAGCTACCTAGTTTTTCCCTCATGAATGGAGATAAAGTTTGAAGATGTATGATTAATTTAAAAAGCTATCTGCAATGCTGTGGTAGACAAAAGGTTAATATCACTAAAACACAAAGAGGTCTTATGAGTCCGTTAAAAACAAAATGTTGAACACATTAATAAACTCCATAGCCAAGCATCTAAAGGAAATTGGAAAAGTATAATAATCAGTGGACCATATGAAAAAGATGTTTACTCTCACAAATAAACAAAGCTATACAATGTCTAATATTAGCAAGACTGACAGAACTCGCTGTTACTGAAGATGATGCAAACTGGGCACATTTATTCATTTGGAGTGACTATATAAATTGTTGAAACTTTTCTGCTGAATGATAGAATATTTATTTAAAAAAAATATGAATACACACTGATCCAGTGACTTCATCTAAGAAAAGCATGAAGAAATATGCCAAAATGTCATGGCACTAATATCTATAATAATAAAAAACTAGAAGCAGTCTAAGTGTCCATCAATAGGAGACTCAAACAAATTGATTATAACACACACATGATGGAACATTATGTACTGCTGAAAGTTACAGAGATATTTTTTATTTCAGAAATTGTAGTCTTCATTTCTTCCTGGTTCTTGTTTGTAGTCAGTATTTCCTTTTTCATACTCTTGTAGTGCTCACTCAGTTCCTTGCAGTTGTCTGTGAGTTCCTTGAGCATCCTTATAACCATTCTTTTGAATTCTGTATATGATAGTTTGCTTACCTCCATTTCATTTAGCTCTTATAGTGCGAAGTCTTCCATTCCTTCTGATCACAGGGGTTTTTTTTGTCTTCCCATTTTAGGTGACTCTTTGTTTCTGCACTTCCCGATGTTCTGCTTTGCTAGCTGTCTCTATAGGGTGAACTTCTATAGTAGTTCTTTGGGATTCAGTGGTGCGGTCTCTTTGATCTCTTTGTCTGGATGCTCTAGGGTTGCCCTTTCTTCCATTTGCGTGGGCTCTCATGTTTTACTTGGTTTTACCTGTTGGCGGTTCCTTTGTTGGTGGGTTCCCTCCTCTAGCAGGCATACTGGTGTTCACAGCTCCCACCTAATCTCGTTGAAAGTTACAGAGATATTTTTTACTCAAATGGATGACTAAGGCATACATTTTGAGTGAACTAATACAAATCTATCCTAGAAAAACATGTCTAAATGCATTCATTAATAGAAGACCGGAAGGAAGTTTTGACTATTGTTTTCTGTGAATGGGGGATGGGGGTCTTAGCAGATGCTGTCAATGCTCCTATTATGCCTCTTAGCTTTCATTTTGCCTGTGTAAGTTTGACAGCGTTCTGCAAATTTCAGGAGCTCTTGCCTCTGGTCTTTCTCTAACCATATCTATGGAGCAATCTGAAAGTCATCTCAGAGCAGATTTGAACACACTCCTTAAGACTGTAATCAACGTTAGCACAGGTAAATGTTAATGTTACAGATGAATTCCCCAGATTTAGAAGTTCCACACTCTCCATTTCTGTAGGCTTCTTATTGTCCTGAGCCTCAGTTTTTAAAAGCCGAGGTTTTTTTCTTTCATCCATTTTTTTAAATGTTGGAATGGTCCCTTTGCCTTAGACTACAAGGAATCAAACTTTCAATTATTTTGCATCATAAAATCTTCTTAAGGAGAAATAAATAAATAAATACATGCCACATACTTTCAAGAAGTTCCTGAATATATGTTTATTTACAATTAGAAAGGGCAAAAGCATCTTTCTTCAAGTATATAAAATTACCACTAAATAACAGTTATTAAGTACTGTCTTTCTCCCTACCGTGTATGTAAATTGGCAGATATGTCCTCCATCATTTGAAAGGCATCTCTAACTAGCTTGTCTAGAAACTGATGTTATGTAAGAAACCTCGTTGGTAGATACAGGTCTAGTTACATAAAGAGAAGTCTTAGCTCCTAAATATGCTCCCTGGGTGACAATAAGCTTTGCCTCATTTGCCTTTGTGAGTCAGGCACTCTCTCTGTCTCTCTCTCTCTCCCTCTCACCTCTCTTTTCATTTCCCTCTCCCCTATTTGTTTGGCATCTATCTCTGTGCCTGTCTTTCTGCTCCCTCCTATTTTGACCTTTCTGTCTGGAAATGAAAACATCACATTTGTCACAGGCAGATGTGTGACCTTTAGAGTCAGTGCACCCAGTTTTTTTGTTTGTACTTCAACTACATTTTCAATATTCTTCTTCATTGTCTCAATTTCTGTGGAATACACACATATGTATACATACCTGAAAATGCTATATTCATTTTAGGGAATATTGATTTGCACCCAGACTTGATTACTTTTTAAGGCAGAACAGAAAAATTGAAATCACGTGAAAGACAAAGTGAGCATAAGACTTTCAAAGCACTCTTACATAGGTCTACACACTGATAAAGAGATGTTTATTTCAGGCTTGTGAAATATCCCTCCATTTCCCAATTAATTCCATGTCAGAGTCCCAGAAATATGGGGGAGCACAAAAGGTTTGGAAAGGATTCAGAGGAGATTATTCAAATGAGCTAACTTTGCAGAAAAGAAGCTAGACGGCTCATCTAGTATTGGCACCGTGCATATAGAGCATGCTGAGTGACAGGGACAGGGTCACCTCATCTACACGCTCACTTCTAACACAGTGGAGACATTTTCCCGAAATAATGGGCAAAAAGCAAAATTGTTATATTGGTCATTCTAAACTCTTGCATTTCATTTATTTTAAATTGTAAAGTTTATTTTAGAAAGGTAGTATGTTTAGGCTTGATGAAAAGCAGAGGGATGGTTAGTTAACACCTTAGCAGAGGTCCCAGTTTTTGAACTTTCAGCTGGTTAATTAAAGCCTCGAGAAAGTATAAACGAATACCTGTAAATAGGTGACCAATGTACAGGAAAACCACAGGACCTGAGATATGTTATATTTTGCAATTTTGGTGAGTAAGTAAATGAAGTAAATGTCTTCTTTTCTTTACCTTCTCTCTTTACCTAATGAGCCCCTGGGAAGACACACAGATTTTGGTCCAACTTAGAAAAAGAAATACAATCAGTGAATATAAGGCTATTTCATGAGCCTTAAATGCAAAAGAAATGTGTGTGCCCATGTTGCCAAGCTAAAGGCAGACCCGTGTGGTCTGAAAATTACATTCAAAACTCATCTGGCTTATTTTGTCTTCATCTGTGACTGAGACAAATTAAGCAGCAATTGTATGAGGCAGTCCTTTGTCTTCATGAAGAACTCAGATGTCTTTTATACATGAACTGATGTTTCATTATCTTGTGTTCTTGAACTTTAATTTAATGGCTTAGTTAATTATGGTTGAATTCAAGTCAAACATTATATAAAGTGCTAGTGAATGGTATCCATATTAATACCAAAGAGTTCATCAGGTTTGTTTTCTTAGAGTAAATACCAAGAAAATTAACTATGATTGGACTATTATCTTAAAGTGTCCTAATTTCAACATTTCTCTCTTCTACACAGTTGTGTTTTTTAAGAATTGGGTAATTTGGATATATTAGATAAGATCTTGCAATCATGAATTAATAAAATACTAAGAGAAAGCAGGAGATTTCCAAGTTGGAAGATACTCCAAGATATTTGTCTTAAGAATAGTTCAAGTATGGTCATCACCAGAGGGAAATGGGGGTGAGGGGAGGCAGGAGACGGTAAAGCAGAGATAAATGGTGATGGAAAGAGATATAACTTGGTGTGGTGAACACAATACATTATGTAGGTAGACTGGTATACCTTAAACTTATGCAATTTTATTAACCAATAAATTCAATAAAAAACGAATCACCAAAAATCCCTGAGACTAAATGTGCAATAAACATTCGGTTTATGTATAATCACAAAAATGATTATACATAAAGAAAAAAAAAGGAATAGTCGAGTTGTGAAGAACATTAGATCACTTTTGTTGAAATGCTCACAGATTAAAAACACTCTTGAATGGAATTCTGTCTCACCCAAATTAGTATCACTGTTGGTTGGGGTAAAGATAATGGATATATACATGGAAGAGAACTTAAAACACTTGAACTTAAAATACTTGATTGCCACAAGTCCCCCAGAGCTACCTTGGGATCAGGTTGCTAAACTTGGCCTTTCCTCCATTGAACACGTGGAGCTACCACCCTTTACTACAGAGCAAGGGGATGCTCAGCATGATGCCTTCACTAGTATTTTTGTGAAGACTGCCTGGGAGCACCCACTGGTCAGGCGCTCACTCCAGGTCGAGCTTATACGCATAAGCAACACGGGGGATAACCTGAATTCAGCTTTCAGTGACATGAGGGCCATCTCTTAATGCCCTTTACCGATACTTATTTTTTTACACTCTTCCCACTATGGACAGTGGACACCAGAAGGCATGTCCACACTGAGAGAGGAGGTGAGATAGACATCAAAGCTGTGAAGTTCTGGGTCTCATTCCCCAATGTACAGAGAACATTTTTACGTATCTGTTTTATGCATCACCATTCTGTGTAAATTGCACTCAGAAAAACATCCAATGCTAACTCTAATGGTGCTTCATGTATAATAGTTAAAATCATTATGTTAATTATAATTATAATAATATATAGTCTAAATTTAGGACATATTTAAATGCAATTGGTATATTTTAAATAAAATATAGTATTATATAATATAGTATATAAATATATATCACTATATATGATTTTATTATTTCAAATCACATATACTTTAATTAAGATGGGGTTTGGCAGACTTAGCACATATAGTTTCATTTCTACAACTCACTTTACTTAATGTAGCAGGAAAAAATGTTTGGAAAAAAAAATAAGCCATAACATTATGGGTAGGTAGGGGATCAGCATGAGATCAGCAGAGCAGAAATCATGAGAAACATTTATAAGATGGAAGGCAAATTGGTAAATTTATTCTACCAATAATTTACTTTAATTCTGACTCTATTGCATTTTTCCCTCTTTTTTCCTTTTGGCTTGTAAGAGTATGAATTATGTGTCCATCAGTGATGTTTGACCTCTGTGTGTCTTGTTTGTTTATTTATATGGGGTTTTTTTTTGCAGGTTTTTTTTTAATTTCTCAATTTTCAGCTTGTTTTTAAAGTTTACTTGGGGAATTTGTATTTTCAATTGGTAAAATGGGAGAGACAGTTTTGGACATATACTGGGCTTAGTGCCGGCGGTTTTAAAAACACTGAACAAGAGAAAAGTAGCATAAAGCATTCACAACTCCATGGTGGGAAGTTACATTCTAAATTCATGGTGTACATAGTTATTATATCCATAACTTTAGTGAATTCCAAGAATACTTATTATGCCCGATTCCTAAATTGTATAAAGAGATTAAATTGATCATCCTCTCTTTCAACATTTTTAATTACATGTTACTATCCAGATTTTGGACATCTCATCTATCATGAAAAAATAGATTTAACACTTTAGATTTTCCAAGCCTTCAATTTGACAGTATCTTTCGTTTTTTAAAATTAATGTAATTATCTTTGGTTATGAAGTGTGATAATGCACTCATACTGTACTTTAAAATTAAAGGCATTGCAAGACAGTTGTCGGCAGCTCATTGGTTATGAGAGGGATGTTGATGTGAGAACTAATTTAATTTAATCATTATTGTTTGAATTAATGCACATAGTTGTATTCGTCTTCTGTGAAAGGAGCTATAAAATGCTTTGAGTTTTTAAGGAAGTTCTGAATATGCAGTAAAAAGCACATTTTTATGTTAAACACTTTATACATGTTTACAAATGGTATACAATATTACTGAGCTTTGCAGTTACAGCCAAAATTAACAACCAATAATTTGAGTTGCATTTATGCTAGAATCCACTAACATCTATTATTATTACTATTATTACTATTACTATTATTATTATCAGCAGCAACAGATTCTAAAGAACAGTCTTCCAGATAAGTGAGCACTATTATTGGCCGTAAAATTAGCTATTATGAAGCTTTGGATAAGTCAATTAAGCAATTTTTTGTTTCTCAAGTCTTTATTTATAAGTGAGATTGAATAATGCCATGCACATTTATTTTTTATAGGATTCTAATCCTATTAGAAATTAGTTTTATTTACATTTCTATTTTCTATAAGTATATTAGTTGAATTAGGTGTCTTCTCCTTGTAGCTAAAATAACTCAGGATATCTTATAGTATAAGTGGAATTAATTAACTTACAAATTACATTCAGATTCTCATGCAATGTCATCAGAGGGTGTTTTGTCTATTGCTTCACTGTGTTTCTCGGGGTTCTGGTGCTCTTCTCAGACGAGCTAGGTGTCCAAAATAGCCCCAAACTTACAGTGAACTTTCTAAGCAATCCAGTGGAAAGAGAACACCTCTCTTTTTGAGAAAACATTGTAGGAGTGGCTTTGAACCAAATGCTGTCCTTAATTAAAATAGTCACTGTGGCCAAGAGGATGTGGTAGTTTGGCCAAACCTACACCTTTCCCCATTTCTGAAGGCAAGGAATGATTTTATGTGAAGAGAGAGTGAGTCCCCTAAAGGAAGATTGAGGTGCTGATTTCAAAAGGGTAATAGATAATGAGCAGGTAAAAGCACCAACTATTCTCAATAATTAATCAGGTGGTTTCTGATGGGTGCCATAGGATAGCTCTTAGCTATTTAAAACAAATAAAAACTATGAATAAGTTCAGTATTTATTCCTTTAACATACATATATTCAGCAATGACTCATAATTTATATCATATCATTTAAACTGTGAGATCTCTACTTGATTTTTAATAAGTACCAAACATGCTAATCTGAAAGAACATAATCACCCCTGTGTACATTGCAGCATTATTTACAATCGCCAAGACATGGAAGCAGCCCAAGTTTCCATCAATGGATGAGTGGATAAAACAACTGTGGGACATTTACACAATGGGATACAACTGGGCTGTAAAAAATTATGGAAATTTTACTACTTGCAACAGCATGGACAGACAAGGAAAACATTATGCTATGTGAAATAAGCCAGCCAGAGAAAATCAAGTCCCATGCGATTTCACTCATATGTGGAATCTAATAAACAAACTGAATTAACAAGGAAAATGGGGACAGACTCAGGTAGAGAGCAGGATGACAGCTATTTGGGGGAGGTTAGAGGGCAGAGGGATTGAGCAAAAAGGAAAAAGGACTCATGGACATGGACAACAGGGTGGTGATTGTGGGGGCTGATAAAGGGGGTAAGTGATAATGGAAAATACAATAAATGAATTCATTGCTAAATGAATGAATAGTAAATAAATAGAAGTATTTCTAAATCTTCAAGTGTAGCATAAACTCTCTTTTGAAGGTGATAGTCTAAAATTGTTGACAAACAAAACATTTTTTTATGAGACTGAGCAATGGCTTCCTCTCAACCCCAGACCCCACCCCAAATTATAGTCACCTATCTATTGCCAGCCACAAAGTAATCTGCTCAATGGGAAATGTAAGTAAGTTGCCTAAAATTCTGCTTGACAGACAGTAAATTGTAACAAATATTACTTATTATTTGATGTTAATTATTGTTTTTTGCCATGTTTGGTTGGCAGTTGGGGAGAGACTTCAGTTAATCCCAACCAAATAACTTCTACATCCCAAAGTCCCCCATGCTTTCTGCGTTCACACCATTACAAATGCATAATAAGGCTTCCAAGGTGTGTGTTGTACTCCATGTGGCCAGCAGAGGGTGTGAGGAGTTCTTTATAAAAGTAACTTTCTCCTTTCTTTCTTTCTTTCTTTCTTTCTTTTCTTTCTTTCTTTCTTTCTTTCTTTCCTTTCTTTCTTTCTTTCTTTCTTTCTTTCTTTCTTTCTTTCTTTCTTTCTTTCTTTCTTTCTTTCTTTCTTTCTTTCTTCCTTCCTTCCTTCCTTCCTTCCTTCCTTCCTTCCTTCCTTCCTTCCTTCCTTCCTTTCTTTCTTTCTTTCCTCTCTCTCTCTTTTCTTTCTTCTCTCTCTCTCTCTCTTTCTTCTCTATCTTTCTTTTGGTTAGGATTGGTTTATTAAAGCATAGTTAGTAACATTATCAGCAGAAAACATGCTATAATTAAATAATTTAATCTCTTTTATTGTTATTCTACTATAGTTTCTCAATTTTCCCCTTTTGCCCTCTTCTGCCCCTTCTACCCCCAACTCCCCTTAATTCCCACACTGTTGTCCATGTCCATGAGTTATTCATACATGTTCTTTGTCTAGTCTCTTCCCCTTCTTTCCACCATAGTCTGCCTCTCTCCTCCCCTCTGGTCGCTTTAAGTCTGCTCCATGTTTCCATGCCTGTGGTTCTAGTTGGTTCATTAGTTTATTATGTTCATTAGATTCCTCTTATAGGTGATATCATATGGTATTTGTCATTCCCTGACTGGCTTATTGCCCTTAACATAATGCTCTGCAGTTCCATCCATGCTGTCATGAAGAGTAGGAGTTTCTTCTTTCTGCTGTGTAGTATTCCACTGTGTAAATGTACCACAGTTTTTTGATCCACTCATTTACTAATGGGCACTTAGGCTGTTTCCAATCCTTGGCTATTGTAAATAGTGCTCCTATGAACATTGGGATGCATAGGTTCTTTTGAATTGGTGACCCAGGATACTTAGGGTATATTCCCAGCAGTGGAATCACTGGGTCAAAAGGCAGTTCCATTTTTAATTTTTAAGGAAATTCCATACCGTTTCCCACAGTGGCTGCATGAGCCTGCATTCCCACCAACAGTGCACTAGGGTTCCTTTTTCTCTGCATCCTCGCCAGCACTTGCTGTTTGTTGGTTTATTAATGATTGCCATTCTGATAGGTGTTTCTGCCTCAGACTGGCAGAATTGAGAAAAAGTGCTCATCTTTGGGCCCATCACCATCTCACAGAATAGCTTCACAGAGAACCAGTGTTTTTCATTTCCAACTATGGAACTAGAAAAAAAAGATGGTGTCTCCTCTTGTATCACAATTTTATGGACCAATACCTTCTCTCCATAGAATTTATTTAAAAAGTTAATGCACCATGAACTGTTCATTGCTTCAATAGCCAACTTATTTAGCTTACAGGTAATTTATCTACACATCTATTTATTCATTCATATAGATATATATTTAGCAAAGGCTCACAATATTTTAACTCTATGTTTGCAAATGTGAGTCAGGTTTGGAGGGGTAAAAAGACGATTAAGCCAAATAATAAAAGAGAACAGAAATTAGAGGTTTAGGTGTATCTTTTTGATGCCAATTTGAAGCCAGCCCCAATATGATGCTAACAAGTTATTTAATGACCTGACTTCTAATTAGTGGTAATTATTAACATGTTCATATTATGCATATCTGTTAATCTCTTCCTGGATATGGCTCCCTCTGGAGGACCACAAAATGAGATTTTCTGGCAGATCCTGGCCTACAGGATCCACGTATGTTGTGGCTGCTAGAGAACAAATACACACGGACAACAGAAGTCTTGTGGAGAAAAAGGGACGGCATGGTCACTCTCTGAGAGAGAGTGGGTGAGAGGGCCAGAGAACCCCAGTTCCTGCCTAGACGGGCTTTTATTCCTTCTCTGGGTGCATTACATGGAGGGTAGTCCTCATTTACTGTGCACAGGCTCACTGCAGGGGACTGCCTTTCACAGATAACAAAGGAAAGAATGCTGCTAATTACTTCAAAGAGAAGGATGTTGCAGACCAAGGGGAAAAGTGGTGGAACCGGACACATTCCATACTTGGGAGGTATAGCTCAGATTTTAGGAAGTTACAGTAAGTCCTTGATGCCTCAATTCAGGGTGAGGGAGTTTTAGCAAAAGCAAGTCTCATAGCAGTCTAGGTACAATGCGGGCCTGATTCCCCTGGGGAAAACCTCTTGGTGGACGTGGTCCTGCATGCCACTCACTCCCCACTGGTTTTCCACATGAGTGCTGAGCTACATTTCCACACCACATGAAGCGGTTCCCTATAAGATTTTTAGTTTTTTAACATAGCTTTCACTCTTTTCCTCTTGAATTTGCTTAATACATTATGCTTGTCAAAATGGGTTAGCAAACATGATCCCATTTGATACTTACAATGGACCTGAGGGGGTTGAAGAGTTATTATTATTAAGTTTTCATAGATATGGGTCCTCTATTGTCCATTGAGTAGGAGGAGGGTAAGTACAGGTAGTTAAACTGGAATTTAGGGTCCTGGTTTTCAACCCCATTTGCTAGTCATAGTAAAACTATTCATAGTGGTTGTTCAGTAAATTATTTGCTGGATGAGTATCTGGTAGTATTCTGCCTTACTTTGTTTTATCGGTGATCTCTGATACTTGCTGATTATTAATTAGCAAGGGAGAGACAGAGAGAGATAGAGAACATACAGGCAAATCTGGCTTGCAAATGAGATGACTAAGTTTTTCTGGAACTAGACAGTGCTAATGGTATACAACCTTATGAATGTATTTCAGTACTTACTGGAACTGAATTATACACTTGATAATAGTTAAAATGGTAAGTTTTATGTTCAGTGTATTTTATCCCGGTTTTAAAAGTGGTATCAATAGAGGGGTCATTTGCATTCTGAAGGCCACAAAACCTGCCAAAGAAAGGGAAAGAGGTGCAGGTACCCAGGAAGTCACTGTGAAGAGGATTCGTCCATACTCTGATGGAAAGGCGGCTTAGATGATGTCTCAGAATCCCTTCCAAAGCTTAAATTCTATGCCTCTGATATTCCAATTGATCAGTATGTTGATTTAGAGTGGCAGCCAGGCGGTGAAGGACAAATATCATATGATCTCGCCTTTAACTGTAGCAGAATCAACAATAGAGTTGCATTCTTTTTTTTTTTTTTACTGAGAGAAAATTTCTTTTAGTTCTACGCCACTGATTGTTCCCCAAAATAACTATTAAAACAGGAACTTAGCTCTCAAAGAGGTCGTAGTCCTTTAGGATGCAATGTATTTCCATATAATGAGTGCTTAAGTAAAAACAATAGAGCCCATCAGGAGAGAAGTGTTTGTTCAAGGAGTTATCTTTAAGCTGCTTGTGATGAGTGAGAGAAGTTTCCATATTAGGCTTCACACTCCTGACAGCCACATTAGAAGTCACCACATTGGTGTTGAAAGAATGTTCCTTCAGATGTTCAAATATTTGGAATATTTTCCTGTAGCCATTTAAGAACACCTCTCATTTTCCTCATCACACTTTAGTCGTAAGCTTTTTTCTCCTCTCTTTTGCCATGATGTATTACAGGCTACCTGCTTCTCAAATTGTAATCAACTTTCTCTGGAATAAAGAACACGCTATAA
The DNA here is from genome assembly GCF_004126475.2 of Phyllostomus discolor. NCBI lineage: Eukaryota > Metazoa > Chordata > Mammalia > Chiroptera > Phyllostomidae > Phyllostomus > Phyllostomus discolor. Next base: position 157,417,613 of record NC_040907.2, read on the forward strand.
GATAAGGAATTCAGCCTGTGCTCTTACATTTAAATTTCCTCATTGACAGGATTTCTTTGTAATGGTGTAAAGGCCTTGGAGCAACTTCCCTGGAGGGTGTTTGAAATGTTCAGTTTTTTAGGTGTGCAGCCATCCATGCACTGCTCTTACAGTGAGGTCTGCCCATGTGCCCAGCAAGACTGGCTCCTGAAGTCCTCTCCTGATCTGGGCTTCTGGTTCTTAGACTCACCCGTGACTTTAACCATGAGAAATGAGCCAGAACGAATTAGACAGAAACTCATTGGTTTAACTTTATTTCTTTTGTAATCTGTTTAAGTCAAAGGCTTTCCTCTAATACTTTGCAGGGAAAATGATTGCTATTTTGCATATTGTATATTTAGAGTAAAACATCAACTTAATGTTGCATAATATTAAAATCCTTGCAATCCCCAATAAGGGCCAATTTGTCAGTTTATTAAAAAGGAACCAAAGTGTACACCTATGAGAGAAGATATTCAAATCCATCATTTGCATCTCAACCTTTTGTGCCAACAAATGTTTATTTCCTAGGATGCATGGGTGTTGAGCTACTCAACAACAGATGGAATCTACCCATGAACTTCTGGTTGCTGGCTAGGTTTTCCATGGCACCTCCAGTTCAACTGTCACTCTTAGCCTGGTTACAGGCAAACATTGGTATCTCCTAATGGGATGGCACCTTCATGATCCAACTGTAGGCCCAGAACTTCAGTCACCATGTAAAACTGCCTTTCTTCTTCCCTTATACCATTTACTTACAGCCTTTCCACTTGACTACCTCATAGGAGAGAAAAGGAGTGAGTAGAAGATAGTAAGTCTTGGCAAACTTACAGGTGAACTAACCAACACGAACAGAAAGGGGATAGGTCAAGAGAATTCTAAGTGACCACATTATAAACAGGTGTGTTTATAATATGTTCATGCTCTGATAGCCAGTATCAGGTACTGGCTAGCATTTATTCTGATTGGTTATTGTCTTTGCCATAGGTTGGCTGAATACTTTTCCTATTTCCTTTCATTTATTTTTTCCAGTTTTATTGAGGTATAATTGACATAAAACACTGTGTAAATTTAACATAATAATTTAATGTATGTATATATTGCAAAATGATAACCACAATAAATTTTGTTAGCATCCATCACCTCACATAATTATAGTTTTTTTCCCCCTTGGGATAAGAATTTTAAGACCTACTCCCTCCTCAACTCTTAAATATACAATACACATTGTTAGCTACAGGCACCATGATGCACACTAACTTCCTGGAAGTTATCTGTCTTATAAATAGAAGTTTGTACCTTTTGGCCACCTTTATCCACTTACCTACCCCAACTTATCTTCCTGTCTCTAGTAACCACCAATATGTTCCTATTCTGTTTCTTTCTATGAGGTTTTTTTTTATTCCACATAAAAGTGGAATCATACAGCACTTGTCCTTCTTCATCTGACATTTATTTCACTGACAATGCCCTCAAGGGGTTAATCCATGTTGTTGCAAATGGCAGCATTTCCTAATTTTGTTTTTTTCATGGTTGCATGATATTTAATTGTGTGTGTGTTGGGGGAGGTATAGTGATACCATGCCATTTAAATATACCCCCAGCCCTGGCTGGTGTAGCTCAGTGGATTGAGTGTGAGCTGTGAATCAAAGGATCGTCTGTTCGATTCCTGGTCAGGGCACATGCCTGGGTTGTGGGCCAGGTCCCCAGTAGGGGGTGCATGAGAGGCAACCACACATTGATGTTTCTCTCCCTCTCTTTCAACAACAGCAATAAAAATATATACCCCCAAATGTGAAATTGCTTGATTTCACAATGGCTGTACCAATTTACATTTCCACCAACAGTGTACAAGAATTCCCTTTTCTCCATATTGGAAAAAAAACATCAACCAAAATACTATGTCTGGCAAAGCCGTCCCTCTGAATGAAGGAGACATAAGGCTTTCCAACAGCCAAAGCTGAAGAAGTTCATTACCACTAGACCTGCCTTACTAGAAATGGTAAATGATTTCTTTAAGCGGAAAGCAATAAATGCTGATTAACATCATAAAAAACATGAACAGGTCTGTAAAATTCACTGATAATAATAAAAATGTATAGACAAAATCAGATTATCCAATATTGTAATAATGGTGCATAATTCACTTACCACTATAGTATAAAGGTTAAAAACAAATCTATTAAGTAATCATTGTAATTACAATAATTTGTGTTCAGTTAAATATTGTTAGCGTCACCTGAGCTATGATGGCTTTGGTTGAAATGTCCATTCCCGCACTATTTGCAGTAGCCACAGGAAACCCTGTCTGAACAAAGTTTCACGACCTGTGATCAAACTCTGTTCTGGTCATTAATGAGTTACGAGGCTCAGGACAAGTCACTGTCTCTCTGGTCTACTTTCCTAAACTGAAATATGAGGGGGAGGATTAGATAACATCAGAAGTTTGATACAGATCTAAAGCGGTGTTTCTCTGGTTATGTGTTTACTAAATACAAAAACACGAGGTTCAGTTTAGTACAGAATGCCACTCATGATGGAAATTCCCTGCCCCTTCAAGAGACATCTCGTGCACACAGAAGCAATCATTCATTGGAAAGCTATTTATTGAATATCTCCTAAGTGTCAGGCACTGAGTTGGGACAGTGAGAAAAAGCACCTATGCACCACATTTAAATGAGTTCAGAAGGTATCAGGCAGAATAAGACCATGGGCTTTTGGTCAAACAGATTTGGCTTTGAATCCTAGGCCTGCTCCTCACTGTCATTAGATCTTGGCACCATACAAGGTTTACATGGGATTATTCATTGTTTTGAGGGAATAAGGTTTTATACATCTGGCTGTAACAACACATTTACATCTTGCAAAGAAAGTCTTCGAGCTAGGAACTTTCATTACTAATCTCTTCCTCATGGGAAAAATCAACCATTAGCACAAGTAAGTTGGTAATTATGTTATGCCTGTTAGCAGGGATAAGTTAAACATATTTCTGATCTATGCATTCTCTAATATTTCATCCCTGGTTAATTTGAGCAGCTTTTAAAACTGTTAAGAGAAGAGCAAAGGAAAAACAGGAGAAGAAATGGTGTCTGTGTGTAAGCAGGTGGTAAGAGCAGGTAGGAAGTAGGATGGGATTGAATCTGTAATGAACAAATACTCCTCTTAATTGTACGTTAACTGGAGAGCTTTATTTTTTAATGAAATAAGTTGATCATTTTTACCTTTCACTTCTGAAAGGTAAGTCACTTCACTTCAGTTATCACTGAATAACTGAACTCTTCATTGCTTCAGTGGTAAAGCGTGTCAGAAAACCGATGTCCCACAATTTCAGGAAGCCATGAGTGACGGGGTTAGTATACTCCAGAATAGGGACCCCATGATCTAGCCCAGGGCTCAGCAGTGATTTCTCCCTAGCAAATACAGGTGAACATCAGCAGAGGAATGGAGGACAGGAAGAGAAGAAAATAAAAACACAACCAACATTTGATGTTCCAAGATAGAAACACATAGAAATTCATGGTTGAGGAAGAGGACAGACAGACTGGCAGACCGACTAGTCTAATGGTCGAAGATAAATTAGAATAATAAAAATACAGCTTGGGTTCTAAAGAAGGCCAGGTCTTTTATTTTATTTTATTGTGGTAAGCACATTTTAGTAAGAGATCTAGCTTCTTAACAGATTTTAAGTGTACATTACTTTTGACTCAAGTTACATTTTTGTATAGCAAATGCCTAGAGCTTGTACATCATGTTTAATTCAAATGTTATGCCTATTGATTAGTGATCCTCCCTCCTTTCTCCCTTACCCAGTCTGTAGCAATCAGCTTCCCATTCTTTGTTTTTATAAATGTGAATATGGAAAACCTCATATAAGTGGAATCATACAGTATTTGTCTTTCTGCACCTGGCCTATTTCACTTAGCATACCTTCCTCAAGGTTCATCTATGTTGTTGCATATTGCAGAATTGCCTTTGTTCTTAAGACTGAGTAATATTCCATTGTGTCTATATACATTTTCCTTTTACATTCATCTTGATGGACATTTATGTTGTCTCTAGAACTTGCCTATTGTGAATAGTGCAACAATAAATATAGAAGTGCTAATATCACTTCAAGATTCTTATGGTCTTTATTATGACTGCATACCTGGAACTGAGATTTCTTGATTATATGACAGCTCTCTCTGTTGTTTGGTGAACTATCATATTGTTTAATAGCAACTTCACCATTTTGCATTTCTACTAGCAATGTGCAAAGGTTCTGGTGTCTTCACATCCTTGCCAGTACTTCTCATTTTTAATGTGAGTGTGTGGTGTTTCTTGTAGTCATCTGGATTTTCATTTTCCTGACAATTAATGACAATGAGCATTTTTTTCATAAACTGTTGACCATTTCATATGTATGTCTCCTTTGGATAAATGACTTTCAAGTCCTTAGCTTGTTTTTAAATGTTTGGGTTATCAGATATTTTTACTTGACTGTAGTGGTTTCTTATATATTTTAAAAATTAATTCCCTATCATATATGTGGTTTTCAAATATTTTCTCTGACTCTGTAGGTTGCCTTTTCATGCTGCTGACTGTATCCTTTGCTGTGTAGATGCTGCTTAGTTTGATGTAGTCCCAACTTGTTTATTTTTGTTTGTCAGTGCTTCTGTCACATCCATGAAATCATTGCCAAGACCAATATCATGAAGCTTTCCCCTTTGTTTCCTTCTAAATCTTTTATGATTTCAGATCTTACATTTAAGTCTTTTTTTGAGTGAATCATTGTGTATGGCATAATATAGGGGTTCAATTCAATATTTTTGTATGTGCATGTTTTGTTTTTCTAGCATCATTTTTTAAAGAGACGATCCTTTCCCCATTGTGCATTTTGAACACTCTTGTCTAAGATCAGTTGATTATATATTTCTGGGTTTTCTACTTTGTTTCATTAGTCTTGTTTTGTTGTTGTTGTTGTTGTTGCTTTTATTTTAGAGAGAGTAGAAGTGAGGAAGTGGGGGGAGGGAGAGAAACATACATGTGACAGAGAAACATCAGTTGGTTGCCTCTTGTATGTGCCCTGACTAGAGCACTGAACCCACAACCCAGGAATGTGCACAGACCAAGAACTGAACAGGCAACCTTTCAGTCTGTGGGATGATGCCCAATCAACTGAGCCACACAGGTCCGGACATTATGTCCGTTTTTATGCCAGTACCATACTGCTTTGATTACTATAGCTTTATAATTTCAAATCAGGGCGTGTGATGCCTTCAGCTTTGTTCTGCCTTCTCATGATTGATTCATTTGTGGTTCCATAAAAATTTTGAAATTGTTTCTTTCTACTTCTGTAAGAATTTCCAGTGGATCTTGATAAGACTTGTATTGAATATGTAGATTTCTTTACATAATATGGACATTCTAACAATATTAATTCTTCCAATATATGAACACAAAATGCCTTCCCATTTATTTGTATCTTGTTTTACTTCTTTCATCAATGTTTTGTAATTTTTGGTTAAATTTATACCTAAGCATTTTGTTGATGTTATTGTTGTTTACCTGATTGTTTTTAGATAATTTATTAGTATTAGGTAGAAAAGCAATCCTTTTGTGTATGTTGATTTTATATCCTTCAACTTTACCTAAAACTTATTAGTTCTAACAGTTTTTGTTCACATTTTTAGGGTTTTCTATATTATTTAAGATCTTATTGTCTGCGAGTAAAGAATTTGATTTTTTCTTTTCCAATTTAGATGCCTTGTTTTTTCTTGTCTAAGGCTTTATCCAGGACATCCAGTACTGTGGATGGAAATGCTGAATAGAAATGGTGAGAGTGGGCATCTCTGCCTCATTCATGCCTTTAGAGAAAAAACACTCATTTTTTAAAAAGTTTTATTAGCTTGTTAATGATGTTAGCTTAGGCTTTTCATATACAGCCTTTATTATTTTGAGGTAATTCACTTCTGTTCCTAGTTTGTTGGCAGTTTATTTCATGATAAGGTGTTTAATTTTGTCAAATGCTTTCTGCATTTATTGAGTCAATCATGTGATTTTTATTCATTATTCTGTTAATGGGGTGTAGCACATTAATTGGAATTTCTACATATATATATATTTGTCAGGAATATTGGCCTGTAGTCTTCTTTCCTTGAGATGTTTTTGTCTGGTTTTTGTATTAAGGTAACACTGGCCTCATAAATTTAATTGGAAAGTGTCCCCTCCTCTTCAGTTATGCTTAAGAGCTTGGGAAGGATTGCTATTAATTCTTATTTAAATGTTTGATAGAATTCACCAGTGAAGCCACCTGTTTTTGTGGGGAGGAGGCAGCGGCAACTAATTTAATCAGTGTTGTTTTGGTTTTTTGCTCAATCACTATGGAATAGAATCTGAGGATATGTAAGTACATGTCAGGATGAAATCCCCATGGCTATATTAAAGAGGGTTTTTAGAGTTAAATATTGGCACATGATCAGAAAAATAGCAAATGGATAATTTAGCACTGCTCTCTGACCCCTTCTACCACACATACATGTGTTCTTGCTCCCTGTTTAACATAATAAGAGGAAACTTTTGCTGACACTCCTGGGCTGTCTTTTCCAGTTAATCATCCAAGCACATAAATGCCTACTACAAGACTGCTGTTATTTTCTATCCCAGATCACTCGCTGACTCGACATGATAAACTAGGACATGCAGTCCTAGGGAACCCTGGAGGTCTGGAGAATTCTGCACCCACTCCAGCTGGGAACATTTATTTTTGCTCCCATTAGAGAAGATGTGAGAGCCTGTCTTACCCTGTGTGGAAGGGATCTTCATGGTTTTCTTCCAAGAGTCAGAGAACAGGGTGCTACCTGACCCTCTTCCAAGAGTCAGAGAACAAGTTTCTACACCACCATGTAGAAAAGATAAAAGTAACTCATAGAGAGATTAACCCATTTATTTACTCAAGGCCACAGAGGAAGCAGATTGAGCTGGAGTCAGTCCTTTTGACTGCAAACCCTGCTTTTGTGTTTCAATGATGCCATTCTCAAGCCACCAGAGAAACAGATGATGTAGACCCAAGACCTTAGTCTGCCTATGTATGAAGAACTTCAACTCTAAAATGTATACACATGCCCAGGGTCAACTTGAGTGTGTACCCTTCACATGCAAAGATCCCATTATTGATCACTGGCATATAGGAGTGACCTGAAAGATACCATCTAATGCTGATAACATAGCTGCATAAAGTGGTCCATAAGTGTTTAATCAACTCTAGGGTGGTCAGAGATGCTGGCAGGAGATGAGTCAGCTAGAGCGAAGGGTGCCTCCTCCTGCCATGATACCCATAAGAGCTCTGTAATGAGCTCAGGGCTTCAGCTGGGAGTTGTAACATCCTGCCCGTCTCTTGTTTTGAGGGCAGGTTTTAGAAATTGTTGTACCATGAACACTAACAGAGGAAAAAAACTACATCTAGTGTACCATTAAACATCAAAAAATGTGATGGAGAGGTTTCTGGGTCAACATTAAGGGAAAAATGAGGAGAGAGAAGAGATTTAGCTGGCTACTCAGGAGGCCATTGGCAAAGGGTGTGGATTTAGATGGTCTGGGCTATTGTTGTGCTTCTGCCACTGTTTTAGGTAGATTGACTGGGAATCAGACTCCGACACAGGACAGCATTACATTAGTCAATCAAAACGTGTAGAGGAATGAAGTAGTAGCATAAAGCAGAGGGAGTGGGGTTGCTCTGAAGTTAGAATGAATTGTTGGAGTCACTCCATAAAGCAGGGGTACCAAACGTTTCTATCCCTATACTGACCAGTCATTTGACACAAACAGTTCCTGGAAATCAGCATACCTTTGGGCTGGGTGTTTTCTTTCCAGCTGAGGAAATTCCCGACAGGGTCTCAGCTAATAGCTGTCATCTGCCAACACTTCCAGCAGTTGAGACAATGAGTACCTCAGTCCTAAAGGAGGAAACTTGGTGATGCACAGTGTTCTCTGTGGTCCACCACTTGTACCACTCTGGATCATTTCATGTGTGTTTTGGGAATAGCACCATTAGAATTCTGTTGCTTTCTTTTACTAGGGAAACTTAGAAAAGCCAGCTACTCCAGAGGAGAAAAGTTTAGTGGAATAAACTACTGTTCTGGTTGCCACAGCTGCACTTGAAGCCATAACTGAAACTCATGCCTCTCCCCTACTGTCCATTCTCAGTTTTCTACACCCTCTGTGAACACTTCTGTTGGTATCAGGAGATGATTCCGTGGAGTAGTGAGTACCCTCATCAGATCAGAGAGATCTGAGTCCTTGGTCAACATGCTTCCCTTATACCATGGCTGCTGCTCTTGTATCAAAATTAGCAAGAGACACTCTAGTGGATGAAATAGGTGCCAAACATATTATATCCTGTCCAGTGTGTAACAGCTACCCTACTTCATATGTATGATCAGAATAAGTTATTTCCCTCACCCCCTTTCCTACTCATCACTTGGGATGAAGAGACCAAAGTAACATGCGACAACCGTGAGTCAAAGTTCATGAAGACCTTTTCCTCTGACCCACAGTGAAAGTATTTCCCTTTGGGAACTAGGATCTCTAAAACAGCAAAGCCCATAGTTGTGAGGCTGAGAAGCATGTGTTCTCCAAAAGCATCACCTAGAATAATGGGAAGCAGCACCTCTTCAATTTCTCTCCTTGATTCCTAAACCAATGCATTTACCTAGTGGAGTCAAATAGTTATAGATTGCTGATCTTGTATATATTTCACATCTTTGATAATGTACTTTATCTCCAAGTAGGCACGTCAGTTGTGGCTTTAAATATCATCCCAGATGCTTCTGGGAGGTATGGTATGTACTAGGGCCAATGGATCCCATCATGTGCCAACTGCCACACCTTCTTTGTTGTAAAGTGGGATTGTTGGCCTGATGTGATGTTATGTAGCAACCTGTGTCAGGGGATGAATGTTCTGTAATTCTTCTGACTGTGGTATGTATTGATGTCCTGAGAGCAGAAAGGGCAAATCAATGATACTCATTGATTCCTTTCTCCAGCACATTCCTTATCACTTTGGTACATGGAATATGTCTTGGGCCCTCCTGCTGAACTTCTCAGCTTGTATGTTTTTCAGCCTTAAGTGTACACCCATTTTAGAATGCATACTCTCCAAGTCTTCATTGTTTCTTCTACCGCCTACCCATAGAGTTAAGAAAATTATCCATCACTTCATTAAATATTCTAGGCATTGTAGTAGCACATGCTATTGACATCTCTTGAAACCCTTACCAAGCATTAAACTCTAGATCATTCAAGAGTGCTCCCATATCCATAAATCTCATTGTCCGGCTCTACAATCTGCCCTTGTCAATCTAGCTTCAGAATTCTGTCCCATTTTAATCTTGTAGTTTCTGCCACTACATGTTCATGTTGGCTATCCTGCAGCTCCTTTAGGATATATTCCCCTTTCTCCCTTAGAATACCCAGCACTTCTCTGGCCCAGTTATGTGGTGATTTGACTCTAGATTTATATCTGATGGGCAGCTGGTAAGGGAGATGGAGGTAGATCTTGCAAGGCAGTGGCTTCTAAACATTTATCAAGCAATGGGAGAACTCTGTCTTCTAAGAAGGAGGAATGGGCCACTTCTGCAAGTAAAGGGAATTCAAAGGGACCTGTGGTTTTCAGGTTTTTGAGTGCACACACCCAGATATCCCTATGCAAAGTCTCAGGGTCCCAGTCCTTCCCAATGAGGTCCCTTGCACAGCAGATTAGCTAATGCTAAAAACTCAACCATCTCTGGAGTTATGCTATGCTTAAAATTAAATCCTAAAAGTGAGCCCCAGTTTTCTCACTTTTAGATTCATGCAGGAAATCTCTATATGCTGCCAATGAGGCACTTCAGCTTTCACACTGCCCTTCTGATTGGTGTGAATAGCCCTCAGCCTTTGGTTGTCTTTCTGCAACGCCTCGTTGACACTGACTCATTGAACTCTGAAGCCCATTTTAGAGCTTTCCTCCTTGGGCCACTTCTGAGACCAGCTGTCACAGATTGAGTTCTCAGAAATAAACTTTGAGGAGATTTGAGTACAAGATGCTTATTAGGAGTGCCCCTACAAGAGGTACCTAGAGGGTGTGAAGGCACTAGAATTGGACAGAGGGAGGAGTTGGTCTATGATAGATTTGCGACAAAGATCTGAGTCAATCCCACTGGGAGATCTGGGGCTGGAACGGATTTTTTAAATTGCATCTTGTAAGATAAGAGGGCCAGATGTTTATGGGCTCTCCTCAGTAAGGTTTTGGCTGTAGGCCAGTCCCTAGGAGGAGACATGACTTTGGGCCTGGTGCCTTCTCTGCTGAGAACAATGCTCAAGGTGAACTCAGCTGTGAGTGGGTGGACAGTCACCAATGCTCCCAACAACTGGGGAAAAGAATCTTATTCTCTAAAGTACAAGTTGGCTGTGTCTTTGTGTCTCACTTCCTTGGCTATAAATTTAAGAAGATAATAAGATCAACCTCATAAGGTTATTAAAAAGATTGGATAATTTAATTCATGTAAAGGGCTCACTGGTGTCTAGTAAGCATTCAATAAAATGTTAGGTTCCAATAAAATATGATAGTGGTTTAGTGATAAACCTAACTATGATGTAGCTGAGTTAAAACTGCAGACTTAAAGAGAGACATGGTACTCCATGTTGCACTAAGTAATCCTCATTAAGTTGTCTTAAATAATTCAACTTGTTACCAAAAAAAAATTCCTAAATGGATAGAAGTGACGGTAGTGAGGACCAATTCCAGAAGTTTCCTTTAAGAAACTTCTTGCTATCATTTTGTCAAATTAGCTGGTAGTCATTAACAGAAGAACATAAAAGTATTTGATAGTCTAGGACTAATGTTTTATAGGAGCTTTAGGAGCTATAAGTTACAATTAAGGATGTTTGTTCTGAGTTCTAGGAGGAGTGAGAAAATTGAGGGAAAGATGAAAAAATTGAGTCAGCAAGAAATAATTGGGAGTTCTGGGAAACCAGGGTGAACACTGGAGATCAGAGAGAAAAATATTTATTGAATATTGTGTAATATTGTCTTGAATAATATATTGAATATTGTAGAAGCAAAACATAGATATTTCTGGAGTCACATAGGTTTGTAAGTTCTTAGATACAGAGGTTATTTAAATTGATATGATCTTGTAAAGCAGCTCTTTCTTATGAATTGTTAAAGAGCATCATAATCCTGCCTAATTTGTAGTTTTCTTGTAAGAACTAAATGAGACAAAATATTTAAAATCTAGCACAGTGCATGGTACATGGTGAAAATAAATGTTTATTGGTTATTAGAGTTATTAGGAAGAATCTATCAAAAGCAAGGCAATTGATTTGGGCAATTAATGGCAGTGATAATGATATTATAATAAGTAATAGAGCATCTAATCAAGAACTACATAGTATAAACTTTGACCTCAAGGAACATATCTCCAATATCTTCTTGTGCTTAAAACAGTTTCTCTGGAATTGAGAAAAGGTCACAGTCCAAGCCTGTACTTGAAATGGGAAAAAAGGAAATGGTCCATTTTTCAGTTGTGGAAAAAATGTTGAATGATTTGCCACTTAACCAATCCTTTCTAGCACCTATGTTTCCTCTCTTGTTTGCTTCCTCCTTTAGGAAAGTGTTAGAACCTTTTCTCTCTCTTTTTTTCTCTTTTAAATGACAGGCAGTAAAAAGGTCACTAATTCTGCAGAGTCTGGCTGAGGTGTGTTGACACTGAGCTGAATTTGGATAATCCATTCATTATTTATAGACCTGTTCACATAATGAAAGTTGTTTCTTCTTCTTTTCCTTTTTGTTTTCAAACAAGCCACACAATAAAGAAATGTTTAATTAATGGCATGTGCAGGTCCTAAGCAAAGATTTACTTGTTTTATGGCTTTAGTACGTTCTTTCAGCCATTTCCTCCCAGATGCTGACAAGCCTGTTTATATTTATTGGCTCTTCTAAAAACCAACCAAGTATTAGGAGCACAGGTTAAGTAGCTCAGGTAATCTCTGAGGTGGGGGATGGATATCTTCAGCATCTCACCCATCACACATAGAGTCTTTGTAGTGCATCTCTAGGTCCTCAAAGGAGGGGTCACCTGAACCAGTCCCAGCTTGCAGAGTAAAGAGAGTAATTCTCTATTGGATAGAAATGACTTATTATTACAACTTACTTATATACACAAGAAAAATGTTTTTTTAAAAACATTCCATAGTGTCTTTTTACTTGAGAAATCCTTCATCTTGATCAAAAGCTAGACCTGTCATTAATTTTAGGTATCTGTTCACATCATTAATGTTTTCTATCTACCAAATGATTCTCATTGTCCCCATAACTAGAGACCTACACTTCCGTGAATGAGCAACATAAAGCCAGCTGGTTATCCAGACACGATTACCAAAAGCTTTGTGTTGTGTAAGGGAGTAAAAGGACACCAACAGAGAAACAGGATCCTGGAGACAATCGTTTGTTTATAGGTGGGCCTCAAATACGAAATACAAGATCCTGCTTGAGCTCACTTTTGCTCTTTTTCCCTGAATGTAGGTGAAGATGTTCTCATAACCTTCTTGTGTATGTGTGCATTGACATTCTTTGAAATCTATACCTTCCCAGCTCAGCATGTTAGCAACCAGGCTAACTTGAAGGCTCAGCTGGTGCACACAGCACACTTAAAAGCTGGAACAGACTTTTAAATTCATTTTCTTCTCTCATACAACAACATATGTGTTTGTAGTAATAATCATGAAATGAAAAGATTAACCAGAAATAATAACTGGGAGTCAGGAGAAACTGGAAATTTAAATTTTATTTTATCAATGTTTATATATTTTAACATAATATTAACATAATATAGTATTTAAATTTTATTTTATCAATGTTTATCATGCCAGTTAACAAAGCAAAAATGTATGAGAATGGAAAAAGTCATAATTAGCGATTTTAAGTACATTAGTTTATGGTTTTAGAAAAAGGGGGAATGTATACGTACATAATGACAGTTTCTGGTTTTACACATTATCTTCTGCAAATTAGTAAATGGTCTCATAAAAAATTAATCATTTTTACATATTCCTGTTCAGACAATACAGCCAGATTTGTTCATCTTAATCTGTCATTACTGATAATTAAAGAACATATTTTATTCATTTTAAATTCAAAGGTTTATTTTGCATAAAGCAATAGACATACAAATAATTAAGAACAGTTTTAAACTTCAAGATAAATTTCTCAGACTCATAAAAATTTATTTTCTTAATAAATTTCAGAAATTCACATGTCCTTTTCTTTCAAATTGTTTCTGTCAGCTTTTAAAAGTTCATTCAATAGGAAAACATTAAATAAAAATGAAAAATTCTAAGAATGACAAAATTAAGTAATTCAAGTTCTGTATCTCAGTCTTTATAATCACTGTTACTATTTCATATCTACTTTTTAAACGTAGGAATTTTCAGTGCCAGACAGCTTAGGGAGGAACTGTGCCTGGAGCAAGCTGAACAACTCTGAACATTGAAAACACAGACACGAGTTTAGGTTAGATTACCTTCCATGTAGAACAAAATGTTTATTAAAAAATAAGTAATAACACATACTATGTATTTTTAAATGCCACCATAATGGGAACAACTGTTTAGAACTTAGACCAATACAATGTCTTCTTCTGGGGAGGGGTATTTTATCACTGACATAGTTAAAATTACTGACTCGGAGTGGTAGTAAAAAGTAGATGGAACCCTACAAGTGCATACCCACTAGAATGGCCAATGTCTGTAACATTAATGCCACCAAAAGCTGGTGAGGATGTGAAGCAAAAGGAACTCCTTTTTCATTGCTTTGGAAATGCAAAGTTGTATACTTTGGAAGAAAGTTTGACAGTTTCTTACAAAACAACATGGTATGATCATACAATCCAGCAATCGTGTTCCTTGGTATTTAGCCAAAGGAGGTAAAAACTAGGTTCACACAAAAACTTGCATGTGAGTATTTATGGCAGCTTAAATCATAATTGCTCAAACTTGGAAGCAACCAAGATGCCCTTTAGTGAGTCAATGGCTAAATAAATTATAGTACCTTCCAGACAATGGAATATGATTCAGTGCTGAAGCTAAGTGAGCTATCAAGTCATGAAAAGACATGGTGGAATGTTATATTTATGTTATTAAGTGAAAGAGACCAATCTAAAAGGGCTACCTATTATATGACTCCAACTATATGTTATTCTGGAAAACATAAAACTATGGAGATGGTAAAAAGATCCATGGTTACTGGGATTGGGGTATGGGGAGAATAAATAGGCGGAACACAGGGAATTTTCTGGACAGTGAAAATATCTCTATAATACCATAACTATGGATACATATCATTAGACATGTTTTTAAACTAAAATCACAAGTGTGAAAATACACAGTGTACAACACTAAGAGTGAATCATAATGTAAACTATGGACTTCTGGTTGACAGTGATGGGTCGGTGTAGCTTCATCAACTGTAACAAATGTCCCACTCTAGTGAGGGGATGCTAAGAATAAGGGAGCCCTTGAGTCTCTGGAGACCTGGGGTATATGGTAAATCTCTATACCTCAGTTTAGCTGTGAGCCTAAAACTGCTCTATAAATTAGCTCGATTTTAAAAAAAAGTAGACTGGCCCTGGTTGGTAAGGCTCTGTTGGTTGGAGTATTGTTCAGTAAACTAAAGGGTCACAGGTTCAATTCCCAGTCAGGGCACAAACCCAGGTTTGGTCCCTGGTTGGGGACATGCAAGAAACAAACCCATGGACGTTTCTCTCTCACACTGATGTTTCTCTCCCTCCCTTCCTTTCTCTCTAAGCATGTCCTAAGGTGAGGATAAAAAAATAAAATAATAACATAAATGTAGACTGACATGATTTAGTTTAACTATTGTTCATAAAATCCATAGACAACACCCTCCACCCCCATTTTTCCCTACACTCGGACAGGCCACCCCACCACCGGGCTTGGCACCCAGACACTGTTCTGCTTCCTTCTGGGGCTTCGTCTCTCCTCACCTCATAACAATCCCCATAAATGTGACGGTCTTGTCTCACAAAGATGCCAGGGCTAATATGATCTGCTCTAAGCCATTCTCTACATTTTCTGATACATTTGTCAAACCAAATAACCATGGAAGAGGACTGTGAACAACTTTAATTTTGTATGGGAATAAGAGAAAAAAAAATACGCCTGAAAACAATGGAAAGTGGATGAGACTCAAAAATCAGAGAGACTGGACTGTCCCAGCTAATTTTACCAGAAAGGAGTAAGCAACACAGAGGCTTGATTCAAACTATCACCTTTAATGCATTAGGAGAAAGAAACCGAAGAGGGAGAAATGACTAAGTAGCACGTGTCACACTTCCCAGTGACACGTAGCATAGCTTCGGCCTTGTTCCCATCATCCTCCACTGACACAACATCGAACACCGAGAGAGGCAGGAATAATGGGGTCCTTTTTGGATAAATTAACTTAATGAGACATAAGTATACTCTTCAGAGAGATTCAAAAGCAAAATATGTTTAAAAGAAATACTGCCCAGACTGGTGTGACTCAGTGGTCTGGGCATCGTCCTGCAAATGGAAAGTTGCTGATTGGATGCTGGCATGTGCCTGGGTTGCTGGCCAGTTCTCCAGTTTGATGTGGAGGAAGTCCAGTTTTCTCAAGGATACCCCCGCCTCTAGACATCATTGGGATGAGGTGATCATGTGGACTGTCTGCTATTATGAAGCCTGTTTTCCTGGAGGGTTGGGCGAAGATCAGATCATAAGTATTCTTCATGCCATGCAAAGGAGTCTGGAAATCTTAGGTCATGGGGAGCCACTGAAGGATTTTAACCCACAGCAGTGACACACACAGAGATTTAAGTAGTTTTAGGAAATTAACACTGGGACATTGGGTAGAATGGTGACTCCCCAAAAGGTAAGTCCACACCAGATTCCTAGAATGTGTGAATGGGATCTTATTTGGAAAAAGAGTCTTTTTGCAGATGTAAGTAAGTGTTTTGAGATTAGTTTATTCTGGGTTGTCTGGATGGCAGCTAAATCCAATGACAAGTGTCTTTATAAGAGGCTGACAGAGGAGAACAGGCACATACAAGAGAAGTTGGAGTGAAGCTATAGCAGGGGAATGTGGCTACAAGTCAAGGGAGCCAGCAACCGCAGGAAGCTGGAAGAAAGGAAAGGATTCTCCCCCCAGAGGCCCAGAGGAAGCACAACAGGGTCATGCCCTGACTTCCTGCTTCGGGCTGCCAGCATTAGGGGATCATATATTTCTGTGTTTTAAGCCACTGATTTATGATAATTTGTTAGGACAGCCACAGGATGCTAATGCAACTTGTGACAACATCAAGACTGTTTGATATAGGCATATGATTAGGGATGGGATATAATGGAAGAAAATACTGCCATAGAACATATCTAGAAAACCTAAATTTACCTTTGGATTGTAGGATTCTATATAATTTTTATCTTCCTCTATATTTTTATTTATGTTTTCCAGTTTTTATAGACCTAGATGCATATACTACTATATAATGCTAAATGAGGGAAAAACAAGACAAGTGAGATAATAAAGACTTGAACTGAGGCAGCAGAAGGGAATATTCAGAGGGAATGTCTATCTATCATCTATCTATCCATCTATCTGACAAATGTTTTCTGAGTGCTCATTATATTCTGCTCCAGGCATTGTAGAGACAACAGTGAACATTACAGAGAAAAATTAATAAATCTTTGCCTTCTGGATTTTACATTCAAACAGAGAAAATCGTAGAGACTCTGGATTCTTGGTGTGCCACTGTTAAGAATAACATGAAAGCAGGAAAAAGCAGGAAGCTATTCCAGTTGTCCAGGTAAAATGATGGAGGCACATGCTAGGGTATGACCTGAGAGCCTAGGGTTCCTGAGAGGTAACTCATTTGAACAGAGATGAAGGGACTAATGCAATTAATTACCTTGGTTCTTTCAAGGCGTACAGTCATGGTGAGGCTATGTGTGCGAGGTTAAGGAGAGCTCTGGACCGGAGGCCCAACTCTGCTCTGGAACACATAGAAGCTTGGGGGCTAGAAGCAGTAGAGCTGACCTTATTCCGAATACACAGGTTCTCTTTTGAGTGCTGCCGATGAAGTAGGCATGCTTCTCAGAATGAAGTGTGCAGAATGCAGCTGGAATGGGGAGGCAGACCTCACTGGTAGGTCATAAGTCCCTAGATCTGGCCTTACTCTCCAATTCTATTTCTGACAATTATGCCCAAGGCACATAACTTGCAAAAACTATTCCCATTCAATGTCATCTCTTTTCACACAGGAATATGTCATAATAAATTAGGTGGTTAAGAGAAATTGTTTTATGTGTGTAGTTCTAAGGTTGGAGAATATTCTCAGCCGCTCCTTGGCAAAACGAACATGGAAGAATCACTGATGATAGTTTTGTGGTTGGTTATCAAGACAGATTGGGTTGGCCAAAAAGTTTATTTAGTTTTTTTTCCATACCATGGCTCTAGTAGCACTTAGTTGTCTTTAACGTCATTGGAAACAATTTTGTTATATTGTATTGTGACAGCTGTCATATCAGTGTGCATTAAAAAAAATTATCAAAATTGGTGAATTTTCATGCAGCTATTTTTAATATTACAGATGGAAGAATATGTGCAACATTTTCAGCATATTATGCTTTATTTATTTCAAGAGAGGTAAAACAGCAACTGAAGTGCATAAAAAAGATTTGTGCAGTGTATGGAGAAGGTGCTGTGACTGATTAAATGTGTCAAAAGTAGTTTGTAAAGTTTTTTGGTACTATTGACATTTTGGCCAAATAATTCTTTGCTGTGGGGCTGTCGCATGCATTGGAAGATGTTCGGCAGCACTTGTGGCCTTTAACCTCTAGAAGCCAAGAGTGGGAGACAGCCAACACACGCAATATACCCAAATCAATAAAGTTATTGGTGAAAATGAAAAATGTGTCTTTTATTTCATGGAAAAAAACTAAACGGACCTTTCGGCCAACCCAATACTTGTGAAATGACTTTAATCACTGGATCTTGTCCAGCCAGCTGACGGGGCTACTCAATGAGTCGGCTAATGAAAGTCGCTTGTTCTCTTTTCTCAGCAATAACGATGTAATTGAGAAGCAGACTGGTTCCATACAACTTTCCTTCTGTGGAAAGCTCTTTACCCCATTCAAAAAAGATTTTCCATCTACTAAAGTTTAGTCCAATTTTTTAAATAGTGCAAGAAAATTAAAATTCAATGGTAGAGTGATAAGAAGTGGAGATGATTTAATTATTTTTTAAAATAATAATAAAAGTGAGACCTGAAAACAGAATTAACTGATCAAGTAGCTAATGGGAATGCCTCAAGCGGCAAGGACAGAAGATTTGGACTTAGATTGTCAGAGGCCATTTGGGTAGCCCATGCTGGAAGGGTAGATAGATAAATGTTACAACCTTCTCAGCACCTAGAAACCACCAGCCTATTTTATACATGAGCCTATTTGCTTATGCACATATCCCTACCCCAACCTGTTTTCAAACTATCTCAAATGCCACCAAGCATTTGACGTCTTTTTCAAATCTCAGCCCCTTGAACACCCAGTTACAAAGCGTGCTGGAGGGATTTCTTGCATCCTCAATCCCTGTCTTTTTAGGATTTTGATGATCCTGCATATAAAGGGACTCCAATGGTCTCCTAACATTTGCATTTAGAGTTGCACATTTTAGTTTTTGTGAACAAGCAATTGAATAAAAGTTTTGTTTCTGGGAGAACAAAGTCTATAGTTTGTCTTTCAAAGGAAATGTCCTGTAATGGAGTATAAAAGCAATAAATAGATTCTACATCAACAGGAAGGAAGAATAGCAAGACAAAAATGTTAAGTGCATAAACAGAGCTCAAGTATCTGGATTAAGGGACTAGATTACAGTCTAATAGGCTGTAGGCAGAAGGGGTGGACTAAGAGATTAGCGTGCCTTTGCAAACCAAACTTCAGGGGGACTAATTTTAAGAAGGAGGGTCTACATTCTTCTATTTTTGAATCTTGGGCCTACCTGGTTCTCCCGGTAATCATGGAGTCAATATGGAAAAACCCATCATTCATTAATGGACACCAACACACATGGTTTTAGTCTCATCGAACCTCTTGGTGACTCAGGGTGATTCTCTTAATGGGGGGTATTCTTTGTCTTGTAAGAAGAAAGCATGATCACACTCCCCAGACAATACCTTGTGTACCTCTCTCCATGTGTTGATGGCATTATATTACACTGCACAGTTTGACAGGCACGATAGTCTCTAACTGGAGAGTAGAGGCTTACATGATCTACTGATTTTTGTATCAAACAAAAGATCTGGTATGCTGCTTTGCCCAGATAGGGATGCAACTGTACAGGCTGTATCTGTACAATTGAAAGAAGAAAGGGAAGACAAGGACGAGGAAATGAAACCCATCTCCCACACAGGTTACACAATGCAAGTATCTGTTTCCAAATTACCTGAATATCAAATAAGAATGCAACAGCAAGGCTCTCTTTAGGAACACCTGCATGCCGTGTGTCCTTTAACCATCAGTCCATAAATCTCTCCTTAATATGCACCCTGTTTCTAGTTACAATAGTTTGATAATCAAGCTATGATTGCCTATGCCTAACATCAGTTCCTCTCTGCCATGTGTGATCCATTCCAATCCTAACTCCTTGTGCAGATGTTTCTAAACTGTTCCATTTTTCTTAATTGCACAGTCTGAAAGGGCTACACCTGTGAGGGGAAGCCATCCACAAATCTGCAGAGGTAAAAGAGAACTATCTATCTCTGGGGCCTGCCCCCCAAATATTAGGACATGTAACTGGTTATTTTAACAAGGCGGATTTCATCCCCCTCAAGTCATGACCTGGTTTTATCAGATAAATGTGAAGCGTCTGGGTAAGCACCTCCAGGTTTTGTCTTTTTTTCTCTCATAAGTTTTTGGCTGTTGCCCTTCAAACTGCAAGCTGGCAGCTTTCATCCTTTAAAAGCTTAATAGCCTGAAAACCCACTGGGCACCTGGAATACCCGTATTCTTCAGCCCTCGTTCTTGAGGATAGATGGAACAGAAATCAAGGCACTTGACCTTCTTACTTCCTGCTCATAGCCTGTGCTTTCTATTAGACCCACTGAAACCCTCACTGAGGCCAGAAATACAGAAGACTTTTCCAGACGGACGTCTCTAGAATTGTTACTCTTCATGTCGCAGGCAGTTGACCCTCTAGGCCAGAGGTCTTCAAAGTGCGATCACTGTACCTACATGCTACAGGAGCGGGAGCAGCAGCAGCAGCTGTAGCAGCACCTGGGACTCTGTTAGAACCAAAATTCTTGGGCCCTAGTCTTTTTAATCGGCAACTCTCAGGTTGACATCTAGCAATCTGTGCTTTAACAAGCCCTCCAGGCAATTCTGATACTTGCTAAAGTTTGAGGACTACTGCTCAGGGTAATTGAGCCAATGACATTCAGCTGTAAGTCATGGAGAAGTTTATATCACATAAGAAACCACCACTAACCTCGGTCCCAGAAATTGTGGGAGTTGAACTCGTCTCAAAGGAATACTGCTGAACTTTGAAGGTGCTTGGATAGCTGGCTGTGTGTGTTTGGACATACCCAAAGTTCTCCCCTGTGTGGTCCAGGGAAGCTGAAGAATATAAGAGGACTCTAAACGTGAGTTGCTAAAATCTGAGGTTGGCAATGGAGGGACTGGGTATCACAGAAATGACTTTATCCTTTTTGATTTGACTGTCCATACTCAGCTACTGTTTTCTTCCTTTCATTTTAATGACATAGATTTTGCTTTTCATTGTTTCTTTCATTATGATTGTATGAAGACAAGAATTTATAAAGTCCTATTGTATGGGAAGTACACAACAAAAAATTGCTATCTCAAAAAAGGGGGGAAACTCAAGCCTAATTTTAAGAAACCTAAACAAAAAGTTACCTACCATATGCAAATACAGTTCAGGGAAAGCTTCTTTGGAATTTAACCTCCTGATCAAGAATGAATATCTCCCTGGGCGCCTTTCTCTGCTGCAGAAATGACACAGGCCTGGCATAATTATCTTTCTAGAATGCAGGATGTTTACTTGCAAAACATTTTACTTTTCTTTTATCTAAGCATTTAAGCTCAGTGGAGACACTCATTCTCTAAAGAAAATTTCCAGAGAGTCTTTTTGAAATGCACTTAATGGTGTATGTTTTATTTCATTTTAACAAATCTAATCTCTCATATAACTAAGTTTGCATAAAGTAGGATTCAATTGAGTTAACATTGAATAGGAAAGAGGCAGAGGTGGATGCATGGTTTAGGGTTTATAGATATATTTTCTGGGAGGGTATAGATTGGGAAGGCAGACCCTAATTCTGTAATTCCAATACCCTTCACTCTCTTTCTCTTTCACCCCTTCCCTCCTTCTCCCTCCGCCTCCCACCCCCACCTCTCTCTCTCCCTCCTTCTTTCTCTCCCTCACCTTCATTTCGTTCTCCCTCTCTCCCTCCCTCTCTGCCATACATGTGTAATTTTTAGTTCTAATAACTAAAATACATGCTTTCTCTGAGATTTGCTTCACTGATAAATTAGATATGACTTAATGCCAACTTCAACTGTTATTAGGATGACCTGACAACACAAATTATTCGATCGCTATAAAACATTGTGCCAATGTAAAGAATTACTAGAACTGGAGGAAACCTGCAGGTATTCTTAAACCACGGATACTTAACATTGCCCCTTGGGACCCATTGCAGGCCATCTCTCTCACCCCATATCACCTCTTGGCTTGCTTGGCTCCAACCCCACGCCTCTCTCCAGGTTGAACTGCTTTTAAGCAGAGGAGATACAGCTGCCAGCAGCTGAAATAGTGGCTGTGGGATCTGGGGCGGGGGACTGTTAGATCATGGGCACATACCTAGCAATGGTTCTTTGATTTTTCATTATTTACTTTTATTAAGGTATATTTGACATGTAACATTGTATTAGCTTCTGGAGTGCAACATAATGATTCAATAATTGTATACAATGTGAAATGGTCCCCATAATAAGTCTAGTTAACATCTGTCATCATTCATAGTTACCATGTTCTCTTTCCTCAAGAACTTTTGAAATCTACCATGTTAGCAACGTTCAAATATGCGGTACAGGGTTATTACCTACAGCCACGCTGCACAGTGCAGCCCTGCGACACTTATTTTATAGCTGGATGTTTGTGCCTTTTGGCTTCTTCTACACATTTTTTCTAGCCCCCTCCCCTATCTATTCTCAGTATCTGCAAGTTCAGGTTTAGGTTTGTTTTGTTTTTGTTTTTTTTTAGGGTCTACATATAGGTGAGACTATGTGGTATTCATCTTTCTTGGTCTGGTTTATTTTGCTTAGCCTAATATTCTCAAGGCCCATCGATGTTGTTGCAAATTTTCTTATTTTTTATAGCTGTATAAAACATAATAGCCCTGGCTGGTGTGGGTCAGTGAATTTAACACTGGCCTGAGAACTGAAAGGTTAGTGGTTTGATTCCCAGTCAGGGCACATGCCTGGGTTGCAGGCCAGGCCCCCATCTGGGGTCCATGTATCTCTTGCACATCGACATTCCTCACCCTCTCTCTCTCCATCCCTTCCCAGCTCTCTGAAACTAAATAAATAAAGCATTTTAAAAAGCTTTAAAAAAAACCATACAATATACATAAATATATATATGTATACTGGCTGGATAATATTTAATCATTTTAATGTATATACAACATGATGTAAGTAAATATATATTTTTATATAATGGCTAAATAAGATGGCGTTATTTGTATATATAAATCATACATATGAACATATCTTCTGTATGGATACTTAGGCGTTTCCATCATTTGGCTATTGTAAATAATGCTGCAGTGAACACAGGGTACATGTGTCTTTTCCCATCAGTGCTTTTATTTACTTAGAATATATACCCAGAAGTGGTGTTGCTGGATCAGATGGGAATTCTTTTTTAAAAGTTTTGATGAATTCTGCACTGTTTTTCATAGTGGCTTACCAATTTACATTTCTGCCAGTAGTGTATAGGATTCTTTTTCGCCACTTCCTCACCAACAGTGGTTAATTGCTTCTCTTTGTGATGCCATTCGTTCTAACAGACATGAGATGATATCTCACTGTGTTTTTTTTTTATATTTTATTTATTTTATTTTTAGAGAGGGAAGGGAGGGAGATAGAGAGAGAGAGACAGAGAAGCTTCAATGTGCGGTTGCTGGGGGTTATGGCCTGCAACATAGGCATGTACCCTGGCTGGGAATCGAACCTGGGACACTGTGGTTCCCAGCCTGCGCTCAATCCACTGAGCTACACCAGCCAGGGCATCGCTGTGTTTTTTTTATTTAAATTATTTTATTGTTCAATTACAGTTGTCTGTATGTTGTTCCCACCCCTCCCCCGACCCCTCCAAACCCACCTCCCTCCCTTGCTTCCACCCTCCCCCTTGGTCCTTGTGTCCATGTGTCCTTTATGGTAGTTCCTGATAACCCTTCTCCTCACAGTCCCCTCCCCCATCTCTGCTGACTATTGTTAGATTGTTCTTAGTGTCAATGCCTCCGGTTATATATTGTTTGCTTTGCAGTTTTGATTTGTGTTTTCCTCATGTTTAATGATGGTGATCACCTTCTCATGTCTGTTGGCCTTCAGTATGTCCTCTTTGGAAAAATATCTATTCAGATTCTCAGCCCATTTTACAAATCGGGTTGTTTTTTTTATTTGTTTGTTTTTTGCTTTTGAGTTTTATGAGTTCTTTGTATATCTTGGATTTTAACCCTTGTCAGACATGCGGTTCACAAATATTTTCTCTCATTCCATAGGTTACCTTTTTATTTTGTTGATGGTTTCCTTTGCTGGGCAGAAGCTTTGTAGTTTGATGTAGTCCCACTTGTTATTTTTGCTTTTTGTCTGTTGCTTATGGTATCAAAACAAAAAACTCATCACTAAGACAGATGTCAGGGAGCTTACTGCCTATGTTTTCTTCCAGGAATTTTATGGTTTCAGGTCTTACATTCGATCACTTCACAGATTCGCATGTCATCTTTGCACAGGGGCCATGTCAATTCTCCATGTATCATTTCAGTTTTAGCACATGTGTTGCTCTGGACAACACAGCAAACCTTCTCTGAGCATCTCCTTGTGTATGTACTTGTTAACATCCATGCACGGGGGACAGTGGAGTTCAGTTCATCTGAGATGCAAACTAATCCACCCAACGTATTGCTACACAAGCAGTATTATACCCTGTTGGAGTATTATACCCTGTTGGAGTAAATAGCTACCAACTCATAAAGTGTCCTAATCCATGAATTGTTGTGTTCACAGCATTAGTAAGCACTGTGTTTTTCCCAAATGTATTTATCCCCCAAAGGCAGATTTAAATGGACCTTATCCCCTGCTAGTCCAAATGCAGGAACATTGAGAGTTGTAATCTCTTTCAGTTTCTTCTCTCTCACCTCAGGGCTGAAGTTTAGAATCTTTTTTTTTTCCCCCAAAGAGAATGTTTCTCTCAAGCACACTCTGTAGTATTCTCTGCAGAAGAATGTGTGCAACTTGGTTCCTGAGAATATCAGGGATGGTCTAGCAGTCACAGTACTGTTGGTGGGGCTGGCCTCTGGACCTGGCACCCCAGGGTCTGAGCCCCTCACTCCTGGTCCAGCCAAGAGAACAAGCCACTGCACAAATTTACTGTGGAAACCACAGCAAAATTGAGAAAAGGGCCCCGCCGTCACAGGATATGACTCCAGCTGTTTTCCTCTTACAAGCCCGTTCTGAGCCGACCCAGGGAAAATAGAATGAGGCTGTGCTCAGACTCAATTATACTTTCAAATTGCCTGTATTTAAAACCCCCTAAAAACTATAATGGCTTAATTAAGCTGGTAACATTATGGCATCCTTCTCCTCACAGCCTAACTCAAGGTCTTTCTCTTTAACTGAGAAGTTGGTGACAAGTTTGCCTTTCTGGGCTGGCTGGCTGCCAGAAGGAGGAGGGGCCCCAGGATGGGAAAATAAAGAAAGAAGATCTTGGTGGAAGCTAAGTTCCCCTTGCGGCAGATGGCCTACAAATCTTCAGACTTTTGGAGTACATAAAACAGAGCTCTGGGGAAGGAGTAGGCATTAATTTAGCTTTCAGAAAGAGCAGGGCACGTTTTCACATGGCGAAGTCGCCTCTGGAATACATCAACTAGAACACTGTTTCAAAGGAGAGAGGGATACAGGTTATGGCTTGATGTCACCTGAAAGGAAAAGGAGTCCCTCCTTTGAGAAAGCAGTGTAATCCCACCCCCTTGTGGCCCCACCCCCTGTGGCCCCGCCCCCTGTTCTTATCCAAATAGTTTCATTCTTACTTTCCTTTTTTTTTTTCCTTTAAAGATTTAATTTATTTATAGCAAGAAGGGAAGGGAAGGGAAAGAAAGAGAAGGAGAGAAACATCCATGTGTGGTTGCCTTTCACACCCCCCCTACTGGGGACCTGGCTTGCCACCAAAGCATGTGCCCCGACTGGGAATCAACCAGCATCCCTTTGGTTCACAGGCCGGTGCTCAATCTACTGAGCCACACCAGCCAGGGATTCATTCTTACTTTCTGCGACCATGATATTTATAACCTGGGAGGAGCATTTTAATGCCGGTGAATGGACTTTGAACCTTCATCTAGACGTGGTCAACTGCTGGGAGATGGGCTGCCCTGAGTCACCACCAACGGCTTCACTGAAAGGCTGGTGACGGCTGCAGCAGTTTCGTTCTCAAACACTCAGATCTCTTGATCTTGTTTGAGAAATCCTTTACTTAGAGGTGTGTTGAAGCCTTTATCAAATGAAAGACTTAACTTAAAGAAATTAATTACTGATCACCTTTATTTTTTAAAGTGCAATTAAAGATATGGCTAAAGAATCAGACTATTTTTCCTCTAATACTACCTCTCTCAGTCCCTAATAATGGAGACTTAAATTAGCAAGTTAAACTTATTTATTTTAAAAATAATAATACCAATTCCTCTTTCAGAAGCTGGGTAGGACTTAACAAATAATACCTATAAGATACTTAGCACAGTTCCTGGTTTTTAATCACTCCATGTTAGTACATGATATTACTATTACTGCTATCATTTTCACCAAGTTGCCGTTCTTTAGGGTTTTTCTTTAATGGCAATACCCAACAATTATATGTTTGTCATGGCCCAGATAAAGAGTGAAGGAGACATATTGTCACACTGGCTCCTCAGGGTCACAGAGAAGTGACTGGCAAACCAACATCCCTAAATTGTACTTCTTTGGTATTCTAGTGTCTGTCCTTTTATTCCTTCTTCAACAGCTGCTTGTTTTAGGCTTTGGGGAATTAAGTAAAAGTTTTTCATTTTTAGGAAGCCGCATGTTATCTTTCCTTAAATCAGAGGTGAAAGGCAGCATGCCATGGCAGTAATCCAAAGTTTGGAGGCCACACAGACCTTCTTCTGCTTTATTAAATGCATTTTATATGGAGTCAAAATCCATCCTTTGCTTTTGAGAGCAATGGAGGCGATTGGCTGAGACAGCAGTGAGCAAACATGAGAAGGACACCCCTCCTGGCAGAAAGGAGATTTCTCCCCTCAGCTTTTTAGTGGCATGTGAAAGGCATTAATCCACACTTTCCATTTCTATTAGCCAAATAGAAATGTCTTCAAATAACATGACTACCTTATAGCCTAAGTGACTTTCTGATGTATTTTATTAGGACTTCTCATACATATAAATTGGGCATCATTGGGGCTTGACAGCCGTGAACATACTTCTTAAAAAACTTCTATAGGACATGGCAACTCTAGCCTTTAAGAAAAGGCTGTCATGTCACGTGCACTTGGCATCTTTGTGTGGCAGCTTTACCCAGACACGAAGTCAGATTTCCCCAAAGCCGGCCAGCAACCATTGGGAAAACCACGCTGTCACAGACGGAGGTCGGGAGATGACTATACAAAGCAAAGAGAGCAACTCCATCCTTGAAGGGCGTGGTGCACTATGCTTTTGAGAATGATGCCGCAGGTTTCAGAAGCACCGTCTTTGAAAAGGAAGTTTATGGACGATCCAGGCTGCTCTGCTGATTGTTACTGTCAAAGAAGCTCAAGTAAATAAGTGTCACAGAAAATTCAAAACAAAACGCACAACCCTTTCCTCCCAAATCCAATCAAGCAAAACACATCCCTCTGAAATCTTTCTGTCTGTTTGGGAAAGAAGATTATTTTGTCTGAAGAAAGTGGCTTACCTGAGGATGTGCAAGGAAGGATGGGGGCTTTATATTGCCCAATTCCAATCTCTCCTTCTTTCTACTCCACTTGCCCTGCTCAGCCCCCCAGGAGCTGTTGTAATATCAATCTTTAACACTAAGCCTCCTACTATTCTGCTCAAATTTACTTGAAATGTAAAGTCATTTTCTTCATTTTCCAAGGGGACTCTGCTAGAAGCCTGCAGTGTCCATCGCCTGCATTGTTTTCTTTGACCTAAGTTTCTGCTTATAGGAAGGCCCCTAATAAACTTGTATTTGCTAATATAACAGACACCATCTCCTTTGGAAATGGGTTTGTTCATTTCACGGTGAGTCACTGGCCTCTACTGTAAAGATTAGTATCCTTCCATCATAAAGACAAACTTTCTACATTTTTTTTGTAGGTGTGTTTGGGGCATCCAAGATTTATGATTCAAGCTTGTTTTCCTAAAATGCAAGTGAATTTGATTTTTTTAAAATGTGGCCATTTATCTTCCTACATAAATCAATTTTTTCTACTCTTCATCAATACTGTCGCTTTTCAATTCCTCCAACACATTTCAGGTAAATGGCTAAATCAGTGTGGCCACAGGTGAAGACACATTAGATTTCTTCTGTGGAGGTAGAGAAGATGAGCACAGTTAATGGGAAAATGATAGGCCAACACTGAGGTCAATATTTACCCCACACTACAATAAATCTGGATAACTGCATATCAAAACAAGACGGCATTAATCGGCATGGTGTGCTATATCCTTTCCGAATAGTTTCATTGGAAAGGTATGGAAATTCTGGGAATAAAGGTTACAATAATTTTGTGGTATGCTTTTGCTCCTAAAAGGAAATGACCCTTTAAGTCAAGGTAAACATTCAGATTCTCATTGCTTTTTATTTTATTTTATTTATTTATTTTTAGAGAGAGGGAAGGGAAGGAGAAAGAGAGGGAGAGAAACATCAATGTATGGTTGCCTCTCACATGCCCCCACTGGGAACCTGGCCCACAACCCAGGCATGTGCCCTGACTGGGAATCAAACCGGCGACCCCTTGGTTCACAGCCCAGGCTCAATCCACTCAGCTACACCAGCTAAGGCTGTATTTTTTTTTAAAGAGGGAGAGAAACATCAATGTGTGGTTTCCCCTTGTGTGCCCCCTACTGGGGACCTGGTCTGCAACCCAGGCATGTGCTCTGACTAGGAATTGAATGGTGACCCTTTGCTTCAGAGTCCGGTGTTCAATCCACTGAGCCACACCAGCCAGGGCTCTCATTGATTTTTAAACTTTTATGTCCATTAGAATCATTTAGAGTACACTTAGATGAATACAGATTCCTAGATTTCACCCATTTTCTGATCAAGTGGAGGTGGTCTTGTGCCCACCTACTGTTTCAAAAAAGACTAGGAAAATCTGATGCAGACAAGTGAGGGAACGTGGTTTGAGAAACACTGACTTAAATTCCACTACTATTGTGCCTGCAATAAGTAAGTAATGACTTAAATAATCTACCCATCAACTAAGCAACATTTATTTAGAAACAAATATGTTCAAAACAAAATGTGCATATAGCCATTATCAAGTACTCACTTGTAGTATTTCTTTGTTCTGCTCTATCAAATAAAATGGTAATTTTTAGCTCTCATATATGAGATGGAAAACAGTAAGAGCCAGGTTTATCCGCATACTTTATGAATGAGGCTTGCTAAAAGAATCTCTTAAAAAAGCA
Source organism: Phyllostomus discolor (assembly GCF_004126475.2). Classification (NCBI taxonomy): domain Eukaryota; kingdom Metazoa; phylum Chordata; class Mammalia; order Chiroptera; family Phyllostomidae; genus Phyllostomus; species Phyllostomus discolor. The sequence goes on from NC_040907.2 coordinate 157,446,620, forward strand.
ATTGTTCACACATGGAGACGCAGCCTTCTCTGAAAAATAAATGCTAAAAAAATTATTACATCACCAGTTCATAAACTTAATCAAATAGTTAAGTATGGGCAAACTTGTCAGGGAAGACTGAGAAAAACGTTATTTGATCAGCAAATGTGGAATTCTGTGGTAAGTGTATCATTATCAGTATAACATTTTTGAATATGAACCTCTCAACAATGTAGGTTTATTATAGACTATATAAGCATAACATTTTAGCAATAGTATGTACCTTATTCAATAGGAATAATGGTATAAATTTAAAATGTACTAAAATAAAATGTGAAAATAAGTAGAGATCCAGTATTTTTCTGCCTGCAGACCAAAACACCATAAGTGTTATATTCTCAACTATCCTAGTACCTTTGTTTCTTTAGCCTGGTTTGCATGTTTTGGATGACTCTCTCTTTGATGTAAATGAAAGTACTTAGTTGAAACAAAATTAAAGATTAAATAATTTCAAAAAAAGAAGGACAAGAACTTTCTTTTTTCAGCCTTAGCATAAGCTAGTGTATCTCAAATGATAATCTTTGGTTGGTTATTTCCAGGTACTATATAATAGCATTTAGGCTATTTTCCCCTCAAAATGCAGGGGAAATGCATTAAAGGACACACTGTCCTCAATTTTAGTTTGTCATGCATAATTTGTATTTAAACTGTTGGTCCCTTGCTCATCTACATGATAGTCTCCAGGGTGCTGGTGCTTGATTCTTTACAACTCATGCTGGCATTTCGTGGTGCATCCAGGCTCTTCTAAGCTTCTTTAACCTCCCTGGCTTCATCCAGCATCCCCTCCAGTGAATAATCTTGACCTCTATTTAAAAGTACTTTCAAACTGTATGTGCAAGGACCACTTAGGAATCTTGATAAAAGCAGATTCTTACTAGTGAATCTGAATCAGGGTCTGTGTTTCTACAGTTCTAACAAGCTCCCTGGCATAGGCCTGATGCTGCCAGTCTGTGAACCAGAAGGCCCACAGTGTACATTCAGCTCCCTCCAAGTGCTGCAGTTCATCCTTGATCACTGTTGGACATGTGCCCTATATTCTAGACCCTATATTCTCCACTGTGCACATGCATGAACAGTCTCCTCAGCAAATTCTTATTAATGAAGATATCCTTCTTGACATCACCTCTGCAGTCATTAAAATGCTTTCTATCTCTAAATTCTACTCCCAAGAAAGCACCTTGTAGTCATGAATTGATCTTGGAAGTGTCAGAACAATAAGCATGCCAAGTTTCGGTCATTCTTCAAAGATTTTTAAAGACTACCTGAGACTTTATTGTTGCTGTTATTTACTTTGGAAAACATGCAACGGCACGGGTGGAAACAAAGAGAGCATGAGGTCCAAGAGACTGAGATGATATCCACCAATGTTGAAACTGAATATTTCTGGGAGATGCCATAACAACAATTTTTTAAATCTGTTTCTCTAAATGTTTCTGTAGTTCATATGTATTCATTTTATAAGAATACAATCATATGAACTTTCAAAAACCCAGAAGAACTTTATATGTCTTTTTTAACCTCAGAAAATACCTGCAATTTGATTGTTTGCCATGATTTCTTATTCCTGTTTCCTTCTTACTTGTCACATTTTGCTTGTTTCTCTAGCAGTACTCACTGGAGAGACATTTTTATAACCATATTTCTCAGCTCTGTGTTAAGGACGTGAAGGATACTCAGGATCTAGCTGTTGATTTTAAATTTTCTGGTTTCATTGAATTTTCATACAGATCACATAGAAGGAAGTTTAGCACACAGCATACTGCATTTGCTGAACATCGCCATGACTGATTTTCCTCATGCAGGTTCCTATTAATACTGGCGTTTACATCCCAGGCAACAGCATGGTCCTATGGCTTTGTACATGCCAAGAGGAAATATTTGGCAAAACATCAATGGAAGCCCAAATAGAAAAATTTAGTGGCTATTTCTCAATACTTCTCATCTCTTAACTCACCTGTCGTGAACACAGAAACAACCATAATTCAGTCTGGTCTAGGGTATTGATGGTCTGGCGCAGAGCAGCTTTTGGGATGACAAGTTAAATGGTGCTCCCACTCTGGAGAAGACCCTTGGGGAAAGATGGACATTATGTAGGGTCGCTGCAAATCACACTAAATATCACTTCTTTTGTTTCTGCCAAAATGTTGCCAGTATGTTCAGCCTGATTTAAAGGCCATAGGATGAAAATGAAGATGAGTTTCTAATCATGGCTATTAATTACCAAAGACTAAATTCAAAGAGATTTCCTAATTAAAATTTTGAAGCCTCCTAAATATAATGTAAGACTTGAATGATGAGGTAACACAGGCAATGTCTCTATAACAGCCTAGAGGGGGACAAGAAAGGAGGAAGATACCCAAGAGCCATTTTAAGAAATGTTCTCAGAGTCTCCATCTATTGGAATAGCCATTCGTTTTTTTCTTTTTTAAGATTTTATATATTTACTTTTGAGAGAGGGGAAGAGGGGGAGAAAGAGGAGGAGAGAAAGATCCATGAGTGGTTGCCTCTCATGTGCCCCCTACTAGGGACCTGGCCTACAACCCAGGCATGTGCCCTGACTGGGAATTGAACCAGTGACCCTTTGGTTCACAGGCCAGCACTTAATCCACCAAGCCACACCAGTCAGAGCAGAATAAGCCATTCTTATCCTGGTTGTATATCTGACCAAATCAAACTTGGAATTGCTGTGAGTGATCCATGAAACTGGGAGAGACCCATGTGCTGTGCAGAAATACAAACACAGAAGGGTGAACATAAGGGTCCATGGTATCTAAGAATAACCAACAGGGATAAGTAACTAAACTACAATGGCTTATTCATTCAGCAAGCATTTACTAGCTGCCTGTGATATTTCAGTTGCATTTCCAGGGACTTGGCTTTGTGGAGTTTATATACATATACAAACAGAGAAAAACAGTGTATGTTATATCACATAGATAAGTACATTTTATCATTTGTAGGTGAGAAGATGAGATGTAAGTAGAGTAGGAGGATGCAAAGTGCTGGTTATGAGATGAGATGGGAGTGAGGGGCGTTGCAATTTGACACAAAGCTATTAGAGTAAGCTCATTAAAAAGGGAAAAATTGAACAAAGGCTCAGAGAAGGTGAGGACATGAGCCGCACAGCTGTTTGGAGGAGGAGCTTCCTCTTTAGTGCAGCGCCCAGATGCCCCTGTATGCTTTCCACACTGGAGGGACTGCAAGACAGCCTGTGTGTCTAGCATGGAGTGGGCAGGTGGTAAGTAAAGTCATCGGACGTGGGTTTATCGATGTAAAGGAGGCTTAGATCAGCTGAGTCATTCTAGGCTCATTTCACCAGCAACTGTGGTCTCTAATATCTCTGTACTTCCTTTTATCATTCATTTTAACATGATTTAAAACCTTCTAGTCCTAGTCCTGCTTTGTTCTTTCTTAGTACCTGTATACCTGCAATAAACTACCTGATTTATATCCTTGCTCATTCCAATTCATACTAAAGCTATGGGTAAATTTGTTTTCCGAAGGTACAGGGAGTTTTTCTTTGTAAAAACCACCTCTTGCTTTTTGAATTAAGTCAAAACTTAATCACTTTCTACTCTTCAACCTAATAGTTTCCTGGGCACTATGAAATTGTTCTCTCCAGTTTCCATGTGCTAGTCTGTAAACAGGAATTGTTCCCCATTTTATCTTGTTGACATCTTGTTCTTTCTTCATATGTCCCTGGGTTCCATAGTCATCTTTATCATCAGCCTTAAGCTAAGCGACAAGTAAGTGACTTCTCGCTTTTACAACCCGCCCCCCACAGCACTTTACTTTTACTTCTTATAGAGATCCTATGTTTAAATAATAATTGAAAGTATACTCAAAACACATTGGGAGTCAAATCTGTGTCTCATTCATGATTTCATTCCCACAGAACTTAGAAATACTAGTGCACAGGTAAATATAGATAGAATACATTCAGCACTCCAACAATAAGCATAGGCAGGGAGCTTTCGCATTATTGACACAGACTCATTCTGAACATAACGGTCAGTCCTTCATCATGACCCACGGGCATTTAACTTTGTGATTACAGATACCTCTGTACTCCTTATGACTGCTCATGTTTCAAGCCCAAGACAAGGAATATGGGATTAATTTAAGAATCCATCATATTTTTAAAGCTGTGACAACTAGCTGTATCATAAATATAGCCGATCACCCAGCCACATAAATAATGGAAACACTGCCTAGAGGGCAATAAAAGAGATTGATGCTCTGAGTTTCTGTTAACCCTGGTTATCCGTGTTCCGAGAGGGTCTTTGTAGCCTTTCTTTGTGCCTGAGACTGGCACTTTACAAGCAGTACCTGTGAAAAAATTAGATGTCAGATGTCCACTGTACTTTGCTGGTCAGAATTTGCAAATGAGGGGGAAGGTATGTGAGCCAGAAAAAACTAGGTCCACATATACAGATGTGTCCTTAGCGTATCCCAAAACTTAAGGTGTGGGATAAGAAAAATTAGGCCGCCTTGGTGTTACATTATTTATTATTAATTTAAATTAAATTTTTATTAAAGTGTAATTGACATGCAATATTATATTAGTTTCAGATGTACCAGGTAATGATTTGGCATTTATATATTTTATGATGTGATCACCATGATGTCTAGTAACCACCTGTTGCCATACAAAGTTATTATGATATTATTGCTTATATTCCCTATGCTATATATTACATTCCCCATGACCTCTTATTCCCCTTCACCATTTTTACCCATCCCCCACCCCCCAGTCCAGGGGCTGTTCTCTGTACCTATGAGTGTTTCTATTTTGTATTTTTCTATCTGTTTACTAGCTTCAGGTTTTTGTTTTTGGGTTTTTTTTTTAGATTCCACATTTAAAAGAAATCATACAGTATTCATTTTTCTCTGACGTATTTCACTTAGCTTAACATCCTCCAGGTTCATCCATGTTGTTGCAAATGGCAAGATTTTATTCATTGTTATTCTTGGGTATATATTTCATTGTATATACATATGCGTGTGTGTGTCACATCTTGATGCATTCTCCTGTTGATGGACACCTAGATTACTTTCATATTTTAGCTATTGTGGATAATGCTGCAATGCAATGGATATGGGGAGCATATATCTTTTTGAATTATTGCTTTCATTTTCTTTAGATAAAAACCCAGAAATAGAGTTGCTGGGTTGTATGGTAGTTCTTGTTTTTAATTTTTTTGAGGAAACTACATACTGTTTTCCACAGTTGCTGCACCAAACTATAATTCCACCAACAGTGCACGAGTTCCTTTTCCTTCACATCTTCACCGTCACTTATTACTTGCTGACTTTTTGATAACAGCCTTTCTGACAGATAAGAGGTGATATCTCATTTTGGTTTGGATTTGCATTTCACTGATGGTTACTGATGTTGAATATCTTTTCATATGTCTCTTGACCATCTGTACATCTTTAGAGAAATGTCTATTCAGATTGTCTGCCCATTTTTAAATCAGGCTGTTTGTTTATGTTGATTTTTATAAGCTCTTTATATATCTTGGATATTTTAAATGATAAAAAGCTTCCAAAGAACTGGTCCTTCACTCAGATGTCAGAGGTAAGGGCTACGTCATACTAAAAAGGAAAATTGTGTAAAAGTTTTGTCCATAGAAGCATCACGTTTGAAAGGAGAGAATGCCATTTCAGGACTAGAAAACCTGATTAGCATTCTATTTCTGTTACTAATTAGTTGCATTGGCTGGTGTGAGTTGTTCAACCTTGTTCACCTTATTTCTTGTTCCAGTACCAATGTAACGATGGACAGAAGGAGTATGAGCTTACTATAAATTAAGTGCCTATTTTATGCAATTTTTCTTCAACTTCTCTGCTACTAATGTTATGGTGTTAACTAATGTTAGAATGATATGTTATTATGTCCATTTATAGAAAAGAAGATTGGGTTCTAGAGGGTTATGAAAGTTTTCCAAGTTAGTGTGAAATGTGTGAAATCTGAACCTCCAAATTGTATTACGGTAACTGCATATATGAAAGGTTAAAAAGCAGATGGCATCTTAGAGCTTCTCGCTGTTCTGGCCCGCTGCGATCGGGTCGCCTGAAAGTACTGTGGGGTGCCCCACACCATGGCAAACGTTCGGACGAGGTGGTGGTTTGGCCCTCTCCTAACCCCTGCTCAGTCTCCTGTACCGTCTTCACGGGACAGGACAAGTCAGCTTTTCACGTGCATTCCAAAGCAGGCCACGCTAGGAGGGATAACTATTGATTGGCTGGTCAAGGAGACCACTTCCATTCCGAGTTTTAAAAAGCAAGCATTTTGGAATAACACTTAGTTTTGTCAACGTGGGTTTATTTACACCAGGTCTTCTGCAGCTTAGTGTCCTGATTTTGACAAACGTCTCTATCTAGCACCGTGGGGATCTTGAACTTTGTCTTTTTTTTCTTGGAGGTGTTTTCAAATTATATCCGCCTGAAGTGTCATGCTTGACCCCTCTACATCTAAAATCTCTTAAGGTCTTGTTCACTTTGTCTTTTCTAGGTTTCTGCAGACCTCAAGTCTATTCTGCCATTGTCTCCCTATCGGGTGTGTGTGTATCTTTAGAGTTATCAGTGTGTCTTTCCTGTATCAAGTCCTTCTATAAACATAAGGGCCTCATGCAGTATTTTATAAAGAGGAGTATTTGAATATAAATCTGTGTTAGGCATAAATCAATTCATGAGGCAGGCCTGGGATGGAGCGTTCCTTCTACAGTTTTCTCCTTTACACCCCATTTCATCCAGGATAGTTTTAAATAGGTGAGGGGACTTTGGGTTTCTGAATCCATCCATTCAGCTCAGGATGGGACTAAAATTGGAACTTAAGAATGAGGCTATAGGATAAAAGATTAGGTTTCTAGGGAAACAGGCCCTGAGATAGAGATTTGCATGTCACAGGCTATTGAAGAGTGCTTTCAGCAACATCACCTGGAGGTGGAGGGGGGAGGGCAAAAGTAAGGTAAGCAGTGCTGAGCAAGGGAAGAAATCATACAATGCAATGGCAATGAAGGCCTTGGCTGATCCCACCAGAAACCCTACTGTTGCTGAACCTACCCACGGCAGGGGTGGCGATATACTGTTACCAAATGGACCCCCTCTTCTCCCAGGATCCCCTGTACTAGGTTTGCCTTGCCTGTCACCAGGGAATTACAGCTCTCAATGTCAGAGATTGGTGAAAAGGAACTATTTATTCAAAAATTATACAGACTTAATGACTTAATGTCTTTATTAAAATCCCAAAGTCCCTTAAAACACCCACAAACACAGAATTCTTCCTTCCCCTCTTTGCCCAGTCTGGGGTACCATATCTCAGGAACAGAAACAGAAGTTCATGGCTTAGGCAGCTCCCGGTTCTTCCCAGTAATCCATACTCAGCTAGCAGGCCTCCTGTGGTTCCCAGCACCATCAGCTGTGTTGCTGGAATCTCTAGTTCTTAACCCAAACCTGGGTGGCACCTTCTCCTGGACCACCAGCAAGAGTTATTTCACCCCCTTCCTTCCCGTAGTGTCTCTCCTGCATTCTTCCAAACTGCTGAGAGAGAGCTTTGCATCACTGCTACATCTTGCTTTCCATCTTCCCAAGCTGTGTAGCAAAGGGAGCCCCAAAGCCACATGGTTCTCTCCTTCTCATCAAAGTTGTGTGGGTGCCGCTGCATGGCTGCTGTGCCTGGGTTTAAATCCCAGTGCCAATCTTCCTCTGCATCCTAGTGTCCGACTCCTCCCAGAATCAGTGACACCTGCAAGCATTCCCATATTTCTCCAGCTTTTCCGGGCTGCCATAGTAAATCTGGGTAGGTGTGACCCGGTGGCATGGAGCCAGTCATCTCCAAGCCCTTACTCACAGGTGCTGTAACCAGGGACAGTTGCTTCCCAGTTAGTCCTGGGTGGAAGTCACTCCCATCCCCCTGGTTCAAGGCAGGGCCACGGCTATTTAACATATCCATGAAACCAGTTAAAAGTTATAGATATGTTAAATGACCATGCCTGAGGTTATTTGCAAAACTGTTGCTATGTAGAACAACTCTCAATGGCCTTGCTGTGTGTGTGTCCCATTCCCCAGTTCAGACTTGTGGGGCTGGGGACATCCTATATTTTTAATATTTCCTGGATACCCCGAGTGCCGGACACCACTACAAATCGGTCTTGGTGGGGAGGGCTCTGGCCGTACCCTGTTACACTACAGCCTAGCTTTCAGACAACTTCACAGCTCAGAAGATCTAAAGTGGGGTAGAAGAACCCGTGCAAATTTAACCTAGCTTTAGGAATAAGCCTCCCATGGCTATGGCCCTGGTTTTCCTTCCTCTTGGTAGAGGGCATTTTGGTCTCAGTCCGCCTTGTGCAGGAGATCAGTCCAGAGACCCAGTGTGCCTCATCAGTGTGTTACAGCCCAGAAATTGAGGAGTGCACTCCGATTCCTGTGGCACTCCGTAAGCACAGAAGGACCTTGCTTCAGGACCGTTCCTCTCTCCCCTCCCCAGTGATGGCTAAAGGGGCAATTTGCAGAGAACGACACAGACTTATAGAAGCAGCAAGTGGCTGTTTGAATAGATGTTTATGGCCTGGGGGCTAACAAAGGCTCCTGTGGCCAGGGAGGAATTTGGGATTAAACTCCTGTCCTTTAGCCACCATCTTAATAATCCTAGAAGTTCTTTACAGAGACAAAAGCCGGGGGAAGGGGAATCTCCTTGTTTGTACCTATAACAAGGAGAGGTTGTGTTAAAGGGGAAGGCTGCCAGTCATGCGGTCAGGAGTGGCTCCAAAAGATCTGTGCCTGTGTGAACCAATCAGGGCAGGATTCTAAAATGTCTTTAAATTTGTGAGATACATATTTTTTAACCTCATTTTTGGAAGTTCCCATTTAGTGCTCAGCACAGAACTAGGCCACAGTGACCAAGATTAAACCTGCCTGCTAGTCCAGATTTTCTGGCTCTCCCAATTTGTAAGGTCTAATTAGAAGCAATAACCTTCTTCTCCAGGGGGATTTTCTCTACATGAGGGAGACTGAGTCGAACCACTTGCTTGACTGGCTTTGTAACTCTACAAGAGCCTGGGGAGTTAAGTCTTCCCAAAACATGCTGTGCTGTTGTGTGATTAAAGAGCTTCCGGACTCGCGCACACTCAGAGCCAGTAACAGAAACGGGCTTCCAGTGCCCTCTCTAGCCTTGAGCAGGGATCCCTTTACATTGTTAGACTGTGCGGGAAAAGTTGGCATTCCTTGATAAGAGGGATTTAAAGCATATCCCTGAAACACAAATGCATTAGCTCTCACAGAAGCACGCCTTATTTAAGATTACATGTGAGCAGCCTACATTGATCATCAAAAGGACATACTCTGTAAGAGAAAAGGAAAAATATTAACTAATGGAAACAGATCTATAAATCCAAAGGTTATAACCAAAGTAAGGTTTTATTGTAGAAGACGGAGAAGTGAAATAGCGGGATTTCCTTCCCCTTTTTATGAGGCAGGGATGGTCACCTGTTATACAGGGGGCTTTTTGGAGATGAGCAAATCAAACAGGTTCTCTAATGAATAGGCAGTTGCAAAGGTCTTCCTTTGTCTTCATTTGCTCTTACTCAGTGTGACTCTTAGTTTATTTGGAGAATCTGGCTGCTTGCTCATGCATTCCGTAACCCACTCCTTGCTCTGTGACCTTGAGCATTTATTTCATGTCTTGGAGCATCTACTTCTCATTATAAAATAATAGGATAGACCAAAGTGATCATTCAGATTCCTGATACCAGTGTTACTTAAAATGATGTCATTGTTAAAGTGTCTTATAGCTGTGTATGACATGTACTGTATTTGCCTAACCTGTATTTATTTTTTTAAACCAGCTCACTTACATGAATCTAAACTATTTAAACTTCACTGTAAATAATATCCATGAGAGTACGGATTTGATAAGCTAATTTAACTTTAAAGAAAACATACACACCAAACTTTAAAAGTGTGTTTATCCCTCAAATTATCTCATTTGTCACATTAGTCTGCCTCACAGCTATTAAAAATAAAAACAACTAAATCCTATAATCCAAATGTTAATTTTACAAAAGATTTTTGACGTTTCCCATAGTGTTTTTAAAGCAAACATGCGAGTGTTTTTGTTACAGCATAGAGAGCGAAAAGAAATGATTTAGCATGAAGTTGCTTTCTTCCAGTGGACCAAGAAACCCACGCAGCCATAGATTCTCATTTTGGATGTCAAGGTTGGGATCTCTGTGCTCTAGGAGACAGCCTTTGATGGTAGCGAATCACGGGAACTTAACCTCTGCTTTCCACTGCTCTTCCTTGGGGGCACTTGAAAGGACAATGGCCAACTTTTAGCTCCAGATTTAAAACAAAACAAAATATGATGTTTCAGATTAAAGTAAAACTAAAAAATTAAGAGAGAAGGAGGACACGTACATACCCCACTAATGAGGGATGTATAATGGAACTGATCCCTCAGCCACATGTTTGGCAGAGCTCAGGAGCTGCTATAATAAATCCTTGATCTGGTAGGCCCCACCCCTAAATATTTGAAGTAACAAGAACTTTTACTGTGATAATTAGAGCCAACTACTTTTACTCCACCATCAAAACAAAAATGATCTCTGCTTACATATTCTAATTTCCATGAAATGCAAATCAAAGCAGTAGGAAACATCGCTTGATGCCCCAGTAAAATCTGTAAAAAAGGATATCGAATCCAATAGAAAAAAATGGCAAATATCAGTCATTGCCTCATTAATGAATGCTGCATAACAAATCACTTGAAAATCTCATACCAGGTGTTTCTTCCTAGATCCCAAGCTAGAAAGTGGTAAACAAAAGCCACCTGTAGTTTTCACTTCTGTCATGGTTGAATGCTGAAGCGCACCAGCCAACACATGTTAAGTGCATTCCAAGTCATTATCCCATTACTGTAATTTATGTCACAGTGACCAAAACCAAATGACCAAGGTCACAGTCAAGAAGCAGCAAGCACAGCCCTTCTACCAAGAGGCTGTAAAGATATGAATATATAAGACTATTATGGGGGAGTGAAAAACTGAAGCAAAAAATCAATCAACTGCATACATGAATAGAAATTTTACAAAGTAACAAATGATGAATAAATACACAAATAGTTGTTCAACATCAATAGCTTTAGAAAAAATGAACTCAAAATCAGAATAAGATAGCAAATTACATATATATCAATTTGGCAAAAAAAATGAAGAATTAACCACCAAATGCTGGTAAAGATGAAAAACAATGGAAATGCTTATACATTGTTGGTATGCAAATCTTTTTGCAATGGTTGGGGAAAGAATGGCATTATATACTAAAGTTGAGGGTACAGATATTTTACATTCCAGCAGGACACCTCTGGGTGTATATGCTAGAAAAATTCTTGGCATGTATTTCTATATAAGAAATTTCTCAGTAGCCGTACTTATAAGAGACACACAAACATAATACAAAAGTGCTGGAAAAAAACTAGGTGTTCATCATGGGAAAAAGGTAAGCAGATGAATACACGATGGCAAATTCCTATCTGGATAGTGAAAATGCAGAGCTACTACACATATCAGTCTGTGTGTAACTCACTGTTATAATGCTGAGTAATAAAGTTTTAAAATAAGATAATTCCATCTAAGTTTAAAAAATGAAAAATCTATCGTTTAGGAAATAATAAAGTATTACACATATACATATGCAGAGAGTAAGGTATAACGAAATGTATTTATATTGAATGCATAAAACAGTTCTTAAAATAGGGAATAACAAACACAAAAGTCATTGGAAAGAAAAACAGAAACACATGGTAGACAATTTGGTGATGTTTGCTTTCATTAATTGGGTGGGAAATATGGGCTTATTCTTAATTATATATACATTTTCACTTGTATATATTATAATTTCAAATATGTAGGTAATACGAGGTGGCAATTAAGGACTTCTAATATATTTATCCCTTTAAAGGAACTCTAAAATTCATTTTTAAAGCACTCTTTTGGCCCTGGCTGGTGTAGCTCAGTGGACTGAGTGCTGGCCTGTGAACCAAAGGGTCGCCAGGTTGATTCCCAGTCAGGGCACGTGACTGGGTTGCAGGCCAGGTCCCCAGTGGGGGATGCATGAAAGGCAACCACACATTGATGATTCTGTCCCTCTCCACCCTCCCTTCCCCGTTCTAAAAATACATAAATAAAATCTTTAAAAATAACAGTCTTTTGGATTTGTTTACATTTTTATAGGTTATTCTATGTAAGATCAAATAAAAGCTGGTTGAAAGATAATGATACATCTAGTGTATTAATCGGGGAGTTAGAATCTCCACTCCTGTTAAAAATGATCAAATATCAACTCAGCTTGTTACTTGTTTCAAGTGATACACAGCAATTCTTTAATTTAAGGAGTCCGAGTCCCTCCTCTGTGCCCTATCGTCATAGCTACCTCTTCCCTTTCTTTATGGCCTTTGAGATTTTAGTTCACATATGCCCTCCTGTCATTTTCCAGCAGATCTATCAGTCCCACGCCTGAGTTGTTTCCATTGTGTGAACTACATGTTCAGGGGCCTCAATGCTCCTTAATGGCTACGGGACCAGCCATTTCAGAAGAGGGCACCAAGCTCATTAGAGAAGGTGAACTGTTCCTCCTGAGGTATTGATGGCCCAGATTTATAGAGTCTGCTTCGCAGGTCAGAGATCCATCATCCCATGTACACACTAGCCTCTCTCCCAGAGTTTTATTATCCTCTGGGGCATTTTGCTGATAGCGTCATTCTTCCAAAGTGTACTTGTCACATCGGGTCTCGATGGTGGAATGCAAGTTCCCAACAATATATAATATGAGATTTATCTGGAGTCCCCTTTTTATGCTTATTGAGTCATCACCATAAATAAACTTTCATGTGGAAAAGAAAACAATGGTGGAGTTTTATTGCTAAGGCAGAAAAAAAAATCTTCAAACCACATATGTGAGATATGCGTATAGATGAAAACCAGTTGAACCAGACAGAGACCAAATGAAACATGCTTCCAGAAAATTTTTTTTCAGCAGAGCTTTATTTATAATGAAAAGGTATTCACAACACAGGAGTACATCTTGCTTTGCTAGCTTGAACTTTCTTGTTTTAAAGATTTATTATTTTATAAATGAGCTAGAAGTTCTGAATATGTAACACTGCATGAAAACACATTAACAAACACACACAAATATTTTTAAAAAGAGAGTCACATTATGAATTTCTAATGTGATGCTCTAGCTTAACATTTTCATTGAACCAGCAACTGGATCTTGGAACTTGGCTGAAAGACTAGCAGAGGAATGAAGCTAATTCTTTATCCTAATGGAGACAGGTGCTCACCTATTAGGAATATTCTTTCTGAGTGACCAATAGGCATAGAAGCCTGCCTTACAGTATTTATATTGTTTGTGAAGGATGGATCACAGCCAAAGCATCTCCAGGGTTTTTTATCTAATCAGTGAAAGTGACTATCCTTTCCTAAGCACGTTGCAGGAAAGTCAATCGGCATTTTTCCCTGGGGATTCAGTCAAGCAGGAAACAGGTTCCACGCCCTACCAAGTGCAGTTGGGAGTGTGTTGGTTAGTTACACAGCGTTTTCTGGTTCTATAAACCACAGTGAAATCAGAGTGCCACAGAAGCACTGACCTCAAATGTGTAGATCATTTGTCAGAGGTCTGGGCTCAAGCTCTGGCTTGTGTTTCAGCCACGAGACTCAGGCAATACACCGCACCTCTGTGGGCTCCTGTTTTCTCATCTTCACAAAGAAGTTGTATGGATCAAAGGATGTCTGAAGTGCCTTCTAGAAATAGACACATAGACTCATCATAACTGTGGTCCTAGCTAACTAAAAGGTACTAGTTCTGGTCAATGGGAATCTCCCCACTGCTCGTAACATACCTCCACACCTAGTCATTAAATAATTACTTAAAAATTCATTTTCTACAAAATATTACTCTTTTTAGAAGAGCTGGAGTCTCTACCTTGAAGAAGCATAATACTCACACATTAACCTTTACAAGAAGTATGTGATATAACTTAGATTTTTCTAGCAACTGTGTGTTTCTTCCTGGGTATACAGTAGTTCTATGCACGCTGCTCTGTCTGTTCACTCACCAAAAAAAAGAAAAAATACGCCCTTTCAAAGCTGTAATGATCTTATATCTTGCTTTCATATAGCAAATGGAGCCATGCATTCAACATAAATTTCCTTTTGGACATTCACCATCCTTGCTAAAATCAGTTGCAAAATTCTCAACATCTTTTAAAGCTCCAGATAGGCAGATTAAACTCAACATGCCAGGTTACTAAATTGAAACCAAGGATTATGTTTTTGAGTTAAAAAATATTGTCACCAATCACTGTTACTCTTCTCACTCAGAATTCTATGCATTTCCTCTGAAAAAAAAATGTGAATTAATAATAAAGAGACAAGGTCCAACTCTTCTTACCCACCTCATGAAGTTAGACTCTCCAGCCCCCTGTGAGGCAAGTTCTAGTGCTTTTGAGGAAGGCAGCCACCTGAGATCCAGCTGCAGCATGATTTAAATTCCTTCTGCTCTGTGTGGTATAACCATGAGCCTGGTAATTACTATGGTTTGTGTGTGCGTGCATGTGTGTTTGTGTGTGTTGATGTCTATCGCTATCAATATGCTTTGATTTCTCTTTATCATGTTCATTTGTATAATTAATACAGGTTTTTCCTTCGAGATTACCATGAGGCTTACATAAAATATCTTAAAACAATAAGAGCCTATTTTAAACTGATAATTTCAATCAAGTTCCTAAACTTGATATTTTTACTTCTTCACATTTTAGGTTAGTATGTTACAGTTTTTTTACATATATTTACACTGTGTAATTTATAACAGGTGATTGTGTATTTCTGGTTATTTTTACTACATTTGTTTTAAACTTTTAAACTAGAGTTTTAATTGAAAGCAAATTACATACTACAATTACCATATTAGAGAATCTAACTTTCTCTATATACTGACCATTACCGTAAGTTTTATGTTATCTTCTTATGTTTTTATGATGTTCGTTAGTACTCTTTTACTTTCACTATAAAACTCCCTTTAGCATTTCTTGTAAATCAGGTCTGTTGGTAAAACTCCCTCAGTTTTTTGTTTTTTCAGGAAAGTGCTTATCTCTCCTTCATTTTTGAAGGACAGCATTGCAGGTATAGAATTCTTGGTTGAGAGTTTTTTTCCCCATAATTAAATCTATATTTTATTCTTGCCTGGCCTGAAACATTTCTGTTGAAAAATTCATTGAATGTCCTATATGTTCGTTGTATGTAATTTCTCTTTTTTCTCTTGCTACTTTAAAAATCCTATTTTCATCCTTCAATTTTCACAATTTAATTACAATGTGTCTTCATGTAGCCCTGTTTTCATTCAAGCTATTTGCGGTCATTTTTGCCTCGTGGATCAGGATGTCCATTTCTATCCCCAGGCTGCAGGTGTTTTTAGCCATTATTGTCTTTATGTACTCTTTCAGTGCCTTTTTCTTTTCTTTTTCTGGAATTTCTGTAATATAAATTTTGTTTCTTTACTTGTGTGCCATAAGTCCCATAGATTGTCTTCACTTTCTTTCATTCTTTTTTTGTTTTGTTTTGTTTTGTTTTGTTATTCTACTCATCTGACTGCATACTTTCAGACGTCCTGTTCTCTAGGACACTGGTGTTTTCTGCTGCATGGCTGAGTCTGCTTTCGAAGTTTTCTGTAGCATTCTTCCATTCATTCATTGTATTTTCTCAGTGTTAGGGTTTTTTATGGCTTTTGTTCATTTGTTGAACATTTCATTTTGTTCATTTGTTGTTTTCCTAATTTCATTTAGTTGCCTTTGTGTTCTTGTATTTCAGTACATTTCTTTAAGAGGAGAGTTATTCTGACTTCTTTTTTTTTAAAGATTTTATTTATTTATTTTTAGAGAGGGAAGTGAGGGAGAAAGAGAGAGAGAGAAACATCAATGTGTGGCTGCTGGGGGTCATGGCCTGCAACCCAGGCATGTACCCTGACTGGGAATTGAACCTGCGACACTTTGGTTCGTAGCCCATGCTCAATCCACTGAGCTACGCCAGCCAGGGCTTATTCTGAATTCTTTGTCAGGCCATAAATCTCCATTTCTTTATAGTCAATTAATAGAGCTTTATTAGTGTCCTTCAGTGTGGTGGTCATCTTTACCCTATTTAGTGATCAATTTCTTACATTGGCATCTGCTCATTTGAGTAAGCAGTCTCCTCTTCCATGCTTTACAGGTTTGCTTCCGCAGAGATTGTTTTATCCAGGTCAGCGAAGTTTCATTTTCTGGATATGTCTGCTGATAACATCCTTGGAAAGGAATGGCTTGCTATCAGGGTCTATTTGGGGTCCAGGCCACTGCCTGAGCTCTGAGGTCAAGGTGGTGAGATCATATGGCTGAGAACAATTGAATAGGACTGCTGGCTTTGTTTACTGCCTCACTGAGACTGGAGGATGGACTCTGTGGTTGCCTGCACTCAGAAATTAATGATATAATGTATTGATCTTTCCTTTTTGTTGTTGTTTGTTGTACACTCGTGTGTATTTATATATACCATAAGTGAGAAATCACTCCCTACTCTGGGTTTATGGGGATATTATCTCACCTTTCATTCTAAAAGTTTTATGGTTTCCTTCTTATATTGAAGTTTTTAATTTACTTGTTAATAAATTTAGTGTATGCTGCAACGTAGGGATCCATTTGTTTTTCATATTTGGATAAACAGTTGTTCTAACATCATTTGTTGAATAGATCATTCCTTCCTCATTTACCTGTAGTGACATTCTGAAGTACATCAAGTTTGTTTGTGTGCTCTACAGGTTATCTCTGTGATAAAGGGGGTCTTGGTACTATACATTTATTTCTTGTTCTTTAGTAAAACAAATGATTGTACCTTATTTGTCTGTATCAGGATCATCTTGGTTATTTTTGGACATTTTATTTTCTAATGTAAATTTAGATTGTAAGTTACTCATTTCTCTATTGTTTACTTGATTGAAATACTACTTTAATATATAGTCTGCTAGACTACAAATCTGCTATAAGTAATGGAATTAAATCAATCAGGATAGTTCTCATTCAAGGTGGCTATGTATTATAACTTAAAGGCAGTCATAGGACATAGCCTTACTAATAGAAGTGTTAAAGTTCATCTGGGGAGAGAATTATGGTTTCTGTCCATTACTTAATTACCTGCTTCAAAATGATTCACTTATACTTTTATCTTTATTTCTTGGTCTATTTTTTTTTGTTTCAAATATCTTCCTAGAGTCCAAAGATTCCTAACAAAGAAACCATGTTGTATTACCTAAAGAAGCTCATAGTTCTCTAAGTGTTGATGAGCCAATTCGAGGGTCTGGCACAAATAACACACCTTTTTATTATAAAATGTTTTATTACAAAATCATAAGCATGTAATTCTGTAACCTAACAATATCACACTCAAGCACACCATATGACATTTTAGATTAAATGTTCAAATTAAAACTATAAATTATTATACCTATATCATTACCCTACCAACCACACTCAAGCAAGCCTTACTTTTTCCGGACTCTGTATGATACCATAGTGAGAGCCCCTGAAAGATACTGAACTTGATGCTATTGTCATGTTTTTACTTTTTACTGTAGCAAGACTGTTACCACAAATTTGCCTTTATTATTTGAGAAGCACAATATAGCCCCCAACTTTATCACTGAGTAGTAGTCTTGATATCATAAGGCTGTTGGAAAACGATGAGAATATTTGTTTATAGGCATGTAGGGACATAACTCTATTGTCCATAAAATGAAGTCTGACCATCCTTTACTTTGAAGTTTTAGAAAGGGAAACTTCCAGATTGAAGTTATAGAGCAAATACCCTTAGTATGTAAGAGTCCAAAGAGAAAAGATCCCAGGGATCTAGGAAAAGTGGAGCAAAGGGCAGGTGTTGAGGGTTCTGATACCAACATAGACTTACTCAGACCTCAGATCTGAATTCTGTTCCCAGTACTGCAATAAGTTGTCTTGTGCATGAAGGATGAACTGTTTTAAATAGGTATTGAACAAGGATGTCAGCATAGGAGTAGGAGTAGATAACCCACAATAACCTTCCTATATGTGGCTTTGATCAGCTGCCGTTATCTGTCAATAAAGATCCCTCTTATAATCACAGCTAATCATGAGGCACTGAGTGAGATTATGTCTTCCCTGCAGATCTTTGGATGTAGCTTGTCTAAGCCCACTGTGACTCAGCCAACAGTATTCCCGAATTCCTGTATACCAGGATAAACCCCTTATTGGTGCTCCTAGATACCATTTGTATGGAGCACTGATGATGAATCATGGAGAAAGAGTAGCTGATACTCCCTTTTCCATAAAGCTCCCAGAGAAAGCTTTATGGAAAAGGTAAACATTGGGCTAAGAATTAAAAAAAAAAGTACAGTAGGTATTTTTGAGGTAGTAAGAGAGGAGGGGATTCTTACTTAAAAAAATAAGACAGCCTATGAAAAGTTTAGTGGTAGAAGAACATGAATGTTGAAGTGAAATTGGTTTACTAAGAATAGCAGAATATGAAAGTGACCAAGTAGACAAAAGCCACATTTTGAAGCACCTTGTATGCCATGCATACATGAGTGAGTTATTGATGATTTTTATACATGAATATGCATGTTCTTATATGCATTTGAGACCATCTACTCTAATTACAGTTTGGGTATGAATGGGAGTGAGTGTGGTAGGCAAAATAATGGTTTCCCAAAGATGTCTACATCATAATTTTCTGAATCTGTGAACATGTTACCAAACAAGGCAAAAGGGACTTTGCAGATGTTGAGGACCTTAAAATGTGAAAATTATCCAGGTGGGCAGAAGAGGATATCAGAGTGATACAATATGAGAAGAATTTAACTCACCATTGCTGGGTTTTATGATGGGGCCAGTGAGTCATGAACTCAAGAATGCGCATGTCCCTAGACACTGAAACAGGCAAGGAAACAAATTTTCCTCCAGTGTCTCCCAGAAAAGGACAGCCCTGCTGAGAGCTCACCTTCAGCCCAGGGAGACCCTTGTTGGACTTTTAACCCAGACAAACAAACAAACAAAAACTATAATAAAATAAATGTGTGTTGTTTTCAGCATTTAGTTTATGACAATTTGTTATAGCAGCCATAGACAACTAATTCAGATAGTGAAACTGCTGGCAGAGAGATTAATGAGGAAGCTACTGTAATTTATACCAAAGAAAATATTTCATGAAAAGTGGTCATTCATTTTGACAAATGTAAGGTTTCCCTAGAAAGAGTAAATACAGGCAGAATTTGGCCTAATGATTAATTTTTCCAGAAGGGCATGCAACATAATTTACTTTGAACAAAGATAAATTGCCCATTTGCAGTCAATATCCTTCAGTGAAAAGCAGTAACTCCTTTAGATCTAGAATGAATGGGGCATCAAAAAAAAAAAAAAAAATGACAAGCTGTCCAGACCTTTGAGAACTAGAACAAAGTGCATTTTAATTAGTGGGCAATTTACCTGATCTTTTAAAATTATATCTTTTATTTAGTGATTAAGCAATGATATGACATTATCGGTTAATAATCAGTCTCTAAAAGATATTGTTTTCCCATGGCTTGACTTTAATGGCGCTTCAATACATCTCTTTGTGTCATGGACCTTGGGCCATGGATCACCAGTTTAGTTCTTCCAAAGATTGTTTTATTGATTCATCTTACAAATTTTAAAGAAAGAAGTGTAATAAAGTTTAGGAATTCTCACAACCTGAACTCAAGCCCTGGCTTTACTAAGTAGTAGCTGTGAGGTCTTGGATCCATAGCTATGTCTTTTTAGACTGTTTCTTATCTGGAAAATACAAATAATGGTGGCACCAATTTTGTGTAGTTGTTATGCAGATTAAATAAACCGTTTAAGGTGTTGGGTATGATGTCTAGCACATGTAACAAGCATTCAGCCAAGTTTAAGCGTTATCACCATCATTATTTAGTGCACGCACCAGCACATGGTGGGGAATTACAAAGTGGGTGGGGGGTATAGCACATACCTCATTCTGAGTGGTGGTTTATAGTTATGTGTGGTACGGTGGCCCTCCCCTGGTAAATCTGATATTTCTTTGTAGCAGAAAGGGACTCTGTGGCACCACAGGTTTTGCTAGATAACCCAGAAAGGTAAAGATGTTTTCAGCATATTTGTACAAATGTGAGATAGGTGAAGAAAAGCTTGCAAAAGGGTTTGAACTGTAGTCTAAAAAACAGTAACCATTTCAGAGACTGAAGAGAGTAAGATAACGAGAAGAGTCTGGAGACAAAATCATAATGTTAACTGTAAGGACAGAGTTTAGTATGATTAAAATGTAGAAAGTTTTTGTGAAGGGGAAATGAGGGGATATCAAATTGCTATATTTCAGATGGCACAAAATACTTTTAATTTTTTAGGACTTACTTATAATGAAATGTGTAACTTTTGACTACCTTCACCCATTTTGCCCAGCCTCCAGCCCTGACTCTAGATATCACCAATTTGTTTTCTGTATCTATAAATACTTTTTATTGATTCCATATTTAATGAAGTTATAAATCATTTGCCTTTCTCTGTCTGACATATTTCACTTAGCATAATAACCTCAAAGTCCATCCATGTTTTTGCAAATGATAGAATTTTCTTCTTTTTTATGGCCGAATGATACTCCATTCCGTGTATGTATATACCAACTTTTCTCTATCCACTCATCTATCAATGGACACTTAGGTTGTTTCCATGTCTTTGCTATTGTAAGTAATAATGCAATTCAAATGAGAGTACTGATGTCTTTTGAGTTAGTGTTTTAGTTTTCTTCTGATCCAGAAGTAGAATTGGTAGATCATATGGTGGTTTTATTTTAAATTTTAAGGAACCTCATAGTGTTTTCCATAATGGCTGCATCAATTTTTATTCCCCCCAACAGTACACAGAGTTCCGTTTGTTCTACATCTTCGCCAATATTTGTTATTTCTTGTCTTCTTGAAAACAACTATTCGAATGGGTGTAAGGTATTATCTCATTATAGTTTTGATTTGAAATTTATTGATGGTAAGCGATGTTGATCACCTTTTTATGTACCTCTTTGCCATTTATATGTCTTCTCTGGAGAAAATATCTGCTTAGTTCCTTTTCCAAATTTTTAGTGATTGTGTGTTTTTTTCTATTGACTTGTGCAAGTTCAGAAGGCACTTCATTTAGTTAGTTCATTTTCTACTAACTGATGGGTATGCACTTCCCTTAGTGGCAAATGAGAAGTCATTGATTAGCCCGGCACTTTAATATGGTAGCAATTTTGATGGCAATGTGCAGGTATGATGGAAGGTAAAATGTCAGAGGTTAGTGGATAAGCAGAAAAAACTGCAGTCCATACACATTTGAGACTAGGTTATTTAAGAATAGGTTTATTCTTGAAGTAGTGTAGGCCTGAACTAGGGAATACATATAGGGAATTCATTCTAGAGATGTTAACATATGAAAAAAAGTCTATTAATAAGGAAGTTGGAAAATATATGTACTTATTCTCATAGAAGGAAACACTATTTAGCTATTAAAAATGGCAAGATAATTCCATCTAAATTTACTGATATGTAAAGAAATTTATCATTTAATATTAAGAGAGGAAAAACAAGATACAAAATGTTATGCATCATGATATTAGATAAAGACAATTATATGACTATTTTAATAAAGATGATTTATGGGAATAGAGATAAAGCAAAGGCTGTTATTCTTAATTATATAATAACATACTACTTGAATTTTTACAACAAACATATTATTTTAACCATAACATTTAAGTATAAAACCATAATAAGGTTTGTAAATTAGACTCGCAGTAAGATCATAAATATCCAACTCCCCTAGAAGGCTAAGTAATTTACACATAGCGAGATCTCAATAATTACTTGGTTGACTGAATGAATGACTAAAATGAGAAGCAATGTACCTGTAGAGTTTTGAAGTACTAGATCAAATTTTGGAATTACTCTGGATCACAGGACCTGAGAATTGACCTTCTAACTATGATTTGGTATAAGTTATCAAGACAGACTTTGGTCAACACCTCAGGTTTTACACCCATAAAATGGGAATTGCTGATTCACTGGATCCACTATATGTTGAAGACACACTAGAGAAGAAGGCTATTTGTTTCAGGACAAAATCCTATTGAAATTCGCTGACTCTAAAATTGTCATTGATAAACTAACATATAGAAGTTAAGAATGAGTGTTTTGGTGTTCAAGTTTCTGTTTCGTGGTGTGACTTAGGTCATATAAACCCAGGGTTCCCACAGCAGATGCACTTCCCTGAAGTGCAGTACTCAGGCAGGGAGTTGCTGCACTGCGGTGCACCTGTGTCCCTCACAGGTACGCACGCAGACATTCTGCCAACCAGGGGCCTCTTTGCTTTTCACACACCCATGTTGAAACAGCAATAGGACTACCATTGCAATTCTCCCCGTAAATTCTGCTTTATTGAACACCAGTCTGTCTGAAACTACAGCCATACTGATACATTACACAGTACTTACAGATGCAGTTTGTGGTTCCTGTTTCCTTGCAGACCTGTACCTGTGCGGACAGGCATGGTCTGCCTCCACAGAGATGAAGTTCTCCAAACACACCCTTGCCACCAAGGCTCTAGTAACGTGCATCACGTCTGTTGCCAAGAGCACTTTGGATATGTTCTTTAAAATGAATCCTCTGCCCACTGCCCACCGCACTTACTAAAAGTCAGTCCGTTTTTGTCAAGATACAGAATGATAGCTATTCTCAGACCCTATCAGACAACCTCCTTAAACTTCTGGAGGGCAATGCTACTGTAGCAAAAAATGAAGTTTAAAAATCCTTTAACAGAACACCAGAATACGTCTGTCAAAGAAATGTAAAAGAAAACCATTCCCCCCTCCATAAGAATATTTTTAAAAATCCATGGAAAAGGAATCAGAAGTGGCCAGCTAAATTAAATATGGTGTTTTCCCCCATCGGTCCCCTGCAGGAAAAAGTGAAATGGCCTCTTGCAGAAAGCAGATTGCTTTCTTATCTGCTGTAATGCATGCAAGTAGCTGTGAGTTACTGCAGTCCACTCATTTGCCAGTAAGCACAGAATGAGTCTGGAAGAAGAAAGGACCCCATTGTTTCCAGTCAAGTGGGACGGGAGAGCCACTGACACACATAAAAAGGGTTATCTCTGAGAACTCTTCTAAAATTCAAGAGAGAAGGCTTTTCATCCTCCTTGCTGTGCTCATCATCGTTGTCATTGTTGTAATTCTTATTACCCTCCTCCTCTCCCCCATCCCTGTTATTGTTAACTTTATCATCACTGCCATTGTTGTTTTCCTCCTCCTGCTCCTTTTCTCCCCGCCCCCCTTAAAAGACACGATCTTTGAAATCTCAGCAACTAGTTGGATTGTTACCATTTTAAAGTTGAAGTGATGAAACTGCTTGGGAAACAGTTTCAGTAACTTGTCCAAGTCCACACAGAAAATTAAATTACTGAGCCAGGTGTTGTAACAACAAAATATCATGTTCTTTCCTATAACTCGATTAAAGAGCTCCTGATCGGAAGGGGCCCCTTCAGAACCAGAAAGACTGCAGAACACAATGTATCTTTCTGTCAGGCAACCCAGGGAGGAAGAGAGACCTTGAAAACATTCTCTCCATGTATGTCTTGCTGCTTCCCTCTGACCTGCTTGCTGCCTACCTCCATGACTTCTAAGTGGAAATTAAATCCCTATTCACACCTTCTGACACATCCTGCAGTTTCATTGGTGCTGCCTACACAGCAACAGGCTGCAGCACAGGGACCCTTATTGAGGAATTTCTAACCAAAACTGCTTTGGTTCTGCAAGAAGAGTCCAGAATTCTTGCAGTCATAGCTCTACTCCACCATAACATCTGTGACTTAAGGAATGTGTCCTTTCTTGGGGCTTTAAATTATCTATGGGTAATTGATATATATGGGACCACTGGGCCACTGTGATCATTTCAAATTTCATCCTGGGTTAAGATTCTACCTGTAAAAAATAAACTCACTTAAAGTATTTCACAGGTAAATTAACTGTTTAAAGAAATATTTAAGTTCCACACCTTCCCCCCACCCCCAACACACAATAATTATAATAGTAATGAAGTGGAAAGACATCATTCATAGTATCATCTTCCAAAAGAAATTGCTAAGGTTTTAGAAATATTCTTTCTAGCTATTTTTTCCCCTGCATACATTTTTTATAGTAATGAATACGCTATGCATACACTTTTGTACCTTTTTTCACCAGAAACAGTGTAAACAATTACTGTGGTTTTACAATCTCTGTGGCAATGCAAGTTCCTGGCAGCATAATAAGAATTGCATGTAAATTACTGTACTGTTTGTTTATATATATAAGTGATCCCCAGCTATAGGTATTTAGGCCATTTCTAATTTTTCACTGAAATGCTGTAGTCAACATCTTAATATATAGGTTCTGCTGGAAATATATCATAATCAAAAGTATAGAAACTGCCCAAAGAGTTTCCAAAGCGCATTTGCATTTCATTGGATGTTTTAAGTAGCTGAGTTGTCAGGAAGGTGACTACTGTTGACTTCGTCTATGAAAAATGGGAGGCCAAGTCCACAGAGCTAGTTAATAGCAGAACCCAGCAGTCAAATCTCTGCTTTCCGATCCAGGTCTTACTGACCATGTTCTTTCTCTTCCTGCTCTCCCTGGGGAACCTCATTCCCAGGACTGGGCCCCCGTAAACCAATAACACTGAATTCAGTGACTCCAAGTCCCAGTCTTCTCTGGAGTGCTACATCCAAACTTCTAACTGCCTGGGATGTATTATTTCTGTAGATAGTCCTGTAGCATTTCAAACAAGATCTTTCTGCAACTGAACTATCTTTTATCCATTTCCCCTCTGGTTCCTCCCTATCATTATTCCTAGCCCCAAATAGATTTCTCTTTCTACCTTTCTCACAATAAGTCAGAACGTAAGCCCAGCAGATTAATTTCCTAAATATTTTCCTACAAATATGGTCCTCCCTTGTCTTTTTTCACTGCCAGGATTCAGTCCACCATCTTTTCTAGCCTCGGTGACTGAAACAATTTCCACTTATCACCCTGGCATTTTTTCTTTTATACTCCATTTTGCACATTATATTCAACATTATATCTGTAAAATCATTTTTTAAATGTCTTCTTTCTAGACAGAAACCTTCCATAATGTGCTACCATACTCCCAATCATTGTATATATGAGCAGCTCTTCAGAACCCATTCCTCAGCTGACATCCTAGCTTCAGCAACCGTGCAGAATTACTGATGGAGACCCCCAAAGTATGTGAGGGTTCAAGCCCTCAGGCTTCTTTTTAAACTTTTTTTTTACAAGCCCTATTGTCTTTATTTTCTCAGTGAAACTTTCACGTCTCTTTTAATATTAGTTATTGCTTCCTCATGAAATCTCACCTTTTTCCAAGGCAGAGTTGTTATAACTTTGCGTGTGCTCGTGTCTGTTTGTATATCTGTATATTAAACCACAGATTGCATTCTTTCTCCTTCACCTGTTTCTTTACTCTCTTTCTCTTCCTTTGGATTCTACTTTCTTTAATGACAAGGTGTATTTCATTCATCCACATGACCATAGCAGGTGGCATTTTCCCCAACACATGGAAGTTAATACATCAAAACCTATATCTACTACGTTTCTATGCTACCACATTGTCTATAATACAAAGTTTTGCATCCCGCAAACAAGTCCATCATCAGGTGGATTCCCTGGCATATTGCAGAAATCGTGTTGCCCACGTGGATATGTTGTACAGACACCTTGTCAGAGAAAGCTCAGCATGGCTCAGAACCAAAGGGTTAAAGGTGAAATGGTATCAGTAAGTAACCCGAACTTTAATTCTTGCCCTCCTTATTTTTAAAGGAGTCAAGTCACAGATTAGCCATAGTATTTAAGCTATTTCTGATATGAGCAGAAGGCATGATTTGAGCTAAAAAGACAATGAGAACAGATTCTAATGCCTGTTAAATCCTCTACCGACCAGGTTTATGTATGTTTTTGTAATGTTTGCTTGATCACTTCTCTGAGGACTGTATCAGATATACTGTGTGGGTTTGTTCTTCTCATGTAAAGTTTTCCTTTTACTCAATACATCTAAATGAAGCTTTGTAAACAGCACCTAATTTAATGTAAAGAGACACCAGGGAATTTGTGAATAGTATATTATTTTTTTAAACTATAATTTATAGGTTTTGATATCACTCTTCATTTAAAGACTAGAAGGAGCCCTGGCTGGCGTAGCTCAGTGGATTGAGCATGGGCTGCGAATTAGGCATCTCAGGCTCGATACCCAGTCAGGGCACATGCCTAGGTTGCAGGCCATGGTCCCCAGCAACTGCATGCTGATGTTTCTCTCTCTCTCTCTCTCTCTCTCTCTCTCTTTCTCTCTCCCTTCCCTCTCTAAAAATAAATAAATAAAATCTTAAAAAAATTTTTTAAAAAGACTGGAAGGAAAAAAAAATGAATGTGAATTAATTTTACATTTACATAGATTTTCTATATAAACAAGTAAAATGAGTAAATACATAAATAAAAAATCATTTGTGCTATCAATTTTAATTCTGTATAATCTAATAGAAATTGAATATAAGTTTTTATTCATTATAATAGTTAAATATATTAAAATAATGAGGTAGATAATTTTTTTAATGAAAAGTATATTTTAAAAATTAATCAACAGCTCTGGTCAGTGTGGATCAGTTGGTTGGAGCATCATCCCGTAAACTGATAGGTTGTGTGTTCAGTTCCAGGTCAAGGCACATACCTAGGTTGGGGGTTCAATCCATAGTCGGGGTGCATTCAAGAGATGATCAATCAATGTCTCTCCCACATTGATGTTTTTCTCCCTCTCTCTCTCCCTATCTTCCCCCTCTCTAAAATCAATAAGCATGTTGTTGTGTGAGGATTTAAAAAGACACAAAATTCAATCAACATATTATAGATTTTAAATGTTTGAGGTCTTTGGGGGTCCATTCCTGAGTTAAATATATTGTATTAACTGAAGGTAAAATATTGATTAAAACTCCAAGAAAAACCATAGGGATAAGAGTTATGTAATGTTTTGATTAATTTAATTACTCATAAACCATAAAAGTATAGTTTTTAGAAAAACTTGGTATATAAGAAATTTTAATAAATTAAAGGATTAATTGTCTTAAACAATTTTAAAATAAAATTGTTTCTTAACTGGATTATGGATAAAATCCTAGGTGTGCTACTAACTAAATCTATCTATGATAGTTGTGATGTGGTTCCAAAAGGCAAAACTACTCAGGACAGCTTTTCTGCTTCTATGACCATTTCAACGGTTAAGAGAATTCTGGAAGTTATCTATGCAGGGTTTACCTTCCTCCCTTTTGATGAGAAAACAATTAGATTATGAATGAGGAATGCATTCGTATGTATCCGTACTTGCAAAAATTCTCTAAGACCATGATTTTTTATTCTATAGGGAAAAAAAGACTGAACACATATAAGGTCCATATGCAAAGCACATTTTATCCCAGGGTTGTAACCATCATGACAGTTTTCATTTCTTAAAGTTATAATATGTGAGTAAAAATGCAACCTAGTTTCTGGGATATCCATAGGAGCATTGAAATTTTGGAAGACTATTAAATACAAACTAACAAAATTAGTAACTAAATGGAAATATGGTAAATACATTGTGATGTTTGACTCTTCATTTTTGTTAAAACTCATATACTACCCAGAAAGATTAAAAAGTTAATTTTAAAACTCAAATGATAAAGTTTAATAAAATACAGGACAGTATATGTATTAAAGTTAATAGAAGAATAAAAATATTTGAAACAAAAGAGAAAATTGACAAATTCTAATATATAACATTGCAAAGCCTCCTTAGTTGAAAACCATCAAATTAAAGAGAAACAAGGACAATGACAATTTAAGAATAATATTTCCACTAAACATGGAAAATAGTTAATGTGTACAACCTATAGAGACATGTCCAAATTGAATAGGAGGGCATTAAGATAGAAATCAATTAACAGTTCATAGTAGTAGTCAAATTATATGAGGCGAAATATAGGTAGTAAATGCACACTTAGAATGCAGTCTTGATTGCTGTATTCTGTTCACTAATGCAGTTTGGTATTAAAACATGGCCCAAAAAGACCTGCATCAAAGTTGTGACAGTGGTTACATCTGAGGAAGAAGATGAAAATTAAACTGAAAAAAATTGAGGATTTCACATTTAGTTTAACTAATATCAGTATACTCACAATTGCCATTATCTATTACAGACCAGGCCCCATTCTAAGTGCTTGTCCATACTATCTTATCCAATTCCCCCAACATCCTTGTTAAAGAACTATTAAAGCTGTCTTCATACTACATGTGAAAGAACTGAGTAGCAGAAAAATTACTGTATTTTGCTGTGTAGTGTGTACTTTTTGGCCCAGATTTTTGAGGGAAAAATAAAGATGTGAATTATATATGGGTAGTACCTGAAATACCTTGAATCTTTTCTTGTGTTTTATAATCACATGTTACATAAAATTTATTGTACCATAATATATTCAAAAATAAATGCTAAAATTCCCTTATAATACAAAAAAACCAAGTATCTAAATATAAATAAATAGAGATTGAATTAAAAGTCAAAACAACAGTATTTTTTTTTACAGTTTGGGCAAAAATCATGGGTGTGCATTATAAAGAGAGTGCATTATATGTGGTAAAATACAGCACTTGCCCAGAGCCATACAAGTAGTGAATATTCAAGCCATACTATAAACGGACAAAAACAGAACCAGAGACATGGAAATAAGGAACAAACTGATAGTGACCAGAGGGGAAGGTGACAAGGGATAACGGGGGAAGTAAGGGGAAGGGTCTATTCACGGAACATGTATAAAGGACCCATGGTACTTGAACAACAGGATGAGGGGTGACTGAGGAAGTGCAGGGGGGTTGGTGGGGCAGGGGAGAGTGGCCAGGGAAAATTGGAACAACTGTAAATGAACAACAATTAAAAAACCATTTATATTTATAAATTTCCCTTTTAGAAACCAAAACTCAACACTGGAAATTTTGGGTAAAATTTCTATACATTTTCAATATTGATAATCTTGAAAACTCATACAAATTGTTTAGAAAAAAAGTGTATCAATACATAGCAAAACTATTAAGATGCTCTATACCTTGATCCAGAATTTTCCCTTCTATGGAAATAATTTAACAGAGCAAAAACATGTTAACTATAGTATTTATTGAGGTAGCACCTATAAAAGAAAAACTTTGCATTTAATCAAAGTTTCAATATACTGAGGTTCATCAATATTAAAATCACAGTATTAAAGATTCTTGAAGCAGCCCTGGCTGGTATAGCTCAGTGGATTGAGCGTGGGCTACGAACCAAAGTGTCGCAGGTTCAATTCCCAGTCAGGGTACATGCCTGGGTTGCAGGCCATGACCCCCAGCAACTGCACATTGATGTTTCTCTCTCTCTCTCTTTCTCCCTCCCTTCCCTCTCTAAAAATAAATAAATAAAATCTTTAAAAAAAAAGATTCCTGAAGCATGAGGATATGATATAATATTTCTAAAATAAAAACTTATGTATGTATAAAAATTAAAGTACAGCTTTAGAATTGTGAGGCTGTGTTTTTAAGACTTTCCTATGTATGTTACATACTTATTAAAATATATCAAATGTAGCTATTTTTAAATACTTGAATGCTTTTTAAGTTTTAGAATAAAATACAAAAGTTGCCAGCATAGTACAAGGAGTTCCTGAATACCCAGTATCCACTTTCCTCCATTAACTTCTCACATTGCTATGGCATATTGTTATAACCACGAAATCAATGCTGATAGACTGTTATTTAAAAAACTCCATACTTTATACAAATTTCATTAGTGTCCCACTAACATCCATTTTCTATTCCATAATCCCTTTTAGAAAGTTATATTTCTCCTCTGAGGCTTCTCTGGGCTCTGATAGCTTCTTGGAACCTCCATGGTTTTGATAAACTTGGTATTTCTGAGAGCAATGGTCAAATATTTTCTATAATGCCCCTCAATTTGGGCCTGTCTGATAGTTTTCTCATGCACAGACTAGAGTTACCAGGGAAAGAATGAGCTACCAGATTAAATGTTGTTCTACTCTCATAAAATCAAAAGTGTTTGATGATCATTGGCTACAATACTGTTCGGCAAGTTTCTTCACTGTAATGTGACTTTCTACCTTTCCTTCCTTTCATACTGTACTGTTTGGAAGCAAATTACTAAACATCCACACTGAAATGATAAGGAATTATGCTCCTTGCAAGGAGAGACTTTACATAAATTATATGAAATACTCACATGTGATTTTTCTCTTCTCTCCCATATTTAAAGTTACTTGATTATTTGTTTACATCAGCATAAACACATACATATATACTTTATACTATAGGTGGTTATAATACATGACTACTTTCCTATTTTGTTGCTCAGATTGTTCCAACTTCAGCAACTGGAAGCTCTTTCAGTTGGTTTCCATGTCCCTTTGCCTTAACCCCATGATTTTGTTTTTTTGCGCACTTTCCTTACTTTCTGGCACTATGAGAGCCTTCAAGCTTTTCCTGTGTATTCCCTAGCCCAACCCTAGAATCAGTCCCAGTTCCTTTTACTGGAAAATAGTAATGGAAACAAACTAAGCACTGGACACTGGATGGAGTGCTGAAATGATTCAATTTTAAACAAATGATTTGCTCAAGAGCTAAGAGTCAGTGACAGAATAAGGATCATAATGTAAGTCAAATCACCTGAACCTCTATTCTCTAGAATTATGTCACATGGCCACCTTCTGTTCATACATGTAATCAGAGGAATTGGTTTATAGATACATGGATTTGTACCTTCTGGAGAACTTTCAAACCAATCTACTCTACCACTTTTAAATTACACCTTAAATCATATACCTTTATGCTTTTAAATCACATATAATGACAAAAATGACTTTTGGTCATTACATATCTTTTTCAGCTTTATAGTTGCAGGATTACCCTCTCACTAACTCTTAAAGAGCAAACACTTCTTTCTCCTTTAAATTTCTTGGTCATTGCATTGCAATGTTCCCATTCATGTGCATGAATAATCCGTGAAGGAACTCCACATCGGATATGACTCCTGACCCTCTCTGCGTTCCATGGTCATTCAGGAAGAAATGCTTGGTCAATGTTCTCCACTATTAATTTTATGGTCTTACATTTTTGCTTAGAAAATATTCTGAGCAATTTTAACATTTCAAGTACAATAAGTTGGTTCTGATTGTATCCTTGAAGAAAAGACTGGGGAGAGTAATTTAATAATAGCCATAGTAAAAACTTGTGTTTTATTTTTGTTTACTAAGATGTTTCTGTTTGTTCTAAGAAACATACCCACCCACCCTCCAAAATAAAGAACAAAAATGAACAAAAAAACTTGGTTATTTTTTCTATTTTAATTGATTTTTTAAAATGAGGATAAATAAAATTATACAGAAAATGAGGTAAAATGCTCTCAGTAACTCTATTGTAATATTTAATTGTCTCTACTAGTTGCTGTTCTTAGACCAGCTCATCACTTCCTATCAAAGGTTAAGAAGCAATTGTTTGGGTGCTGAATAAAGTGATAAAAAAACACACAAGTAAGAGAGAAAGAAAAAAGATTGAAATGTCTAAGTCTTATGTTATTTCTAAAGGTTAGGAAAGAATGCATATTTTCTTGCTAAATGTCAATTTAATCTGAATGGCAGTGAACCTCGAATAACATTTAAATTTAATGTAGAACTTTTTAAAATGAAGCAATTGCTTAGCTAACTGCCTGTTTTGCTTTTGGGTGAACTTCACGTTTGGTTTTCAAGTGATGGATATCTGAAGTATCATCTCCATTTGGAAGCATAAACATAATAGTTGAGTGTTATTAGAAAGGAAAAGGCAACTTATTGTTGTCCATTGACCAGTCTAAGATTTCTGAAGCTCAAAGGGCTGGATAATGAATAGAGTTATACAGATAATCTGACTGGTTACTTAATTAGGATTAGAAGGGATCAAGCACTGAGCATTTTACTGGACATTCAGGACTTTAAAATGCCAGCTTTATTTTCTCCAAGCAGAAATGCTTTTCTCAAGTCAAGTTTTACAGAGGAGTGATGCGGACCCTGGCTTGTGGGGTCCACCACATTGTGGATGGGAGAGAGACATTCACACGGACTACCGAGTCCTGTGGAGGAAAAGGGTGAGCATGGTTTTTCTCTCAAGAGGAGCAAAAGCTGTGGCCCTTTCTGTGACCTGCCTTATTGGGTTTCTTGGCACATTACATGATGGTCCTCATTTCTTCTGCACAGGTTGGGTTTAGGTGGTTACCTTTTACAGAAAACAAAGGAGTTGATGCTGCTAATCGCATCACAAAGGAATGATATTTGCAAATGAAAAGGGAAAAGTAGTTGAACCAGTTACACTCCATACTGGGGAGTTTTAGCATGGATTTTAGGAAGTTACAGTAAGCACTTGCTGTCTCAATTCAGGGTGAGGGAGTTTTAGCAAAAGCAAGTCTCATAGCAGTCTAGGTACAATGCAGGCCTTATTCCCCATGGGAGAACCTATCTGTGGGAGTGGGTCCTGTGCATCTCTGAGTGGGAGCTGGGCCCACGCCATGCAGAATGGTCTCCTACATTTCCCCCCTTGTTTTTTAGTTAGGATGGCTATAGATCCCACAAAGCTTGCTACTTGCTGGTCTCTCACATGACCCTGGGAAAATAATTTGTAACCATATCAAAGTACACAGAGCATTATTATAATCAGTAAGCAACCAGAGGTTCCAAAGACCCACATTCTCAGATTAATCCCATCAATCATTGTCCAGCAGTAATGATCAAATAGACAACATTCAAGGAACTCTGAGGGCCTATTTTGAGCCAGCATCAACTAGCTAAAGTGCCACAAAACTTTGGGGAAATAAACTCATTTCAGGCTTGGACCCTTATCATTTAAATTGAGGGTATTAGCAAGGCAGGTTTCATAGGATTTTATGCTTTCTCTCTTAGGCCTGATTGCCCTGGGGAACCTACCCTTTCTGTTACATAACAAAGGGCCAAGGGGGGGACACCGATATATTATTACTGAAAGGAACCCCCCAGGTTCCTTATGTCCGCCGCCTTATAAGAAAGACATCTCGAAATGCCAGAGATTTGTGAAAAGAGAAGGAAATGTTTATTTAATGCTATACAGACTTAAAGTAGTGACCTAATGTCTTCATTAAAATATCAAAGTCCTTTTGGATACCTGCAGACACCCACAGTGCTTCCTTCTCCCCCTGCCCTAATTCAGGTACCGGAACTCAGGAAAAGAAGCAACCATCCAGGATCCAGGTTCCTGACACCGTCAGCTGTGTTTCTGTCTAGGCAGGATCTCCAATTAATCCAAAGCCATGTGGCACCTTCTCATGGCCTACTGGCAAGAGTTCTTTCACCCTTCTTCCAGGCAAAGTCTCTCCTGCCTCCGAGGCCACACGGCCAAAAGGAGCACCCCAAAGCCACATGGTTCTCTTCTACCAGAGCTGCGTGGGTCTGCACTCTGGCAAGACAGTGTGGATCTCTCCACAAAGCTGCAGGCGGGGGGTCACCACTCTGCCAAAGCTGAGTGGCAATTCT
Source organism: Phyllostomus discolor (assembly GCF_004126475.2). Taxonomy (NCBI): domain Eukaryota; kingdom Metazoa; phylum Chordata; class Mammalia; order Chiroptera; family Phyllostomidae; genus Phyllostomus; species Phyllostomus discolor. Next base: position 157,480,389 of record NC_040907.2, read on the forward strand.
CTGCTAAAGCTGCATGGTCGTTCCCCACTCTCGTGAAGCCACGTGAATCTCCCCCTCACATGGCTGCAAGGGACCCCACTCTGCCAGAAGCGTGTGGCTCTCCCTCACATGGCTGCAGTTGGAGGGGGTCCCTACTCCGGCAAAACCTCGTGGCTCTCCCTCTAACGGTTGCCGTGTCTGGGTTTAAATCCTCTGTACCCCCATTTCCGATTCCTACAACAATTGGCTACACTTGCCAGCACTCATATATCCTTCCAGCTTTACTGAGTTGCCATAGTGAGACTGGGGAGGCGTGGCCCCATGGTGTGGAGCCAATCATCTCCAAGCTCTCATGTAGGTGCTGTAATCAGGGGGAACTGCTCCCCAGTTACATCTTGGGTGGAAGTCCCTCTCTTCTCCCTGGTTCAAAGAATAGCCACAGCTGTTTAGCACATCTATGAAACCAGTTAAAGGTTATAGATCTGTTAAATGACCACGGCCAAGAGGTTAGCTGCAAAGCTGTTGCTGCACAAAACAGCTCTGCGTGTTCCTGCTCCATGTGTCCCTTCCCCCAGCTCACACCTGAGGGGAGAGGGGTGAGGACATCTTATATGTCTTTCTAATATTTCCTGGACACCTTGAGTTCTGGACCCCATTCCAAATCCCTATTTGGGGCCCCCCTCTTGGCTGAACCCTGCATCATTTTCAGCACAGGGCTGCACCCATCTCCAGCATTGTTTCAGGCTTAGGCTGAGCAGAGGAAGTAAGGCAGCCAAGAGATTACTCAAACTTCTCTTAGGCATCCTTTATGTACCAATACTTCTATTATCTTAGAAGATTTCTAGACTTCTCACAAACAGAATGAAGACTCAGGCTATGTCAAAGCTGAGGGGCGAGGATCCATCACCCTCTTTTTCTATAGCCCCCCAAGTCCTTCCCTGAGGGCCTTCCCATGATCATGCCTGTCTTAGATCATCCCTCCCTTGAGGAATCTTACCTGTCATTGGCTAACCGACCAAGCATTGGAAGCCAGGCAGGGTGAAGTAAAGTGGGCAGAGGTGGTGCCCCTGCCAGGGAGATAAGCTTTGTCTCCTCAGTGGCTTATGGTCCCAAGGTCTCTCACTCAGCCTTAGCCATGGGGGGGGGGGGTTACAGCTTCTGAAACCAGGCAGGGAGGTTCCCAACATCTGATCTTCCTTCTTGTTCATTTATAAATGCAATTGTAGCTGTTAAGCCTGTGAAACCTACTATTTGCTGTTTCCCAACGCAATCTTAAGAAAACAACCTCTATGTATATCATAAAACACAAATAAGGATTAAGACAAGGAGACATCCAAGGGCTACCATGACCCAAACCCATAAATTCAGTCCATTGAACCAGTTTTTAGAGTTCAACCATTGAACATTATGGGGCAGCGAGGGGTTGCTGCCCTTTGCAGGAGCTCCTTTCATTGGAGCAGGCCACATGCTCCTCCACTGGCAGACCCAGGCCCATGAGCGATGGTGTGAGTGTCTGTTTTCCTTCTGGCTGTTCAGAGTCAGCTGGGCCCTCTGGTCTGTCAGTCGATTGGTATAATGAGCCCGTTCTACAATTGCCTGACCTGTTGGATTATAAGATATTCCTGTTTTATGTTGGATATTCCAACGCTGAAGGAAGACCTGAGTAGAATGGTCAAGGTATACAGGGCTATTATCAGTTTTAATTTGCTGAGGCTGTCCTAAACGACTAAAGGCCTCAAGCCAATGGGCTTGTATATTTTTAGCAGATTATCCTGTTCAAGTAGATGCATGTAGGGCTCCAGAGTATGTATCAATAGAAATATGAACGTATTTGAATTTTCTTTTTTTTTTAATCAACTTTTTTTAAAGATTTTATTTATTTATTTTTAGAGAGGGAAGGGAGGGAGGGAGGGAGAGAGAGAGAGAGAGAGAAACATCAATGTGCGGTTGCTGGGGGTTATGGCCTGCAACCCAGGAATGTACCCTGGCTGGGAATCGAACCTGGGACACTTTGGTTCCCAGCCCACGCTCAATCCACTGAGCTACGCCAGCCAGGGCTTGAATTTTCCAAAGGGAGCGTAATGAGTGACATCTGTTTGCCAAATTATTTGAGAACCTAGTCCTTGAGGATTAACTCCTGTAGATGGGAGTGCCTTGCTAAGGGCTTGGCAATCAGGACATTCTTTAATAATTTGCTTAGCTTAGAGAGACAGCCCCCCTGCTATTTCTGAGGGTTGCAATGAGTTTAAGCAGCAAGTTAATTGCCCTGTTGTTCTCAGGACCTGGTAGCCCCTAGGTTCAGAGTTTTCAAGGAAAGTGGGAAAGATGGGGGAGGGTGCTCTGCTTAAATACGTTTTAGACAAAAGTGGTTATGCACCAAGGGCCTTTTGTGACTCGATTGACTAACCATTCCCTCCAGGAGAATAGCCAGTTCTTCCCCAAGGAAACAATCAGTGTTTACAGGTATTGAGTTAAAAAGTGGTACTTAATCTTCCGTGGAGTAGAGCTAACTCTACCAGGGAGACAGTACACCTAAATCTCATTTTTACAACAAAGGGTCACGGCTCTGGCATAAACAAGGAGGATTCTTCCTATTTTTTTAACATGTCATACCCCCTCTCCCACTTGTAGTATGCTTTAGATTGACAAATTTATGAACACATTAGTAACTTTCAGAAACAGATTTTTTTTTCTCTACTGGCAAATACATTTACTTTTATTGTTGTTGTTAATTCTTACTGATTACTGCATTCCTTGAGTGTGCTCAGAAGTGAGCTGTCTCATTATCTAGTGCCCCTGACAACTTTAGGGAGGCGGGAGAAGAGGGAGGGAGGATCCTGCTCTTGGCACAGCTTGTTCTGAGGACCAGAGCAGTCCCCGGGCCTTCAGCAGGAAGATTGAGAGTGGTTAAAAGACACATTTTCTCGTTATTTTTCTTCCTGCACTTTTTACTGTCTGAGGGAAGTGAGATCTTATTCCTTTCTTCAAACAATCAATTTAAATTCTTTCTGAGTAGAATCCTTATGATGCAACAACATTAGAGATCTTATTCTGTTTACCAGAGGTTTAGCAAAATATTTTGAGACCAAGCAGGTCCTTTCAAAACAAAAACAAAATCCAAACAAACCAGTATTTTCAAATTAAATCCTCTAAAGGAGCTAAGTATATTTCTGAATCCTTCATAGGTCATCTGTAAATGGGACGGTTTTGGTGAGCCTGGGAAGACAACTGGCTAATAGACTTTGACTTTCTGTTCATCCTACGGATCAATTGAATAATTTTGTTTCAACTCTTTGAATCTGACCAGATTATCAACTGAAGGGATCTGGCTTCAGTATTACAGAAGTTTGGCTCTGGAAAGAGTTAGTGGTCCAAAAGCATCACCAGTGTCTAGGATCATAGCTGAGAGATGAAGCCAAGTAGGCAGCATCCCAGATAGAGGGTGATGACAGGCAGGACCTGGTCGTCCCTTAATTCCACATCCCCACATTCTGCCCTATCACTCCCCAAAGGAGAAAAATATCCTGGGGTTCAATCCAGTCATCTCTTTGGGACAGCTGATTTTCCCAGTATGATTGTAGTAAGAAGGGGTCTGTGGATTCAGATTAGAATGACAGCCAAGCAGCTGCTAGCTTCTCCACCTTGAACTTCAATTTCCTGTCATCTAGTTGGCACACAGCTGCTTGCCATGGTTACCTTTTTTTTAATAAGCCTGATGCCAAGAAGCTCTTGTTGACCTTATCCTCTGAATAAAGGAACATAGCCTCAGAATAAAGATTGGGATCAGAATGTGTCTTCATTCTCTAGCATCCTCTTCCCTGGTATTCTAATTGACTTCATGTTTAAGGGTTTTACTTGAGTTAGTGCTGGCAGAAAGCCATCTATGTTTCTTTTTTCTCCTCCCTACATTCTGCCTAGTCATATATGACATTCCTACAATTACTGGTTAGCTTAGTCCATCAGAATTCTTGAAAAGAATTTTTAGCAGATCATCCAAATCTTGCTTGTTCTGGAATGCAACTCTGCTTTCATTGGTTGTCCAGCTTCCAGAGTTTTCATGGTCTTTAGCAGGTTCATGAGCTAGGATGCCACCATCCTATTATTAAGGCTCTGTCCCTGGTGAAGATAATCTAATGACACAGGTATTTTTCTTAGGGATATGGCTCTGACTGAATTGATATACCAGTCTTTTACAATTAACAATCCACTTGAAATCCTTCAATCTCTAAATGTAATTGGCATATTTTTAACTTTGTCCTATCCATAATACAAGGTATATTGGCACCTCAGTACTCATCATTAATTTGTCCTGGAACTTGTGATGAGTGCCAAAACCAATGAGTACTGAGCAAGCAATGAGTGATGAAGCCTTTTTTCTAGCAGGACAGTGTTGTGACTTATACAAATTTTAGCAACTGTGATGGGTCCTGAGCAAGCACCAAGTGCTGAAACATTTTTTTTCTCATCAAAATGCAATAAGTACAGGGTATGACAAGTTCCGAAGCTGATGAGTACTGAAGTATTAGTGTACTATTCAAGCAAGAAACTGGTGCAATGGAATGAAAATGGTTTCAATTAATATATAAAACATTAGTCCTCTTAAGGCCATCAAGGTAGATGGATGCATAGAAAAACACCACGCTGACAATTTCAGGACCTCTGAGTCATAGTCCAACTCTATCTCTAATTAGCTTCACGAAAGTTCTTCAGAAAAGGAACTTAAGACCCAGAGAATTAACCCTTTCCCTAATATCAGTAAAATTTGGGCAATATAAGGAATTATCATCAAGGTGGTCTGGAAAGAGCATAGCTCTTAAAACCAATCACAAGTGTCTCTAGGCTCATGTTCTGTTAGGTCTCTGTGCCTTCAGAACAGAAGAAAATCCTGTCATTCTCTCTGCCTTGGGCCACCTCTTGGACAGTAGCTTTAGCTTTTGACCTGCCTTCTGTATTTTACTCTTCCATCAGTCACTTGGGTATAACACTGCCTCCTGCATTTGTCCATCCCTTCATCCTAGGAGTGGCAATGGCTTCCTGATAATGCTCATCTCTAGATTGCCTGACTACCCCCTTACTGTGCTTTTGCCACCTACCTGATCCATTCTTTGTTATCTTAATGTTTGTTTTCCTAATGGAACCATGTCTGATGCCCTGACTGCATGATATTGGGGTTATGGCTCAGTATTTTTTCCCTTACTTTACAAATGGAAGTAATAAGAGTTGCCTAAGAAACTACTGTGAAGATGAAAGATAAATTTATCTGATATATAATTGGAACTTAATAACTCATAACTGTTAGATGACTGGTATGAAGGGTGTTTTTGTTTGTTACATAGTCTGTTGTTTTTACTAGAATGAAAATTAACACTGAAATCTCTATGTGATATTCCCTCCCCCAGCCCCACCAGTGTTGGGTCCAAAGAAGCAAAACTAATATCTGAATCATTTTATCATTTGAAAGCTCATTTTACAAAATGATGAAAGGAGATATGTTTGTTTTATCTGACCAATGATGGCCATCTGTGAACCTTAAATATTTGCAAATATTACTTGTGGGTAATTTAGAACACAGGAAAAAAAATCTAAATCTTGTCAATGATGTGCATAGAAAAGCCTAGTAGAAATCTGTTGCCTTGGGGATGAATATGGAATTTTGTAAGAAGGCATAACAATTCTTTTCATTCTATTTCGATTTTGGTTCTCTTTCTACAAAACAATTTTATTTTACATATTATAACATTTTTTCAAATGAATTTTCCCCAGTCTGCTCTGTTTACTGTATCAAAGCACCAACACATCACTTTCCCCTGAAGGATTTAAGTTGTTAAATGTCACTATCTAAGGTGGATGAAAAAACCAGGTCACACAGAGTCAAATACTTATTTCCCATTTCTAAGGGTCTAGGATAGTAAAAGCCCATACAACTCAGCCACGGGAAGGAAACCTCTCTCACACTGAGAGCTGAAAACATGTCCATTTTCCAAGTTAATGTGACTAAGCAGGTGCTTTTCACCGGCATCACGGAGTGAAAAGATCAAAGATGTTGCAGCAGAAAAGCTTGGATTCCAAAGTCTGTTAGGCCGCTTCCTCCCTGTGTGACTCTGAGCAGGTCCTCTAGCCTCTGTCTGCTTCACTCCCCGCGTTTGTAAGGAGAGAGGAATAACAGCTGCTGTAGGAAGCACAGGAGGGCAGCCGAAGGCATGTCCTCGAGAATATAGAAATGAAAATAAACTGTCCCTCCGAGAGCTAAGTAATGAAATCAGCTCATGAACATCTGAATGTTAAGTACCTGGGCTCCGAAGACACATGGAGTTTGTTTTCTTTTTCCCCCTGACATTTCAAACATAACGCTTTGTGTGCTTGATGAGGTTATTTAAATTGTTTAAGACTCAGTTTCCTGAATTTGTAAAGCAAGGCTAAACAAAAATTACCAATTGCAAGGGTTGTTGTAAAAGTTAAGTTTAAAAAGTATCTGGTACAGTTTTCCTGTTTTGTAACTAAAATATATACCAACTCACTTTTACCGTAATTGTTTACAATAGAGGTGGTCAAAATTGACTGTCTTAAGGACACTTCCAGCCAGCAAACTGTGAGGGTAACCTGTAAATATGAACACACCCAGACAAAGACTGTGTCCATCATAAGGAAAATAGACCGTCAATGCAGGAATAAATATAGAAAAAGTGAATAAATAGAGAAAAGCGAAAAAGGCTAACAGGAGAGGATGCCCTGAAGTTAATATCTGGGTGGCCAGGAATGCATTTACTATTATGAAAAAAGTAAATAAAAGACAGAATCACAAAGTAACATTTGAACTGGGTATAAGGCTGACTTGTGGGCATGGGTAGAATGAATATTCTAGAGAAAGGAAGGGGCAGAGGACATAGTATACACCTGGCCACAGAGTTCTGCAAGGGCACCAGATGCTTGTGATGAATCATAAATTCAGCATTTTCAGGCAAAAATATTAGTCGAGAGTAGAGACATAGGTCAGGGTAAGACTCACACGGGCTTTATCTGTGCTGTGCATGTTAAAAAGCTGGACCTTTATCTCACAGGTAGTGGTGTGCTAGAAAAAATTTAAAAAATACTGCCTAAAACATTTTGTCTTATTAAACTTATATATTATAGCTTGCTATGCAGAGGCATATACAGGACAGGAGACAGACATTTGTGTTGGTTGTATTTCTCTTTGTATTACCTGAAAGGAAATAATATTGATGAGTTGAAATACCACCATTCTTTAAACAAAGTATACCAGCCAAAATTGTGGTAACATAGGTATGTTAACATGGCACTGTTTCTTACTATCTTACCACTTAATGTCAGCTAAATTTTTTATTTCAAACAAGAAGGAGCAAATTGCAGTGAAATATTATGAAAATAGCCAGGAAAAGTCAATTGGATTGGTTATAGTCAATGTAGTGGTGTCAGAAAAAAAAACAGATTAGATATAAATTAATGAACCATTGAGCTAATGGAAAAATAACACTAGACATAATCTGTCGGGATAATTTATGTAATACTCACATTTACTCCCTAATTAGAAAGTTAAGTAGCCAAAATATTTCTTTTATATCAGTCTATTTGAAAACTTTGTATAACACGAGAAAGATTTTTTTCCAAGGATATCTTGTCACCATCTTTGCAAAAGCCATACTCCACGTTGTCATTATTAGTCTCAGCTTTCGATGCTTCAGCACAACGGCAATAAACAGACTGCATGAACTGAGAAGCAATGATTGATTAGACTAGCACCCTTGACAGGAAGACCTTCGACTGCACTGTGTATAGATGATTCTTTTCTAATGTAAAACTTCTAAATTATCCACATACATTGGTCTGCCTGAGTGACTTCTTTTGCCACACAAAGAATAAGCCATTAGCATTGGAAAACTTCAGACATGCTCCAGGGGATCGCCTGTCACAGTGGCTGTTCTGGTAGTTAACCACTCTCAGGCAGCGTAGGGCCAAATTAAGCAAAAGAGTTCTCCAAGTGGAATTTAAGAATGATGTCCATCCAGACTTGAGAACAGTTGTTTCAGGGAATTATGAAAGTAGAAATAGGGGAAAATAGAAAAGCAGGTGTTTACTATTAACTATAACATAGAAAGAGAAATGTCTATAGTTTGGACCAAACTATTTGGTCCAAATAGTTTGGATCTTTATATTTCTTTTTTTAAAATTTTATTTTAATCATTGTTCAAGTACAGTTTTCTGTCCTTTACTCCCATTCCAGCCCATCCATCCATCCCTCCCCACCTCCCTCTTATTTCCAACCTCCCCCAGTTTTTATCCATGTGTCCTTTATATTTGTCCGGTAAACCCTTTCCATTCTCCCCTCATTCAATGTACTTTTCAAAGGACTTAAAAGTAGAATGAACTGAATAAAGAGTTATTGGAATTAAAGATGTGTAATATGATGTGGAATCCATTGCCATTAGTAAATTCTTACTTCTTTAGTAAAATAACAGGAAAATGTACAGCGCCCAGGATCTCATACTAATATCATTTGAAATCTCATATCCTGGGAGAGAGGGAAGTAAACTCTCCTGCACAAGACTTATCACAGATACAAGGCAGAGGTTAGCTTTCCATTGTGGAACAGGGAGCAAGAATGAGAGAACACCATGCCCAAGCACCAGGAACCCAGGTATGCCTAATACTGAGGCTGGTCCAGGATAAAAATGCCCCATCTCCCTCCATCAGCCTGGCAAGCATTGAATAGCAAGCATCAGAAGGTTAAGAGCATATAAAAACACACCCTCTTGAGCAGAGATGCATAGTAATGGCTAAGACACAAAGGTGAAGTAAAGACATTGAGAAAAAGTCTTCAAAAACCAGAGCCTTACTTATGAATACCAGGCGTACTTAAAGAATTTTATGTTTGTGGTGCACTGAAGGTAGACAAAACAAGGAAACCTATCCAGCTAGTTTACTGATGAGATAGACTCAATCCTCCACACTTGTCGATTGAAAAGAGACAGTTATATCTTTACACATAAATGCTACATGACTTAGTCTCTCATATACCTCACAGGATGTTAAAATATCTTGGTTTAAATGAAAGTAAAAAAAAAAGAAAAGAAAAAGCACAACAAAAAAAGAAGGAAAAAATCTATTGTCAAGAGAAAATGCAATCAAATAAATGGTCTGATTTAGAGGTGATCTGGTACTTGGGACCATCACACAGAGGCATTCAAATTGCTATGATTAATTTTTAAATATCTAGTGAAAAAGGTTGACAACATACAACACACTTGGAGATGTGGTAATGTCATCAAAGAAATGAAAACTAAAAGAGTCAAATGAAAATTCTAACAAGATAGGTAGAAGATACACCAGGAAGAAGTGAGAGACACAGAGAGAGAGACTGAGACAGACCACACCCAAGAGCTGAAAGGCAAAATGAGAGAGTTTAACATGTGTAATTAGAATTCCAAGCCAAGTAGGAGAGAGATACTGGAGCAGAACCAATTTAGAAGAGATAAAAAAAGAAGAAAAAATAAGTACACCCAAGGTAAATGGAAGTAATAAAAAAGGTAAGAAGGAAAGTAAGAGCAAAACCAATAAAATGTAAAACAAATAAAGAAAATCAATGAAACTAAGAACCAGTTCTTTGAAAAGGTCAATATCATTAATAAGCCTTTTGCCATACTGGTAAGACTAAAAAAAAGAAAGAAGAGATATAACTACAAATTTTACTGAATTTATAGATCAAGTTGGAAAAAACTTACATCCTTAAATATTGAGAATTTGTATATATAAATGTGACATATCTCTATATCATTTTAAAGTTTGTTTCATCTGAGCTTTGAATTTTATTTCATATAGATCTTGTGCATACTTTGTAAAATTTACACCTAAATATACATAAATATATTTTGTATGGAATAATGTAAATGGTTCAGTGTTTTAAATGTCAAATTCTAACTGTTCACTGTTGATATGTAGGACAGAAATTGACTTTTGTATATTAATCTTGTATCCTACAACCTTAACACAATCACTAGTTCAGGAGACTTTTGTTGTTGTCAGGTCTTCAGAATAGTATACATAGGCAGTCATGCCATCTGGGAACAAATAGTGCTTTATTTCTTTCTTCCTATTGTATATACCTTTTATTTATTTTTCTTTTTGCATTAGCCAGGACTTCCTGTGCAATATTGATAGGAGTAGCAGGAGTGGGTATCCTTGTTTAGTTCCTGATCTAAGAACACAAATGTGTTCTTTCTGGTATTAAGCATGATTTTAACTGTAGATTTCTTGTAGATTTAAAAAATCAAGTTGGAGATATTTCCTCTATTTCCAACTTACTGATAATATTTTATAATAAATGGACATTGGATTTTTTCAAATGATTTTTTTGCAGTTTTATATGATTATATATTTTTTCTTTAGCTTATAGATATGATAGATTTCATAAATTGATTTTTGCAATGCTGAACCAGTTTTATATAATGGGGATAAATAACACTTTGATGTGGTATATAATTCTTTTGCTAATACTTTCCTGAAATCAGGATCTTGAGTAGATCCTGATGTTCATAAGATATATTGACCTGTAGATTTTTTTATTGTAATGTTTTTGTCTGCTTTTGGTGTTAAGGTAATGTTGTTCTCATAGATTGAGTAAAAGAAATGTCCCCTTGCTTGTATTTTCTGGAGTCACTTTTACTTGAAATATTTTGTAGATTTTACAGTATACCAGCAAATCTGGGCTTGATGCATTCTTTTTGGAAGATTATTAATTATTGATTCAAATTCTTCACTAGATACAAGCCTATTCAGGCCACATATTTCTCTTTGCATGAATTTTGGTAGATTGTACCTTTCAAGGTGTCAGTCCTTTTTATCTACATTATCAAAATTTGGAACTTAGACTTGCTCATCATGTTTCTTTATTTCCCTTTCAGTGTCCACAGTAGTGATGGCTCTTCTTTATTCCAGTATCAATAATTCACATTTCTTTCTGCTTTTATGAGTGTAAAACAGCTAACTCTAGAAGTTTCTCAATTTTATTGGTATTTTCAAAGAATCAGTTTTAATTTCATTAATTTTTTCTACCAATTTCCTATTTTCAGTTTCATTCATTTCTGCTCTAATTATTATTTCTTGTCATCTTACATTGGATTTAATTTTCTCTGTTTTCTGATTTTCTAAGGCAAAGCTTAGCTTTATTTATTTATTTTTTAAAGATTTTGGTTTTTATTTTTAGAGAAGGGAAAGGAGGGAAACAGCAATGTATGGTTGCCTCTCACACTCCCCCTACTGGGGATCCAGCCTGCAACCCAGGCTTGTTTGTGCCCTAGACAAGGAATTGAACCAGCCACCTTTCATGTTAAAGGGTGGCGATCAATCCACTGACCCACACCAGACAAAATGTAATGCTTAGTTTTATATTTATATTTAAACCTGTCTTCTTTCACTACAGGCATTCCTTGCTTTAAATTTCACTCTAATTATTGCTTTCATTCTACCAGAAATTTTGACAGTGTGTTTTATTTAGTTTTAAATAATTTAAAAATTTCTTGAGATTTCTTTGATCCATGTGTTATTTATCAGTATATTGTTTAAACTTCAAATATTAGGAGATTTCTCAGCTGCCCCATTGTTATTTATTTCTAGTTCAATTTCACTGTGGTCAGAGAACATAATTCAAATGATTTATCTTCTTTAAACTTTGTTAAGATATATCTTATGGCCCAAATACTGGTCTGTATTGTGGAATTCCACTTAAGAAGAATGTTTATTCTGCTATCATTGGGTGGAGTAATAATGCTGATTAGACTTGGTTGATTGGTGGTGTTGCTCAGTTCAAATATGTTCTTAAAGATTTTCTGTCTGCTGGATGTGTCAGTTAGTAATCAACATGTGTTGCCTTCAACCCCAACTATAATAGTGCCTTTTCTACTTCTCCTTGTAGTTTTAGAAGTTTTTGCCTCATGTATTTTTGTACTCTGTTATTAAGCACCTACACACATAGAATTGGCATGTTTCCTTGGAGAATTGATTCCTTTATCATTATGTAATTCCCCTTGTTTTTCCTAATAATATGTTTTGCTCTGAAGTAGGCACTGTCTGAAGTTAATATGGTTACTCAAACCTTCTTTTGATTTGTGCTGCCATGGCATATCTCTTTTTATCCTTTTCTCTTAATCTATTTGTGTATTTATATATTTTATTTTTATATTTGTGTATCTTTATATTTAAAGTAGATTTCTTAAAGACAACTTGTAATTGGATCTTTGTGTATTTTTTTAAGACTTTATTTGTTCATTTTTAGAGAGAGGGGAAGAGAAGGAGAAAGAGAGGGAGAGAAATATTAATGTGTGGTTGCTGCTCATGTGCCCCATATTGGGGACCTGGCCTGCAACCCAGGCATGTGCCCTGACTGGGAATCAAACTGACGACGCTTTGGTTCTCAGCCTGCACTCAATCCACTGAGCTATACCAGTCAGGGCAGATCTTTGTGCTTTTTTAATCCACTCTGTGTATTTAGATATTAATATTTATAGTAAATATTGATATAGTTGGTTTAATATGTCCCATATTAGTAATTGTTTTCTACCATCTTTGTTGTGTGTTCCTCTCCTTCTCTTCTTCCTCCTTTTTCTTTTCTTCATTCTTAGCATATCAATTATACTTATTTTTAACTTATTTAAGTATCACTTTATTGTGGTATGATTAGCATATAAAAATATTACTAGCTATGGGCACTATGCTGTGTAATAGATCTCCAGAACATATTTACCTTAAATAACAACTTTTGTACTTTTTGGCCATCACTCTTCATTTCCTCCTCCCATCAACCAATGCCAATCATCATTCTACTCTCTGCTTCTATGAATCTGATTATTTTATGTTCTACCTATAAGTGCTGTCATATGGTATTTCTCTTTCTGTGTCTAACTTGATTCACTTAGAATAATGCCAAGATCCAAACATGTTGCAAAAGGCAGTATTTTTTTATTTCAAGGCTGAATAATATTCCACTGTATGTGTTCTCCAATTTTTTTACACTTTTATCTATCAATGGATGTATAGGTTGTTTGCATATCTTGACTATTGTGAATAATGTTGCAATGAACATAGGAGTGCAGATATCCACTCAAGATCCTGATTTTAATTTCCCTAGATTACTGAATCATATGGTTATATTCAATTTTTTAAGGAAAGTTCATGCTATTTTCCATGATGGCTGCACCAATGTAAATTCTTACCAGTAGTATTAAACTTCACCTTACCCCACATTTATTGTTATTACTATTTTTTTTTCAATAATAGCCCTCCTAATTGCTATGAGGAGATATCTATCTCATTGTGGTTTTGATTTTTATTTCCCTGATGACTGCTAATGTTGAACACATTTTCATATACCTACTGGCCGTTGGTAGTGTCTTTTTTGGAGAACTATAGGTGTGATCTTTTTGCCTATATTTAATTGAATTATTCACTTTTGTTTGTTTACTATTGAGTTGTATGAGTACCTCATATACAGAGTCCAACTTAAATAATGTGCCTTTTTTATTACAAAATCATGAGCATGCAATTCTGTAATATAATTATCACATTCAAGAATATCATATGACATTTTAGGTGAAGTGTTCAAATTAAAACTATAAATTATTACACCCATATTATAACCCTACCAACTGCGCTCAAGCAGGTGTTACTTCTGCTGAACCCTGCATTTTGGTTATTAATCTTTTTCAGCTATAAGGTTTACCAATATCTTGTACCATTCCAGAGGTTGCATTGTAATTTTGTTAGCTATTCCTTTTCCTGTACAGAAACTTTTCAGTTTGGCAGAATCCTATTTATTTATTTATTTATTGTTGGTTTAGTTTTCAGTTTCATATCCAATAAATCATTGCCAAGACAAATGTCAAGGAACTTTTCCCTGGGTTACTTTGAAGAGTTTTTTATAATCCAAGGTCTTATATTTCAGTGTGTAATTAATTGTACTCATTTTTTCATGAGTGTAAGATAAGGTTCCCAAATTATTATTATTTTGTGCATCAGGATATCTAGTTTTCTAATATTTTTAATTGAAGAGATAATCCTTTCTCCATGTATAGTGTTGATTCCCTTTTTGAAGAATAGTTGACCATATAGCTGTTGGTTTATTTCTGAGCTCTCTATTTTTTTTATTGGTCTATGTGTCTATTTTTATGCCAGTGTCATAATGTTTGATTACTAGAGTTTTTCAATATAATTTGGAATCAGGAAGTATGATATCTACAGCTTTTTTTTTTTTGTCTTGATCAAGATTATTTTGGCTGTTTAGATTTTTTGTTTATTTTTTGTTTTATTGTGTTTGTAATTTCAAATTGTTTTGAAAATTGCTTTTCTATTTCTGTAAAGAAATGCTATTGAAATTTTAAGGATTGCTCAAAGATGTATATTGTTTTGCATAGTTTGAACACTTTAACCATATTAATTTTTCCAATCTGTGAGCATGGGATACCTTCACATTTATTTAGTGTGTTCAATTTCACTCATAAAGGTTAAAGATTTCATTGTATTGATCTTCATATTCTTAGATTTATTCTTAAGTGTTTTGTTATTTTTGGTGATATTTTCAATGAGGTTGTTTTCTTAAATTCTGTTTTTAGGATAGTTTATTGTTTGTGTATAGAAACACAATTGACTTTTGTATGTTGATTTGTATCCTGTAACTTAGCTGGTTTTATTCATTAGTTTAATAGGTTTTAAGTGGAGTCTTTGGGTTTTTCTATATGTAAGATTACTATATCATCTGCAAACACAATTTACATCTTTCTCTCTGATTGTATTTTTTCTAATGTTTCATTTTTTATTGCCCAATTAATTTCTGTGACTAGAAGTTCCAGTACTGTATTGGAGGGAAGTGGTGAGAGCAGTTGACTGGATGAGTGTCTTGGAGGGAAAATTTTCAGCTTTTCATCATTGACTGTGATATTAGTTGTTGGCATTTCACACATGGCCTTTATTATGTTGAGGTACATTCTTTTCAAAGCTCATTTGTTAAGAGATTTTATTAGGAAAAGATGCTAATTTTCAAAATATGTCTGCATCTTTGAGATAATCATAATCTTAGCCTTCAGTGTGTTTATGTGATATATCACAATTATTAACCTGCATATATGAAACCATCCTTGCATCCCACTTGATCATGCTATATGATACTTTTAATATGCTGTTGAATTCAGTTGGGTAGTATTTTGTTGAGGATTTTGCATCTGTGTTCATCAGGAATATTAGCTTATAACTTTGTTTTCTTAGATTGTTCTTTTCTGGCTTTGCATTAGGCTAATGCTGACCTCATAAAATGAGTTTGTAAGTGTTCTCTCCTCCTCAACTAAGGGGAAAATAGACAGCAGTACACTAACGTTAGGAGACTTCAATAATCCACTTTTATTTTTGAAAAGGTCATCCAGACAGAAAATTGGTAAGAAAACATCAGTCTTGAACAATACTGTAGACCAAATCAACCTAAAATATATGTAAAGGATATTCCATCCTGCACTAGCAGAATTCACATTCTTCACAAATACACATGGAATATTTTAGGCCACAAAACAAATCATAACAAATTTAATAAGACTGAAATCATTTCAGGTACCTTTTCTTACATTAATGGTATAAAACTAGAATTCAATAACAGAAGGATACTTGAAAAATTTACAACCATGTGGTAAATAATACATGTGGATGATTCTCAAATGCATTAGAGAACTGAAAGAAGTTGGATTTGAAGGTTTATATACTCTATAATTCCATGTATATGACATTTGGAAAAGCAATGCTGTAGGTACATAAAACAGATTAGTTATTGCTTGTGATGGAGCTGGAGGTAGAAGATTAAGTATATAGAGAAATGTGAGAACTTTTAGGGATAATAGGAATGTTTTATGTCTTGATGGTGGTCATGTTTATAAGACTATGCTGTTTGTCAGAATTAATAGAATTATATGTTTAAAAACCATGAATTTTACTCCATGTAGTCTTTATCTCAATAGACCTTATTTAAATATATGCAAACATATACATAATTACACAGCCATTGGTCACTGTACCTAGGATTTCTGATTTAGTCAATCTTGGGTGGAGCCTCAATTTTTATTTATAGTTGGTTCCTTGCTGATACTGGTACTCTTAGTCTGGGGCCCCATTTTGAGAACCACGGCCTTACACTAGTGTTTCTGAGACTTAAATGTGCACTAAATCACCAAGAGCGGTGTTAAAATATGTTCTTTGATTTAGTATTATATGGCAGACTGACATTCTGTGCATCCAACAAGCTGGACTGCTGTTGGTCTATGGACCACATGTTATACATAAGGTCTTAGAAGTTATGTATTCCTCATACATGGAAACAAGGGCTCATGGAAAGTTAAGTAACAACCATTGAGTGAGAAAGCAAAGAATGAAGTTTTAAGTTCCTGACTCCTACTGTGACATATCTGGCTAAATATGATGACATATTTGGCTAAATGAAATGGCAATTACAAATTAATAGTAAGAGGCTAAATTCTCTCTGTTGAAAATAAAGGAAGAGATATCACCCTTCTCTTGGAACATTTACTTTAGAAAAATCATTATTGTAAGTTTTTTCCTCTCTTTGAAATGTACATAAACCTTTTAAAAGCTAAATGTGCCTCTCACCAGTTTTAGGTGCCAGGAATGTCTTTCTCAAGAACCTGGGAACTATGTCTTTTAAATTTAATCATCAAGAAAGAGAGCATCCCTCCCTCCTGGCTTCTGGGTGGAGGCAGTAGGCAACCTTTAGTGTGCAGATGACTTGCTCCAAAAAGACATGAGAAGTTATTATTTTCTTCAGAGAAATCCACTTAGCTAACACAGATGGCCACCCCAATTACCAAGTGGATCAAGAATAAACTATGTGTGACAAATGATGTTGTCAAGTCCTCTTAGAATTACTTATTGTTTATCTTGAAAACATGTATGGAATGGATTGTGTCCGCTTGGCTGTACAAAATGGTGGGATTTTTTTCTAGCATTGCAGTCCCTTTAGTGGATTGCCTGTGATGAGCAACTGGCTTAATGCTTATTCAATAATAACACTGTTTTCTTTCTTTTGGAAACCTCTTCCTGGAGCAGTACTCAAGGGTTGGAAGATATCATTTTAAATTATATTTTCACTATGCTGATTACATGTCTCTTGTTGTCAAAAAAGTGCCCTGCTAGTCTTGGAAGGACAGGCTGAATGCTAAAGCAGAAAAGAGGAGGCAGAAAGGAGAGAGAGAGAGAGAGGAAGGGAAGGGAAGAGAAGGAAAGGGGAAAAAAGGGGAGGGGAGGGGAGGTATCAGAGAATGTACTTCAGTCACCTTTATTAAAACATACAAATACATAAATACATGAATAAAAACAAGTAGACAAATAAATACATATGTACATATAAGAGAAAATCAGTGTGGGAAGAGAAAGCAAAATAGCCCCCATTATCATGGAGCACAATTAACAAAATAGGTCTCTTTGAAGTATTTTTCCCTTAAGAATGTTCTTATATTCTTAGCCCCTACAGAGGTTTTTGGAAGGAGATATGGGAGGGAAGAATAATTCACAGATTGCTGTAAGAGTTGTCAAATGCTTCCTAAAATGGTAGCCAAAATATGCTGAAAAATAAACATATGGATTTTAAACACTCTCCATTTGGAAAAGCAGGTGTTTCCTCTTTAAAAGGGATCCCTGAAGGTATTTGATTTTCTTTTATCTTTATTGTCCCCTCTCCAGGACTGTAAAGAGAATCTCATTTATGCACTTTATCCCATCATTGGGAAGTGTGACTTTGACTAATGCATACTAAAACTGTGAATTGGACTACAAAGTAAAAATTCCAATTAAAAGCTAAGAAAGTTCATGTGGCTATTTCCTAGATGACGTCCTTTTAAAAACTTCTTTAAAAAGTTCATTTCTGAAGAAAAAGAACAGGATGAGCCAATCCAAACTGCAAAGGAATGCAGCCCATGAGAAATGCAGACAAGTAAGATTATACTTCAATAAAAATGCTCCTTCGTTATTTCAACGGCAAAAACATGAGATGACTTGTCCAAAATATTAACTCACTAAGGTGAATATTACCAGTAGTGTCTCAGAAATTTACTAACCTTATATTAAGAGTCAAGATCTGTAACAAAGATATCTTACAGAGACATCATAAAGTGAATGGCCAAAGAAACAGATTACTGGAGAAAGAATACTAAATTACTGAAACATTCAAACATGAAAAGATTCATTAGGAGACTCACCTAAGTCTACACTGTGCATCAGTCTGCCCAACATCAGACCATTGCATACTGTCACCGCCCTTACACAATCACCTACAGTGAAGTTCGGCTTTCTTGGGCTGTCCACAAGTCCCTGAACAACTTCGCCTTGATCTTCCCATTTGGCCTACCTCCCAAACTTTTGTACTCCAGACCAGTACATTTCACACTTTAATAGGCATCAGAATCACCTGGAGGGTTTGTTAAAACACAGATTGCTGAGACATACTGTCAGAATTTATGATTCAGCAGTTCTTCGTAGGGCCCAATAATTTACATTTCTAACAAGTAATATTGATGCTGCTGACCTGTGGACCACACTTCTATAACTATCTGCTTTACTGGACACCTGTTCTTCTAATCACCAGGTATGACTTTTTGTCTCAGTGTTTTTGCACCTGCTGCACCTCCTCTATATCCTTCCTAGAGGAAATACATATACCTTACCTTCAGCTTTCTCTTAATTCTATGTAATTATTCAGCAGATATGATTAAGACCTCACTATGTGCAAGTTAGTGCTTTCCTGTTCATAGTGGCTTCAGACCCAGTATGAAGCATATTCTGAACACCCCCACTTAAGTACTTAAGACACCCTAAAATCAGCACTCACTGCTTGTACTTCCCTGTGCTGTCAGTGTGATAATCTTCAGTCCCTTTTATTTGAGATTTTTATCTTTCTTTTAGTTGATGTAAAAGATCTGTCCAAGTTTGCTATTTTTCTTATTTATTGATTCTCTTCTTGGAAGAGGACATTAGCAATATCGTTGTGGTCAAGATATTGATTAAAGCTTGAATCCTTAAGTTTTAGGCAAATGCTGAATGTTACAATAGTTCAAGAATTTCCAGCAAAATAAAGAGAAGCCTGAATATTGGACCAAGTTCTCAACAGCTGATTGTCTATATATACTTATGTAATAAGACCTTTTATTATCCTGGTAGTGGGATGGTAAGATTTGGCCTGAAGGTTTCAGTGACTTTTAGAAATATTTTTAATCATTCAACAAATTCAACTGATATTACTAGGTTATGCTAAGCTTTGTTCTAGGTTATGGAGAGACATCAGTAAACAACAACAAAAAATAATTCTCTGCTTATGGTGGAACTCATAGTTAATAAGTGCGGTCAAATATACATCCTTTGTACTAGAGAGAAACCCTTCTCACTCTTTTTTGTTGTTGTTAATGATTCTGAAAACATGATGACATCAATGAAATATTTCTTACATTACCCCCAAACAGGTCACAGTTTCTGAAAAGAGGGTCCTGATAACAGAAATAATTTGTCATAGTTGATAGATTTATCAATGCACTAGACTTACACTGCTGCCGTTCTTTCTATCCATCCTAATTCCTTCTGAGATAACCTCACCCCTCTCAAATGGGAACATAAGTCAAGGCAGCAAGGGGATGATCAGAAGCATATCCTTGTCCTGGCGTTTCCTGTCTTGATTCAATGGCAATCAATTGGACAAAGTGTGTTCACAAACTCCTGATGTAATGACATTGACTTCATCTAGGCTGTGGGTGATATTAGAGGCCTTTAGTCCCTCTAATCTCCTGATCTCACAAGCTCAATAAAATCACTTTGACTTATAATATAGGACCTTGTCACTGCAATCTCATCCCATTGTACAATGACCTCCCCCAGCTCATCAAAGGAGAAATAACTTGATCAGAGCTGCTCAAACTTTAATGCGTATGAATCTTGGGTTATTTGTTAAAGTACAGATTCTGACTCAGTAATTCCTAGGTTAGAGTCCAAGAGTCTGAATTTCTAACTTCCAAATTGTGCCCTTATTGCTGGTTTGCAGACAATGTTTTGAGTAGTACATTCTGCGTTCTTCTTCTTTTTTAATTGTTGTTCAAATACAGTTGTCTCCATTTTCCCTCCCTCAACCCCACTTATCCAACCCCTCCCCACCTCCCACCCTCAATCCTATTCTCGTTGGCTTCATCTGTGTGTCCTTTATACACGTTCCTTGGTGACCCTACTCCTGTTTTTCCCCATTGTCCTTCTGCCCCTCCCTTCTGGTCACTGTCAGTTTGTTCTTTATTTCAATGTCTCAGGTTATATTTTGCTTGCTTGCTTGTTTTGTTGATTTAGGTTCCACTTGTAGGTGAGAAACATGTTCTATATTGTGTTATTTCTCCCTAATTTTAATTTAGTTCATTTCTCTGTTGGGTATGTCCTTCTACTTGTTATGATTCCATTTATGCTCACCTTTCCTTTTCTTGGTAGTCATGGAGTGTGAACACTTCTTATTCTACCTATTTTATCTGATCTGTGACTATATACAAATATGCATCACATGACCATATTTTGGTCAACAGCAGAACACATATACAACTGTGGTCTCATAGATTACAATGAAACTAAAAATTCTTATCACCTAGTGACAGAGTAACAATCATTATGTCATTGCACAATGTATTTCTCACATGTTTGTGGTGATGCTGGTGTAAACAAATCTACTGTACAGCCAGTCACATGAAAGTATGGCACATACAGTTATGTACAGTACATAATGCTTAGAGTATAAATATCATTGGTTTACATATATATACTATAATTTTGATCATTAGTTTAGAGTGTACTCTACTTATAAAAAAGTTTTCTGTAAAGCAGTATGCTGTGTTACTCCTACACACACACATACATCTCCTGTTTATCTCCTCTCTTGATTGCATTATTTTCTCTTGTGCTTAATTTAATCTCATGTTTTGTACACTAATATACTGTATAGGCTTGTAGTCTGGGAGCAATAAGCTATACCATGTAGCCCAGGTCAGTGTAGTAGGCTATACCATCTAGGCTTGTTGAAATGCATCTTATGATGTTTCTACAAGGACACAGTCACCTAACGATGTATTTCTTAGAAAGTATTCCTGTCATTAACTGATGCACAACTGTAAATCAGTGACCAAAATTTCTCTATTTTAACAGCTCTACTTTATACTTTACATTTTTCATCATAAAATATTTATTATCTAATCAGTTCTATCTAGCATTCCTGTAGAAATAAATACCCAAATTTTCCTTTATCATGTTTTCCCCTCTAAGAAGTTCCCCCAATCCGTGGGAAGGGTGTCTTCCATTTGTCCATCCAGATTCAATCTCCCACCTTCTTTGTATTGCTCTGTGCCCTGGAGTTTGCCTATATGGACTTCCTCAACATGCTTCCTTGACCTCAAACTTCAATCAAAGGGGAAGTAAAAGAGAGAGGAATTAAGGAGTAGGGCTAGAAGAAATTGAATTCTGGGTGTCTATTTTTCAGCTCTTTTTCTGCCCAGTTGTTGTTAAACAATGTTTACATAGAGCTAAGCAGTCAGAGATTATTTTTCTCCTTTTACCTGCGCTGTCAGGTATAGGGAAGTTAATCTTCCCCAGTGACATCAGCCCTAGGGTGATGCACTATCCCTTGTTAACTTCCTCAAACTCTCCTCAGGACTTTATAAAGAGTCTCTTTATTAAGCTCTTCCCAAAGTACTCCATTTAAAATTTTCATCAGTTTTGTGCTACAGTACTAACCATTATAATCAATAACATGTTTTCCTTGCATTGTTAGATAATATATTATGGACAAAAATTACCAAGTGCTATGGAGCTGGGAGGCAAACGTCATAGTACATCTTATATCACAGGGAAAACTCTACACTCTTCCATAGTTAAAAAGGAACCTTACATGTCATCTGGTGCCAGATAAGTAAGGCTTTGGCATACAGGTGATCAATAACATGCTTATTATGGAGCCAATAGAGTCCCTGATATCTCAGCATTTGACACAAGAGAGTTGACTATGGAAACACTGATCTTTGGAACCAACATATAAAAACACTAAATCCTGCTGGTGACATAGATAAAAGGGTTTAAGGCTTCAGTTACACTTATTTAAGGTATCAGAGGATCCTATTAGTTCTAAGTTCAGACAAACCTAATACCCTACCCCTAATTTGGGGAGAAGGGTGAAGACCTTCCACTGCTAACTTCTTCCATTTCTTCTGATCAAGCTGCCAAACAATTTCATAATTTACTACTCAATTATGAACTTAAATTTACTATCATATTCTATGATTTTTAAGAATTAATTACTACTCCATAAAATGGAAAAAATAAGTAATCCCATAAATGTGATATTGAGAATAGACAAAAATTACATTAAAAGTTTAAGTTTAAAAGGAACAGATAAGAAATAAAAGGATGAGGTGTTAAGGGAAATTTTGTGGAAAGGGAACATTTTATAATAATACACTGTAAAAGCAGAGCTGTGGCTTAAACCCAGTCTAATTATTATTTTTTATCTGAGATTTTCTGTCAGAGTTAATGAATTTTATTATGTACACACCCAGCACTTGGCTTGATACTTTGGAGTATCTCAACACATGACATCCCTCTCTTCCTAAGTGCATACAATCTTAGCATACACATTACACAGAATATTACATGATTACATATAATGTAGCCTGATTTTTAATAACTGAGGAATGCCAAGATCAAGGTAAATAAAGCACCCATCACATCATATATATAGTTAATTTTTTGAGTGAATGGTAAGAAAACTTGAGAAACTTTCAAGTAAATAACTCTATACCCTTAACTAAAATTACTATGCTGTATATTAGATCCCTAGAACTTATAATTCCTAAAATTGAACATTTGCACCCTTTGACCTACATGTCCCCATTTCCCCCAAAGCCCCTAGGAACTAACATTCAAATCTTTGAGTCTGACTTTTTTTAAGATTCCACATGTAAGTGATATCATACAGCATTTGTCTTTAGCTTAATTTACTTGGTACAAAGTCCTCCGGGTTAATACATGCTGTCACAAATGGCAGGATATCCTTGTTTTTATGACTGATTAATATCCCATTATATATACATCCACCATGTTTTCCTTATCTATTTATGTATCGAAGGATATTTAGGTGGTTTTCATGTCATGGCCACTATGAATAATGCTGCAATAAACATGGGGACACAGATATGATTTCATATCCTTTGGATATACTCATATATCCAGTAGAGGGATTGCTGGGTCACCCAGGTAGTTCTATTTTTAATTTTTTGAGGAACTCCATACTGTTTTTCATAGTCACTATACCAGTTTGCATTTCCACCAACAGTGCTATAATGGTTCCACATCCTCATGAACATTCGTCATTAGCTATTCAATGCAGCATGAAAAACAACCACTACATATTAGTACCAAAATGATAGGCATTTGTTCCTTACTATGGTATCTGTGAATCAACTGAGTTGCAACTGATCCAGGCTTGGCTCAGCGTAGCTTGGCTTTGGACTCTGGGTTGGTCCAGGCCCCATCCCTATGCTTTCATCATCTTTGAATGGATAAACATTCAAGACATGTTCTTCTTATATGAGAAGGCAGGGGAAAAGAGAGGGGTAGAAGAAATGTACGATGTCTCTTGAGGCCCTAGCTAAAAACTATAAACTATCATTTCAACCTATATTCCATTGCCCAAAATCAGTTATATGGCCAAGTCCAACATTTTGAGATGAGGCAGCACACCCTTCCTTTGATGGATGAAGAGAGGAGTGAATTTTTGCTCATTAAAAAATCTAATCTTTTGGTCTCTACTATTTTCAGTACTGCTCTACCAGCTTGCCACCTCTCCAGTGTTGCCACCCTTGCTTTGCTGCCCTTGTCAAATAAATGAGTAAATATATTCAATGGTTTTAATTCATCAGCAATACAAATAATCACTTAGCTCTTCCCATTTGCTAAGTATCTATCTATCTATCTGTCTATCTATCATCTATCATCTATATATAACCACTAAAGTGTCATAGGTATTAGTGACACAGGAAATCAAATTCAGCCATTTAAATAGTAAAAAAGATAACTAGTAATTGGGAATTACAAAATGCTAAATATTCTAAAGTAAAGAGATTATAGTTAATACTAGAGAGGGAGAAACTATAGAACAGAGCTTAAGCTAGTTATTCAAGGTCCCCAGCTAACTAATGCCATACTCAATTTATTATCCTTTCCTCTTTATTACATTTTCATGGTTTTTATGAACTTAACAACTTTTTATTTAGTTTTGCCATATGTGCACGTACACACATACACACACAAAATTAGGAAAAACATAAAGACAGAATTGCTTCTGAATTGTAATGATATTTATTGGGATAAGTATCAATATATTATATCATATTGGGATCTATGTCTTCTATGAGTAACTTCTGGCTTCTGCAGTAGTTTGTATTAGATGGAAACATAGATGGATGAGTCTGGAAAAATGAAAGTTGAAACATCATGTTTATGACAGGTAATGCTGTTTGGGAAATGTGGATTAGGTCTGAGACACAAACCAGCTTTCTGAAGCTTTCCCCTCCACCAACAGACCACTAGCCTCCCCTGTGGCCCAATCTAGCTTTGGGACAGCCCACGTGAGGAAAGATGCTGGTTCTGTAGAGCAGATTCTGAATCGAGTCATTATCCCTCAATGGTCCAGGGAGGAGTGAAGGAAAAAAGACTGTGTGTTCCGTGCTCACTGCCCTATAAGAAATTAGCTCTTTCTAGTTGAGAAAAGTGCCCCCATATACCCACAGAGGGTAGTTATGTGTGGGGAAATGAAATAGAAGTGGAGTACTAGGCCACCTGGGTTGCCCTTGGGAAGATCCTGCACGTGAACATTTTAGTTTAAAGAATAAGAACAACCTCCCAACATCAGCTGAGAATTGTCCATGTCACCAGTGCCTATGTTTGGAGCATTTCAATAAAACATGTGGCTGTCAATGTTGAGACTACAATAAAAACGACTTGGTATCACTTAGGTCATTGTAGCACTGTGACTCTCATGCCATTTTGATTAGTAACGCATATTGATCTCTGGGACTGGGCCGAACAGGGATCTCATGGCATATGCACAATAGCACATGATGTACTCATTTAGCAACAAATAGCCTTTACAAACTCCCTTTATGTTTATTCTCATCATTCTGGTTCCATTTGATGTTTCCTTTCTTTGCTTCTCTTTTCATCATTGCAGGCAACAAAGCCCCAAGGGAGAGTTCTAAAGAGCTTCATAAGGAAAGGAAAGTTTTCTCAGAGTAAGGAAATTGGAGCTATACATCAGAAGTTGTGGGTTTTTTGGATCAACATGCCAGTAAATGGAGGTTTTACATTTGTCATCAATGTGCGTTTAATGCAGATAGAGCATTCAGGGGAAACAGAATCACTTGGCAGAGCTCATGTGATTGCTTACAAACTTTCATTTTTTCTCTCACCTACCCCTTCTAGGGAAATCTGCTCACATACTCTCTTCTTCCAAAAAGTACAGTTAGGTCCTGGGCACAAACTTGCAAGTGCTAGAGTATTTTTACTTTCTTTTGTTTATTTATTTATTTTTTAAATATTTTATTTATTTATTTTTAGAGAGGGAAGGGAGGGAGATAGAGAGAGAGAGAGAAACATCAATGTGCGGTTGCTGGGGGTTATGGCCTGCAACCCAGGCATGAACCCTGGCTGGGAATCAAACCTGCGACACTTTGGTTCGCAGCCCGCGCTCAATCCACTGAGCTACGCCAGCCAGGGCTACTTTCTTTTATTTTTAATTAAATAAGCTTATATATGGTTGATGGCAGTGTTTGTTGCTTTAAGACAACTAATTTACTCCCCTGGATGGAACCAATTAGTTATTTGTTTCCCTAATGCCAAAGTTGATATTGGTCAGTGGGGAAGTTTAGTATTTAAAAGCCTATTCCTGCCTCAGTGAACTTTCTCTCTTTTAATCAAGAGTAAAAACCCAGAGATTGTGTGGTTTATTCCTGAATTTGGGGGAGTCTAGGGCTGTAGTGAAAAAGACTTCATAGGTTGTATGAGGAAAATACCTAATTTTAGGAGCATACTTAGCAGGTGAGGTGTTATTTGTAACATTATCTGGCATCTCATAAAACAGTCCAAATTTCTTGGTGTGAAATTCAGTGCCTAACATAACTAGGTTTATTCCTTCCTTTTTATCCTGACTCATTTTGTCTCATCTATTTTTAGTGAATGGATACACTCACCATCCCCCAAACACAGAAGTTTATTTGACTTCCTGTGTATTTCTCCCTATACTATTTTATCTCTGAATAATCTGGATCCCCTATCTGGGCAATTCTGTCTCTCACATCCATCTGGGCAATTCTGACATAATCTTTATGCCCACTGCAGCATTATCTTCTATTTTTCTTATATGAAATATCCTGTTCTTTCTCCTTTTTGGGCAAATTGGATTTTTTAACTTTCGTTAATTTTCCTGGAATTTATTATTTATTTCTATTATATCTTTGCTTCTATGATAGGAATTTGCACCTTTGATTCTTTCATTAGATTTGAGCACTGCATGGACGGGGTCAGTGTTTTCTCTATTTCTTTCCCCAGAGCAAAGTATAGTTCCTGATGCACAGAAGGTATTTGACATAGGTTTGTTGAATTCAATCAAACAAAAGACCAATAATATCATATAAAGGGATGCATAGATAGATGTTTTATCACTGCAGAGATGCATGGATTTTTAAGTCACAAGAGGGTCTTAGCCTTCATGGAGGCTACTTGGCAAAGTACTATAAGAATCAGGGGCCTATCTTCAATTAGATGGTAGCAGGTTTTCTTTCTGGCTATAAGGATATGAAATACGCTGCATGCATAATTTGTTGTTTCATTAAAAGCAGAAGCCCACATCTCTGACAACAAAAGGTACATTCACAGAGCATCAGTGCAATAATATGAAGGGTGCTTACTATGAAATATTTTTAATGCAGATAATGTTACTGGGAAGATTTTGTCAGTTGAAATATTCCAAAGCTAACATAAATATACTTTTTGATTTTTCCAAACTTTTAGGAGAGAGGAAATGTGTTGTAGTTTAGAATGGACAGAGTAATAGTTGTGCTGTCCACCAAGGAAATAAAATTAAAGTTTCCCTATGGGGCACTCAATATATCAAAATTCCCACATAGTCTATAGGAGAATATTAGTATATGATCTTTTTATCTCAAAGAACTATAATGAGGGAACTTCATTTATACCCATCCTCCATGATTTTCCATCTTCCCAATGTAATAATATCTTCTGTACCTCGTTTATGCTCCACGGTCTCAAACCTCCCCCTCCCCCTACCATCAACTAAAAGGAGAAGAAAATACTTGCATGCACATCTTTGCCTCAGGCTTCACCTTATGGGAACCCAGGGTAAGACACTCCTATGAAACAGCTGATATTAAAATATATATAGTTCTTTTAAATTTCTTTTTTACATCTTGTCAGGTGCTTCACTTGAACCTATTCAGAAAAACCAACCCTCCCTCTCTCCCTCCCTCCCTCTCTCTTTCTTTCTTTCTTTCTTTCTTTCTTTCTTTCTTTCTTTCTTTCTTTCTTTCTTTCTTTCTTTCCTTTCTTAAATAAGAACTCAAACAAAGGACATACATACTGGTACACTTGTTCATGGTATGTCCAACACTGAGATAACACAACTGTCCTTTCTTCCCTCAAACTGAACTCTATTTAGGTTGCCATAGGGTGCTGAGATTAGAGTCTATTACAGGATGAGCTACAGAAAATTTCAGTTTAGATTGGAAATTGTTATCCACAGAAAGGTCTTCCTAGGTATTGAGGCATCAGAAAGTGCATTCTAGTGATCATCCTTAAAACAGTTTAATACAGTCATGAGCTGCTATGTGAAGGAGATTCTTTCTGAGAAAGGTGTCATTAGGCAATTTCAGCATTGTCCAAACATCAAAAAGTATACATAAACCTAGATTATAGTCAACTACTATAATTATACATGCTTAAAGAGGTGAGAGAATTAAGAAGTACAAATAGGTAATTTCAGAATAGCTATGGGGATGTAAAGTACAGTAGAGAAAATGGAGTAGCCAAAGAACGTATACACATGACCTATGGACATGATCAGTGGTGGGAGGAATTGCCTGAGGGAGTGCAGAGTGCTGGGTGGAGGTGGGGCAAAGGAGAAAAATGAGGACAATGTAATAGCATAAATATAATTTATAATTTAAAAAATAACTGTATTATAATTTTATACAACTGGAAGTGCAGTGGGTTTGTTTATACAGCATCACCATAAACATAAGAGTAATGTGTTACCATATGACATTATGGCAGTTATATCATCACTAGAAGATAGACATTTTTCAGCTCCATCATAATCTTATAGAACTACAGTCATATATGTGACCTGTCATTGACCGAAATGTCATAACAGTACATGACTATAATTGGAATCTAAGTTAGGAGTCTTATATTTGAAATAAATATACAAATCGTCTAGTGAACTTCCTTTATTCTTCATAAGACTCTGTTAAAGTACATCAAATACCCAAGTCTAAGGTGAAATAGATCTCCAAAAATGATGCTTTAAACCTTCCTTATTAAATTGTGTGTTAGAGAAAGTCACATTTATTTTCATTGTTAACATGTTTTATGCAGCTTTCATGGAAGCCACAAAAAAAAAAAAAAACAACCACAAACAACAACAAACCTGCAGTAGATTCACAAAAGAAAAATGCAAGGAAATCAGCACATGGCCACTGTATTTCACCAATTCACACAGGAAGGCTGCAAGGGAGGGAAAAGCCAATGAGAGGGAATTACAACACAGCTAGAGAACAATGAATTAATATGGTGGCATTAGCAAGTCTTTACATATCAGAAATTATACTAAATAAAGATGGGTTAAAGTTTTCCATCAAAAGGCAGAGTGGCAGGCTAGATTTAGATGGAAAATTATATGCTGCCAAGAGACTCATTCAGCTTTAAGAACTGTTAACACAGACTTAAAGTAAAGGGGTGAATAAAGATATACTGTATAAGTGGAAACCAAAAGATGTCAGGGGTAGCCATGATCATGTTAGACAAATAGAATTTAACTAAAAAAATGGTAACAAGAGACAAACAGGTTATTATGTAACTATAAAAATATCAACTCATTAAGAAGATATAACAATAATAAATATATATACACCTAAAAAACATTTATTAAACAATAATATTGAACTTCAATACCCAACATGCAAAACTGAATTGATCCTCCAGACAAAAAAATCAACAATACAATGTTAGACTTGAACCATACTTTAGACCAAATGTACCTAAGATGTATAGAACATTCCATTCAAACAGCAGTGCAATAAACATTCTTCTCAACTGTACATGCAATATTGTCCTGGAAAGATCGTGTTAGGTCACACAGTGAATCTTAGGAAATTTAAGATTGAAATCACACTAAGTGTCTTCTCCAACCATGATGGTATGGAAATACAAATTAAGATAAAACTTTAAAAAATTATAAATATATGGAAATTAAACAACACACTTCAGAACAACCATCAGGTCAAAGAGGAAATAAAATGGAAATTAAAAATATCTTGAAACAAATGGAAATAAAAACACAACTTACCAAAACCTAGGGGATGCAGCAAAGCATCTTGAAGAGGTATGTTTTTTATAGCAATAAATGTCTATATCAACAGGAAAAAGATATATCTCAAATAAGTGACCTAACTTTGTACCTCTCCAGACACCAGAGAAAGAAAACACTAAGCCCAAAGTTAGTAGAAAAAGGGGAACAACAAAGATCAAAGCAGAAATAAATAAAATAAATGTAGTCAAATCAAATGCATTGGGATTTCTGTCAATTTGGTTAAGAAAAGCCAGACATCTTAATACTTTAGATTGTATTTAGCCCTCTCTTCTGAGTTGTAGCCCACTCTGTGAGATTCAAAAACATGTGGTCTTTGTTTCAAGTGGAGTGCCAACTACCCGATCCAGTTAACCAGTTAGTGCTGTTAGTTGCAGCTACTGGATTATAGCTATGAAAGCTCCTCCCCTTTCCTGGGCAGTAACATCTTCTATTCTGGTTGCAAATTTCCCAAACTAGGTTTAAAATGACAAACGAAAGAAACGAAGATCAATGTTAAACTTCTGTGTCCTAACATTACCCACCAGTTCATGCATACACACAGTTCTGATGGGCTCCTTCCTCATCTCTAAAGGGAAGCTGCTGCCTTAGAAACTGTAGGGTTTCACCAGTTGCATTTTCCTCTATATCTGAGTTAATTTTCATAATGCTTTTGAATCCATATAAAAAATACGATTAAGTACTCAAATTTCTCTGCTGTGTTCATAGGTACATTGAAACTTCCTTGAATACTCAATTTATTCCTGACAGGAGATTTATTCGGTGTCATCAACTAAAACTGAACATATTTTGCCAGCCCTACCCGATTACATCAGTAATAATCCACTCCATGCACTGAACAAATTTATTTTCTGATTTTGCAGAAAAGCATATGTCACTTAGAGACAAAAATTCATAAAACGCTCAACTTTCTGATTCCAGTGCAGCATCTTTCTAAATTGCATTTTGAGGAGTCTCGTGGGGAATGCATAAGTGCAAAAGCAGAGTTGGAAATAGGCAGAGGTTTTTTTATGGGCCCTTCCTATCAGTATGTTTTCTCTGTAATTATTTTCTTGGATTTTTCCCCATTTCTGTTCCCCGCATAAAGTCTCCCAATATGGAATTTCATGTGAATACATGTATCTAGTTGGTGACTCTCAAAAGTGCTGTCTATAAAAATAGACCATGTCATAGATTGTTAGAGTTAGATGGGGCCCTGGAGACTAATTGGCCAATCCCAGCCATTTCTGAGATGGGAAGCAGAGATCTGGAGAATTAGGGAGCCTCATCTAACCAGTATTACAAACATAAAAGCAGAGCTGATATAAAAATCAGAGTAGCACCCTAATAAAAATGATGATGTTAAAGATCATAATATTTGCCAGGGACTGTGATGACCATGTTAAATATATAATTATTAAGTACTGTAGTGTAATTTTATTATTACTATTGTTATTTCATTTTATGTCTCACCATAATCATATGAAAAAAATACTATAAATATGCTAAGTATATCGATGGGAAATAAAATCCTGAAACTTAAGAGTTATGGGATGCGCTCAAACCAAATGAATAGAAGCAGGCAATAAAGCTCAGGATTCATTCCTCCAAAGTCTAAGCTCTTAATCATGTCACCAGTTGCCTTCTTTGCCCTCATATTTCTCCCCTGTTTTCCCACCCAAACCTTTGAAAATCATTCCTGAGCAATACCAAAGCCAAGACTGATTTCCCTCTCCATTTCAATCCCCTCTCCCACTTTGCTCTCTACTTGGGTTAAGTGAACTTTCTAAGTGCAGTGTATTTTTTGTTTGTTTGTTTATTTGTTTTTCCCTGAATGAAATGCTTAGAGAACACTCTCCTGTGGGGTGCAAGACTCTATCGCCTTTCTCTAGTGGCTCACACAGTGCCATGTTTTCTTAGGGACTAGTACAAGCTTGATTCCAGGACCCTGAGAAATCCTTTAAAGCCCTGATCACATTATAATAAACACTTAAGGATGAACCAAGAAACAGAGCTTGGTGGCATTACAGCAAACTTTCCCTCATGCCTACAGAATAATCAATGTCAGTTGTGTGGGGGCTCTACCTGCAGAGCCCTCCCATCCACCATGGATAAGAATAAATCTATCAAGATATGATCTGCTTGGAGAGGAGAGGTGGCCAGTCTCTCAGAGGACAATGGCCATGAGCCTGTTCCTTGAGCTTTTATTGGGTTCAATTTGCACAGGAGTACAGGTAAAGCTCATCTGTCATTGTCAGGCAGTAATGATCAAATAATAGATAACAGTCAAAGAACTCTGAGGGCTTATTCTGAGCCAGGGTCAATTAGCTAAAGGGCTCTAGAAATTTGGGAAACAAGCTCATTTCATGCTTGGACCCTTATCAGAAAATTGAGGGCATTCTTAGCAAGGCAGGTTTCACAGGATTTTATGCATTCTTTCTTAGGCCTGACCACCCCCGGGGAACCACTTGTTCCTGCTCAGGGCTGCACCACCCCACAGTCTGGCATTGTTTCAGGTTTAAGGTATTGTTTCAGCCTTAAGTCAGGCAGGGGAAGTAAGGCAGCCAAGGGATTAGGAGACTTTTTGTAGACAGAATCAGGACTCAGGCTATGACAAAGCCGAGGGGTGAGGATCCATCACCCTCTTTTTCTATAGCCCCCTCCAAGTCATTCCCTGAGGCATCCTTCATGATGGTGCCTGTTTTAGGTTGTCCCTCTCTTGAGGAATCTTACCTGTCATTGGCTAACCAGTCATCTGCCCCAAGCCAAAGCAGGGTGAAGTAAAAGGGGGCAGAGTTGGCACCCCTGCCAAGAAGATAAGCTTTTTCTCCTTAGTGGCTTACCGTCCCAAGGTCTTTTACTCAGCCTTAGACATGGAGGGTTACAGCTCCTGAAACCAGGTTGGGTGGTTCCCAACAGTTGGTAATGGAGTTACTATGAGAATAAATTTTCTTGATGGGAATTAAGCTCAATTTCCTATTTCATAGCCTATTCACTCCCCTGTTTTGGCTAACTCATAGTCCCTGGGGACATATGGGACACTGAGATGCTGAGATGAATGCAATGGGTTTGTTCTGTTGTTCCAGGAGTCCATCCAAGTGGGATTCATCTGGGTTACATTTTGAGATGGCTGTGTGGAAGGTAGTATTACAGAGAAGCTATTGAATTGGCACATTTTATGAATAAAGCCTGAATTGATTATATTTCCCATATCTTTTTTAAAGAAAGGAATTATTTATTTAAAAGTTATACAGATTTAAAATAATTGTGGACTTCTGACATTCAGTCTCACTCCCTTCTTTTCCATTTTTTTATTTCATTGTTTTTCAAGTACAGTTGTCTACTTTTTCTCCCCACCTTCCCCCCCACCATATATTGTGAGAATAGAAATGCATACCTACGTATCTACCTATGTTTCTATATGTATAGCTGTATTTACTTTTTTAAAAAGATATTTATCTTAAAAAGTTTATATATCAAATCAGATAACTTTATTTTTCAAGATTTTTTCTCCTGATGATATGAAAAGAAATATCCTTTTTCACCTCTTTCAAATTATAGGGGATAATTTTCTCTCTGTCAGTGTGAATCATGCACACGCTCTGTGCTGTTCTCTTGGAAGTAATTAATCTCTGACGTTCACTTTTCAAAATTCGCAATATTTCAGACTTATGGTTCCTCGTGGGTCTCTACAGTAGGTTACAGGAAAAAATCCTATTTTTATGTTTGACACCAAAAAATTCATCTGCCCAACAAATGTTAACTTCTATATTATTGCGATGATGCTGAATGTGCTAATTTCTGTTCCTGTGAGACTTTCAACTCCGTAATGCTGAATCAAATAGTTCACATTAGCTTCTGATAAAATATTCAAACTTGTTCCAACCTCCCCAAATTCCCAACTTCTGCCCATCACTAGTTGTAAAGCACCCATCATTTCTGATGAGTTGAGTTCATTTAAAGGCTAAATGCATTTGTCATCTTGCACACTTCACCCTATAAAGTCAGAGGGGAGTTCTACTTCAAATATGAGTGAAGGCAGTATGTTTTCAATAATCGTTATGTGAACTATGAAAGAAATAAAATATGCAGGACCCACAGACATCGTGTATTAATATTCCCTGGTTTTTATTCATGTTAAGTGTTTCCTTAGGGGATTTTAGGGTTTTTTTTTTCTTCTGCCTAATGTAGGAGATCAATCAGCTTCATCATAAGTCATTTAAAACTACTGTGAAAAACTTTATATTTTTATGTCTTTTTAAATGAAGCTTGATCCAAATGCTAATACTAAAGTCATATTGATGCTTACAAATTTCTTATCAGCTAAAAGCCACTGATTTTTCTCAACTTCCATGTAGGTAATCTAGACTGTGGAAGAAATGTGATTCTGTCACTTTTGTCCTAATCATGACTGAAGTAACTCTTTAAGTTTCTGTAATGGTTCTTTTATACTTTTAGAGGTAAACAGAGAAAGCTCTGAGACATAAATTATGAATACTGTAAAAATTATTGCTTGATATAAAACAGCTCCTCTTTGTCTCCACCTCCCAAAAGAGAACTTAAAATGAAAAATATATATAATTTAAATATGGATCTATAAGGCAGTGAATGGAGATAAATTACTTGAATGTGTTTTCCATATCTTTTCTTTTAAAAGCCAGTCTGAAGCAGTGAACCTTTGGTCCCCTGATTTTCTAGAAATGCTGCTCTGCGTCTCCACTCTACCTTTCCTCAGGGCCCTGTGCATACATACCTCTGTCTCAGCCATCAACACGGCACATCGTAACAGCTCATGAACTTGTCTGTCATCCCAGGCAGACTCCTTGAGAGATGAAAGTTTATTAAACTCTGGATCTCCAGAGCCCATTATAATATTTGACATAGATCTGGCGACTACTGGAAGAAAGGAAGGAAAAAAAATGGGGGAGAAATGAGGGGAGAAAGAGATAAGGGGACAGAGAACATTAGTTGACAATGTATCTAGAAAATGGAATTCTAATATTAATGAATAAAATAAACACTAAAGCACTGCTGAAATAAAGTGGTTAGAGAATGATTATTTAATATGTAAACACACACATTCATGATTATAAAATAAAGATTTCAGGTTGATGCTAACAGTTTCTCATATCCAATGGGTACTGCCAGATTTCCTGGCTTTAAATCTAATTATTAACTTTTAATAGTGAATGAGATCACTGGGTGAATATAAATTAACAATTAAAGCAAAATTCTTAATTT
This sequence comes from Phyllostomus discolor, assembly GCF_004126475.2. Taxonomy (NCBI): domain Eukaryota; kingdom Metazoa; phylum Chordata; class Mammalia; order Chiroptera; family Phyllostomidae; genus Phyllostomus; species Phyllostomus discolor. The sequence goes on from NC_040907.2 coordinate 157,515,310, forward strand.
GGTTTTTGTCAGTCTTAAATCAAGGCAAAACTATTATAAATGTGAACTGACACCGCAGAACTGTTTTTATTAACACTTCTTTTTCCCGACTCATTCTGTTTACCTTTCAAACAGCACAATGTTACATAATAATGTTAGAAAACATAAAAAAAATGTGATGAGCAAATAGAAAAAAGCAAAATACAAGCTCACCACCGTAAAGCAGCTACTCAATATTTTGCTGAAAAGCATTCCTGATTTTTATTTTTATACATTTATAGATATATTTTTCAGAAATTTTAATAGTTATTATTGACTGAATGGAGTTTTGAAACATAATGTTTTAAATTAAAGATAATGTATTGTTATCAAGAAATCGGTGTCTGATTTCTGATAATGGTGAAATAGCATCATGAAACTACAGATAAATGTGTAATCTAACAAAAAATGTACAGCACACTATTTGAATGCAGAAACTGTAGTGGAGACTACCTGTCTTAGCCTGTTCAAGATGCCAAAACAAAATACAAAATACACTAGAGGGAATGGCATAAGCACTAGAAATTTCAGGTGAGATAAGCATAGGATAGTCATTCCCATTTCAACAAGGAGAAATAAGAAAGAAGGGGTGACAGATCTCAAGGCCAAAACTTGGGAAGGCAAATTCTGTTAGATCTTCAGGCTCAGGAATAATCTTCTTTGCTTCCATGTATTTTCCTACAGGCTTACCTGGTGGGCATGCCACTCTTAAGGCTTGGCAGGACAGACCTGCCCCTTTGGCTCCATGGGTTGCCACCCTTACGGCTCTCTACCAGGCTTTGCCCAAGTGGCTCTGTCTCCTTTAGTCCCCGCTGGCAGTGTTTCTGCGGATACATTCCCATCTTTATCCCTGGCTTTTTTGGAGAAGGCTGATTAACTTCACATACATGATCTCTCTATAAAGTGATAGTCCAGCTCCGCCTTTCATGTTCTCTTCTAAGCATTCTGTCTCATTTTTTGAAGTATGAACAGGTTAAGGATATTCCAAATCTTGACGTCTGGTTCCTTCTGGCTTAACAATTCTTTATCTCTTTCTTCTTGCATTTTACCATAAGCAGTCAGAAGGAACCAAGCCTCTCTGTTAGCCACTTTTCTCAGAAACCTCCTCAACTAAATACTTATTTTTATTGCTCACAATTCCTTCTCATGAAATATTAAAACATAGTTTAATCAAGTCCCACAATGGAGTTAGGCCTACATTTTTTAACTCCCTGTTTCCACATTGATAAAATGGGGATAATGATGTCCGTGCTAACTTACTCATAAGGTGGCTGTGAAAATGAAATTGAACACATATTTAATCACCCAGCCTGCTTTTTAAAGCATGCTTCCAATTACACTGTCACATATCTTCTATTTACAATGGACTACTCATTCCCATTGCCTACATAAACTGGACTCTCCTTGCTTTGTGCCTTTTGCATGCCAAGATATGAGACACGGCATTCCAATGAGGTCAGGAGACTTAAGCATGAGCTCTTCATTATTTAAGGTCCAGCTTAAATACCAAACCTTTCATAGACATTTCCTTGGATGCTTCTTGATCATACTCAATCATTTTTCCCCTATAACAGCTTTGTACTCTTGACAGAACTTCAAATTAATTATTTCACATAACATCCATCACCATAAAGACCTTGAACTGATCTGACTTTACTACTAGGTTGTGTGTTCAATGAAGACAAGGACTTGCTTTAATTCCCATTGTTCGGTACAGTACAGGACCCTGTGTATTCTCAATCACTGGTACTCTAGAAGTGTAGAAATGTTCCTTGCCTTGAATTGGACTATTATATCCACAGAATTATTCTGAATGTATGAAACAACCCAAAGAGCCATAATTCTATTTTGATGTCTATTACCTCATTTTAAGTTGTGCCAATTATGCAGGAGTTATTAAGGTAGTAATTTAAAAATATATATATATACCCAAAGTAATTACTATTCCAAATAGAGCTGGGGTTACCCAAATACCAATTATTTAAAAATTTTTGCTCCAATATTGAAAAATGTAGATATTAATATTACAGTAAGGAAAGTATATGGAAATGGTTAGACAAAGGGCTACCTTTCATTTAGACATTTGCACAAACTTGATTTTCTTTGATTTTGTGATACATAACTTTAATTGTAGCTACATGAGTTGTTCAAACTGAATTCTTGACAACCCAATACATTTTATTTTAATAAGAAATGGACAGGTACTGTCATCTTGCCTGAGTTTTACTATTTTTTAAATTGTTTTATTTATTTGTTTTTAAAGAGAGAAAAGGAGGAAGAAAGAGAGGGAGAGAAACATCAATGTGTAGTTACCTCTTCAGCACCCCCTACTGGGGGCCTGGCCTGCAGCCCAGGCATATGCCCTGACTGGGGATCGAACCAGCAAACTTTTGGTTCACAGGCCAGCACTCAATCCACTGTGCCACACCAGCCAGGGCCTGAGTTTTATTATTGCTTCCATCTGCATGAATCCAAGAAGTAGTCATTCTGTATTCTCTCTCATTCATGTCAGTAGAATCGTGACTTGAGATATGCATATGTGTTTGTGTGTGTGTGTGTGATATTAAGCATGCATTACATTACTCAATTCCTGTCATAGGTTTTTTATGTTGACAGATTGATCTATATTCTTTGGGTATAAAAATAGCAATAAGGCACCTAGTATTGCTCTTTTCCTCCTCGTAGGGAGTTATGTCAAATACTATAATTTATAAAACACTGATAGTGATAAAAGTTGAAGTGAAGATGTGTTCTTGTTCACTATGTTTTGCTCAAGCCACTGCTGTCCTTAATACTGCACTCAACAAAAATTTGAGGATACATAAATTTGGGGTCTACAGCCTCTCCTGAAACCTGAAAACCTGAAAATTTCTCTCTCTCTCTCTCTGTCTCTCTCTCTGTCATTGCCTCCCTCCTCAATTTGCTGTCCCACATCTATTGAAGTAATTCATTTATTGCAATTTATTGTACTTTCAATGCACAAATACTAAAGCAAGACAATTACATTTCTGCAACTCTAGACACTAATCATTTCCCATTCCCTTCCTTTTTTGGAATATAACTGTAACTTTAAGATGCAGCCTTTTTTTCCATATCTTGCTTAAGTTGAGTTTACTTCATCAGTGAGTTTAAATATTCTGTTTCCTCTTAGAGCAGATTTACTGTGATACAACTATAGCTGGAAACAATTACTTTGATTTCAGCAAATCCCTCAGAAGAGTAGTTAATCCTACCATGCGAGTACCCTTTTGACACCACCTTAAATACTCCATTATGAGAGACATGATAATAACCTAGAATTTTCTTTATTGTCACCACTATTACAGTTACTCCCTATTTTCCCCTCCACCCAGCCCCCGTCCCCCCTTCCCCACATTGTTGTCTGTGCCATGGGCTATATACATATGCATAAGTGTCCTTTGGCTAAATCAAGGAGGATTCCTTTTGGGAGAGTGAGCACATGAAGAGGCCTGGAGGGGGCGGGGAAGCAAAGCTTTGAATCAAACAGAACTGAGTAAACAATTGGAGGCAATGTATACTAAAAGCAATTTAAAACAAGAATTTTAACTGAATTTTACAGAAGCAAATTGAATAAAGCAGTTAGAAAAATGGATCTGGCATTCATGGGGAAAAAGACGTACATAGGCTCAGACAAATTAGGCTTGTCACGTGTGGTTTTAATTTTTGATCTCTTACTTAAATAGATAAGCTGCAACTTTTTCTTTTATCCCCCATCTCCCTGCAGGAATAGCAGACCAATGCCTTGACCATTTGACTAAATAGTGTGGTCATAAAAGGAAGTGGGTATCTTTTAAATTCATCTGCATTATGATACTAGAAGGGATTAAAGTGTTGAAGGATCTTCAGCATGTTACGCGGCCTCCACATTTTAGTCCAAGTAGAGCTTCTCTCTGGCCCTCGGTCCCAGCACAACCATCAGTGCTGTTCCCAATCAGCAACGACCAGACCACCACAGCTTATATTTTCATGGCGAGTTAAATTGACAAGAGGCCAATTTTGATTCTGACTTTGGGAATGAAATGTGAAATTGGTAGGTTTCCTCTCAAGTGGCCAAGAAACTTTATCCATCAATGATGTGTTCATTTTATGAATAGTTTATCCCTTTGAATTTTCTTCTAGATGTTGCAGTTTATGTGCTCAGGAGTTAGGTATGATCAGGTCTTACACAGCTATTGAACACACACGTGCAATTTCATTTATGGGAGACAGAGAGATGTTGACTTTTAATAATGTGGGGATACTTTCCACTCTTTCACCCAGTGAGTATATGAGTGGGAGTATTAAGTGCTAAGTGTGGTATATTGGCCAGCAGAATTAGCATTCACTCAGGATGGGCTAGGAATGAAATTCTCAGGCCCCACCCTACACCCACTGAATTAGAAACTCTTGAGGTGAGGCCCACAATCTAGGTTGTAACGCCCTCTCCAGAATCTGAGCAACTCTGACTTAGAGTCTCTATCTACCGTATTTTTCAGACCATAAGATACACCTAGGTTTTAGAGGAGGAAAATATGAAAAAAATTTTTGAAGCAAAAAATGTGGTGAAATATTTAGTAACATAAATAACATAATATTTCACCAATGTAAATGTAAACAGAACTCAACAGCAGCATTAACAACCATTATTCCTCCCAAATTGGGGTTGGGGGGGAATCCTCTATTCCAAAAAATACAGTAAATGGAAAGATGTAAAGCTACTGCTGCCTCCATCTAGGTTGCCTTGCTCTCCCATTGCAGGTGCAGAATGATATTCTGCATTTAAAGGTCAAGTTTATATTTTCCATGCAGCATGGCTGTTACACACAACCAACTATTATGAATAGTATTCAAACAAAATAAGAACAATGTGCTAAATGTTGGAGAAGAATATAACTGTATATAATTCCTGAGGAAAGGTGGTGTTTACTACTCTGGGCAGAATTAAAATGATTTCCAAGGGAAATTCTATATGCAATTTTTGCCATTGAAACTCGCTTTAAATTTTACCACCATCATGCATACAAAAGGTAATTTCCTGTAACTACTTCCTATACTTTTCTAAAATAATTCTTGACAGGCTAGGAAGATGCAGACAATGGAAATCAATGAAAAGAGTTTGGGCATTTTTATTTGTGTGGTACTCTATAGAGTCATGATTTCACTTGGTAGAAGTCACTTAACTCTCCCAACAAGGACACACAATTGGTACTGAGGGGAACACTGAAAGTTTAGAGAGCTTTAATACAGGTTTTAGAGGATTTTTTTTTGGTATTTTTATTGTATTAAAAATCATATAACATAAAATTTAGCACCTTAACCATTTTAAATGTACAGTTTGGTAGTGTTAAGTATATTCACAATGTTGTGAAACAGAAGTCTTTCATTTTACAAACCTGAAATCCCACAACCATTAAACAACAGCTCCTTTATTCTCCCTCCACCCTGCCCTTGGCAACCACCATTCAGTTTCTATGAGTTTGAATACTTGAGAAATGTAGATTATTTAATCAGGATGTGAATCTGAATCTTTTTGGTTTCCAAATCTGTATTCTTTTCCCTTCATAACATATTATATGTCAAACTAAATGAAAACAATATGCTTGGCATTTAAATCTTATTGCTTTCTTACCAATCTGAATATGCACATATATTTAACTTTCTCAGGGCTGCTCTTTTGATAATTTCTCATAGAAACAGGCTATTCTTTTTCCCATTTCCTTCTCGCTGGTTTTAGAATGGCCACCCTGTTTCTTTTCATCTATAAAAACTTCCACTTAAGTTCCAGTCTTTCCAATTTCCTTGGAGTGGTTTCTCCATTTCTTTGTCCTGAACTCCCCATAGACATTACTGCTTCATTGCACATCTTGTCAATAAGAATAATGGTCTCTCAGTGTTTGTAAGGACTGTAAATTCCAACTAAGTCAACAATGGACCTGGTGCTTGAATCCCCTCAACAATGGAGCACAGGCTTGTTCACCCTAGAAATGGCTGGAACCCATTCTATTTTTGCACATCTTTATTTTAAATCTCTTTCTTATTTTGAGGGTTTTTTTTTTTTTTTTTGCCATTAAAGCTTCCTCCCACTCTTTCTGGTTCTCTCCCTTGGTGCCATATGGGGTCCATCTAATGCCTTTTCCACATTATATCCTATAAAATATTAACATTATCATGAATAGTTTCTTCTTCAAGTTAAATACTTTTCTTCTTTAATAATATTTAAAGTCTTTCTCCACTTTGGGCACTAGCTTAAAAACATGGCCAAAACTTGATCTCTCTCTAAAAAAAAATGACATTCAAACTAAGTCAGTTCTCTATGCTGTACCTGGTAGAGTTGGAAAAAAGAATATTACTTTTTAATAGTTGTGTTTTTAAAAGGCTAGGGCATTATTATTATATTATTTATAGCCACTCTTCTTTGACAACATCTGCTATGTCACCATTCCTATAAACTCTTTGTTAATAGAACCTCTTAAAAAGAGTCAAATATGCCATTAAGGCAGATGAGGCCAATCCTGATTCTAGACCGCTCTGCACAGTGTTCAATCCATTTTGTATGTGTCTTCCATGTGTGCTTGTTTTCAATGAAATAAAGGTGTTGAACATACTCAATAAACATATGTGGGGGAAACTATGCACAGGTTTTATCCTATTGTTTTCAGTTGCCCTAAGTCTACCACAAAGTTTCTAAGTCTCAAAATTGACACCAGGTTCCCAAACTTTTTATTCAAACATGCCCAACTTGGGAAGTTTCTATCTTGCTCTGAAACCAGGTGGGTTTCTTTTTTAAATTACACTAATTAACAGTTCTAGGAACTATGTCATTAAATGATGTATAAGTGGAAAGCTCTTTCTCATGTTGTGAACCAGGATGGGAAGAGATGAAGCCTTGGTGTCTATTTCTGGCTCTGTCACTGCAGTGAAAAGCCAATTAACTCCTCCAGTTTCCTCAGTTTTGAAATAAAAATAGTAAATCCCTAGGAGTTTGAGAAACTAGAGGTTATAGAAATTTTCAGTATGTGTAGATAAAAGGCGCTGTATTGATATAAAGTCTAAATTTTAAATTAAGAAAGTACAGTGAATTTGAGCAGGAATTATGGATAACTGTCTAAGCCATTTTTAGCAGAGAGAACTTGATATTTGTTTGCACTTCTGATGAACATTTATACTGAAAATCTCCAAACATTTTGTATTTATATATGGTCATGCTTCTTAACTCTTTCATGAAACGAGATGAAGTTTATTTAAAATGCCTAGTAGATGCTTTAATAGCATGATGCTTGAAACTTGGAAAAATTCAGATATAGGGATGACTAGTAGCGTATTCCCATCTCCTAAATTCAGGATCTTGAAAGTTGTGAAAATGAACTTGCAGATCAATTCAACTGACCTACATGATAAAACTATTATGACCAAAATGTCATTAGGAGAGATGAGCAGAGCTGGCTGTATAGCAGAATCTGCTCAAATGTCTGTTTTATCTCAGTTTTTACTAAAGAGTTATTTTCAAGTTGCCTGAGCAGTCTTGGGCCACTTCATTTGGGTTCTTTAATACTGCTTCATTTTATTATTTCAGATATTTTAATGATCTGTAAGATTTAATATATAGATTTAATAATATAAACTAACTGATCATGGGTCCTCATCAAGCTTATTCTCCTTCTGAATGCAGTTCACCTTTTCAAAAATAAGCTAAAATCTGTAATCCCTGGATCTCAGGTGAGAATATGACTTTAAAACACCAAACAGCCAGTGAAAATTTTCATTTACCTTAAAGTTGAAAAAATAAAATTATATTCTACTAATAGATAAAATAAAAATTGATAAAAACTAGAAGATTCATATAGGAACATTTATATGGTGATGTTTAAAAATACTGAGTCATTTAAGTTGTAGGAGATTTCTATAGTGTCATATAAGAGTTTGAGTAAGTTGAATAGCATTAGATTAGCCAATACCCAAAGGAAAATTATTGGGAAATTATAAGAGCTGTGTTATTGAAAACAAATTTATAAAAGAGACACAACAAATAGCATGTGATTAAATAAACCCCTCTTGGGTCAGCATCTCTCCCTCAACATCCTCTCTCTCTCTCTCTCTCTCTCTCTCTCTCTCTCACACACACACACACACACACACACACACAGTCTCTCTCTCTCACAGCCCCAAATGGAAAGGTCTAACAAAATCACAATACCCTTTAAATCCAAGGTATAACTAATTAGAAATACACACTGCTTAATTCTTTGCCCTGAGTAACCTGAATCATAATGAATCAGAATAGTTTAGGTGAATAGGTCCAAATCGTCTAGGGAAATTTCCAGTTCAGTAAATCCTACATCGGTCTTGTCTCTTTGAACATTCACATAATAAAATGTCAACTCCAGGAACAAATTCTTGATTAATTTATTATATGAATTGAGTTCACATCATATTAACTCATCAGTACCACTACTACAAAACACTATAAGACAACTTGTTTGGGTATCAAGAAGTCATTGTTTCTGAATGCTTATGCAGTTTTACTTATATATGTCTTTCAGAAGTATGGAATGGTGCTTTATACATTGTAGAAGCTGTGTACATGTTTATTTTTTTCTAGTATAAAATTTTCATGATTAGAATTAGCCAGCTTGACTCAGTTTAAATGATCCCAATTTTGTTTGAAACATCGAAAGCATCCTAGTCTGGAGTCAGTAGAACACATGCCTTCTTCTCCCCAACAGAACTGATCAGGGCATTGACCTTGGCCATGTCAATATCATACAGCTTCTTCACAGCCTATTTGATCTTTGATCTGGTACTTGTTAGCCTTGACATCTACAATGAACACAAGTGTATTGTTGTCCTCTATCTTCCTCATGGCTGACTCGGCACTCAGGGGAAACTTGCTGATGGCATACTGGTCAAGCTTGTTTCTCCTGAGGGATGCTATTCTAGGATATTTAGGCTGCCTTCAGAGCAGTAGGGTCTTAGACCTCTGGAGGGTGGGTGACCCGCGGATCTTCTTCTTTTGTGGCCGTGGACACCTTTTAGCACTGCTTTCTTTGCCTTCAAAGCCTTTGCCTTGGCTTCGGCTTTGGGAGGGGCAGGGGCTTCCTTCTTCACTTTGGGCACCATCTTTATGAAAGGATATGTTTCTTATCAAAAGTGATTTAAACTTTATATTTAACTTTGTGAGAGTCATGGGAGTTCTACTCACACTCTAGACAAGCAATACATAGGTGACTACAGTTAGGTGAAGCCAGATGCATGATAGTATGTATCCTTTTTTGGAGGCCATGTGTGCAGGAGTGATTGGAGGGTAAAATAGAAAGGGTATTGAAAGGAGAGAAATAGGTGAAGCAATGAATCATTCAAGGTTTGTGTTGAATAAGGAATTATGTGAAGCTAGGCCTGAGATATTAGAATTATATCTGGAAAAAAATTAAAATTTAGGAGAAGGACAGTCTAGATTAAGTAAAAACAAAACAAAACAAAACAAAACAAAACAAAAAACCCAAGGGAATAGGAGCTGAAGAGCAGGAGAGAGTTAAAGACCCTCATTTTTGCTGAGTCTGGCACAAACTTAAACTTCTCCCCCAAAGTGTACTCCAGGCAGCCTCTGCTGACTGACACAAGTGTACATCTGCGGTGAAAAACTAGGTGGTTTCCACTTTTGGATTTTGACACTTGTGTGGCTAAGTCTTCTGCATTTGATGACAATAACTTGAATGAATCATTTCTAAGCAATAGCTGTCAAGTAATGGAACTTAAAGAACTTGAGTGATTATATCTGCACCACTGCCTTATATCAGAGAAAACAATACCACTATGAGATCATTGAAAATCAAGACTGTGGCATTTAGGAAACAGCAGGAACGTACTACTTTGTGACAACATTTCATTTTACTGACAAGAACATGCTCAGTTGTGTGTCTTAGGCACTGATTTACCAGCCTCTCTAAATTGCTAAAGAAAAAATTCCTTTAGGTTGATGATTTTAGGTGATGCCTACATTATTGTATCCCACCACATTTGTATCAGCTTGAATGATATTATTTGCTAGAACACAGCATGGGTCACCATCAAGCCCACCAACTACGAAGAATATGCCAAGGTTAATTAGAAACAGGTGCTGTTGCCATAGTAGGCAGAATCTTGTATTCATAGCGCTGCCAGGCATGTTTTCCTTTGGGGCCACCCCTCACAGTGCTCATCCAAAATGATAGTCTTTAGAGTGATAGGCTATGTACTAGGACAATACGTAGCTGCCTGTATCAAACAAATCATTTTTAAAATTTATTTTTCAGTTATAGTTTACATTCATTATTATTCTGTAGTAGTTTCAGGTGTAGAACATGGTGGTTAGACCATCATGTACTGTCAAAGCAGACCCTTGACATTGCAAATACCCACCTGACATTTCAAGCATCATACATAGTTATATAATATTATTGACTATCTGCCCTATGCTGTACTTTTCATCCCTGTTAACTATTTTTCAACTACCAATTTGTAGTTCTTTTTAAAAAATATTTTATTTATTTATTTTTAGAGAGGGCAAGAGAGAAAGGGAGAGAAACATCAATGGGTGGTTGCCTCCCAAGCGCCCCCTACAGGGAACCTGGCCCACAACCTAGGCATATACCTTAACTGGGAATCAAACTGGTGACCCTTTGTTTCACCGTCAGGCACTCAATACACTTAGCCATACCAGCCAGGGCCCAATTTGTAGTTCTTTATCCCTTCACCTTTATTACCCAGTCCCCCAAGCCCCCTCCCCTTCTGTCAACCATCAGTCTATTCTCTGTATCTATGAGTCTGTTTCTATTTTGTTAACAAATACTTCTTATCAAACATGTGAAAACAGAGCTGGTAACTATAGGAAACAAAAAACAAAGCATTTAAAGTCTTTTGGCTGCACAAATTCAAAGTCCATCAGGGGAAATACTGTATTTATTTCTCCTTCATGTCTCAACACAAATATGCTTTCTTTAGTTTTCTTATTAGTTCTTGAATGCCCTTATTCTTTACAGAAAGAATTCTTGACAGTTGCAATGTCTTTCTCTCATTGGCTTATGAACTTTATGTGGCTGTATTCTGAGACCATTTGCTTGATCATTTGTAACTGTAGTATTGTCTGACACATAGCAGGTGCTCAGTAAATAATTTTTAATAAACAGATAAAATTATTATTTAAATAATAAGCAATAACATGTGTTGTGTCAGCATAAATTCAATGTGCCATTGAACTTCAGAGGAGAAGGGAGTTGCCTCTCTCTAAATCAGGAAAGTGTCCCTGAAGCATTTTAACTGGGCTTGAAAAGTAGAGGTCACTTGAATTTGTAGAGAGAAGATGGGATAACAGAAAGCGGGGAAAATGCGGTACAAAGTCCAAAGGAAGGCAAAAAGTAATAATTCATTCTATCTATCATCTCTGTCTACCTACTATCAATCTACTCAATATAGGTTGAATGGTGGAAGTAGAAACCTACAAATGGATGTTAGGTCCACAGCATAGAGACAGGTTATAGGATGGTGATCAAAGAAAAATTTTGAACCCAGAGAAAAACACGGTCAGAGTTATGCTTCAGTTGTATTAAGCTATTAATATTGTATAAAAGGTGAAGAGACTGAAGACCTTGGAATCAGGTAGATATTACAGTAAAGACAGTGAGCCTCCGGCAATGAAAGTAGGGAGAAAGAAAATTCAAAAAATGTGAAGAGACTTGGAAATACTTGGAAATTAATTGACTGTGAAAATGGAGGTGCCAGAAAGAGAGGAGTATAAATTCATTGTTTTACTAAAGAGTTTTAGTTTTTAATGAGAACTTACTATGTGCTAGAAAAATAGAGATGTTAAACTGAAGGGATAATGAGTATGGCAGAGTGTTTCTTCATGTTTTTCTTTCAGTTTATTGAGAAATAATTATCATCATAAATTTAGTTAATATTCTTCATCTCATATAGATACAAAACAGAAGAAGAAAACAATATTTTTCTGTGTATGAAAACTGTCAGGGTATACTCTCTTAACAATTTTCATATATGCCATATGGCAGTGTTAACTATAGTTATCACATTTTTATATTATATCTCTAGTATTTATTTATTCTATAACTGGAAGCTTGCAACTTTTGACCCCTAGCATCCAATTTCCCTGACTCCACTCCTCACCTCTGGCAACTACAAATCTAATCTCTTTTACAATTATTTTTATTTATTTATATTTTTAGTTACACTGTGTTCATATAGTATCTATCTTTCTCTGTTTGACTTATTTCATTTAGCATAATGCCCACAAGGTCCATTCATGTTGTCAAAAAAGATTTCTTCCTTTTTATGACTGGAAATATATATATTGACATTTTATCCATTCATCTGTTGATAGAAACTTAGGGGTTTTTCTTTTCATGTCTTGGCTATTGTAAATAATTCTGCTATGAACATGAGGGTGTGAATACCTCTTTAACATAGTATTTTTATTTTTTTTTGACTATGCAAATTATAGATTTTTATTATTATTCAATTAAAGTTGTCCTCATTTTCTCCACATTACTCTCCCCCTGCCCTACCCACCTCAACCTCCCACATTCAATCTCCCCCCAACCACTGTCTCTGTCCATGGGTCCTTTATTCATGTTCCTTGATGACCCTCTCTCTTCTTTGTCCCGTTATCACCTATCCCCACCCCTCTGATACTATTGGTTTGTTCCTTATTTCCATGTCTCTGGTCATATTTTGCTCACTTGTTTGTAGTCTTGTTTAGGTTTCTCTTATAGGTGAGAACATATGGTATTTGTCTTTCACCACCTGGCTTACTTCAGTTATTTTCTTTGGATATATTTCCAGAAGTAGAATTGTTGGATCATATGGTAGTTCTCTTTTTAATTATCTAAGAAACCTCCATACCACTTTACAGTCCCACCAACAGTGCACAAAGCTCCCCTTTCTCCAAATCCTAGTCAGCATTTCTTATCTCTTGCCTTTGTGATGCTAATCATTCCAACAGGTGCAATGTAATATCTCATTGTGGCTTTTATTTGCATTTTCTTAATGGTTAATGACATTGAGAATCTTTTTGTGTGCTTGTTGGCAATTCAGATACCTTCTTTGGGAGGAAAAAACTATTTAGGTTCCTAGCCTGTTTCTTATTGGATTCCTTTTTCTTTTTACTATTGAGAAGTATGAGTTCTTTTACAAATTTTGGATATTAACCATTATTTAGATATATAGTTTGAAAATGTTTTTTATTGGATAAGTTGCCTTTTCATTTTGTTGATCATTTCTTTTGCTGTGCAGAAGTTTTTAGTTTGATGTAGTCGCACATATTTACTATTCATTTTCTTGCTTGTGCTTTAGCTGTTGCATCAAAAAAAAAAAAAAAGCCAAGACTCATGTAAAGGGATTTTTTTCCCCTCTAATATCATTTAGGACTTATAATTTCTGGTCTTACATTTAAGTCTTTAATCCATTTTGAATTAAATTTGTGAGAGGCAAAAGAGAGGGCTCTACTTTGTTGTTTTACACCAGGCTATTCAATTTTTCAGCACCATTTGTTGAAGACACTGTCTTTTCTGCATTGAGTATTCTTGGCTCCCTAGTCAAATATTGGTCTACTGTATACACATGGTTTTATTTCTGGGCTTTGTTGTTTATTTTAGGTGAATCATAAGCTTATTAACAGTTTAGGCTTACCTCACTTCTGTGATATTTCAAATGTTAAAGACATTCATTTCTACACATCATCTGTGTTCTTTCTATTAGCTCTTCTCCTAACATGGGTACTAATCTTATCTATTTTTTAATATATATGAATATATAAAATATGCATATGAATATAATACACAAATACATATATTTTTCCCTCAGCATCCTAACCATTTTAATCTGTCCTCTGTGGAATCAACTCCATTCCTTTGAATATCTATCAATTCTCCTCTAGATATGGAAATTAATATTAAATTATATTGCAGTTGCAAGAGTTTGAGTTGTCTTCCCTCAGATTCCATTGGTAAGTTTCTAAAAATGAGTGGGAACTCATATCTAAATTGTGCATGATACAGTTCTATTGTTTCCTGGGTGTTTTCATGTCAAATAAAATATAATGGGATAGGGTTTACATTTGGTGAGAGCTATATAGTTTCAATTCTCTTCTAATTTAGATATTTACCATATTTTGGGGGCTATAAGATACACATCCTCCCCCCCACAAATTTGGGAGGAATAATGCTTAATGCTGCTATTGGGTTCTGTTTACATTTATATTGATGAAATATTATGTTATTTATGTTATTAAATAGTTTACATTTTTTGCTTCAAAAATTTTTTCCTATTTTCCTTGTCTAAAACCTAGGAGTATCTTATGATCTGAAAAATATGGGTAGGCACAGCCTATTAAGTATATTATAGATTGAAAGGATCTAACAGCATTTTTTTTCTCAGTGTTTTTTTCTACTTTGTCTTCCAAATCACTGATTCAATTATCTGCTTCATCTACCCTATTGTTTATTTCTTCTAGCATATTTTTTATTTCAGATATTTCAATCTTTATTTCTGACTGGTCCCTCATTGTGGTTTTTATGTTTTTTATAATGCTATTGAGTGTCCTTATAATCATTACCTTAAACTCAAATCTGATAAATTGCTTGCCTCCATTTCATTTAGTTTTTCTTCTGGAGAATTCTCTTTTCTTTCATTTGGGGCATATTTCTTTGTCTTCACATTTTGACATCCTCTTGTGTTTGTTTCTATGTATTAAATAGATCTGCAAAGACTCAACTTCAGACCTATGTGAAATGCTGCATGTGACTAGTCCTGGGCAACCTGTTTGGAGCTATCAGTGATCCACAGGTTGTGGCTCCCTCTGCTGGGCCTGTTTGTGTGCAGAAAGAATCAGGCTGTGCACTAAGTCTGGTAATTCACCAACACTGGGCCCAGGGAGGGGTCAGCTAAAGTCTCAGAGCCCTCCAAGATCTGCCTTGGCTGTTAGATTTAGTCACTGAGCTACCCTCTAGCAGTACTCAGCAGCCTGGCTTAAGCTACACAGGGTGGGGCAAGGGGATTCCAATGGATGAGGCTATTGTTTCCCTCAGGCTGATGCCACTTGCAGGGGAGTGCTCTGCCTGGGAAAGATGGCTCCTGCTGTATGGGGAATGACTCAGTGCAGGGATCCTGGTGCCTGTTCCTTCAGCTCTCTCCTCAGAGCCACCGAACCCCACTCTCCTCACATATCTCTATTCCATTCTGCCCTCCCTCTGCCAGAGCCCAGGGTATGTGGCTGCAAACAAAATTTTGTGTTGGCCCTTTAAGAGGCTCTCTACCTCTCAAGCCATCTCTCCCTGCTGTACAGAAACCCTGCTGCTTTTCGCAGCCAGTACTATTTCCATTTTATTCATGGTTCTGGTGTACTAGGCTGGGGAACCTCCCACCCCAGCCGCTGAAATATCCTTTCAGAACTTCAGCTGCCACTCCGGGAGCCCAGCCAGCCCTCTTGCACCTCCTCCGCACTCCCTACCAGTCAAGCTATGGTGAAGTGGTTGTTTACGTACATCCTTGATTATCAGGCTTCTCTCCAGCTAGTGTTGAGGTGGTTATTCAGGATGATTTTTCTTTTCTCTATTTGTAATTTCCAGTTTGGTCCTGGGAGAAGATTAGTATAGATTCTACTTACTCATCTGCCATCTTGGGTTCTTTCCAGTGTTTTTAAAAAACATTTTCAATGGGACACTTTTTATATCAACAGAAACATTCATGGAACCTCAACAAATAAGTGAAAACAATTACACTTTCATATATTTTAAGTGTGGGTCACAGCACTTCTTTTTCACTTTTTCCCTTAATCATATTTCTATGAAGAACATTAGATATTTCTGCAGAACTCCAGATCTAAATAACATACTTTGAAATCTGATTTGTTTAACCTTTACATTTTTTTCTTACACAGTACTTGTTCCTTTTTTTTTCATTGTTGTTCAATTACAGTTGTCTCCATTTTCTGCCTATTGCTCTCCCCCACCCTACCTACTCCCACCTCCCACATTCAGTCCTGCCCTTCCACTATTGTCTTTGTCCATGGGTCCTTTATTCATGTTCCTTGATGACTGTCCCCCTTCTTTGCCTCATTATCTCCCTCCCCTCTCCCCTCTGATTGCTGTCAGTTTGTTCTTTATTTCCATGTCTCTGGTTGTATTTTGGTCACTTGTTTATCTTGTCGTTGAGGTTCCACTTATAGGTGAGATCATATGGTATTTGTCTTTCACCACCTGGCTTATTTCAATAAGCATAATGGTCTCCAGTTCTAGCCAATCACACCTCAGACAAGGGTTTGATTTCCAAAATATATGAAGAACTCACATGACTTCACACCAGGAAGACAAACAATCCAATTAAAAAAAAATGGGCAAAGGACCTGAACAGACATTCTCCAAGAAAGACATACAGAGGGCCCAGAGACATATGAAAGGATGCTTAGCATCTCTAGCCATCAGAGAGGGGCAAATTAAAACCAATTTCACACCAGTCAGAGTGGCCATCATAAACAAATCAACAGAGTGTCAGCAAGGCTGTGGAGAAAAGGGAACCCTAGTACACTGCTGGGAATACAGACTGGTGTAACCTTTTAAATTTCATAGGTGGATTAATAGGCCCAAAGAAGACTGATCTCAATATGTTACCTATTGAAATGGTTATGACAAGACTTCTAGTATCTTGGCATCTGAGCCAGTGTTGGTTTTATCATTCCACACTGATTCATTGCCTGCATCATCCTCAGTAACAGTGTGGTTTTGGCTTAAGCCCTGGCCTTTTCATCCAATCCAGGGTACTATTAGGAAAGGAAAAGTAGAAGACAGGGATGGATACTGGGTACATACTTAACAGTCTCTATAATGAAAAACTCAAAACATAGGGGTGGATCACTCCTATTTAACCCATCATACCAACCTTTATACTTTTCCTATGTTTTCAGACTCCCTTCATTTAAGACATGCCTAAGCAACTCAATTGTACAATTATAGTCAATGTTAATTAAACAAAATTTGATAGAGATTTCTGAGAAAACCTGTGTGCTCCCGATGAAAGGGTGTGGGTGCGGATGGTAGGTTCTTTTCCCCCACACTTCTACCTTAAGCATACATGTGGGAGCTAGCACTGGGGTTGCTCTCTTGTGAAGTGAGGCAGCATAACATCTCTTCGAGCAGAGTGGAGAAAGAGATGTCTTGATCCTTGGGACTATCGAGTGATAAAAATAATACTCCTGTTTCTTTGAAATGTCATAATCTAAGTTTGGTTGTTATTGGTAGCCTAATATATTTCTAACTGAGAAGTAATATAAATTCTCGCAAGTTTTAATTTTTTCCCAATGAGATACTATACTGAGAGGATGTTTTGACTTATGAATGCTTCTAATACTATTACATTTTCTATCTCATAACTTGTTATATTATGTTCACAAACTCATTCAACTTTAACTGACAGACTTTTATATTTGCAGCGTTAATATGTATACATAAACACATATAATGTTTATTCTACTATTTTAAAGTATTTTCTATGAGCCATCATATGTGCTGGGTATTATTGTAGTTAAGGGGACACAGTCTAGTAAGATATACAAAAACATTATTAAAATTTATTTGAATATTAAATAAATGTTTGAAGGAAAAATTTTCAATAATTTTTCAAAATGTACTTGTTTACCACAAATGCTAAATATAAAATAATTAGTTTACTGGTGTTTTAGTTGGCAAATTAGTACCACTCAGTCTTCTTCATTTTATTGTCTTTGCCCATATCTGTGTATTCCTACTTGCATCTACAAGTAAAATTTAATTCATATATAATTAAATTTTCCATATACAGTATATTTTAGATTTTACTGGTCAAATGGCACTTTTTAAATATCTATTGCAGGCATGTCCAATTAGTTAGGAAAATTTATCTGTAACTTCTCTTGGCCAAATGTTTATATTATGAATCCATAGAATTCTAACAAAAATTTTAGGCCTATTTTTCTGTCATTGTATTTAGGATGTCTGTCATTAGTCTCTCATTTCTTAAGAAGTGTTTCTCAAGCACTTACTGAGCCAACTGTATTTTTATCCTCCATTAATCAGTGATTAATGTGTAACAAGTAAATCACTTTATTTGTTCGAGTACTAATTTCGATGTGGACAGCTTCCCTTGTCCACGCACTTTTGCTAGTAGAGACTCGAAAGCAAAAATCATTTAGCAATAATGAAGATTAACTGGAAGTAGTTGCCTCACAACTGACTAAATAAGGCTAAAAGAAGAAAAATGATTCATTTTTAACTTATTTATCTGGTAGTGACTTCCTGTTCTGACTAATCATGCATGGGCATATTGTTATGAATATTCAAAAGGTTTGTTTAATGGCTTAATAATTTTTCTTCCTTTGTTTCTAGGAACAGAGATCATAACACACATTGAAATAGAGGATCACACTTGTCAAAGTAATATATCATTTGATGCTTTCACTATCTTCCGAAGCACCAACAAAGACAGACCAGACATCAAAGGAAGGTACCACTCCCATCTGGATTTCAATGCAGAAATCACAGAGCTGACTTAGTCTGGACTGTCTTGATTAAAGTTAAAATATCCAAATTAAAAGTTTCACTTACCAAGAGTCATCACTATCAAAAGCATGTCCCAGATCTGTTGGATGCAGGTAACACGTTAGCTCCAGGTTTTCTTAGCATGATGTTTCTGCTCACTGCCCTCTATTGAGTATATAGAAATTGGTAGTTGTCAAAGTCCCCTGAAGGAAAGAGGAAGAATCAGATTTTGCTCATTTTATTTTTGCTTCCCATTTAAGAAAGTAATGCTTTTAGTTACTCTCCCTTCTCTTCTCAGACCCACCCTCAGCCCTTCTCTGCCTGCTTTGTGCCCTGGGATACTGACCTCTCTACACTGGATCACTCAAACTTCCTTGCCTCTAACTTCCGGCCAAGTTGGGCCTCTGGGAAGCACTATCAGGAACTGGGGGGTAGGAGGAGGCTGAGATTGGGATGCTGCTTTCCTTTGCTCCTTCACTGATTGTAGGCTTTAGTACTTGCACTCAGTATATAACTGGTCCTATGGGGAAAATCTCTCTCCCATGGCTCATCTTCATTGCTGCTCCCTTGGTGCTCCTCCATTTGTTGTGGTCTAATTAGCCATACCCAAAACTCTGTAAAAGTTATTTTAATAGTTCCTATTAGAATCAGTATACCAGAATGCGATCCCAGAGGAAAACATATAGTAATCCCAAAAGCTGCTTGATTTTTGTGTATTTTTAGGGGACAGTGTGTAATTTCTCAGGAAAAGAACATTAACCAGGCTTTGTCACTGAACTACTTTTCTCTTCTGCCTTTGCAGAATGCAAAAAACATAATCTACAGGCAAGTGATTTGCAACCTTCTTTTTGATCATGCCACATAATATTCATATGTTCAATGCAGACCCAGGCACAATATAAATCTAACTGCACGAGTTAAGAATTTTCTTTCCTATGTAAGAAGGCATATCATAAAGTGTGTGAGAATAAGGTTGTCACAGATAACCACAAAATTGTGCAATCTTATTTTTAAAGAAATGAATTTCAAACTTCATTAGTATTAACACATTTTACAACATACCACAGTTTCTCTTGTGGATCACCTATGCTACAGCCAAGAACTGCTTTTCCTGAGACACAGATGAAAAGATACTTCACTTTCAGGAGTTCCTATCAGGAGGTGAATGGCAAATTGTCTTCTTCCATTGCTCATAGTAGCCCATGCCCTGTAAGGACAAGTCAACACATCAATCAACACTGACACAAATGCAAGTAATAGAGTTTTCAAAACTCTTTGAAATGTGTTGAGATTATTTAGCTATCTAGAATAAAACCAAACTTCAGAAACCATGAATATTGTTAGATATTTAATAAAATGAAAGTAAAGAAGAGAAAGAAGGTATGTCTTCTTGACCAGTCACCCCACCCCTCAATTTCTTTCTGTTATAACATCCTTTAACTTCAAATGTTCATTGAGCATATATTATGCCAGCTGCAGCATGAACTCAGCAATAAGAATTAATACCACACAGAAATAGACTGATACCAAATAATCCAGGGAATTGTCTCAATTATTTAAACATGGTTTTCTGGTTCTTAGTTAAGAATAAATCAGATTCCATTAGCATTGTCTTTGTTAGTGAATAAACTCATAAATATTTTGTAAGTTATATATTTTACTTTTAGATTTTGTTTTCTTGAAATTACAACATACTGACAATATGGGGTGGTGCAAAAGTAGGTTTAAAGTTGTGTGGAAAATAATATAAAAGAACCAACTCTATGTAATGCGACCAACCAATGTAAACCTAACTTTTGCCACACCCTGTATTAATAAATGAACCTGGGCTTATATATTAAGATCATGAAAATGTTCTTATATAGGTCATTGCAGATTGACCTATATATGAGATTTACACACATATTTTCCTCACAAGTTTAAACTATACCATCTGTTAACTGGATTATGACTAATAAGTAAAATCATTGCATACTACATTTTCAACAACAGGGGGCACTATGGAGACATTTAGAGCTATTTGATAGAACAGCCTGGACAAGTCAGTCTCCATTATGAAAGTGAGTGCCATCATCACACAGCTTTGCACAGTACTCCTAATTTTCAGTATTTCTTTTCCCTTGCTCCCATTTAGAGAACAGTGTGGATGCTAAGAAAGAATAGGTTGAAGTAAACATTTGTTTATATCTATATATAGATATATATCTATATATATATCTATATATAGATAGATAGATAGATAGATATACACACTTTTTTTTTTTTACTCTTGTGTGTAAGAGGTCTGAGACTTTCCAGCACCAAAAATGTCATGGAATAGCTACTTTAAATGAAAAACAGTTATTAACACCATTTTCACCATCGGCAGCTGAGATGTGGAAAGTTTTAGTGTCTGGCTTGTTCACTTACCAAGCTAGCATGGATAAAATCAGATTAAATGCAGGCTAATATACTGATTTCTTCACCCTGCTGCTAAGATTCTGATATAATGGGTCTGGAATACAGTCTGGGAATCTGGGTTTTTAGCAATCACACTATATGAAATAAATCAAGGGTCCATGAGCTATACTTTCAGAAATGTTGCTATCGAGAATTAAAAGGGTAAACTTCAGATTTTCTACTGGTCATCTAAAAAGTTTTAAAAAAAAGTATTGCCAATGTCAAAAAATTAGATGGGCACAATTGTTTGTCACTATATTTCTTATTAAACCTAATTCTAAAATTATTGAATTAAAAAGTCATATTTAAGAGAGATTGGAGGACTTAATAACCTTTTTGTGGAACTAAAATACCTAAATATTTTGCTAACTGGTGCTTATTACCAGTGAATACAGTCAATCTGATAAGGTAGCATCAGTATCCAGCAGAGTGCTCCCGAATACAGAGAAGGGCATTTCTTTAACCCCACAAATTAGATATATACTCAAAACTAATCTCTCATTTGAGGAACATGGATAAAGGAACCCCAAAGAGGTTGGAAAAAGTTATCTGGTACATTTTTTCCTTATGTGCTAGAGGTATACATTTTATTAAGAAACGTTTCTGACCCTAGTGGCACTGCCAAAGCGAAAACAGTAACATTTCAATCATCTCTCATGTTGGGAACCGCCCTGACTGGTATCAGAAGCTGAAACCCCCGCCTAGGCTAAGGCTAAGGGAACGCCCTTGGAACCATAAGTTAGCAAGGAGACAAAAGCTTATCTCCCTGGCAGGAATGCTGCTTCTGCTGCTGAACCCCCAAAAGCTTGGTCTGTTAGCCAAAGATGGGTAAGATTCCCCACGGGGGAAACGACCTAAGCCAGGCATGATCACTTTGGGAGGCCCCCCAATAGAAGGATTTGGGGGGCTGCAGCAAAAGGGGGTGATGGACCCTCACTCCTCGGCTTTGACATAGCCTGAGTTCTCATTGTCTGGGAGAAAAACTCCTTATCTCTTGGTTGCCTTAGTTCCCAACTAAGCCTGAAACAATGACAGGATGGTGCAGCTCTGTGCTGAAAAGGGCAGATTCCCCGGGTGATCAGGCCTAAGAAAGAACATGTAAATTACTGTGAAACCTTCTTTGTTTAGAATGCTCTCAGTTGAATGAGAGGGGTCCGAGGAGGAAGTTTGTTCCTCAAAGTTTTACAGCTCTTTTACCCCGACTCAAAATAGACCGGCAGAGTTCCTTGTTTTCTATAGTTCCTTACTTCCCCCTGATAAGTACTGTACTTTACCTGAATTATTATGCAAAATGAGCCCAATAAAAGCAAGTGTGGATGGTAAATCAGGGTGCTCCCCACTAGGGGGGGTGGCTATTTCATCCCTACTTCCCCAGAGAAACTAGTTTGTCTCTGTGCATGTTTTTTCTCGCGTGTTTTCTCGGTGAGCCATCCACAGCGTTCCGTGGTCACTGCTGGCCGGAGACCCACGCGCAACACTCTCCCACTCCATACACACATGTTCCCGGGAACCACCCACATGCAGCTTTGCTAAGGGCAGAGGTCCCCCAGGTAGTCCCTAACTGGATGTGACTATTAGCATAAGTGAAAGAAAGTGATTTCATGAATGTCACACTTTACCTGGTGGTTTCTTAGACAACTAAAGTGACCACCAGCACACAGTTTGAGGCAGTATATTCTCTTGGCTTTAACTACAGTCTATGAATTTTAGGTTATCATAGGATGTGGAGGATAAAGAATAGAACTAAATGACTTCTAACAAAAAACCTCATTTAACAGAGTTATATAGTCTCTGTGAATGTATGTACATATGTGTTACCATGGTGGGAAGCAGCAGCTGGTACCTGCAGCTGATTTTCATATTAAAAATGAAACCCAAAGCATTGAAAATCATCAGTGGGTAGGTTTGGTCTGAAGAACATGTTTGAGCTTCACAGGTCATGAAGAGCAAGATTAATAAAGCAAAACTAGAGGTTCCAGAAATACGCTTAAAAATCTGTGCAGTTACCCAGAGACCTTTGTCTTTGGATTTGAACTGTGTTTAACAACTCATTGAAAAGTTGCTGGAAGAGGACATTTACAATCCAGTTTTCTCTTCTACTGAAAATGCATTCCCAGCCCTTGTTATAATCATCAGATCACCTAAAAGCTTTTAATCTATAGTTTTTAATCTGTAGTATTCTTTTTTTTTTTTTTTTTTGCCTGAGGCTCCATTTTAATAAATGCGAAAGAAAATTGGGAAAGGAACAAATGTATTTCAAAGAGACCTTGGGATGTTGGTACTTTCTATTCACAGCTAAACAAAGACTGAGCAGCCCCATATTGGGTGACTGTTTCATCAAAAACGCATTAATAAAGTGTAATGTGATTTCTTTTCAAACAGGGATCAAACCTAAGTTGTTCATTTCCCCTTAATAAAGAAATTAAAATAGAGAGATTTCACCTACACTTGGCCTCAGAAAGTTAAAAGCCCAGCATCCTATCGGCTTCTTCTTTCTGACAATGTTATTCAGACTCAGGCAAAGGAAGTTAAAAAAAATAAAATAAAAACTTTGCCTAAGTAATCAGTCTCTTCACAATGCACATTTTATCAGATATATCTGCAGGTAATATTTCTTTAAATTACTGATCAAAAATAAAACCACATGTGGATGGCTGGCCCTATACATCAGGTAAAGATGCCTTATTTTGCAGTTATGTAAAGAAAATGAGGTGGCTTTCCCTCCAGCCTGTCTCAGTGCCATGAGATCCTACCAGTTCTTACAGGTGAGGCATTTTCTCCAAAGTTACAGGATACAAAGGCAGATATGAAAGGTAACTCATCATACTGTGAGCACCCAATTCTCTCCACTGTGAGTAATCATTAAACGAATCCAACAAAGGCAAATCCCAATTGACAGACTAGCAGGAGAAAGAACAATGGAAATACTAACGTTCACAGGCTGGAGGAGGGCAGCCAGGGGCAATAGCTATGCTGCAGAGCAAGTACCACAAGATCAACGTTGATGAGGCACAGGGTGCATGGAGAAAGGTGCTGGAGGAAGAACAGAAAGTAGGAGGTAGAAACAAAACTGAATGCCAGTATAATACAGAATTTTGTAGGCAACAAAATCATATATTAAGGGCAAAAAGTTGATATAAGTGATCCTGTATTTGTGAAAAAGAATTATAATGCACAATGTCAGGAGACCTTGGACCAATTAAAACAATAAAAACTAATTGGATAAATATGTACCTTTATAACTTGTGGTTGAACTAGATATATACAAAAGTTAAGCATTCAGCTTTCCTGAACATCTGTTTGGTTTTGAGCTCGCTATTAGGAATTACAAGAATGGACAGCCCCCACTTGTGGAGACTGACTTACTGTTGCTGCAGAGACAGGGAGAGCACCAGCTCTCAAGAGCAGGGCCTGGTTCTGAATGATCAGCCAGGTCCCAAGAGGCTTCTCAGGCTGTTGGAGGCCTTTGAGGTCTGCTTTCTATGCCACTGAAGAATTTTCTGGATTCCCATATGGCCTGATCACGGTACTCAGTGCTTTTGACTTTACATAAACCCTCAAATGCCTCTTCTTCTTTTCTCCCAATTTTTTATATTTCCTGAGTGAACTTCTATTTCATACACCAAGAATTGAAACACTGGAGTGGAGTCAATTACTAAGTCCCTCTCAACAAATAGATGATACAGCTATAGATGTGTGTATAGATGTCGGATATTTAAATAATATCACCTGTTAATAAGGACATGATGCAATGATAAGTACTATCAGGTAAATGTGAATTGTAACAAAGAATTTGGAAAATAACTTGGTATTATTTTATAAAGCTGAAAATGCACATATTTTACCAATCATTATTTCTACTTTTAGGGATTTTTGCTCTGAAGTAACTCTTGCATCAGTACATCAGAAGACACACACACACACACACACACACACACACGCACACTTTCCAAACATTTGCAGCTGCATTGTTAAAAGAGCAAATTCTAAAAACAACACAATATCCACTGAAAGGAGAATGTATAATAAATTTCGGTATATTCTGCTACAGCACTGGGATGGACTGAACTATACGGACATGTATCCAGATGAATAATTTGTAACAAGAGTGTTGCTTAATAAAATCTAAAGTTTATTTCATATGGATATACTTGTTGCTATTTTATAACTCTATTTTTAAGTAAGAGACTGATAAGGAACACATGCTCAAAATGGTGGCTATCCCTGTGGGGAAGGGGGACAGAGGATATGAGCAGGAAAAACTGCGATGATCTGACACTGTTCTGTTTTTCAAACTGTGAGTGAATACGCATGCAGTTATGAGATTATATAAATATTTTCCTACATATTTATTGAACATTTCAAAATAAACTTATTCTTACAGCAAAAGAAAACAATTTTAAGTTCTATCAGAAGTTACTGTTCCCTGAAATGAAAAAATACTATATAATAAATATAATAATACTCATGGTGTTTGACTAGGGGAAAAATGGTACCAGTGACAGAGAAAATACTAAATGTTCCTTATGTCTTATGAGAGTAAACATAAGTTATAATTCTGACACATGGTAAAAACTTAATATATGTGAACTATTAACCTTCTGGTTGTTATTACAAAATAAGCATTTGACTTTGAAATCATACTTTTGAAGCAGTAGAGCACAGTAGTTAAAAGTGTGAGGTGTGCGCATGTACGCACATGACACTGACTGAAACCCAGTTTACCTCTCAGCTCTGAGTCAATAAAAATGAATTGCCACGCTGCCACTCTATGCCCAAGTCTCTTTAAAATTAATGATAATACTTAGTAGTGTCACTGTGAAGATTAAATGGGATAAAATCAGACAAAGAACTAGTGTTATTTGATAACTTCCCTGTGCTAGGCACTGCATTGAGTGCTTTATATAAATTAATAAAAAAAGCAACATGACAGCAGTACTAGTTTCTTGGATGATTCCACTCACCTATTCATGCTTCAATCCATCTTTGTTAATTAACTTAATGGGTTAATAGGAAAGCTCAAGGTCCGTAGTATCATCTATAATCGCCTGATTTAAATGCCTCTTTTCTCATTTCTAACCCCAAATTGTTTTTATTGAGGAAAAAAAATCAAATCTCTGTTTTAATGATTTTAAAAAATTGAAGAAAAATGTAGGATGGTGAAGAAAGAAACATGTGCTAGATAACATGAATATTCCTGAAATTAAGTGATTTGGTTAAATGCCTGTATGAACTTGACTCACAATATGTTAGAATAAGGAAAGATTATTGTAAGACCAGATTAAGGTATAAATATGCACTGCATACAAAATAGAAGTCTTCATCTCAGACAGAACTCAGGTATGGAACAAACCTAACGTCAAGTTCAAACAGAACTGGACATACATAAAAATTCCTACAAAGCATTATTTTGTTTCCTCCAGTAAGCACACTGCCAGGTACAACCTTTATTTAGCATGGCCCTTGGAAAATCTTTCAATATGACTTTCTGGAGGCTTTGGACTGAGTAAACTATGCTTTAAGAAGCACATATAATTGTATTGTCATTACAGTATAGCCATCTTAAGTTCCTAGCTTAGATGCAATACATCTTGCCACCTACTAGTAAAAAATAAAAGTGACAAAGGTGGAGGGATGACTCAACCTGAATTTGACTTACTATAAAGCTACAGTAATCAGCACAGTGTGATATTAGTTAAAGGAACAGACAAAAGATCTGAAATATACCCCCATAAATATATTTGACTGACCTTTATCAAAGAAGCGAATGAAATACAATGAATAAAAAGAGAGTCTCTTCAGCCAATGACACTGAAAGAACTGCACCTCTGCATGACAAAGGTAAAAGAGTCGAGACACAGATCTTATCACCAGCAGAAAAGTCAACTCTAAATAGATCACAGACTTAACTACAAAATGAAAAAAACACTATAAAATTCCTACAAGATAACCTAAAAGAAAACCTAGATGCCTTGTGTAGGGTAATGCCTTTTCAGATACAGTCCCCAAAATACAATCCATTAAAGAAAAAATTGATAACCTGGACTTTATTAAAATTTTTAAAATCTGGTTTGTAAAAGACAATGTCAAGAGTCTTAAAAGACAAGTCACGGAATAGGAAAACATATTTGCAAAAGACACACCTCTTAAATGACTATATCTAAAATATGTGGGAAAATACCTCTTAAAACTCTACAAAGAAAACAAACACCTCAGTTAAAAAATGGCCAAAAGACCTTCACAAAGGAACACATACAGATGGCAATAAGCATATAAAAAGATGTTCCACATTACAAATCAGCAATGAGATACTCTTATGTGATTAGAATGACCAAAATCTAGAACACTGACAATACCCCCACCATGGCTACACACCTAGGCTCTGAAAAGGGAGAGGTGAAACATCCATCTCCTGGTTTCTGTCTAGAAGGTGTTCAACTACATAGTTTCCTACTTATGGCCCATTTTCTAATCAGCCTGCATCAAGGTGATGACTTTGATTCTCCCCTTTAGGACACTGGCAGGTCTTGGCACACCTTCAAATACTGGAGCTAGTAAGGAAAAGGAGGTTGCTTGGATGATAACATTTTGAAAGAAAGTTAGTGGCTTGGGCAAGGCTGATTGATGAGGTTCACCTCCTCTATGGCTGGAAGAGGTTACAGTTTCATGTGCAGAAACCTACATAGACAGTCATGGAAAATGAAAAAACAGAATTTTTTAAGAGAAAAATCTCCAGAAACAGCTAAATGAAACAGATATAAGTGATTTACCTGATACTTCAATATAATGTTCATAAAGGTGATCACTGAGATCAGGAGAGCAATGCATGAACAAAATGAGAATTTCAACAAAGAGAAAATATATAAAATATCAAGTGCATCAGATCAAAGAAAGTGTCAAAGTATTAAATCATAGAGCTGAAGATAGACAATATCTGCACTGAGAGCTTCAATAGATGGATTAAGCCGCAGACTAGATCAAGCAGAAGGGCATAGCAGAGAACAAAAAGACACTGGATATAGAACTGATACAATCAGACAAATAAAAAGAAAGAGAATGAAAAGATGTGATGATAGCTTACAAAATTTATGGGACCCTCTAAAACAAACAATATTCCCATTTAAAAAGTTCCGGAAGGAGGAGAGAGAAAGCAAGCTTATTTAAATAAATAATGGCTGGTAACTTCCCTAACTTGGAGAAAGAAATGGAAATGCAGATACAGGAAACCCCCAAGAAGACTGAATAAGGTAAAATTAAAGAGACCTATACAAAAACACATTATAATCAAATTGTCAAAAGTTAAAGACAAGAAGAGAATTTAAAAGGGCAAGAGAAAAGCAACTTGTTACACTCAAGACACCCTCCACATGATTATCAGCAGGTTTGTCAGTAGAAACTTTTCAGACCAGAACAGATGAATGGCATGACATTCAAATACTGAAAGGAGAAAATAAACTGCCAGTCAAACATATTCTACCCAGCAAAGTTTTTCTTCAAAATTAAAAAAGAGATTAAGAGTTTTCTAAACAAACAAAAGTTAAAGGAATTTTTCATCACTACACAAGCCTTGAAAGAAGTATTAAAGGGAAGTTCTTCAAGATAAAATGAAAAGAGGCTAATTAGTGTGGGAAATCTTATGGAAATATAAAACCACAGATAAAGATGAATACACATTTATAATACTCTCCCATGTATAGTGGACACCCATGTTTGTGGCCAAAACTTTCAGGAAAAAAATTCACTTTAATTTTTTAATTCTTAAAAGATTAAATAATTAAATGAATAATTCTTAATTATTCATTTATTTATATTTAGAAAGAAAACCAATGCTCATATTCCAGAGTATTATTTGCATAAGATGTTGTTATTGCATTCTAGAATTACATTTTTAATGAATAAGCATAAAGAATTAAAAACATTTGTATAGACATGGAACTAGTACTACCCATATATAATACACACTTTTATTTTTCCCTCAAAAATGTGGGCAAAAAAGTGTGCATTATACATAGCAAAATACAGCAGTTAAATTCAGAATACTCTAAGGTTACAATGATGGAGGATATAGCACTTAACTCAAGCAGAAATATTAAAAGTATTGAAAATAAGTATATAATAAACTGTTTAAAAATATATAATTTTTAAAAGATATAAATTGTGACATGAAGAACATAAAATGTGGGAGAGAAGTATAAATGTAGAGTTTTTATATGCATTTGAAGGTAAGTTGTCATCAGCTTAAGAAGACTGTTAGGTTTTATGTAAGTCTCTTGTTAAGCACCAAGGAAAAAACTATACTAAATATCAAAATACTAAGAAAAAGGAATCAAAGCATCCCAGTAAAAAATGTCATCAAATTATAAAAGAAGGAAAAAGGGAAGAAGAGAGTAATAAAGGATTTACAAAACAACTATCAGCAAAAACCTAATAGTAAGTCCACATCTATCAATAATTACTTTAAATGTAAAGGAACTATATTTTGCAGTCAAAAGACATAGAAAGGATGGACTGATTTAGGAAAAAAAACACAAGTGTATACTGCTGATAGGAAGGCCACCCCACTTTGAGAACACACTGAAAGTGAAGGGAAGGTAAAAGATAGTCCATGTGAATGGACAACAGCAACAAAAAAAGCAGGGGAGCTGTACTTATGTCAGACAAAATGGACGTTTTAAGCCAGGCTGTAATAAGAGGAAACAAACACCACTATGTAATAATAAAGGAGTCAATCCAACAAGATTATATAACCTTTTTACATATTTATGCATATAACACAGAAGCACCAACATGCATAAACCAAATATCAACATGGCTAAAGGAAAAATAGACATGAATGCAATAATACTAGGGAATTCAATATCCAACTTTTAACATGGATAGGTCATAGTGACAGAAAATCAGTAAGGAAACATTGTACTTAAAAGGCATATTAGATCAGATTGATCTAGCAGATATTTACAGAATATTCCACTGAACAGCAGTAGAATACACATCCTTCTCCGATACTCATAAATCATTCTTCAGGATAGGTCATAGGTTAGGCCACAAGAAAGTCTTAAATAATTTAATAATATTGAAATCATAAGTAATACATTTTCTGACAACGATGATATGAAACTAGAAAATAATTATAAGAAGAAACCTGAAAAACTCACAAATATGTGGAGATTAAACAAGAAAGTTTTTAATAACCAATGAGTCAAAAAAGAAATCCAGAGGGAAATAAAAAATCATTTTTTACTCCACTTTTTTTACTGTTGTTCAATTACAGTTGTCCCCGTTTTGCCCCCATTACTCTACCCCTGACCTACCCACCCCCACCTCCCACATTCAATACCCCCCAACCTTTGTCTTTGTCCATGCGTCCTTTATACATGTTTCTTGCTGACCCTTCCCCTTCTTCCAATTGTTATCACCCTCTCTCCTTCCTTCTGGTTACTGTCAGTTTGTTCTTCATTTCCCTGTCTCTGGTTCTATTTTGCTCACTTGTTTATTTTGTTGATTAGAGATGAATGAACATTGAAACACAACATTTTAAATCTTACAGGGTGCCAATAAAAGTAGTTTAACAGGAATTTTTTGTGATAAATGTCTACATTAAGACAAAATAGAGATCTCAAATAAGTAACCTCAATTTTCACCTCAAAGAACTAGAAAAAAAAGATCAAACTAAGCCCAAACTTGGTATAATGAAGGAAATAACAAGGATTAGGATGTATAAATAAAATAGCCACTAGTGGGACAATATAAATAGATCAATGAAACTGAGCTAGTTTTTGAAATAAATTAGAGAAATCTTTAGCTAGACTTACCACAAAACAAAGAAAGAGGACTCAGATGAAATTATAAATGAAAGAAGAGAAAACTACAATCAATGTCACACAAATACAAAGAATCATATGAGACAACTGTGGAAAATTTTATGCCAACAAATTGAATAGCCAAGAAAAAAAAGATAAATATCTACAAGCATACAACTTATAAACATGTAATAATGAAGAAATAGAAAATCTGAGAAGACCAGTTACTAGTAAGAAGATTGAATCAGTAATCAAAAAGCTTCCAACAAAAAGTCCAGGACCAGATGGTCTCACTGGTAAAGTCTACCAAATATTTAAAGATCTAATGCCAATTCCTCTCAAACTCTTCCAAAAAAAATAGAAAATGAAGAAACCCTTCAAAATTCATTTTATAAGACCAGTATTATGCTGATATTAAAACCAAATAAGGATGCTAGATGAAAAGAAAATTACATGCCAATTACTGACAAACATAGATATAAAAATCAAAATATTAGTAAATTAAATTCAACAGTACATTATGATGATAAAACAGCACAATCAAGTGGGATTTCTTTCAGAGATATAAGGGTGGTTCAACTTTCAAAAAATTAATAACTGTGATGTACCACATTAACAAAAAAGAGATAAAAATTATATGGTCCTCTCAATACTTAAAGAAAAATCATTTTATAAAAATATACTTCCTTTTATGATAAAAACTGCCAACAAGTGGAGAATAGAGGGAATGCTCCTCAACATGCTAAAGCCCATCTATGACAAGCTCTGAGACAACCTAGTATACATTGATGAAAGAGTGAAAGTCTTTTTTTCTAAGATCAGCAACAAAAGTGTATATACTCTCCCCCTTTTTTCAACATAGTAATTTTTATTCCTTAGTCAAGAAAAAGGAATAAAAAGTATAAAAATTGGAAAAGAACTAAAATTTTCTCTATAGGAATAGAGACAAATTATATAAAAAATTAAATCCTCCACCATAAAACTGTAGGACCACAACAAATTTGGTAGTTGCAAAATGCATAATCAATATGCAAATATCATTTGTACTTTTATACATTATTAATTAATTATATGAGAGTTGAGAAAACAATTTTAAAATAGCATCAAAAATAACATACTTAGAAAACTTTGAACTAAGGAGGTTTAAGATTAATACACTGAAAACTATAAAGCATTGATGAGAAAAATTGAAAAGGATGCAAATAAATGGGAAAATATTTTGTGCTCATCAACTGGAAAAAAGTAATATTGTTAAGAATAGATACCTATATTATTCAAGAGATTTACAGATTCAATACAATTTCTATCAAAATTCCAATAGTATTTTTCACAGAAATAGAAAAAAGTTAAACTTGCATGAAACCAGAATAAATCCTGAATAGCAAAATATTAGAAAAAAAGACATCATACTTTTTGATCAAATTATATTACAATGTGATAATAGTGAAAACAGTATGGTATTGGTATAACAGCAGACATTGAGATAAACAAAACAGAGCAGAAACCCCAGAAATAAACCGATGCATATGTGTTAAATTCTTTTATAACAAATGAGCCAAGAATATACAATGGGGAGAGGATAGTCTTTTCAAGAAATGATGCAGGGAAAATTGAACAACCACATCCAAAAGAATAAAACTGAACACCTAGCACCTACCATAAACAGAATCAACTCAGAATTAATTGAATACTTGAATGTAAAATCTGAAACTAGAAAACTCCTGCAAGAGAACAGAGGGGATAAGCACCTTGATATTGATCTTGACAGTAACGTTTTTGGATTTGACACCAAAAACAAAGGAAACAAATGCAAAATTAAATAAGCAAGACTACATCAAACTAAAAAGCTTATGCACAGCAAAGAAAAGCATAAAAGAAATGAATAGACAACCTAAGAAAGGGGAGATATATTTGCAAAACACATATCGAATAATGGGGTTATGTGTAAAATATGTTAGGAACTCATACAATTCAATAGCAAAAGAACAATAACCCAATTTAGGAATGAACAAGGGAAGTGGGGTGCTGGGCAGAGGGGGGGCAAAGGGAAAAAATTGGGACAAGTGTAACAGCATAATCAATAAAATATACTTTAAAAAAAGAATGGACAGGGGACCCAAATATACGTTTTTCCAAAGAAGTCACACAAATGGCCAGCAGGTACATGAAAATATGTTCAATGTCACTAAATTATCAGGGAAATGTGTATCAAAACCACAATGAGATATCACTTCTTATTTGTTAGGATATCTATTATAAAAAAGGACAAGAGATGAAAAATGATGGTAAGAACGTAGAGAAAAAGCAACTTCTGTTCGTTGTTTTGGGGAATGTAAACTGCTACAACCACTATGGAAAAGAGGATAGATGCTCCTTAAGAAATTAAAAATAGAGCTACCATATGATCCAGACATCCCACATCTGGGTATATATACAAGGGAAGCAAAATTATGATCTCAAAGATATATTTGCACTTCCATGTTTACTCACAATATTCACAACTAGTCACAATAACAAAGGAATGGAAACAACTTAAAGGTCCCTTGGCAGACAAAAGGACGAAGTAAATGAGGTACATATGCACAATCGAGTATTATTCAGCATTAAAAAGTAAAGGCAATCCTGTCATTTGCAACAACTTGGATAAACCTGGGGCCATTATACTAAGTGAAAAAGGTCAGACTGAAAATGACAATTACTGCATGATAGAACATAGTATATGTGGAATATTCTTTATAAAGTCAAACCCATAAAAGCAGATAGTAGAAGTTTTGGGAGGTGGGGGAAGCAAGGAGAGGTTGGTAAAAGAGTAGAAATTTTCAGTTATCAGTAGAACGAGGACTGAGGTTCTAATGTATAAAAGAGTGACTATAGTTGATAACACTGTATTGTGTAATTGAAATTTGCTAAGAGAGTAAACTGATGTGTTCTCACCAAAAAATTAAAAAGAATAAAATAAGTACATATGTGAAGTAATGGATTTGTTAATTAACTTGGTAGGTGAGGAATCCTTTTTCAATATGTGTGTGTATCAAATCACATTGTATACTTCACATATTTTATAATTTCATTGATAAGTTTCTCAATAAAGCTAAAAAACATAAAAAGACCAGTGGCTGGGAGTGCAGAAGGTGGGAGAGATAAATAGGCAGAGAGCATAGGATTTTTAAGCAGTGAAAATACTCTGTATGATGATAATGTATACATGTATATGTCATTAATTGTACATTTGTCCAAAACCATAGAAAGTGCAATGCCAAGAGTGAATCCTAATGGACTTCAAGTGATTATAACTTGTTAGTGTAGGCTTATTATTAGTAAAAAGAAAGAAAACACCATTCTGTGAGTGATGTCCATAATGGGGGAGTCTAGTCAAGTGTTGGAGTAGGTGTGCCCATAGAATCACTGTATCTCCCTCTCAATTTTGCTGTAAACCAAAAACTGCTCTAGGAAAAGAAGTGAGCAGGGAACAATAAAAATTCTATGAATCACCAAGTTGAAAATACTTCTACTGTTGAGTAAGTTATATCATGTATATCACATCATACATGTCTTGATATATCATATATCAAGAAGATGGAGTATGTCTTTAAAAGGATAACTTCACCAAAGTCCCACTGCCATAGAGCATAGTTCAGGTGACCGTGTATGTCTTAAAGCAGTCTTGCCATAGATTGACTTATCAAGGCTGTTATTTTAAACATTTCTTTATGTCAATAGCCATAAAGACTCAGAAAAAAATACTTAACAGGTAATAATAAAAACTCTGCCAGTTTTACTTTGTTTCAACTCTTGCATTAGCTCCTTTAAGGGAAAATAGGATTGCTCCCAGAATGTATATGAAATAACTCATGGTCTGTGAGTGACATATATGTGTCGTGTACATTGTCAGTATCAATAAAGTAGACCACAGCTGAAGCAATCTCCACACATCCCTCCATTAACCCAGTATAACCTGGCTCCCAGGCCCTGCTTAGACATGAAACCACTGTCACGTTACCTAACACCCGCTGCTGGTTTGGCCCCTCGAACTGAAAGCCCACTTCTGGATGGTTTCCATTATGTCCACTGTTGTGGGAACCAAGGCAGCATTAGTAATGAAGCCTGAATGACCCACACCCATAGAGGCTACTGTTTTGCCCAGTTACAGATAAAGAAAGCACCATGCTATTGAGTATAATATCCAAAGTGGTCTGGTGACACACCTGGAAATGCAGAAAATTTAAGCCTTCTGGTGATTATAGTTAACAATGCTGTATTGTATACTTGCAAGCTGCTAAGAAAATAAATCTTAAATGTTCTCATTACAAAAACAACAACAAATGGTAATTATAGAACTAACTTTATGTGATAATCATTTCACAATATAGAGTAGTAAAAAATCATCATACTGCATACCTTAAACTTACATAATGTTATACTTGGATTACATCTCAATAAAGCTTGTAAAAAAAGACAAATCATAAAAGCAGCTACACAACTATCACATACAGAAGAACAAAAAACATGAAGGCTGATTTCTTTATTAGAAAAAAATGGGGACCTGAAGGAAATTGGGATGAGATGTTTAAAGCATAGAAAGAAAGAAGAAACCTCTCAACCTAGAATTCTGTATCCTCAAAAAGAAAGATGAACTCAAATGAGCTGAAGTAGAGACTCAGATACAGTATACCAGTGTCCGCTGCAGCACCATCCACAATAGCCAAAAGGTGGAACAACTCAAGTATCTGTAGTTGAAGAACCAAATAACAAAAATGTGGTATGTCCATACAATGGGATATTATTCAGCTTTAAAAAAGAATGAAATACCGATACTTGTTACAATGTGAATTAACTTTGAAAAATATGGTTAAGTGAAATAAAGTAGGCACAAGAGGAAAAATATTGTATGATTCCACTAACATGAGGCACCTAAAAGGCAAATTCATAGCAACAGAAAGGCCCCTTATGGGGCTAGGGGGCAGGGGGGAAGAGGAGAAGAGGAGAAAATGGGAAGTTATTGCTTGATACTTACAAAGTTTCTGTTTGAGGTGAAAACTGTGTATTGAAAATAGTGGTGATGGTCTCCCAACATTGTGAATGTAACCAATGCCACAGAACTATACATATAAAGCGTGTTAAAACAGCATATTTGATGTTAAATACATTTTACCACTATTTAAAAAATTAATAATGTAATATACACAAAACTATTGAACTGTGCATCTTAAATGGGTGAATTTTATGGTATGTGAATAGCATTTTTAATAAAACTGTTTAAAAAGATGTTTTTTATTTTTTAATGAAAAAAGAAAAAAACAAGAATTAAAAAAAAAACCTGTGTACAATTCTGATCAGAGAAGAGACAGAACAGAAATAGAAAAACCACGTAGAAATTAGAAATACTATTTAAAAAGAACTGGCAATAA
This sequence comes from Phyllostomus discolor, assembly GCF_004126475.2. Lineage (NCBI taxonomy): Eukaryota > Metazoa > Chordata > Mammalia > Chiroptera > Phyllostomidae > Phyllostomus > Phyllostomus discolor. The sequence goes on from NC_040907.2 coordinate 157,551,532, forward strand.
CATGAAAAAATACTTTTGCTATGATGTTTTTTAAAAAACATGTTATAAACTTGTATATGTCAGGTATTAGTATTTAGCCATGAATAAATCAATTTCTATAAATCTTACTTCATTCATATGTAAATGAAACTTTTAGGGCTCTTTCCTTGGACCATTATAAGAAAAAACCAAAACACCAGCTTGGCCTATTTTGTTCTTAGTTCAATTCCTAAATTGATAAGATGATAAAAAAAAGTAGCCATTTTTTAACCTGATATTTTTCTGTAACACTCATCACTAACATATTATATATTCTTTTTTTTTAAATTTATTTTCCCTCTAGTCCTCGTGGGATCTAGGGTATTCCTAGTATCCAGACAAAAATTGGACTTAAGTATTTTTATTAGACTTATAGTATGCCTTTTCATTGTATTGTTCTTTCAGTAGACCAGATGTGTATGTGTGACTTACTGTCTACCCTAACTGAAGATATTGACCACATCCAGAACAATGCAAATAACTCTTCATTTTGCCTTCACTTTTGAAATGTTTAACCCTTTCACCCCTCCTGTTTCTTGACATCATCTAATTTCCTTTTACATATTATGCAGGACATTGTTATTGTTACTTGTGCAGGTAGCATTCTTTCACACTTATCCTGTCTTTATCCCTTCTATATCCTTCATTCTTTTGTGTATGTCAAAGCTTCCATCTGAGATTACTTGTAGTCAGCCTAAAAAAAACTGCCTTTAGATTTGCCCATAGTGAGAATCTTCTGTTAGTAAATTCTCACAGCATTTGTTTGTCTGAACAACTCTTCATTTTGCCTTCACTTTTGAAAAGTATTTTCACTAGGTTTAGAGTTTAAGGCTGGAATCCATGATTTTTTTTTTATTGTTTAAGTACAGTTGTCTCCATTTTCCCCCTACCACTCACTACCCCTCGCCCCACTCATCCCCACCTCCCACCCTCGATCCTGCCCTCTTTGGCTGTGTCCATGCATCTATTATCCCCTATTTTTTCCAGTGTTTTAAACAGAGTCATTTTATTGTCTTCTGGGTTCCACAGATACTGGTTAAAAGTCAGACCTCAGTTTTGTTGTTGCACCTTAGAAGGTAATAGACCTATTTTCTCTAGTTTCTTTAAGGGTTTCTTTTCTTTATCTTTGATTTTCAGCATTTTGAGTATGAGGTGTCTAGCTGTGATTTCCTTTGAATTTACCCTATTTAAGTTTCACAGATCTTCTCAAATGTGTGAGTTAAGATCTTTTATCAACTTGGGACAATTTTCAGTCATCATCTCTTCAAATGTTTCTTCTTCCCCATTCGCACTCTCCTCTCTTTATGGGTTTCCAATTATATGGATTTGATTTGACCATGGCTCACACGTCTTCTGTCTCTATTCTATTTCCCATGTTATTCCTCTCTGTGCTTCAGCTTAAATGTTTACCTATTGATCGGTCACTTTATTCTTGCCTCCTGTTTTCTGTTGTGCCCAAGACTTTAAATTAACTTAATGGGTTTCTAATAATGTACATTATATTTTTTTATGAAATAGATCTTTTTAAATTTTTTAGGTACTAATTGGAATTCTACAGGGTTCCATTCATTTCAACTATCTTTTCCTCTATTTTAACATTTCTAGTAGTCACTTAAAAATTTTGCCTCTACTCTGGTATCTGACTCAATGTGATTAACTTACTTTTATCTGTTGTTTTTATAGATTCCTATCAACTAAATCTTTTTAAAAAAAATTTAGGACTTTTGACTGGATGTCAGTCATGTGGAACATCTGTAGAGTCCTTGAAAGATTTTTTAAAAATAGATTTCCAACAGAGCAACTTAATCTGAAATAGGGTGCTTTTTGGTAATACTTTGTAAGAACTGGTCTATTTTAGTTTTGCCCATACTTCTTGGGTGTTTCCCTTTGGGAGCTTTAATTTAAAAGCTGCAATGTTTAGAAGCCCCCCTAAATTGGCAGAACGTGAAGTAATCCATGTCTCTTTAGCTGGAGGAATCAATTTAAATGTCTGTTTAACTTCAGACCCTTCCAGTTGCTGCCTCCATGGGTCTCTTGATGTCTTGGCATGCGAGGTACAGTTTAATAGTCAGTCAATGATTTTAGAGGAATCATCATGCAGATTTACAATCTTCTTCTTTTTGATTTCCTGTTCTTTAAGATGTCCCCACCCCCAGTTTCCAGTTTCTACCACAGCTCCACAGCTCTGTCCTCTGAGACTATGACTTCTTCCTTGAACCCGATTCTCTATGCTGGGGAGTGGAAGAGCACCCTCAGAGTGCCCTCAGAGGAGGGGCCAGGTAAGTGTGGAGTTTACCTACCTAGAGCATTTGTTTTTCAAGGATGGCATTCCTCAAATTTTTTCCTGCTTTGTCTCTTGTGTCTTCAGAAAGTTTTAATACATTGTCAATATTGGGAGGAATATAATTAGAACTGATTTCCTTAGCAGCTGCTAGAATCCTCACATTGGTTTTATAATCTTGACAGAAAGAAGAATCTGAAGCATTAGAGCAACCCACAATCCTTTGCAGAGGTGAATACCATCCTCTTTGAGTTTTTAATATATATGATTCCTACAAAAATCAGGGTACTGTTCTGTATAACCAATGATTAAAGGGGGCAGGATCAAGGGTAGGAGGAGGGGTTGGCTGAGGTGGAAGGAAATGGTGTGGGGAAATGGAGATAACTGCTTTGAACTTGAACAACAATTAAAATAAAAAATAAAAAGTGACGGCTATGAACTTAACTGATATCTATAATCATAACTGTTCTGATAGATGAAGACCATTTCTTGGACTAGGTTGGCACAGCCTCTCTAACTCATTATGGCACTATTTATCTGACTAAATCATTGTTTTCAAACCCCACCGATAATGAAGATATAATTCAATTTGTTTTTATATGGAAAATAGAGCAGTATGCATTCACTGTCTCAACCAAGAGTTAACTCTCCTGATTTCTGTCATGATATAGCCCACAGGATGTTAAATCATCTTCATATTCTGTAGAACACTGTTAGAATGCTTCAAATGGCATCACGCTAATGAGCAGCAAGCTATGAATTGATGGAAAGGATACATTCAGAACCAGTCCCAAGCAGGTGCAGAGTACCACTCGGTCTCATGAACACACAGACCAGAGATACCCGTGCTCCTCACCTATACTGCACCAGTGGTCATGGTTAGTCTTGCATGACATTCCTTACAACCAGATGAATGAAAAGTAACAACTTTGATCTGCTGTACAGATGCCTTGGCGAGCTATATCAGGGCAACTCCCATTCTAATTCTACCACCCTACAGCTTATCTCAGGAGTGACCCCAATGGACAGTGGTGAGAGGAATCAGAAATATAATTTGTTTGTCTATTTTGTTTAGGAAGAGAAATGGTCTGAAGCAAGGATACACATGGACCCATTAAAAATTGCAAATATCTTGGTGTTCTGGTCAGAGGACTAGAAAGAAATTTGAATATCAAATCCAAGAAGCTTTGGGGTAGACACATGTGCCTGAATCTATGCTAGTTGGCACCAAGTACATGGACATGTGTGCATCATATCAGTGAACATCACAGAGGACCCACTGCATAGGAGGTGCTCGAAAGTAGTTGGGCAGAATGACTCATCCAGTGTGTGTTAGCTAACTTCTATACTCTGTCACTTTCCTGCTTGTGCAAGAGGCTCACAAAAGGTATATCCATGCTGGATAACACTTGTGCATAGTCCCAAGAGAAAGTCCTCCTCTGAGTAAAAAGATTTAGCTACTGAAACTAAACAGCACACATATCAACACAACTCACTTCTGACACCTCCATTAAGTAAAATCCCTTGAGGAGATTAGCCAGGCATTTTTTGTCAAGTTGAAGACATTGGATCACTTCCAGCCTGTCTGTAGAGGGCATTTATGCGTCCTTATTAGGTTTGAAATCTATCCTAGATATGAGTTTCCTTTCCTTTCTCAAAGTGCTTCTTATACTAGCACTATTAGAGTAATTATAGAACATTTGATATACTGGTATAGACTTAATGTAACAACACCTCAGACAAATTGACCAAGTTTAAAATGAAGGAGGAGTAATAATGGTCACATTACTACATAATTCTCTGATCTTACCATATGTTGCCTCACGGGAAATTAGTCTAATAGAATTTTAGAGTGACTCAATAAAGGCTCCACTAAGGTTCAAGAAAAACACTGCAAGTTTGGGTTTCTATCCTCCAGGATGTGCTATATGCAATAAACCAATAGAGTAATGCATGGTGTCCACTCTCCAATACATGGGAGTCAAATTGTGGAAGAAAGATTGGTTTCTTTTACCATGCCTCCTAGTGAGCCACTTGTAAAATGTGTGCTTCTCACACTCTTTTAGATTAGAGGTCTTTGGTTACGGTTGGGGGGTTGTGGTTCTATCAGGGGATGTAGTAAATCTCCCACTACATCTAAAATTACAACTGTGCCCTGAACACCTTGGATTATTTACACTGTTGTTTTACCTGAATTATCATAATGACTAGGGTAACTGCTACAAAATGTGGGGGAGAAAATATCTGGAACTCAGGGCTTCACTGGGGGCTTTTCTTCATGCTTTGTGTCAGCAACTAGAGCCTGATGGGGCAAGGCAACACAGTGCTCAGATCCTTCAGGAACAAGAGTGGATTCACCTCAACAGGGAAGAACTTACAACAGCTGAATGGCTCGCAAAAGATAAAGGAAAGGAGGATCGGTGGGGAGGAGAAAAATGATGATTTGGCATGGTCTCAGCATGTTTGCAGCCAAGGGACATGTGGCATGTTCCGTGAACTCTTTGACAGCTTTCTATATGCTTTTTTATAGAGACTTTATCTGACCCCATCAACAATTACTGAGAGATGAATGTGATGTTGGGCAAAGTGGACCTGAGGCATGCAAGGGAAGGACTTTGCCAAGTGCTTGTCATATCTCTTGGACCAAATCTAAATGCTGATATAGCAGTAGTGGACACTTCCATGCTGACAGCACCTCCAGCCTCAATGCATGCCAGGTGACCCTGCTTTTCTGCTTCCGGGCCTTCACCAAGGTCATGGGATTCCACTCAGCCCAAGTAAAAATGTAGCAGAGACACGAGAGAATCAATGTTCTTGGGAGATACCTTCCGCCAGTGGGGGATAGGAGACAAGGCACAATTCTGGAGGCTCTGGCCATGCTTCTCAGTGATCCTGGAAGCTCAAGCCCTATGGCCTACAGCAGCCGCTACAGTAACACACTTTTATAGCATTTGCTCCTCCTTTTCTGTCTCCTGTTCCTTTCTCCCTCATTCTGGCTTTCTGGGATGACTTCCCAAACACACGCTTGGAAACATATCTTGTCTCAGACTTCTTAGATGGGGAGCCAATCTGATAAATGCATCATCTGAGAATAGAGCCCACAAAATTCAAAATCAGCAGTGTATAATCTCAAGCATGTGGGTATATGTATACACACACACACACACACACACACACATTTTATTGAACTCTACAATAATGAAATTATTTCAAATTTGCCTCCATCTATTGGAACTGGGGAAATAGGAGTTGATGGGAAAATTGAACCATAGTCATTTTAGAGTTCTGCTACTGTTATTGCAAGTTCATGGAAGAGATACATAGTGCTAAGACATTGGAAAATGGAAGTTTCAACTTTTCTAGTCATTGGTCTTTACAGACTGACAATATCTTCATTGGCAATACTTCTTTTCATGGTACTATAATGTCTACTGGTTCTCTCTAATGTTTCCCTGCCAATGTTGGATTCATAGGATTATCTCTACTGCTACTCCATTTCCAAGGATGTAGGAATCTCTGGTAACTGCTTTGCTGTGGTCCTGTATATCCTATATCACTGGACACATTTTGCAAGGGCTGTATTATCTAAGAAAAGGAAAGAGCTCCTTTTTCTTCAATACACCAACATATTTTCTTTCATTACTTCTCTCTATCTGCCTGAAAGGCTGAGGAAACCCGTTTCTTCTCTAAGATGACAAGACTAATTTATGATGTTTCTCCCATTTTACTGAGGTTCTGAAGGCTCTGTGTTTCCGCAAGGGTTTGGTTTACGGAAACCAAAGCCAAGAGAGCTCTGTACACTTTCTAACTCCCTTCCCTCTTCTGAGGCAATAGATACACAATCGTAGGAATGTGGGAAATGAAAGGCAGAGAAATTCTAAGACAGGAAAAGTACATACAAACATAGATTATAGATTAAATCTTAAATAATCTATATGAAAGGCTCATTGGTTTTATTTGTTGTGTTCTCATTGGGGCCTAATCATAGAGAAAATGACAATGTAATTGTTATTTCCCCAAACTCTTTAAGACACTCTTCTAAATACAAATTATATTCTGGTTATGAAAGAGCTGTGGTGTGTGTGTGTATGTGTGTGTATGTGTGTAGCAACAACTCTGTGTCTTTGTTGGGAGGAAATGAGGCAGGCATGCCTTTCACTTATAATTTACTATAGCTAGGTCCATATAATCCTGGAGCAACCTGTTCATTTAGAAAGGCAATCAAGCAATTTTGTGTTCGACGTGATAATTGTTCTATAACACCCAGCCACCTTTATTGTTACTTTTCAAACTTCCTTTATAATGATGTAAAGATTCTGTCCCCTATTTCTAGCTTCTGTGTACCACCTATTTTCTTCCCTGCCCCAGTTTCTCTGCACATGACAAATTGATATTCATCACAGGATGAATCCTGCCAGATGCTTGGAAAATAATCCCACCTCATGTGCAGAACTCCAGGATTCTCCGTGCTTCTTTTTTCTGGGAATGTAGAATGATTTGCAATGATTTTCTCCATCTTCAGATTCATCTCTATATGTCTTTGAGGTGGTTGAACTCACCACTTACTCATCTGACTTAGGACATTGTGACAATATCTATCTATATCTATATCTTAGGACATTGTGTCCTATATATAGATAGATATCTATCTATATCTATCTATCTATATATATATCTATATGACATTTTCAATATGTTTTGGTGAGAAAATAAATGACACAAATCTTAAAACTTATCTGAAGGAAAGAAGTCCCCAAGAGGAAATTTCACTTCACTATACACCCATATTCCTTTACTGAAACCCAATTAAGAGTGCAGAAAAGAAAAAAATAATACACAATAAATGTTAACACAAATATTTCATTACTCACAGGACCCTAACAGCCAGAATTGCAAAAGACTATGAGAAAGATCCATGTAATTATGATTAACTACAAAATGTTTTAAAACATTACTGCACCCTGAGAAGTACTGATAAAATTACATGAAAACCAGTAGTGATTTGATATGCCAATTAACACCTATTTCAACCTTAGGCAGTAGGTGTTCACAGCATGCGATGTTTCTGGTTTTTGCATTTGGGGCTTTTTTTTTTCCTAAATGGAAGCAGTTTGTTGCACAGAAGAGAAAATGACAGTATTTGAATTGCAAATTTCTGATGCAGCTATTTGTTTCCCCTAATATTTTCTAGGGTAACTTAAAATTTGGGCTATTTAAGCATTTCCAGGTGAAATGCATTGCCCTTTGTCATAAGCACCTTGAAACAGTTAACAAGATCATTATCCCTGCCTGATAGTGGAAGTAACCACACGTGAACAAAACACTAGAAAATGATGGCTAGGTTTTACTACTGAGTGCTCTTTTATCACTGTCTTCCATGTCTCTGCTTAATATCTGTTTGTTTAGATATAGAGAGAATCTGACAATTTTCCCTGATGCTGTTCCTGCTAAGCTGGAATCTCTGAAGCAGAACAGGACCCAGCGTCCATAGTAAGTCTGGCATTTTCACGAACACATTTTGCAAAAGGCAATGCATTCTTTTTATTAAATGAACAAAGGTAGACAGGCTGTATCAATTTTATCCATATGATAAACCATTTACTATGTTACTCAATTTAAGTGTTTGGCCATCAGAATCAGCAAACTTTTCTTTTGTCTGAAATAGTGAAACAGAAATAAAGTGGAAATGAATTGAAACCCAATGAATGGTTAATGAAAGCAACCTGCATCCACTTACTCTGAAGTTATCCATCAGTGGTCTGACCCACTCTATGAAATATTGGACTTCCTTTAATTATTAAAAGAATTTCCCTCATACTCTGAGAAAAGCAGCTGCTTGAGTAAAGAATGAACTGCTTTTTAATTACATGGTAATTTAATAGAGCTCCCAGGTACACACTCAGTAAATACATTGTAGCTGTACATTCCTGCTGACAGAAATGGCCTGCTCTCTAATGGCATGGCATTCTGTATGTTGGATGGGTAGCACGGAGCATATTGAACAGAGTGTCAAAGAACATGTTCATTTATATACAGCCACTCGGGGAAATCTATTGACTTCTGTAATAATATAACATGCAACGCACAAATGTGTCAGTTTCCCTACACTGACTTTGCTGTTTCAAAGGAGAGTTTTCTCTTTGTGGATGGTAGGAGGGAAAGGGCACCGCTATGTTTTGCAAAATGGTCCGAATTCTAGAATACCTCCCCAGTAACTTGGATATTTTCATTTCTAATAATAAGGATGGTAATCACTGATAGCTTTCTTTTCAGCTGGACATTTCGAAAACCACTCACAGACACTGTCCCATTCTTGCAGCCTGACTGTCAGGGGTAAGGGACCAGGAGGAGCATGCCACCTGCACAGCCGCTATATGGCGAGTAGCCTGGGGTAGGACACAATAGGCCAGACCTTGACAGACACAGCCTTTTCACCATTACTGAATCAACCAGGTGGTGTAGGATTTTTTTAATGCTTATTTTTGGATCAGCATTTCAGTAACTCCATTCAAGTCACTGAAAACAGAATAATAAAACATCCGTCCAACCTGACATGGAATTTTATTTGTATGGGAGTCACAAAGAACCCTGGTGCTGCCAGCGTGCACTCAAGACACTTGAGAAGCATGTAAGTGTTTTTGGAAAAACACTTATTTATCAAGGTGTTTGAAAATAAAATATTAATAAAAAATAAAATAAAATCCTCTCCATTGTGACAGACAAAAGAACTTGCTCTTAGGGTTTCTAAGCAGCTTGGGAAAAATAGCAAAATGGAAAGGAGTCAAAAGAAAAAGTTTTTCAGTGACAGAAAATGAGATGTTTTTGGAGAAGTGGTGATTTATTGACAATTTTGTATACTTTTCAACATGACCTATGTTAATTTGATAGAGCCAAGACTGTCCAGTTCCTACCAGATGGGATAATCACATTCAGCATTTGAAAGTAATAGATGCTCCCGGCTGGCGTAGCTCAGTGGATTGAGCACAGGCTGGGAACCAAAGTGTCCCAGGTTCGATTCCCAGCCAGGGTACATGCCTGGGTTGCAGGCCATAACCCCCAGCAACTGCACATTGAAGTGTCTCTCTCTCTCTATCTCCCTCCCTTCCCTCTCTAAAAATAAATAAGTAAAATCTTTAAAAAATTAGTTAGAAAAAAGAAAGTAATAGATGCTAAAACACTATATCCATGCTAAAGAAATTACAGTCCCCAATATGATGCTAAGACCTCATGCAAAAGGAGCCACCTAGAAAATAGCTATTGTTTCCACCATGCTTCGCTGCAAGTATTGTATCCTCTGTGTGCAAATTAAGCAATATAGACATACTCATTATGAAAATTGTGTGGTAAACAATCAAGAGCCTGGATGTAAATAGCCATGAAAGTAATAACAGATATTAGGGTCATTTAAAAGGCATGCAATTAATTAATTAATTAAAAAATGTGGTTTCCACTGTCATGGTTCATTGGTCATTGGCTCCATTTTACTGCATCAAGTAAAGTGTTGGCTGGCTTTTCTATTTTATACCACATTACTGATAGACTTTCTACTGTTTCCGCTAAGAACACACAATTTGTAGGCACCGAGTTGATCAATAAGATAGTATGGCAAACTTATTAAAACTCAGCCTGCTGGTGGACCTAAATCTTCCATTCTTATCTACTTATTTGTTCCACCATATCTTCACTTTTAATTATCTCATTTTTAATTCAAACTTTCTTCTCTCAGATTAACACTTTTATTTATCTATGCAGGTCAGCCCTGGACAGTCTTTGTTCAAGTTTCTTAATCCCTTAGTATTTAAAATGCATATACAATCATAGAAAATGAGAAAATGTAGCCTCTTTCCACATGCACACATAGAGAGACTTTTGTTAGGTCTTAAAGACCTTCCGCCATGCACTTGTTTAACTGGAATTTGTTGGACTTTTCTATTACATAAATATCTATGGCATTTTAGATTCAGGAGGAAGGCATTTGGATGAAGTTTGAAATAATATTCCCCAGGCTTCCAGTACTGAAAATTGGATAAAGGAGTTGTGAATGCCCATGTCATTGGAATTTTATTCATCCTTTTTGGACACTAGTACATCAACTTAGATAAATTCTATCTAATGATTAGAAATAGATGGCAGTGAACAGAGATACCCTAACAGTTTTTCAAGAACTTAGGATCTACTGGGGCATTGACTAAGCCCTAAGTGTGGCAGAAGAGGCCACCTATCATGCCCCAGCTCCTTTCCTCAGCTATGACAACTGTAAAAGGCCAGTTACAATACATGCCAGTGGTCCTTATAATTATTGACTTTAGAAGTCCTATATAATGGTGAGATACCAACATAGGTCTCTCTGTCCAAAGGCAGAGATATGGAAATCTAGGGAACTAAGAAAGGGCGTAAGAATCCAAATACTTAAAGAGAATCTAAGACATGAGGAGTCAAGAAAAAGAATGTGAAGCATGCGAGAGATCAAATACAGTGCCCATCCATTTCTCGGAACTGTGTGAGGGTTGAAAGGTGCATAAGGTTACTTAATATGATTCATATAAAAAAGTAAAAGTGAGATTTAAAAAATAAAGTATGGGTGGTGGGAGAGGGAGATTTTGGAATACCAGCCTAGACTGCACAAGAACTGGGCTTTTACATAAATAAGGTTGACTTCAAGGTCTCATCTATAGATGTTTGCATTTTTTTTATGTCCTGGGGTCATCCTTCCCTTTATAATCCTATATTTCAGAGAGTTTATTGATCGGCCCCACTCAGCCTGGACTCACTTAAACTGGGATATATCCTGGCACTAGAGAACACTACAACTACCACCAAAAGTCTGTAGTTCACATCAAGAATGACACTAGTTCCTCCCCAGTCATCCACACAAGGATGAGATGCTTGGCCATTGGTGCTGTTACTTCTGCTGTGGTTTTCATTGCTCTTGTGTTTGCAGGCCCATGCAAACTTCTACCACCTTATGATAGAGACAGAGCTGGCTGGGGCTTGCAACCTGAGCAGCAAAGACTCCAGCATTGATATTTAATCAGTGGCACCAACTTGCTTTCTGGAATTCTCGATAGTCAGCTGTAAAAACAAGGTTCATAGTGGTTGAAATATGATGTTATCTTGCCTTGCAAAGAAGCAGCATCATTTCTGACAGCATTTTGTCACTGCAAGTCAAATTCAAAAGGCTGGTATTGTCTTATGTGTCCATTGCAGCCCTTTGGGTTTCTAGGAAGTCGGTTGGGTGATATTTGGGGATATTTACTATTTAGTACTTATTTATCTCTTATGCCAGATTATTCACATTTCTTTAAAGTTTTAGAGTTTGTAAAGTGATTCCAAGTATCTTCTTTATATTCACAAAATCTCTTTAAAAAGTTAGACTAGACACAACTTGTGTTTCAAAATCCAAGTTCTTGTCATTACAACAAACTGTATTAAAAATATCTGATTCTCCTGGCTGCTGTGGCTCAGTGGATTGAGAACTAGTCTCCAAAAACTGAAGGGTCGCTGGTTTGATTCCCAGTCAGGGCCCATGCCTGGGTTGGGGGCCACGGCCCCCATAGGGGGCATGTGAGAGGCAACCACACATTGATGTTTCTCTCCTGCTCTTTCTCCCTCCCTTCCCCTGTCTCTAAAATAAATAAAATCTTTAAAAAATTACAAATCTTATCCTGCAAAATATATACTCTCACTCTTCAGTTAGACTGTAAACATCATCAAAATAATAAATATACCTTTTTCTTACAATTCTCCCTCTATATCATTCCATCAAATAGATGTCTAAACAATTATTATGGCTCATTTCTAGCCTTTTATAAATTACATTTTTGCCAGTTTTATCCTTTTGAAAAATATATATGGATATATGGTTTGTCTAGACAATATCAAGCCAGATGCTACAAAAAAGTAGACATTCATTGAAGAAGATACAAGATGCAAGAAATATTATACATAGGACAATGATGACTCAGTCCCCTTCAAAGTAGGTACCTTGGGACCTCACATGGTTCTCCCAATTGTCATCAGCTGCCCCATGGTATCTTCCTGAATCTTATTGATGGTCTGAAATCTCTTCCCTTTCAAAGATGATTTTAGTTTTGGGAAGAGCTGGAAGTTGCAGGGCACCAAATCTTGGCTGTAGTGGGGCTGAGTCACCTGGGTGATTTGATGTTTCACCATAAGACTCTGCACAAGTTGATGCATGAGAGGGTATGTTGTTATGATGAAGCTGCCAATTACCAGTTGCTCATAGCTGTGGCCTTCTGAATCATCTGAATAGTTTATGCGGGAGGAATGGTCAAGCTCAACACAAAATTTGACGCAGATTGTTGCTCTACTCACAAAGTCATTTTGGATACAACACCACACAGTACACACGCTCACTCAATGGTGTCTCCCACACCCACTGACTAGAACAGTGAAGTCATCATTGTTCGTGCATACACATTCCAGTCCACATTCCCTGGCTGCTAGGTTACATTGATGTCACATTGTTGGACTTTTTCTGACAATACATATCTCAAGATGTTATTTTACCCAGAGAGCCATTTCACATAAGACCTAAATCTTACATTTGCTCATACCCCACCTTATTTTATTTGCCTTCCCATCAGCTTCACTCACAATTTTCAACTGTGTCCTCCTACTCCTGTAATATATTGGTTGGAAATCAGATCACTTACCCATTTCTGCCATCTAACAGTGCTATTTATATAACTTTCTCCGTCCTTCACTAGATTATGAGCATCTAGAGGCCAGGGCATTAATTTTTGTGTCCCAGAGTATAGCCAGTAGCTGACACATAGTAGATAATAAATGTTAGATCAAATTGACACCATTTTGTCATTTTAGGAAATAGTGTCACATACCAAAGAATCATATACTATATCATGATCACCTTGATGCCAGAGACCATTTTTTTTTTATGGTTTTAATAAGACAACAGCATTGTGCTTTGCCTATAGGCAGGTGTCAATAAATGTATTAATTATAAAACTACAAATGCAATATAATTTTTCATGATGTTTAAATTACTGTATGTCTAGGTGGGCATATCTGTTCATTTTTTTATAATATTGATATTATGAACTAAAATAAAGTGACAGGGTTAAGGAGTTCTCACCCAAGAAGAACAGCTTCAGGGAAGAAAAATGCCACCATTTTTTGAAATGCCCTTTCTTATATTCTGCCCAGCAGTACACTGAAAGAGCATCATTGATCAAATCACCCTTTATGGCTTTGCCTTAATAATAAATCACATGGCTCACTGCATCTGTTGTTAGTCAACAATGCACACCTCCACACTCACTGGGGAAACTTGTAATTGTTTGAGCAGTAGCCAGTTTAGCTAATACCAAGGGAGTCATAAACAGGAATTAGAGGTATCTATAAAAGGTTTTTAATTTATTACTCCACAGCTCATTTACATGGTATGCTATATGTCACTGAAAATGTACCTTCTACGATTCAGGGACTGGAGAGAAAACATTATGTGCATCATGATATGTGTTATAAAAATGTACTTTTAAAATCCTCACTAAGGTTGCTGTAGAAAGCAAGAAAGTAGTAACTACGGACTTTAAGGCCACAGTGCATAATTCAGAAGGATGTGCGTCTGTTCCGGAACGTGTGGGTTGGGTATGTGTGTTTTACACAGTTGGCAGGAACACTGGGGCTATGCTTTGCTGACTAACTGAAGAAATTCTATAGGCTCCATGTACACATGAAAAGCTGCCCTGCTCTCACTGAAAAAGAGTCCAACCTCTTTTCCTTACTTTCTCCAAACCCTAATGAGAAATTAATTAATTTTTCTATTTTTTAAAATGTCATCTATTTACTTTTTAGAGAGAGAGAGAAAAGGAGGAAGGAAAAGAGGAAGACAAACTGATCAATCAATCAGTTGCCTCTTGCACACTCCTGGTTTGCCCTGAGTGGGAGTCAAACCTGTGACCTTTTGCTTCAGGGATGATGCCCAGCCCACGAAGCCATACCAGTCAGAGAGAGGATTAGTTTTCAGTCTTATGAACATGTTTTCCTTAGAAAACCACCCATGTTCCAGTTCTTAGAGTGGGAAAATAGAACTTTTAAATAGGACAAAACAAAAAAAAATCTCTTTACAATATCCTTGCAAATCATTGGAACTTTTTTTTTAATGGTGGATCTATAGTTTTCTGGATGCTTTTCTATGCACAGCTGCAGAGGTTAAAAATGACTGTGTATTCTTAAGCCAAGACCCTCTTTTGTCCATTTTTAAGGAAGATATTAGAGGATTTTCAAATCCTCTAATTTTGAGGTTCCAAAAAAATGCCATATTCTTTCTATTAATACTTCATCTAACATGTAAGTCTTACAATGGTTTGATCTTAACTCTTTTGCTTATAATCTAGATTTTTACCTTCTGCACTACTAGCTAATTATTCCAGTGCTTCCTTTATTGTCTCATAAATCATTATTCTTTAAAATTAATATCCAAGTGCCTCCTGAATAAGGACTCAAGTCCACAGCATGTTTAAGTTTTTATTTTAATTTCACTGAAACATATCCTTGGTCATTTTTCTCTAAAACTTCATGCTTGTTACTGTATGCTTAATACTTGCATCAGAATTTTGCATATTTCTTAACATTGCTAATGATAGCCTGATTTACAATTTTTTCCCTTTTCAATCTACAATAGTTACATGGCTATTTTTTTAGTTAAAGATATTTTAGAATATGTGGCAATTATATGCAAGAATGTGATTAAAAAGTAATGTGTAAGCTATTAAAAGTTACAATTGTATGGCATACTTCAACTAGCTTATTCTTTAAGCATGTTAATTTACCTCAATAAATTAATTTTTCAAGCTTATAAGATTTCAGGCATGACTCAAGAGATTTTGCCAAGTTTGGAGAGAAGCTTATATTATTCTAACAGAAGGTGGACTGGAAAAATACCATATTTATGACTTAATTTTTTCCTAGAAGATAATAGGAAACAGCTTTTTAAGAATGTTTATCAATATATCCTTTCAAGTGCAGGTCTAAAAAGTAGGGTTCACATTTTGAAAGTCTGTTTATTATTCCCCAATTAAAGTAAATATACATCATTATGCATTTTAATAAGAATTCTTACATTTTGATTAAAACTGACGACTATAAAATATTAAAAATATTATTTTTGGTGTTTATTTTTAATGAACTGAAAGCCCTAAATGAAACTCCTTAAACCACAGGCTTAGAAAACTTTGCACTGAATACTTTTCCTTGTTTTCTAGTGAAGATTCCCTTAGTAAGCATTCTTCTACAGTTGAAGGGAGAAAAGAGCATCAAAAGGCCTGTGGGCCAAATCTGGCCATCCACCTGTTTTTGTTGATTGTTTATTGGAACACAGCCATGCCCGTTATCCACACGTAGTCTGCAGACACTTTTGCCCCAGAATGGCAGTATTGCACAGTTACAACAGAAACCATATGGCCCACACAGCCTAAAATATTTACTATCTTGCTTTTTCCAAAAGAAGTTGTCAAACCCTGGTTTAACTAATTTCATTCAAAGTAGGTACATCTGCCTCCAATAGTACCATTGTCTTTCAAATATCTATAAATGTCTCTAACATCTTCAGAGTACTTCCAGAGAGTGGAGTGCTTTCTCCTCCTCTTACCATGTTTGCTCCTTCTGAGTATAGAGGGAAAGGAAGAGCAAGGGATCTCTGATCGAGTTAGAGGGGGTAGAGGAGGAAGAGGAGAGGAAGAACATATTTTCCTCAACATCCTTAAAATCAGACATTTTTCTTTTCTTTCTCGGCAGTGTAGCTCTTTAAATATATATACTTCCAGAAGGGCCCTTCTCATGCTTACTGTAGAAAACATGGTTTTCCTTTATAATTATTTTAATGACTTTTATGTGAATTGTTTTACTGACACTTTCAATTGACCCCTGTCCTCAAAAGTTTGAAGAACCAAGTCTCTTCCTGAGTCATGTGATATTTCTCAAAAACACTTCCATTGCTTTCTACTCTAGACTTGTTAACCTCTAAAAGACAGACATTGTCTTACCAGATTTCATTCTTGACTCAGAAATGTAAGTCCAGATATGCCAAAGATTTTCTTCCCAGAAATTCAATTGTATGAAATTGCTTCATTTCAAACCTTTCTATTTTCTCAAGTTTAAAATTTATATGTAGGGTAAAAATTTTGGTTTAAAGACTATGTCACTTTCATTCAGGAATTTTGTTGACTCAAAATATCTTACTTTATTTACAAAGATTCTCTAAATCATTGTTTCATTTTGTTACATAGAAGAAATCAAGTTCTTAGTTTGAAAAAATATACACAAAACTAAAAGGGTTGTGATAAAAATGTTTCTCCTGATTCCATGTGCACACTGAATCAGTCATGTTACCTTTGACCTCACCCTTCTGTGACGGTTGCCAGTGGGAATGGGGCTATGGAAGTCAGTTATCATCTGTTCATAATAAAATATACAGCCATAAAAGTCCTACAGGAGAATGCAAGCAGGAAAATCTCAGATGTTCCATGCAGCAATAACTTCATCAATATGTCCCCTACAGAAAGGGACATATAAAGAAATAGTAACAAATGAGACTTCATCAAAATTAAAAGATTCTGCAAAGCTATAGAAAACATCCGCAAAGCGAAAAGAGAACCAACCATATGGAAAAATATATTTGCCAAATATACCTCAGACAAGGGTTTGATCTCCATAATGTATAAAGAATTCACATGACTCCACTCCAGGAAGACAAACAATCCAGTTAAAAAATGGGTAAAGGGTCTGAACAGACACTTCTCCAAGGACGATATACAGAGGGCCCAGAGACATATGAAAGGATGCTCAACATCACTAGCCGTCAGAGAGATGCAAATCAAAACCACAGTAAGATACCACTTCACACCAGTCAGAATGGCCATCAAAAACAAATGAACAAATAACAAGTGTTGGTAAGGCTGTGGAGAAGAGGGAACCCTAGTGTCCTGTTGGTGGGAATGCAGACTGGTGCAGCCACTGTGGAAACAATATGGAATTTCCTCAAAAGACTAAAATGGAACTGCCTTTTGACTGAGTGATTCCTCTGCTGGGATTATACCCTAAGAATCCTGAAACACCAATTCAAAAGAACCTATGCACCCCAATATTCATAGCAGCATAATTTACAACAGCCAAGTCCTGGAAACAAACTAAGTGACCATCAGTAAATGAGTGGATCAAAAAACAGTACTACACTTACACAATGGAATACTATGCAACAGAAAGAAAGAAGGAGCTCCTACCCTTCTTGAGCATATGGATGGATCTGGAGAGCATTATGCTAAGTGAAATAAGCCAGGTGGTGAAAGATAAATACCATATGTTCTTACCTATAAGTGGCACCTAAAAAACAAAAACAAGCAAACAAAATAGAACCAGAGATACAGAAATAAAGAACAAACTGACAGTAATAAGAGGGGAGGGGGAAGGGAGGTAATGGGGTAAAGAAGGGTAAGAGTATAAAGCAGAACATATATAAAAGACCCATGGACAAAGGCAACAGTGAGGGGGAAGATTGAATGTGGGAGGTGGGGTTGGGTAGGGCTGAGGAGAGAAATGGGGGGATGGGGACAACTGTAATTGAACAACAATGAAAAGAAATGGTAGTGGTCTTAAAATGGAAAGAATTCAGATAGGGATGTTGTAAGTCAAAATATTTTAAGTCTGGAAACTTGCTTTTATTTTTTTAACCATTACATTTTAGACAACTTATTGGAATATCATCTTTTATGTAAGGTCCCATCATTAAACATGTAATGTAAAAATGTAGTACCAATTAATAATCCAGATGCCTTCTTAGTTAGATGTTAAAAAAGTAAGACTGTATCTAAGGAGATTTAAAAAAATGGGCCCAATATGAAAAAAAACACACATTACATTCAGTCTTTTTCTAATATTATCCTATAGAAAACTTATAGTCTGGTCAAAATTAACTCTCAGTGTTTTCTATCTAAGATAGAGAAAGAAATTAAGAATAAATATCTGTGTTTTAAAGTGAAAATTAATGTGGAATATGATTTATGTACTGAGGTAGGAAAGGGTAAATGGACATTTCTGTGGGAAGTCGGGAGGCATACAAATTTGAGATATTTAACTGTATATCTTTGCACTTTAGTTTCCACTTTGATATCTAAATCCAAAGCTCAAGATACAGTGTGTGGCTATTGATTCCACCTAAGAGTCATCAGAAAACGAGTTGTTAAGCTTTGGAACTGAATGAGGTACTACTTAAGAGATATACACAGTGTACATATTTAAGAAGTCTCAATTTTCCAGTATCCAAACGGCAGGTAGAGAAGGAAGAGAGGCCTAGTTGAGTGAGTTCTCCCACAATTCAGGAGAGATTTGTGATGAGAGAGGGGGAAATAAAAACATGTCAAAACCAAAGAGAACTGTGTTAAATGCCGATGGGTAAAGAAAGAAAATACAGATAAATGGCTATTAGATTTGACCAATGAAAAAAGGATGTTCATTGGATGTGGGAAGAGAATGGAAAAAACTAAGGAGTGGATGGAAAATAAAGATAGTACAGAAAGAGAAGAGACTTGTTAGATGATATCTACTCTTTAAGAATCATTTTCACAGTATATCTATCAATAAGATGAGTTCACATCCCTCCTCCCTATTAAAAAATCAGGAAGCAAGTTAAAACACATTCCAAAATGTTGAAGCTATTTATTTATTTATTTATTTATTTATTTTGAAAATGTTTTAGAATGTTTATTTTCCTTCTCCAAATAGTTGCTTTGAATCCTGGTTTCCTTCCCTTCACTGTTGGTTCTCTATATATTTTCCTTTATTTCACTTTTCATAGCCTTTACTTTTCCCTCTATTTTGTGACCATACTCAACCATTTCTGTGAGTATCCTGATTACCAGTGTTTTGAATGCTGCATCTGATAGGTTGGCTATCTCTTCATCACTTTATTGTATTTTGTCTGGAGCTTTGATCTGTTCTTTCATTTGGGCCATATTTCTTTGTCTTGGTGCCTATTATATAGCAAGGGGCAGACTCAGGTATTTGCCAGAGTGAGGCAACCCAAGTTGCTGTACATGGGGGAGGGGTCTGAGAGGGAACAATGCCATTTGCTCAGCTGGGGGCCGTCTTTCAGTCACTTCCCCCACTACCCACAAGTGAATTGGGCCCTTCTGGTGCTGATTCCCAGGTGGGTGGTTTTGTGTATGTTCTAGGACACTGTGGTCTCTTAATAGAATTCTGCTGTGAAGCTGGGAGTTTCTTCCACCACCTCAACTCCCACAGGTTTTTTTCAGTCAGAGGTTTTGAGGCTTTATTTCCTCCATGCTGGAACCTTGGGTTGCATAGTCTGTCTTGCTCCCCAGTTGTTCCTCTCAGTTTATCCGCACACAAATGTGGGGCCACTTGGACCTCCAGCTGTCTCCCTACTACACATCCTCTCTGCCTCAGCTGCCTGTCTCTGCCCCTTCTACCAGTTTGAATCTTTCTTCTTTAACTCCTTGGCTGTCAGACTTCCATACAATTTGATTTTCTGGTAGTTCTGGTTATTTTTTGTTTTTAAACTTGTTGTCCTATTTTTGGTTGTGCAAAGAGGCAAAGTGTATCTACCTATGCCTCCATCTTGGCTGGAAGTCTGTTGTAGCTATTTAAATGAATGTTTTTAAGTTATTCGGATGGTGTCTGTAGCCACCAACACTATCTTGGCTAGTGGCTAAAGAGAGAACAGTATGTTGGACTAATATAGTATGTAGAGTATAATGTAATAATATATGAAATTTTTTGCCTTGGAATGATTGAAGTATCTCATTGATAATTCACCTAAAGAAGTCTTGCCATTTCCATTCATGGAGAGCTACTTATTACTGTATGGTCAATGGAGAATACATGGTAATATCCTAGCATGTTGCACTCAACAGAAAAATTGTGGAGGGCAAAATGAATTTACTAGAGGAATATTTAAAAAATATTTGTCCAAAAGAACAACATAGGATACATAAGTTAAGGTGATAAATTTACAAATTACCTTTTCACTTTTTGCTTGCACTATTTTGTTGAAGCAACAGAGTAGAGCTTGACTTCAGAAAGTCTCTAAAACTAGACTTTCAATCGTGTGGAAGCAAGACAATTTACCTGTATAAAGCAAAGTCCTTTTTCTTGGTACACAATGCTACACAGACCAGGGTCACAGACCTTCAGAGTGAGGGTCACAGAAAGGGAGTTCAAAAAGAAGACACAAACTGATGGATTCAGGTACTGCAGAAAAGTAATGGATGGTAAAAGGAATTATGGACAATGACTGAAGTGCAGTAATGTATTTTACTCTCCTGGATTCTGCCAAGGGAGATTCACATGTAAAACCAATAAATGATGTGCAGAACGCAGCAATTTGGGTTAAACTTTTAATTAGATTATCACTAAATCTAAATATTAGGGAGGAGAGTCAGTTCATTTACTTTAAAAAGTTCCTGGACCACCAAAAAATATATGGAAGAAGAACTGAATTATGAATTGGTGTAGAGGGGAGGGTCATCTCTCGTGCAACAGGTACAATATAAGAATTTTAAACTTCAGGAATATTCATGAGGAATATTAGGGCAGAGGTGCTATATCTTTGCTGATTGGAATACACATTTTTAAACATTTTTATGCCTTTATTGATTATGAATAAGATAGCTTATGATGAAATTTATAGTGATGACATTCAACTGCTATCCTTTTGAAAAAAGATTAATTCAAGATTGATTTAAAATAATGTGTTCTTGCAGGAAATTGTATCTGTGGCTTGAAAGACACTAAACTTTTACTATATTGCTACATTTTTTTCTCCAGATAAGCCTTTGATAGAACTTTCATTAGGGAAACCAACAGATTTATTCCTGACATAATCAAAATAATAGTGGTAGGTGTCACAGTAACAAATAACAATTACTGCTTATTTACTTTGTTCCACTGTGCATATGCATAAACATCTTTAATCTTTATAAATATCCTATAAAATGAGTACTTCCTTATCCTTAGCTTACAGATGAGGACATTGAGGTTTAAACAAACTGAGCAATTTATTCAAGGTCAAACAACTAGTGTAGAATAGAACCTGGAATTTGGATACTTTACTTCAGAGCCTATAGTTTTAAATTCACTTGTATACTGCAAAGTCATAATTGGACATTCAGGTTCTGAACAAAGACTATATGGAATTGAATTCCAAATTGGCCCTTCAGTACTTGTTTTCTTGGACAAAGTAATATATTTTCTTGTTATATAAGTCATTTGATTGGTAGAAGATAATAAAGGGGCTACTATTTCTACTAACTTCATAGAACTGTGGTGACAATTCAATGTAACAATATATGTAAAATATTTAGAAGTATTCCTGGTACTTAGTAAATGCCTCATATATAATATGTTTTAACGACAAGATGAACATAATAATATGCTGTATAATTTGAGAACTTTTCGTAATCTTTGAAAAGTGGAAGTCAGTTGGCAGAAAGAAAAAATGAAGACATTTTAAAATTGGGGAATTGATGAATGATATGAATTATGAAGTTCAAATTAGAACATTTTGGCATCTTCACACTATCTTGATAAATTAATAATTTTGAAAGAACAAATGAGTTTTCTAAATTCAGTGTTGTCACCCTGGCATGGGCTTTCCTAGCTTGTGAGCGATTTCAGCCAAAACCTTCCAAAAAGGATTACACCTGTCCAAAGTAAACCACAGAGTAACAATGGTTCATTCTCTGAATACATTTCAAAGTGGACAGAACATTAGAATTCTATGAGGGATAACAAAACCTACTCTCAGAATGCAGCTTTAATCCAAATTAGCCAGTTTGTCTGATCATGAAACCAAATAAAAGTCCAACCCATTCCTTCTCTGAATTCACCATCTTTGACCTTATAACCACGAATGATTTCATTTTCAACCATCATTGAAAAGGTGTAGAAAAAAAATTCAGGTTGCCTTCTCTTCTTAAATTCTTATCGGAGTTTGAAGGCAACTTCTACCTGTCAAACTGATTTTGACTCATATCCAGAACAAGTTCACACAGTGAGCCGTTCACCAGTAACAAGGGATGACAAATTCTTCACAGGAGCCTTATAAGCTCACTTGGGAGAGTAGAGGAGAATTGGGGTGTGTACTGATTCAATAGGCTGGATTTCATGGTCAAGGCTTTTTTTAGGTGACTATCCTTAAAAGTTCACACTAGACAAACAACTGAACTCTCTATAGATGTGTCTAGTAAAAAGAAATTGCCTATGTGTTTATCTAGTGATTATATATTATCTAATATGTGAATCAATCTCAGTAAGGGGGTTTTAAAGTTAAAAATAGATTATCTGTCAAACAAGGTATGAAATAACAAAATATAATAGCCCACATTATGAAATACTCACTTGAAGTAATGCTTAGAGGGAAACTATTACAATTTTAAAAGGAGCTCTAAGGGTAAACAAGTTGAATCTCCGCACATTATAGAACCCTCTTGGAGATTTATAATGCACATTAGCAAATGAAATGCTCTCAATAGATCTGCAATTAAATTAATCTATGTAATTTTTTTCTAAACACAGTCATCTCAAAATTTAGGTGCCCTGAAATCTTACCATGGGTTGTCTTTCCAGGTGAAAAGAATAGCACATGTAGTTAGAAGCTAGAGGAGTAAGCATAGAGCATAACATGGAAACTACCAATTTTCAATTATGTTGTGCATGCGGAATATTTATTCATGAATATCAAGTAACTGGGCTTAGTAAAGCAGGTTGTCAGAGGAGCGGATATAAACTTATACAGGTTTTGAATGCTAAGCAGTTATTTATTGCTAACTTAACAATACAACATTAACAGTAAAACTATTATTCTACTTAGAAAAATAAAATGTGTTCAAATAATTTTTTATTTAATCTCTATTGTATTTTTTGAATCACCATTTAGTTCCCTTATACTCCACTCCTCCCAGCAATCAACACATTGTTTAAATAAGTTCTGAGAAATAAAATATAGCAAGAAAAAAATCACTTATAATTGAACTGAAGTAATTAATAAAATATAAACAGAGACTAGAGAATTATGAAATATGTACTTTTTATTCAGACTTACATAATTCATACACATATAATTTACAAATATTTCAAGTACCTATTAAGTAACACACACTTTTCCAGATATTGGGACCACAGCAGTGAGTAAGACAGCTTTCCAAACCCTCGCGGACCTTATATTCTAACGAGAGAGAAAGAATAAACAAATATTTTAATAAATAAATATATAACATGAGGTAGCAACATGAGAACTAATCAGTCCACATTCTTGTGGAAATCAAATGCGAAAGACCAACAGGAGGCAAAACAAGAGTATGATATAGTCTTAGATAATAATAACTATTAACT
This sequence comes from Phyllostomus discolor, assembly GCF_004126475.2. NCBI lineage: Eukaryota > Metazoa > Chordata > Mammalia > Chiroptera > Phyllostomidae > Phyllostomus > Phyllostomus discolor. The sequence goes on from NC_040907.2 coordinate 157,575,221, forward strand.
AAGATAGACTTAGGAAATAGAGGGAGATGAACCATTTTAATCAGTGACCAAGGAAGATCTTCTTGAAGAGACTACTTTAGATTAGAGATGCCCATGAGGTAAGAAAGGAAACCATTCACTTCCCTGTTGATGGAAATTGAGGTTAATTCTAATTTTTCTTTTTTAATTTTATTTTATTCTTCAGTTATAGTTGTCCCATTAATTTTTCTCATGTAAAATTAATAAAGTGATTAACTGTTTTTCTCTCCTTTTGTATACATAAAAGAGTTCCTTTAGGTTATACAATTAAAAAAATTACAGAGCTATTCTTCTTAAAGTTTGCTAGATACAATCTTGCATGTTTCCTTCCAAAATGAGTGTACAAATATACATCCACCCAGGAACAAATAAACTTAGAAACTCAAGAATCTTCCTCTATAATTGGAGTATCTGTGGGCCCAAGAGGATCAAGAAAATCCTAGTTGTGTTTTTTTCTCTGTCCTCCCACTGGCCAATAAGCTGGCTCTTCAGTTATTCTCTTCTGACCTGCCCCTAGAGTTGACACAGTCAAGGGAAGTTCATGGCAGCCAGAGGATCTAAGTCTCAACCCTTCTGGCCAAAGGACAGAAAAGGAGAATACCAGGAAACTACAAAGTACCAGGAAAATTTTGGAGAGGGAGGAGCTCAGAAATGCAGGACCATAGAGTTGTTTATGAATTAATGGGCTCTCTATCACACAAAGAGAGAAAGATTGACAAAATAGGTTTTAAAAAATGACTCAACTACATGCTATCTATAAGAAACTCAGCTGAAATGTAATGATATAGTTAGGTTAAAATTAAATGGATGGAAAAATATTTATTAGACAACACTAATCAAAAGAAAGCTGGAGTGGTTTAGTAGACGTCAGAGCAAAGAAAACTGCCAGGAATATTTAATTGGGGAATTTCATAATGACGAAAGGGTAAATCTACCAAGAAGCTGTAACAACTCTAAGTGTATGTGAACATGAAAAAAGATCTTAACATGAAACAAAAGCTGAAAGAACTGAAAAGTAAAAAAAGAAATCCTCGATTATAGCTGTGGGCTTTCTTATCAATTGTAATTAGAGCTAATAGACAGAAAATCAGCAGAGATATAAAAAAACTGAAAACTGAACAATATCATCAACCTTCTGATATTTACAGAAAACTCTACTCCTAAATAGCACGTATATAGTTTTCAAATGCAGATACAACATTAACCAAGATAACCATATCCTGGTTCATGGGGAAAAAAAAAAAACTTAGCAATTTGAAATCATTGAAATTATAAAAACATGTTCTCTGATAATAATAGAATTAAAATATAAATTAACAATGGGAAGATAACATAAATCTTTAAACATTTGGAAATTAAACAAGACACTTTGGAATGATATATGGGTCAGGAAGAAAATTTCAAAGGAAATTAGAAAATAGTTTCAACAGAACAAAAATTCAAATACAACATGTCAAATCTTGTGGGATGCTGCTAATGCAGTGTTTAGTGGAAGATGAATAGGACTAACTGCTTATTTTTGAAAAGGAACAATTCTCAAATAAAAATTATATGGCCATTTTGGAAAAGGAGTTTCTCAGCTCCCCATGAAGTTAAATAGGCACTATGCTATCTGGCAGTTCGGGTCCTAGGTATTCACCTAAGTTAAATAAAACATTTTCACACAATTACTGCTTGAAAGTATATAGAAGAGCTATATTTATAATAGTAAAATACTGGAAACAATCCAAATGTCAATCAATGATGAGTGTATAATTTAGTTATGTCATATATCAACACAATGAACTAACATTTACCAGTAAAAGCAATAAACTATTGATATATAAAAAAATGTGCATGAATTTCAAAAGCATTATACTAAGTGAATGAAGCCAAGCAAAATAAAATGCTGAGAGTAGATATCTTTGTGTTTCTCCCAGTCTTGGGGGACAGTGTTCAATATTTATTTATCTACAAAGAATCAGCTTATCTGGTTCCTTTGCACTGAAACCCTTTATCACATCAAGTTTCCTACCACTCTAAGTGTGGTGAGAATATTTATAATGTCTGTTTGTTTAGTTCTAATAAATGCTTTTCTCTTAAACCATTGTGAAAAATCATTTTTCTTAATAACATATTTTTTACAGGTGTGTTTGATTTTATTGATGATAAATAAAAGAACTAAATATATTGCACCTTCTCCCCTTGGCCTCACCAGGCCCACCTCAGGCCCCCACTGGGGTCCACCCTGGGGTCTTCCCTGGGCCTTCCCCATGGACACCTTCCCTGTTTACTTGGCCAAACAACCTGGTGGCTCTGGCTGCAGCTGGAAGCAGGCCACCCAGACACACTGCCAGGCTGTGGGCTGAGAAAGTTGGGACAGGGGTGACAGGCCCCCAGCCTGCCCCACTTCTTTACCCTTGTAAGTGAGGCTACTTCTGTGGCTATTTTAAATGTGGGAGCGAGAGAGAGGGGGAAATGTACAGAGAATAAGTAGCTTAATAACATATTTTTAATATTAAGAGAAATTCTCTTAACTAGGGTCAATCCCACTTGTTCATGTTATATGTATATAACAAGATTCAATTTGCTGATATTTTAATATTTTTGTGTGATGCTTATGAGAGATAATTTTCTTACTACGCATGATTTAGATTATATTATGATAAGTTATGATAGCCTTATAAAATTAAAAAAGTTTACTTTTTCTCTTTATTTTGGTAGCAACTTTAACTGCCTTAAATGTTTTGTTCACCAAAAGACATTCAGCTTGACGTTTTTAGTGAGATGTTTCTGAAGTATGAGTTCATTATTTTTTTTAAAGATTTTATTTATTTATTTTTAGAGAGGGAAGGGAGGGAGAAAGAGAGGGATAGAGAAACATCAATGTGTGGTTGCTGGGGGCTGTGGCCTGCAACCCACGCATGTGCCCTGACTGGGAACCGAACCTGTGACACTTTGGTTCACAGCCCGCGCTCAATCCACTGAGCTATGCCAGCCAGGGTGAGTTCATTATTTTTATCAGATAGGTCAATTTGTTTTTTATTTTTTCTGTAACTTTCATTAAGTTCCTTCTTACAAAACAAAATGTCAGTTTCAAAGTTGTTAAATTTATTGACATGAAGTTGTACATATCCTTACAGTTTATTTTAATCCTCATCTGATATATTTTTATCAATTTTAGAGAGATAGGAAGGGGGAGAGGGAGGGGAAGAGAGGGAGAGATGGAGGCATCCACCAACTGAGATAACTGGCTGAAACTTTACAGTTATGTGCATGAATGTTTTTTGGTTTTTGCAAGATTTCCTTTTCTCATTTTTAATGACTGAGTGATACACACACACAAGACCCTTAAACAACATGGGTTTCAGTTGCACAGGTCCACATATATGGGGATTTTTAAAAAAAATAATGCTGTAAGTGTATTTTCTTCCTGTGATTTTCTTTTTTTTAAAAAAATTTTTTATTGTTGTTCAAATATAGTTGCCTCCATTCCCCGCTACTTCCCCCCATGAATGTAGGGTATGGAGTGACATTCCTAATTTTTTACACTGTCCAACATCCAGTAGAAAGCTCTTGGAAAGAATCAAATCAGCAGGCAGGAAAGTTAGCTCTGTTCTAGTTTTTCTTATGTTCATTCTGCAGGATAGTCTATAAGCAGCCAAGAAAGCCTCCACTCCTTCGCCTATGCCCAACAAAACATTTTGCCATTCATGTCATAGAAACAGAAAGCTGTATACTTCTTCTCTGATCTAGGAGGAGCTAGTAACCTTTTGGAAAGTGGACATTTTAGAGTTTTTTTTTGTTGTTGTTGTTTACATCCCTTGTTCTCTAATGGAAAACAAAAACAAAAGACAAACAAAAACACCTAGTGTCCAGACCTTGGTTTCAAACACCATGCTCTTATAGAAGGAACAAGTGCTTTTGGGAGAAGTGACTAATTCTTGTGCCGGAGTAGGAAATGTGCAAGGTGAGCTGGAGCATCTCTAACAACAAAAAGCAAAGAAGCACTAACAGGAAAACAAAACCCGCTTGGATGGGGCTATGGCAAAGGGACATATAGCATAACTGAAAGATCTCCCAAAGGACGAAACTAGACTAACGTGAACAAAAAAATCAATAAAACAGTATTAGATGACTACCCAAAGTATAAGATAAACATTCTTGAGTTCATAGTACAATAATATAAATAATTGATTTAATAAATAATTGGGGGAAGTGACAAATTCATGTAGATCCTCCACCCTCAAGGGGCAGGGGGGAGGGTGGCAGCTCTCCAACTCTCAGTCATAGGCTGTGTATAGTGATGTTCTTCTAAAGAGATCAGTGTAAAAAAGGGGGACAAAAGGAGAGACTGTACAGTGGAGAAATCTAAAATTACTACTCTTTTCAGGTGATCACCATTAACAGTGCTATTGATAGTATATACCCTTGATAGTTACGAAATGGCACTTAAAACCTCTGTGGTTTTCCTCACAAAAATACCCATAACCACAATCTAATCATGAGGAAAAAAAAAAAAACAGAAAAATTCTAACAGTGGGTCCTTCTACAAAATACCTGAACTGCACTGTTCAAAATCACTAAAGTCATCAAAAACAAGGAAAATCTGAGAAGCTGTCACAGTCAAGAGGAAACTGAGATATGGCAACTAAAAGGAATGAAGGATCCATGATGGAATACTGGAACAGAAAAAAAAGGCCATTGGATAAAAACTAAAGAAATATAAATAATCTAGGAATGCTAAATACTAATAATATATCGATCAGTCCATTAATTGTAACAAATGCACCACACTAATATCAATTAAACATAGGGGAAGCTGGGTGCAAAAATATATGAAAACCTTATTTACTAATTTCTCATATTTTCTATAAATCTGAAACTGTTCTAAAAGTAAAGTCCATTAGAAAACTAAAAGATAGTAAAAATAAATGATGTTGTAGTTTACTTTTTCTTTTCTTTTTTTTAAAGTCAGAGGCATTAAGGAATCTCTGAATCATTCGGGAGTGTGTTTATGTTCATTTGTTGTGTTGATTTACTGTTTGTTTTTTAATATTTCATCAGTTTTCTTCTATTATTTAGTAATAATCCATACTTTCTTTTCATAATTTTTTATCATACATTAAATTCTCCTATAGTTAAATCAATCAAACAGGACTTGTAGTGATTGTTAAGGGGCCTCTCTAGCTACCCACTCTGGGACTTTCGTTGGCCCTTTTAACTTTTCATTTCAAGATATCTCATAAGAAAACATATTTTTTTCTCCCCACTCAACATATCTCTTAATCCAAGAGACCCAATTCTACTATCCCCAAATCCAAACCTCTTTAATATTCTTTGTTATAGAAATGCATTGTTTCCAAAGCCCACTGGCTCACAGAAGATTTCATTTTTATTTTAAGCCACATCTCAGGCTAGGTGTTCAACAGAACAGCTATTCATAAATCACTGATGTAAATAAAGTTAACTAAAACTCAAACTTTATATGCGTGTTCTACACTCAGCTAATAATTATTTTAATCTTTACATATTTATGAATGACTTCTAACAGTTTGAAAAATACACAAGAAAAAAAAAACACAAAAGCATGATTTCAAGGAATGGCTACACTTTCAAGTGAGAATAACCTGAACATAAATCTGAAGATACTCTTTGCCACATATTGATATAATGGTTGTTGGAAATGGTTCACTCTTTGGATAGTAGACACACTGAGAAGCTCTTAAGACTATATATTGATTCCATAATGCTTCCATTTCCTTTAAATCTACTTACTTATGTTGATTTAGCTTTTTACAGTAAAAACTTAATCACAGCTGTTCATTGGTTCACCAGTTTGTGGTCTCTTACATATTATAAATTCTTTTAAAGATTTATTTATTTATTTATTTATTCTTAGAAAGGGAAGGGAGGGAGATAGAGAGAGAGAGAAACATCAATGTGCGGTTGCTGGGGGTTATGGCCTGCAACCCAGGCATGTACTCTGGCTGGGAATCGAACCTGCGACACTTTGGTTCACAGCCTGCACTCAATCCACTGAGCTACACCAGCCAGGGCATATTATACATTTTTTAATTACTATTAAGATTAAATATGGTGACCATAGACCCTGGGAGGAAGGTAGAAGAAAACCTGACATATTAGCTTCCATAAACAATTTCTTTTCTTTCTTGAAAGAGAGGGAGAGAAACATCAATGCATGAGAGAAACAGAGACTGGTTGCCTTCTGCACACTCCCGACTGGGGACCTGGCCTGCAACCCAGGCATGTGCCCTGACTGGGAATCCAACCGACAAACCTGTTCAGTCTGGTGCTCTGTCCACTGAGCCACACCAGCCAGGGATATACACATATTTTTTAATTTTGAGATTTTTTGTTCTGTAGTTGTCACTTTGTTCTTCTGAGGATGCTAATTAACATTGATCTATGAAGATACTTGTCTTGTGTTATATCTAAGCAGTATATTTTGCATAACATTAGGAGACTAGAGAATACCTTTCCCAACCTTCACATCTCTACATCAGCATTTACACGTTTCATTCTTCCTATCTGTAATTTTAGGTGTGTATCAAACCATGTAGAATGAAGATAGTGAGTTCATCCTTTTCTCTCTAGCAGTGTGGTGACAAATACAAGAGTGAGCATCACAACATTATAATAGAAGACAGAAGGGTCTTTGAAATACCACATTCTCAACAAAATTAATTTACTCGTGTTTGCTAGTTATCCAGATCCTGCCGCCTTCCTGTGGAGGTAGCAAGCCATGCTTGATGAAGCAATTATAAGATATCATTGCACTTTAACACATGAATAAGGTCATTTTTGCGTTCTCTGTAATCAAGTCACAGGGGAAGATTGCACCTTCCAGTACTTAATGTTATAAATCAGCACAGAATTCTGAATTCTGAGGATATAAAGATAAGCCTAGCATTCCTTCACACAAAGTTCCCAAGAAATGTGTGTATGTCAAATGGGATAAAACTAAAAATTTTAAAGCTAGGCTTAGATTTCAAATACCAAAGAAAAAATGCTTTTTAAAACTGGACTAGGCCATCTAGTGAATTTGATTTTTTTTGTAAGGTAGCTCGGTTTAAGAGTTTAAGTTAAGTAGAACAGGCTTGAGAGTCTGTTTTGGTCTGAGACTATTCAAACCTATGATTTACACCTTATGTTATAATATAGAGGCAAGTCAAACTTGCACCTACTCAGACTAGCACAAAGGCAATAATCAGAGAAACAGAGACTGAGACTGAGAGAGTATTTGGTAAGGGTATGTCAAATTGACACAAAAGCCTACTCAAAGAGCTCCCAATGGCTAGAGCTGAAGCAATTTGAGTGAGTAAAACCAATAACGTAGGATCGGATTATTACCTGAAGCAGTAAAAAAAATCCATGAGTCTGTAATGGTACAATTAAGAATTATCCATACAAAAAATATATATTGTGTCTGCATTGAGTACAAATCCAGAATTTTTCCAAGTGCCTACAGTTCAGATTAGCACTATATTTTTATATTTTCCTGGTTGTTATAATCTATTCCAATGGCTCAAGAATGTGGACTGGGCTCCAACTAGACTTGAAATAAGATTCTTATGGTTTCCCTTAGATCCTATTTTCTGGAGAAACAAAGAAAATACTGCCCTGGGCCATAAAACAACAAACCTTGCTGCTGTTACTATGGCTATGCCGATTCTCTTCCTGTTCTTTCCAGGGGACTCCTTGCTCAAGAGGACCCTTCTGATTTTGGTTACTGTGTTATGTATATCATGACTTAGAACTTAGCAGATATGAGAAAGCAATTGGATGACACTCGTTTCACTCATGTCAGTGTTAGTTAATCCATTGTTTTCCTCTGCTTCAGTTCTCCATTGTGGTATAGAAACTTGGACCTGTCTGGGATGTTCCTGAGCTCTATGAGCAGACACAGAGATCATTAGTAGAAAGATCATCCAGATAATGAAGTATTAGTTTCTATTTTTGGCAGTATTCTCTCAAGACTAAAAGCAGCAACTTGGTTTTCTGTTTAAAATTGTATTCAAAGTAAATGCCATGTTTGTTTCCACTCAATTCTAATGGATGCTATAGCAAACTCAGTGATAAAATGATAATACCATGGGAGGAGAATGTTTTCCTTCCAATAGAAGTCATCGCAAATTTTGATGAACACAGGGACAAATAATTTTATGTAGTCCTGGGGAAAAGATCAAGGTCAGTGGGACAGGCTTCATAAAATGGAGATGGTGGGGCTGGCACCAGGGCTCAGGTGAAGAAAAAGAAGTCAATTTACCTTAAATTTGCTGATTATGTCATTGAGGTGACATTGCCCTTACCATTTGTTGATTCTTGGTTATATGTTATTGGATTGATTAGGTCCTGAAAGTCTAAGTATGCCTTTGGGAAAAACTGCCAACCTTTCTAATGAGCTATCTAGTACTAGGATCCAAGGTAAAATGCAGGTGACTGAAGAAAGTCACAGCTTTTAACAGCACAGTAATACATTTGTTTGATGAGGGAAGGCAGCCTCAAGACAAAGGACAAACTACTAACAATTTTTAAACTGGAAAAACGGACAGAAATGTAATCAATCAAATCTTTTTTTTTAAAGATTTTATTTATTTATTTTTAGAGAGGGAAGGGAGGGGGAGAGAGAGAAAAAAACATCAATGTGCGGTTGCTGGGGGTCATGGCCTGCAACCCAGGCATGTACCCTGACTGGGAATCGAACCTGCGACACTTTGGTTCGCAGCCCATGATCAATCCACTGAGCTATGCCAGCCAGGGCCTCAAATCTTTAAACAGCGCAGAAAACATTAAAATTGAGTCAAAATTCTAGTTTAGGAAAAGCAACAGGCTGCCCCTAGAGACCTCTATGGCTGATTTACTCTCAAAACTAGGATTAAGGAATCTGCAAATCACTGGACACTCTGCCCACTCCCTCCTTTCCTTCCTGCCTCTGTGGAGCCAGGAAAGAAGTGAGAACAGTTCTGTTCTGCTTCTATTTGTGAACCATGGTCCTCTGAGAGCAAACCTGTCCTGAGTTCCCTGAGTAGTAGGGTCTATAGTTATGGGCTGTGTTACCAGTGAAGGTTCTAATTGCAACCAACGAAAGAATGAAAGAGTTGAGAGGGACATAAAGAGAGCTGACAGCTGGACTGGGAAAGGAATACTTCTCATGGCATGTTTGGAAGTTCTATGGTATCTTCAGAGTACAGAAATAAGCAATACTGAATATGTGCAAATACTAGATTGCTTGAACATATGCATACATTGGAAAGGAAATCTGCCTCCATAATCAACACAGCTCCAAAACAGGTCCATGGTCTGATAAAAACCAAATTCTTAAGATTTTACCCCCTTAAAACAAAGAAAAAAATGTAGTCCCTTCATAGATAGTGAATATCTCATATCTATAAACACAATTTTTTTCCTGAACTAATGTTATGACCCTTTAAGGTGTATAATTAGTACCATTTCCCTGATGGCTAATTTCTTACAAGAAAGCGCACTTCCCCACCACTGCTGAGTGCCATATTTTCTCATGTCCTAAGAGTGAAGAGGCTCCTACATCTCCAAAATTGTAAGGCAGCTCTTGGAGGAGGTGTCAGATTGTATGCATGCACATATTTCTTCTAATGCAGTTCTTATCATTGACAATGCAGTCATTTTGAGTTTTGAGCCCCTAGCCTTTGTTGCACAACAACTTTATGCCTGTTCCTACTTTGTCTTTTGATTGGATTTTACACACACACACACACACACACACAATCCATTAACATTTAAGGTTATTACTGATAGGTATTTACTCATATCCCCCCTTTGCACCTGTGTTCCTCTCTCTCTCACTCTTTTTCTTCCTCTTTGTTTAGCAGTCCCTTTAGCATATCTTGCAGTGCTGGATTGGAGGAGGTGTATTCTTTCAGCCTTCTTTTTTTCTGGAAAACTCCTATTTCACCTTCCATTTTAATTGAGAACTTCACTGGGTAGCATATTCTTAGTTGCAGGCTTTTGCTTTTCATTACTTAGAATATTATTTACCATTCTCTCCTGGCCTGTAGTGTTTCTGTTGAGATATCAACTGTTAGTCTTACTGGAGTTCCCTTGTATGTTACTTCTGGTTTCTCCCTTGCTACCTTTAAGATTCTCTGTCTTTAAAACTTGGCATTGTAATTATGATGTATCTTAGAGTAGGCCTCTTTGGGTTCATCTTGATTGGGACCCTCTGTGCTTCCTGAACTTGCATGGTTTTTTTCACTCTCCAAGTTTGGAAAGTTTTCTAGCACTATTTTTTCAAACAGGAATTTTATTCCTTCCTCCTTTTCTTCTCCTTCTGGTATTCCTATGATTCAAATGTTGTTGTGCTTCTTGTTTTCTTGGAGTTCCCTTAAGTTATCTTCATATATTTTTTAGCCCTCTTTCATGCAGATGCTCTACCTGGGTGTTTCTTCCCACCTTGTCTTCCAGCTCACTAATTCGTTCCTCTGCTTTGTCAACCTGCTTGCAATTCCTTCCAGTGTGTTTTTTTTTTATTTCAGAAATTGTGTTTTTCATTTTGTCCTGGTTCTTGTTTACAGTTTCTATTTTCTTTTTCATACTGTTGTAGTTCTCACTCAGTTCCTTGTAGTTCTCTGTGAGTTATTTGAGCATCCTTACAACCATTCTTTTAAATTCTATATCTGGTAGTTTGCTTGCCTCCATTTCCTTTAGCTCTTTTAGTGGGTAGTCTTCTATTCATTTTAATTGCAAGTTCTTTCTCTATCTCCCCATTTTAAGTGAGTCTTTTTGTTTCTGTGGTTCCCAATGCTTAGCTTTGCTAGCTGTCTTTGTAGGGTAAACTTCTATGGTAGGAGTTCTGTGGGACTCAGTGGTGTGGTCTCTTTGATATCCTTGTTGGGATGCTCTAGGGTTGCCCTTTCTTCTGTTTGTGTGGGTTCTCTTGTTGTACTTGTGTTTCACCTGTTGGTTGCTTTTTTGGTGAATTCTCTCCTCCAGCAGGTTTACTGGTATTCACAACTCCCACCTTATTTTGTATGTGATCAGGGGCTGGATAATAACTGTGATATTTCACCCAACTAGCCACTTTTCATAAAAAATGAAAAAGAGGCATGACTCTTATTGGAAGGGAAAAAGATTGTGAGCTGACTCCAGAAAGCAGAGTGCTTATGGGAGGTTGGGTGGTGAGATATAGTGAGAGTAAGGGATAGAAACTTGGTGTAGTGTGTGAGAGAATAAAGTTAGCCATGATAATAATAAAGCTCAGGAAGATAATGAAATGGACTAAGACCAGGGAAGGGTGCTGTGTGGACATTGGAAAAACAATATGACAAGAAACATATGATCAGGATAAAAAGAATAAAAAGTGAAAGACCAGCCCTGGCTGGCGTAGCTCAGTGGATTGAGTATGGGCTGCGAACCAAAGTGTCGCAAGTTCGATTCCCAGCCAGGGTACATGCCTGGGTTGCAGGCTATAACCCCCAGCAACCGCACATTGATGTTTCTCTCTCTATCTCCCTCCCTTTCCTCTCTAAAAATAAATAAATAAAATATTTTTTTAAAAAGTGAAAGACCAAAAGTAGTGCATTATTAGAATACAAGTGGAATGAAGGAAGAGAAATTAAAATGCAATATGAAAGGGAGAACAAAGAAAACAAGTCAAACAATGAAATCAAACAAAGAAAAGTAAATGGAAGGAAGAAAAATAAAATAAAAATAATAAAAATAAAAAGTAAAAACTAAACTGCAAATTCTGGAGGGTGGCAAAGTGAATTTTGTCTCAGTTGTTGGCATTAGCCTTCTGATCTCTCTCTGGATGTGATTTTGGTCCTTTCATAGCTCCAGGTCTCATTTTCTTACACTTGGAAGAAAAAAAAAGAAGCCTCCTGCTGACTTTAAATCCACCAAGTGGGTCCTGCTGGTCTTCCTGGATGCTGCAGGCAGAGTGGGGCTGGGCTCCTTTTTTTTTTTTTTGTCCCCTTTCCTGTGGTTCTGTGTTAGGGGCTCAGTCTGGGCTACAATGTTCACAGGCATCCAGCCTCCACCCCAAGCCCTCAGAACGATGCAAGGCCCTCACTGTCCATATGCACCTGTATGAACTTCAATCCACCTTGCTATGCCACCATTTGATTAGGTTGTGAGGTGCACAGAATGGGAGCAACTTGCACCCCTCCTCCCTCTTTGCTGGCCTGGGCGCTGCACATGCAAAGTCCATTAAGGGCAGTTTAGTTCCCCTATTAAATTAAGTCTTTCTGGGGACTGCTCCCCAACTGAGTCCCTGCCGCCCCGCCCTGATCAGTCCATGAGGCACCCCAATTTGGAGCAAATTGTGCCCCTACTCTTCCCTCTTCACTGGCTGCTGTGCATGAGAATTCCTTGCATGGCGGCTGATAGCATTTTTTTTAATGAATTCCCCTTGATTCCGGCTGGAGCTGTTTATAACAAGTACCCAGCTTTTCACACAGCCCAGCTCTCTGACCAGGCAGCAACCACAGTCCCAGGTGGGGAACACTGCCTCGGGGGTTTCCCACTATGTCTTCCTCCCACCCTCCCTGCACAACATTTTCAAGCATCCAGGTCTCTCCTGCTGCGAGACTGGCTTCCCCAATCTGGGAGAGGAGGGAGCTGAGAAGTTACAATCACTGATCTGAATCTCCTCCAAAGCTCCTGTGGCAGCCTGAGTCCCTGGCACCTGGTCTAGGCACCACAGCAGCTATGGTCCCAGTGAAGGTCCCAGGGACCTTCCCCTCAGCCTACACAATCTTCTCACTGTCTGTTTTTAAATGTCCTGTGTAGTCTTTGGCTTCCAAACTTTGTATAAGCTGGGATTCCATTGGCTATTCACTCTGTTCTTCAGAAGATCAGTTAGGTGTGCCAGTTGTGTGCATGAGCAAGTGGGTTCAGCCCTCACCTACCTCACCACCACTTTCTACTCTCAGATTAGTACAGTTCATGTGATGAGCAGCCACACAATAATATATGCTGAATAGATCATTAATATGGGGTTACAATGGTAAAGAGCATATTCTTAGTGCCTAATTTCATGGAATTTACAGTCAAGTAAAGAGCTACTTTTAAATACATGATTATATTAAGTAGTCATAAGTGTGATGAACAATTGTTTCATAGTGACAGTAATGAATTTGTGCAGAAATTTGTAACATGATCACTACCATTCAACAAAATAATAACACAAGTCATTAAAATACTAATCAGTGTTCCTGGAGAAAACTGGAAGGAATGGACTAAGAGAACAATTTTCAGATGTAACTTGTTTGGAACATGATTAAACCAAGTGTTGAAATGCACCTAGTAAAATTAAGTCAATTTTATAAATGGTGCCAGGATTTTTATTGGATTTGTTTAGAGGCTTCTCTAAAAATAATATAAGACTTTGCCAATTTACTATAAAGCTAGTTCTATGACTATACCCATAGAAAACAAATCTAACAAGTCTACGGCCTCAGCATATTCACTATGAAAAAGAGTAGGAACAAAATTTTGAGTAACTTCAAAGTAGATGTTGATTTCTCCCATATTCTTCTCATGGATAATTTATTAAATGCTTACAAGAATCAATTCACATATCAAAGATATTTGTATCCTCAGGTTCTTGTATTTAAAAGGAGAAACACACCCACATGTATGTGGAAAATGTCATTTCAATTTATAATTACCTGTCAGCTTTCTGGAGAAATGAATATTCAAGGACATAGAAAGAATCAACCATAAATAAAAACATCATTGATTGCCCTGGAAGGCATTGAATAAGCTATCCATTTATAAACCTTCATCTGACTCTAAGATGACCTAAAGTTGTTTCTTTTTTTTTCATAGATGATAAAAAAAAATAGAATTTCACCAACAGAATCTCAATGATAAGACATGACATTTAGAGTTTCCAGAGCAATCATTGTCAAACTTCTTCTGTGAAGGCTTCACCTAAGTAGTTTAAGCTGTGCAGACCCACCATTCTCTGCTCAAGATATTCAACTCCACCTTTGCAGCGCGGATGCAGTGTATACAAACAAGCAAGTATGTGTGGCTGATAGTACTTTACTTAAAGCAGGCAGCACAGTGGATTTGTCTGTGGAGCTTGAGTTTTCAGATTCTATTCTAAAAGAGGTACTCAGATTAAAAAAGCTCAGGGGCTGCTCCATATCTGAAGGATCACAAGCAGGTGCACTCCAAATCTTGAACGCCATAGTGTCACAGACAATACCTAGCCTGGTGAATAAGGCCAGTTTATGTGAAGCTATCAAATACTCAAATGTAAACTTCACCTGAATTTGCATGCAGTTGATACATTTGGGAAACATGCAAAAAATTTTAAATGACATAAATTAACCCATAAGAAAGGTGTTTAAGAAAGATGGATGCATGAATCACATATTTAAATCTCTCCTAGAGGAATTGCCTGAAATTCATGAAAACTGATTAAACTAGAAGTCACTGTATTTGGATTTTATTACTGGCTTTGCTTCTAAGAGCTTGTATAACCTCTAATTTGCCTAACTCTAAAAAAAAGTGTGAAGTCAATAAACTTTGAAATTATTCCGAATTTAAAAAATGTGCTAGCATTATGAATGAAATGAATTCTTCAATGATGTCACCAATAGTAGGGATCACTGCAGAGAGAGCCAAAGACAGCTAAGGACAAAAGCTCCAGCAGGCAGCTCTGCATCAGCGTTGAAGATTGAGTTGCCAGGGACTTTTTAATGACAATCACAGCAAGATGACGTAATGCCTTATAGCATGCATTTCATGCATTGCAGGCAAAGTCTGTTCTGCACCCCCCAAAACACACAATTGTGCCACCAATGACCTAAAACATTTAAGTGCTTACAAAGGAGAAGCAACTGTGGGTTCCTTCAGAGCATATGGAGTACATACAGCCTTCTACAATGTATTCGTACGCTTACATTTTATTTTAAAAAGTCAATTTGTACTTTATCCTGTTTAATTATTAAAAAGATGTTGCATTTAACTGTAAATCTATAATAGCCTCAATACAAGTAGTTTTTAAGAAATAATATCTCACTTTCAGAAACTCAGTTCTCAGAACTCAACAGAGAGAATGTATTGATTGAAGGCCGCCTGAAGGATATATTGCCAGTGAATAGACATAATTTTTAAAAAAATCTACTTTTCCATTAAGTCAGGCCAACAGAGAAACAACATTCCCAGGTCCACCCTTTCTGCTCGGCATAGAATTTATTTTACTGAATTATACTTGACTGTGATGCTGTAAACATAAATTGATGTTCCTCACATACAGGATGGCTCTGTGCTCTGGTTTGCTTGGGACAATCCTGGTCCCAGCATGATGACTAGTATAATGCCTTCCTAGGCACCATTTTGAAGATGACTTAAATAAAAAAAAGGCTTGAACACTTGATGTTTTTTTATTCCCCAAAAATCACAGGGGGAAAAAAATACTTGAATTCACTTTCCTATTTTCCCTAAACCAAGTAGGAAAAAGAGAAAGACCTTCCACCAACAGAATTTCACAATTCTAGAACAGGTTTGGCAAATGTTAACCTTGAAGGAAAATGACTATTGACCTTCCTGCTTCTTGGTCAACAAAGAAGCTGAGGTCTTGACTTGCGCAGTCACAAGAGGAAGAGCAGTGTTCAGCAGATGAGTGGCAGTTGTTTAGACCAGATAGGTGCCTATCCTGCTACCTCAGGTTGCTCTGGGGAAATAATCAGAGGGACCCTCACTTTTTAGGGACCTGCTCTCTTTGCAAGCAGCCAATCCTTTTGGGCCTAGGATCTCTTGGCAAATAAAAATCACCAATCCCCTAAAAACACATCACTTCTCTTTAAAGGACTTCTACTCTTTCTTTCTCTATAGGTCAGTGATTGTGAGAGTAGCCCGTGGAGTGTGACTGCCTGGGTTTACCATCATACCACTTAAAATCTGCAACTTGGTAAGTTATTTCACCTTCCTTAGTCTCATTTCTCCACTTGTATAATGGACCTAAAATAATACCTAACTCAAATTTTTGTTCTGAGGATTAAATTTGGAAGTGGAAGCTCATAGCAGTGACTGGTATACTTTAAGTGTTTAACAAACACCAGATTAAAGCACAGTAATAATCAAACTGTATCCTACCTTTTCCCTTCTCTGTCCTACCATATTACCACTCCCTCAGTCTCTCCTTTATGTGATCCTCTTACACAAACATATTCTGAAAACATGTCTGATTTTATGATCCTGCATTTCCATGAAGGGTGTGGACACAGAGGATCCCCATGGCACCAGAACCCATGTGCAGATGCTGTAGCTCCAGGGGTGTCCAACCCATGGCCCACAAGCTGCATGCAACTCAGGATGGCTATGAATGCAGCCCGACACAAAATCATAAATTTATGTAAAACTCTTTTCTTGCTCATCAGTTTTCATTAGTGTTCATGTATTTTAATATTTGCCCCAAGGCAACTCTTCTTCCAGTGCAGTTAAGAGGTGCCAAAAGGCTGACACCCCTGCATGTGTCTATCTGTGATTGTATTTCTGAGTCTCAGGACCAGTAGATTCTTGCAACTACAGGATTCCTGTGTGTCTGTTGGTGGTGATGGTGCAAGAGTTTAAACCTCAGAATTTAAGGAGAAGACAGAAGTTTAAAGCTGGAATTGATATTCTAGATGAAGACACTTATTTAGTGCATAAAGACAAGGAAGCCAGACAAGTGATATGCCTAGCTCAAGTGTGAATTCACTGAAATCCTTCAGTTCTGCCTCTCTTTGTGTCCTTGCTTCTCTTCCCACCCCCATCTCCCCAGAAACATTTAATCATGTCAACCAGAAGGCAGCAGAGAGTCACTGACTATGGAGACACACTTGGGGGGAAAGGGATAATTCTGCATTATTAACTGATTCAATGAAACCAATTTCATTGTACCGTTTCCTTTCTCTCTGCCACCCCTTGGAGGAAAATCTGAGGAAGAAAAGCTAACTAACCAGTCACTTGAATGCTAACATTCCAATAACCTATCTTTAACAGATTATTTTAGTATTTTAAGAAAAAAATTTGAGTGTTATAAAATGAGGAGTTAGTTTTCCTTTATTATTTGATATTTTGATTAGCTATACTAAACTATTATTCAATCTATATTAATTTGAACCCATCCAGGGCATACAGAGAGACGTTGCAGGCTTTCCATGGTATAGGAAAGAGATGATCTCACAAGGAAAGGGGTTTTCATGCACTGGGATCTGCAGGAGTATTGACTGTTCATTTAACACATGTGTATTGAGTATGGTATGTGCCAGGTACCACATCAGCTACCAGGAATATGAAAAGAAGACTTGAATCTTTTTTTAAAAGATTTTATTTATTTATTTTTAGAGAAGGGAAGGAAGGGAGACAGAGAGGGAGAAAAACATCAATGTGCTGTTGCCTCTCATGCATCCCTGGTTGGGGACCAGGCCTGCACCCCAAGCATATGCCCTGACTGAGAATCAAACCAGTGACCCTTTAGTTTGCAGGCCAGCGCTCAATCCACTGAGCTATACCTGCCAGGGCTAAGACTTGAATCTTGTTCTTAAGGATTTCATAGTCTAGTAGAAGACCCTAACATGTTAATTACTAGAATAAGCGATGGAAAATACAACATCACAGACATGCCCTGTGTACTATACTAATCTTAGAAAAAGTCTCTAAATCACACCGGAGCTAAAACTAAATTAATTAATTAATTAAATAATCCCAAGGGCTGACTCTTGATGAACAAATTGCTTGGGAAGGAGAAGCTCTTTGAATTAAAAAATATATGTAACAGGGATCTAGAAGCTTTGATTTTTTTAGTTAAAAGATAGCTGGCAAAATCTGATCCTGGGTCACCTCACTTTCAATTTAATAGCTTATTAAAATGATACAAATAATTGCACACTGGGGATACTCATTAAAATCCTATAAGATTCTATGGAAAGGTTTTATTAATCTAAGGCCAAATGTGGCCTTGTGGCCAAGTATGTAGAGATCACTGGAAGGAGGCTCATTGTTTCTTACATCAGCTTCCTGCTCCTATCCCAGTAGCAAGATCTCTAAAGGCAGGAACATTGGATATGTGTGTGGTTCTCAGTGGATCTTAATGATTGTCATTTTCCTATGTCCTGCTCAGGTCATGATCTTTGTTATTAGCAAATTAACCAACCTCTGTCTATGGGTACACCTATCCACTTCATGGGTTTGCAAAAACAAACTCTGACTACTTAACACTTAAATAATGGGATATTTATTATTTTTACTATAGAGGGCACTTCTTTCATTATAAAGATCAATAAATCACAGCAAAAATAGTTAGAGCTGTGATGGGTTTCACAAATAGCCATGGTCTAACAGAGCAACCCCTATCCTTGCCTTTGCCTCACATTCAAAGAAGATTTAAAGTTAATCTCCAAAGTTCCATTAGGAAAATGAATTCAGGGGCTAGGGCTCTGATTGGGAATTGATATATAGAGTTTTAGCTTTTGACTTAAATTCCTTGGTTCAGGTCAGATTAACAGTTGCATATAGTCATTCAACAACTATTTACTGACAGTCACTCTACCCCAGGCACTATGTGCTACAAGACACCAGTAAATAAGACAACTGGGACTGTGTACACACTGCGATTGTTTCTGTGGGACTAGAAAACTGTCCATCAAAATGACATCAGAACACTTACTCATGAGTCCAATTGTTTGTCAGTTCCATTGTTCCTTAAAAAAAAATAGTGAATTCACCTCCTATTTAGTCTTCAGAAAATAAGAAAATTCTGAAATTGGTCATTTCCATTGCAACAATGATTGGTGTAGCAAATGGACAAGGAAGGGGGGAAATTGTTGAAATAGGTCCAGACTTATTAAGCTTTTTAAGTTCTTGGCAAAAATTCAACTCCAGATTCCACCAATTATACACTATAACCCAGCATGGACAAAACTTTCACGAGCAAGGAATTCCTGCCAAAGATAATCTCACATCAAAGATTATCAAGTAGATGAAGTTATCTTACCTAACGGAGGGTCTATGAGCACAACACAGAAAATGAGTATCAGAGAATTTATAAAGTGGAGCAATCTGAAAAAAATCTCTAAAATAAGTGTATCATTGGACAATGCTTTACAATGGTAAATACATTAATCAAGCCTAAATATATTACAATTATAAGTAAATATGCACCTAACAACAGAGCTCCAAAATTCATGAAGCAAAATATGACAGAATTAAAAGGAGAAATGGATGATTTAACAATATAGTTAGATAATGGAAACAACCTAAGTGCCCATCAGTAAATGAATGGATCAAAAAATTGTGGTACATTTACACAATGGAATACTATGCAGCAGAAAGAAAGAAGGAGCTCCTACCCTTTGTGACAGCATGGATGGAACTGGAGAGCATTATGCTAAGTGAGATAAGCTAAATACCATATGATCTCATCTATAACAAAAAACTAATGGACAACATAAACTAATGAACAAAAGAGAGCTACAGGCAAGGAAATAAGGAGCAGACTGCAAGGAACCAGAGGGGAGCAAAGAGAGGGATAATGGTGGAAAGAAGGGGAAAGGACTAGACAAAATGTATGTGAATGATCCACAGGCCTAGACAATGGTGTGGAGACTGACTGTGGGAGTGGGGGGTGGGATGGGCAGAGGAGGGCAAAGGGGGAAAAGTTGAGGTAACTGTAACAAAATAACAATAAAAAATGATAAAAAATAAAGTCTATTTTTTCTGGCAAAAACCAATATAGTTAGATATGTCAACATATCAGTTTCCATAATGGATACAACTAGATAGAAGAATAAAGACAGAGGACTTACATCCTCTAGAGAATAAACCCACCGACCCTGACAGATACTCACACAACACTCCACCCAACAGAAAAAGTACAAATCCTTTTTCAAGATAAACTATATGCCGGAATGCACAACAGGTCTCAAAAAAGTTAAACACATGAAGTTGTATAAAGTACATTCTCTATCCAAAACAGTATCAAATTAAAAATATGTAACAGAAAAAAATGTGAAATTCACAAATGTATGGAAATGAAATGACACGTCACTAAATAACCAGAGTCAAAAAAGAAAACACAAGACAGATTAGGAAATTATTCGATATTGATGAAAATAAAAATATAACATATTAAAACATATGAGATGTAACTAAAATAGGGCTCATAAGGAAATTTAGAGCTGGAAACATATATTTTTAAAAAGAATGATAAACTGATAATCTACTACCTTAAGAATTTAAAAGAAGAGAAAACTAAACTTGAAGCAAGCATAAGAAATACTTTAAATGAATAGAAGTGAATGAAATAATAAAGATAATTAATACAAACAAACTGTTTTCTGACAATGTCATGTATTTGTTGAATCTTTAAAGAGCATAAGAAAAAAAGAAAAAAATTCAAATTTCTAAATCAGGAATAAATGAGAGAACACGGTTACCAATCTCACAAAATAAAAGGAGTTCAAAGGAAAGAGTATAACAAGTGTATATCAATAAATTAAGTAAATTGGATAAAATGGGCAAATTCCTAAAAAGATACAAATTACTTAAGAACATATAGAAAAAAGTGGATTTTTAACTAATAAAGATATTAAATTAGAGATTTAAAAACTATTATGAATAAAAACCTAAGAATAGATGGTCTCATTTTACCAAACATTTTTTAAAAAAGAGCATAGTCACCAGCTCCCTCTATGAGGCTGGTGTCATCTCGACACAAAAACCAGACAACGACATTGCAGAAAAAACAAAAAGAACAAAAAAACAGGTCACCCAGTACTTCTAGTAAATGTAAACATCACAATACTCATGAAAATATTAACAAACTGAATCCAGCAATACATAAAGTAGGATTTACACCATAATTAAGTGAGATTTATCCCCAGGTTGTAAGGTTGACTTAATATGCAAAAATTCATTTAATGCACAACTCTATTAATATAGAATAAAGAACAATATGATCATCTCAACATATGCTGAAAAGGTATTTGAAAAGAATCCAACACTATTGTATGATTAAAATACATTTGGCAAGATAGAAATAGAAGGAAATATTTTCAGACACATAAAGAATATCTATGAAGACCTATAGCTAACATTATATTTAATGATAAAAGAATGAATGCTTTTCCCTGAGATCAGGAATAAATGAGAAAATAATTGAAAATGTAACAAATGGAAACAAAGACATATGCATTACTTCAAAACAGTAATGCATACTCCAGAAATGTGAGAAAACTCTGTTTACTTTAGAAACATGAGAAAACTCTTTACAAACTATTGACTTTTATAGTGAAATAACTATTTAACTTTAAAACTATTAAGAGATCATAAACAGTGAGAACATAAAAGTACATATAAGCTACTTACTATTAGCTTTATGAATTGATAGAGTTTCTTCTAGTCTAAAACAAGTGTAGAACCCAAATTAAACTATGAAACCTCAGCAGTAAGCATTAAGCAAGCTAAAAAATGGGAAAAAATTGACTGATTATTTCCTAAATAATCTATGCATTAAACAAAAATTAACTAAAACTAATAACTTTGTTTACACTTTTATTTTATGGTTTACTAAAAAGAAAAAAGAAACACAAAACTGAACTTTTGAAGATTTTTTTAAAGAGTAACTGAGGGGATATGTCTTACCAGATAGTTACAATACCATAAGGCTTCTGCCCTCCTAGAAAGGTGTGTCACTAGAGTTTAAGTTGATTCACCCTCTCTTCAGCGATCAGAGCTAATCAATTCCCAATACAGGTTAAGACTGAAAGATGACCTTGCATTCACAGTCATCTTCCTTGGTTGTTGCAAAGTACTAGCCCTGACTATCCAAAAAAAAAAAAGTCTGTAAGAAAATACCTATGTTTGGGGATTAAAAAGTGCAGGGAGGGTAAAGAGTACTTCTTGGCTTGCATCAGGCTTGTTGCCAAATCCAGCATGGTCAAGGCTGGTTTGCACCTGAGGTGGTTGTGTAATTACTGTGTCATGTTAGGGCTTCTATGACTTTGAGTCCAGTGGTTAAGCAAGATACTGAGGCTTTTTCTTTTCCATAAAAGATCACTCTGACTCTCACCAACATCAAAGGTAGCAGGCACAACATGGAGCTAAAACCTGCCACTTTGTTGTAGGCCTAGGTCTTGGGATAGCTTCCCCAGTAAGGTCCCCTTTGGGCTCAAGTCTTCTAAGGGTAAGATTCCTCTATACCTTATGTTTGGGAAGTTCTCTTCCTCTTTCCAGGGAGTCCCAAATGCACTATAAATTCAAAGTATGGCTCAGTGGGCTTACTTTGATATCCATCAGAACCACGGCACCACAGCCAGATGTCTACCATTTCATTCCCATGAGGTAACAGAGACTGTAATGTTTTGTTTAGAAAAGTCTTGCATCGTGGGTAAATAAACTCACTGAACTTTCATGTAAAGAAATCTAGCCTTCATCTAAAGCTAATATAATATTGAATATGAACTGTAATTAAAAAATTAAAAAGAAGGAAGGAAAAGGAAGGAAGGAAGGAAGGAAGGAAGGAAGGAAGGAAGAGAAAGGAGATGAAAGGGAAGGAAAAAAGAGAAAAAGGAAAAGGAAAGAAAGGAAAGGAAAGGAAAGGAAAGGAAAGGAAAGGAAAGGAAAGGAAAGGAAAGGAAAGGAAAGGAAAGGAAAGGAAAAAGAAAAGGAAGGGAAGGGAAGGAAAAAGGAAAGGAAAAAGGAAAGGAAAAAGGAACGGAAGGGAAGGGGAAAGGGAAGGGAAGGGAAGGGAAACCTAGCCCTTGTGACTGGGAGCCTTAGTTACTACTAAGTATGCTAGCATTCTAGTATCTATGGCTGGGACATAACCAAAACTTGGTTTGTCCTCTGTACTTCGGACAGAACATACCAAGGCTGTTTTCAACTCAGCCACAATTCACTTACTAATATAGAGTAGAATCAACCTGGGCATTCCCACTCAACTATGTGCTCATGGTACCCAGAACACATAGCAGGAGGGGATTATAACTTGGGATGGATGGGTTTCTGTACTTCAGGCTCATTATTATCAAGTTAGAAGAATTAAGAATCTGTACTCTCCTACCACCTACTTTTTATAAGAGAGTGTCTTCTGACTTTTCCATGAAAAGGTGGGAGGCAGTGTTTATATGCCACACCTTTAATCTGTTCACTCTATTTAATCTCACATTTCTGTAATATCAACTAAGCTTTATTACCTTTCTCTCCTTGCCATGTTAGATCCTTTGCTCCTCCCTCAATCTCACTCCTAATGGCCACGCACTTCTCATGTTATCAAATCTACTTTCAAATTGATCAAAGCCATTAAATCTGTCAGTTCAAAAATTCTGAGAATTTCAGTGAAATTTATCTTGTTTTCAGGTCTCCCATATCAAATGTTTCCCCAGTGGTCTAGAAAATTCCTCCTCACTTCCAAAATTTCAAAAAAATAAAAGTATTTGCAATGGCTGGGAAATAAAATATTCCCCATTCTCAAGAGCTTTTGAATCCTTACCTAGGTATTTAGCTCAACTCTGAACTTGATCTTCAATAACCTCTGGGGAGATGGGGTTTCTGTTTGACCACACGCAGTGACAAGGATCTGATTACACCATCCACTCTTGGATTGTTTTTCACTGGTAGGAAATTTTTCTTTCTATTGTACTGAAATCAACTGTTTTATCACTTCTCCACGTGTTTCTAAACCTCCCCTCTGAAGCAATAGAAAATAACCTAGTACATCCTTTGTGTGAGCTCTTCATCCAGTCCCGCATATTATATGAAGGTATGTCCAGAAAATATCCATGTATTATTAAAAATAGGAACATTTATTGAAGAAGATACAAGGCCCAAGAAACATTGTACATAGGACAAGGACACCTCAGTCCCCTTCAAAGTAAGCACTTTGGGACCTCACATAGTTTTCCCAGTGTCTCATCCAATGTTCAAAAACTCTGCAAAATCCTTTGTTGGAATAACCAAAATCCTTTGTTGGAATAACCAAAAAGTCATATTTTCCTGAATCTTATAGACTGTCTGAAATCTCTTCGCTTTCAAAGGTGACTTTTATTTATGGGAAAGGCTAGAAGTTGCAGGGCACCAAATCTGGGCTGCAAGGGGGACTGAGTCACCTGAATGATTTGGTGTTTTGCCAAAAATCTCTGCACAAGACATGATGCAGGAGTGGGCACATTGTGGTGATGAAACTGCCAGTCACCAGCTGCCCATAGCTGAGGCCCATGGTGATGTTGCACCTCTCAATTGATGGAGAATATTGAAGTAGAACTCCTTATTAATTGTTTGGTTTGGAGGTATGTACTCATGATGGACAACACCTTCCCAATCAAAAAACACAGTTAACATGGTTTTGATCTTGCTGTGACTTTGTTGCACCTTCTTCAGGAGTGAAGAACTTTGGAAGGACTGGGCCTTCATTTCCAGATCATAGACATAGACCCATGATTCATCTCCAGTGATAACCTTCTTGAGAAAATCTGGTTCATTGGTAGCATTTTGAATCAAGTCATGTAGCAACTGCAACATGATGTTCCTTCTGCTCTGGTAGCAGAAGCCATAGAATGAATTTTGCCACAACACATTCATTTAATGCCAAGATCGTGCATCAAAATCTCAGACACTGTAGTTTTTGGAATCCCCAGATCAGCTTCCAGTTTTCCCACTGTCAGTCACCTAAATATCTTAGCTGAATGTGGATTGTACATGTCTGTACCTGTTAAACATTCTTACGTGTACTGCTTGTTGCAGGCCTTCTATAATGTGGATCACTTTCAACAGATTCTCAGCCATCTTTGAAGTGTTTTTGCCACACTTTTATTTGTGCCGCACTCATTGCATCATCCCTGAAAGCCTTCTGAATCATCTGAATAGTTTCTGCAGAGGAATGCTCAAGCTTAACACAAAATTTGATGCGGACTTGTTGCTCTACTTGTTCATTTTGAATGTGATGGCCACACTGTACACATGCTCACTCAATGGCATCTACAGCCCCCATGGACTAGTACAGTGAAGTCATCATTGTTCACGCATGTTCATTCCAGTCCACTCTCCTTGGCTGCCAGCTTACATCGATGTTGTGCAAAATGTTCTTGTTACATTAACAATGGCTGGACTTTTCCTGGACAGACTTCATCATATGTCTTCTATTTTATAGTACTTTGAAACTCTCCCTGCAATATTTTTCTCTTACTATTGATTTCGATTTTGTCATGCTGTTAAGTCATATTTGGGCTATTAGGTGATACCATGGACTAATGAAACCAGGTGGTACTTTGAGAAGTTTCATATTTGTATCGCCAAGTAAGGACATTGCCAACAGCCAGTTCGAGCTATTTCACACTTCCTCACTTTCCCTGCTGTGTGTATTTAATTGACCGCCAGAACCCGAAATATTTTTTGACTTCCTACTCATAGAGCCAATACATGTGATTTTCTGCAAAAGCAGGCAGAGTCAGAGAAGCAGCTTGGTGTCAAATATTTTCAGAGTAAAGACCAATTTTTCAGCCCTTTTACAAAACCGTAAGTTATTGCTGTGGTTTACTAATCCTCACTTTGTTTGTGTTTATGTTTCAGTATGAGTTACTGTGAGTCTGGATTTCTGCAAGGTGGTGATATGTTCTCAAGTGCTAGTTATTTTCCAGGAATATCACTTCTTGTCATGTATCCAATTAGTCACTTTAAAACACACATCTATCTCCATAAAGCAAGGCTAGAATTCATGCTGACCTATTTGTTTTTCCTGGATTCATTCATTTTTTCCTCCCATTTATGCCTTAGCAAATGAACCCTAGGTTCTTTTATTAAGGAAAAAAGAAAAATGTTTATCTTGGCCAACTTCAGTCTTTTGTTCAATGTCATTTATTCCAAAAATTCTATCTATGCTCTGACCAACAGAGCTCACATCCGAAAGGGCCATCATATTATTTAGTGAGATATTTTCTACTCCACTGGGGATCTCCTTGGTATAAGCACATCACATATTAAAAAGGCTTATTTCATTCATTAATTTATTTAATGCTGGCACTCAGATTTTGAAATGGTATTCTCAAGCAAATCATAGCTGATGGTCAAAAATGCAAAGTTGCTCCCCAAATTACTCATATTTTAGGGCTTTAATATAACATGAGACCAGGGCACATATTGTGTTTACAGTAGACTATATTATATCCTGTGGAATCCGTTTGTTTCTATCCTCTTGTGAGAAGCAAAATTGAATAGGTTCACGGCTGGCAGAACGGGTCATGTGTGCTATAGTTCTATCATTAAATGAAAACTGCTGTAGCCTATGCTAACAATATCCAATCACTCTAACCTCTGTGGAGCAACTGAGAGATAACAGCTGTTTCAGTGAACCTTAAGCCTTGCCCAGAGGAACACATGCATTGATGATATAGTTAGATATAGATGTAGGTGATATAGATTAGATAGATAGAGAGAGATTAGATATAGATATAGATTGGATAGATAAAGATGATATAGATATAGATATAGATATAGATATAGATATAGATATAGATAGATGTAGATAGAAATTTCTCTTGGCTTCTCTACCAATGCCCTTCTGTCGGGTTGTCATGACTCACAAAGATGTCCACAACTCTTGCTAACACCAAGATGAAGTAGAAGAAGCCTTGGGACTATTTTGAATATGAAGCCCCTGCTCTGGGTTAAAGACAAAGACATAGAACCTCAGGAAATGCTCCTGCCAAGAAAAATCAGTGCTAATAACAGTCACTGACATTTGCACAGCACCTGATAGTTCTTCAGAGGGGATTCAAAGATATCATCTCATTTTTGTTTTCAACATAATAGCGTGGGGTAAAACAGTAGACATTTTTTGTTACCCCTTCAGCATTTACCTGGCTATTTACCCTCCCCAACAGCTCCGATTTCTATTGAGGAAATTATGTGGGCTCCAAGAAGACTCATCCTTTCCTTAGTTCCAGGGTGAAACCCATGACTCAATCAGAGCCAACCAGCATATTTACTTTCCTTGGTCACATAGTGATTGGTATTGGTATGAACATAAAATCTACGCTGATTCAATCATGGTGAATTTCAGGTTTTCTAAGCATCCTAGGGTAAAGGTAGTGCCTCTTGCATATCACAAGTGAAGGACAATGTATTAGACTCTGCAGGCCACTGAAAGTCATCTGGATATTGTGAAGAAAAACTGACCATAGGATGAAGTGGATATAGCAGAAGCCCAAGCAGAATGATGGAGAGAAATCAGATTGTTGGGATACGGTAAAGTTGTAGGGATAAAGAGTCACAGGAAACGAATCCTTCCTCTGGAAGTTTTACTTGTGTGAATCAATAAAACCCCTTCATTGCTTCAATCAGTATAAGTTTGGTTTTTGGTTCATTACAATTGCAGAGTGACCTGATAAAGAGGGCTACCTTTGATGACCTCCCCTGTGAATAGAACTTGGATACCAATGGTGTGTTTAAGATGATGTTTTAAATAAGGTAATGTGAAAAAGACGACCTGGAGAGAGAGAGGAGAAAGAAAGTCGGAAAAGAATAGAAGTCAGTAAATGTAATGTTATTGAGTTAGCTAATGGTTGTGGGCGACTGTGGTTGAAACCCTGGGGACTCTGACAGACCATAGAATGTGCCTGAGAACGGTCCCTCTGAAGGACAGGAGGCTGCACATGTATCTACCAGTTCCCACAGCCATTAATTAGCAGTGAGTGTCATCATTCTGTACTTCCAGGTTGCACTTGAGGTCAGGTTGACTGGCTCCCAGGTGCAGGGAAGCCTTGCGGCAGAAAAGAGAGGGCTATGCATTGCCCTTCAGGTAATGTATCAAGGGCACCGACCTGTCCACAGCAGCAGTGCTGAAGTCAGTAG
This sequence comes from Phyllostomus discolor, assembly GCF_004126475.2. Lineage (NCBI taxonomy): Eukaryota > Metazoa > Chordata > Mammalia > Chiroptera > Phyllostomidae > Phyllostomus > Phyllostomus discolor. The sequence continues at coordinate 157,603,061 of NC_040907.2, forward strand.
AGAGTGGAAGGAATGGAGGTAAAGGGTGGAGGCAGGAAAATGAAGAAAGGAGGAGAGAAAGAAAGAAAGGGAAGATAACCCACATGTTATAGTAGGCAGATCAGAAATTGTTACCATAATAGTCTCAATCTGTTTAAGAGAGGTTAAAATATATCCCGTAAATTAAAAAAAAAAAAAAAACAACTTATAAGTACTGGTTATGACAGAATAGTACTACAAACTGATCTTACTGAACTTTTACTACAAACAGGTCTCTGCTAGGTTCTTTTCATTCATTATCTCACTTAATCTTTAAAAAGATCTCTTGAGATAGTTATTATAGTACCCAATTTATTAAAAATGAAACTTTGGTAGAGACAACTGTGGAATCTACTCTAAGCCACACGCTGAACATGCCAGAGGTAGATCCCAAGTTGAGGTCTTTCTGACTTCAGGACCACATGCCGCACTGCCTCATACCTCAGAAAGAAAGAGAGGGAAGGAATGGACACCAATGTGAAGGAACACTTTTATTATTGAAAGAAATGTTTAGGTAAATCCTCTGAATTTCTTGGTAAGTTTAAAATATTATTTAATTTTAAATAAGCATGTCCTAACTTCTCAAAGACTTTATTTTATTCTTTGGTGAGATGACAGAGTTGGACCATATTATTTTTATGGGTTCTAATAACTCTTAGATTATACAATTGTCTAACACGATGCTAAAAATGTTTGTGTATAAGTGAGTTTTAAAATACTGTCCATAACAGAATATTGTCCATAACAGAATACTGTCCATAACAGAATACTTTTAAGTATTAACACTTTAATGAATGCTTTTCAAAATAAAACTTCAATGTACATTAGAGTTTTCTTGGATCTGAGGGTAAACTAGTATTACATGTAGAACCATCAGATACAATTACAGATTCATAGCATTCGGTCTTTCAAGGATATATATTGAATACCTGCTTTGGGTCAAACACTATGTAGCCACTAAAATACCAATAATAAAAAAACAAAAGGGAACAAAATATGTTCAAGTGTTGATGGCAACAAATTGCAACCACTGAACAAAATTTTTTTCTTTCTTTCTGGGAGCAGGATACATGTACTGAAGGTTGCGATAAGGGAAGAAAAATGAATAATCCAATTCTAATATGCATCTCAGTTTTTGATAAATATTGAAGCTGATTATAGACACATCTAAGGCATCAAAAACATTACATAAGCCTGTGTATGCATGCACATGCATGCACACACATCTGTAATGTGACAACTTCCTCATATTGTTCTCTCTAGGCGGGGAGTGTATTTTGGGGGAAAGAATGATGATTTGGGAATCAGCTGGATTTGGGAGTGATCCTTACCTCGCCACTTTATAACTGCATAACCAGTCACTTTACTTCTCTGAGCTTGAATGCTCCCGTCTTCTGAGTTATTTGTTGTAACTGCAAATTGGCCATCGGGGGGTGGTGTGTACATACAGTGTCAGACCTAGGTACCCAAATAGAGGAATAATAATTACAGCACTGATAATAGCAACAACCATTATTCATTGAGCAGACATTTTAGAAAGCACTTAAAGTAGCGATTTTGAGGAACTGTGTCTTTGAAAAACAAAATTTCTTCAGTCTATATCAATTGAATTAGAGTTTTTAAACTTTTTAAATGTCATGAACGATTGTACATAATTAATGACCACTTACAGGATTAAAACAAAACAAAACAAAACGCTGATGAGTGGTTGCCCCTAGGATCCAAAGTTAATTTTAAATACTGGTATTCAAACTAAATTCATTTAACCGTAGGAATTGTTTCTATCTTAGCAGCCTTCTCCTGAGCTTTAATCGAATACATGTTTAAAGGTAAAGGACTTAGAAAGTGTATTCTTCTGAGCTATCAAATATAGCTGTTATCATTTTAAACACCTGAGATCAAAGACTAAAGCCTAAATTTTGGAAAATCATAGATCTTGAAACAAAGTCATCCATATGTCTATATTATTTGATCTGAGACTGTGTTAAATAAATTCTAATTATCAGAATTCAAATAGTTGTATTAAAAACCTGGTCAAGAAATGAATTTGAACTACCCGATTTTTCCCTTCACTGTTGGTAAAGATCTTCAAATGCGGCCATCTGATTTATCTGTTACTTTTCATGTATTATGTGTGACATTTTTGTTACATTGTCTTTCCTTGTTAATATTTGTATTAGAATCTGAATTTTTCATGGGCTTACATCTTTTCTGCCAAATAGGATAATAAGATTCTTGGTTAAAGAAAGAGGGGGCATGTCTGCACGCTGTTCCAAAGGAGGTTCGTGCCTGCTGTTTATGCACGGCAGGGGCCTGGCGGGTACCACAGCCAGTGCTGGGCTGATTATTTCACTCATCTCTGCACTCATCTCCATCTCTTTATGCTGATTTGTTTCTGCTCTGTTAACCCCTGTTCGCCAATTTGACCCCTCCATCATAGTCTCTGTTTTATCAAATTTCCTTCTCATTTTCAATCAAATCAAGTCCTTCTGTTTACTTTCCGCTTACATTCCTGCCTGCAAATGTCTATCAGGTGTGCTTATACCGCGATTATTTATGCTGGGGCTGTAATGCATTTCACAATACCATATGCATCAGAGATGCTTCTCAGAGCAAAACTCTTCCCCAGTTTATTACATCTCCTGCATTTGCCAGCCCATAACTCCTCCAAGTTGTCATCTCCATAATAATGCCAGGGAGGACATTGATTGTATGAAAATTTTACAGGACTTCTCTCTGTCTAGTTCATTTATTTTTTTAGTTAATCGTGGTTTTTTTCCTCTGCTAGTCCCTTGTAATCATCATCTGCTCCAGACACTTTTGTATTTGAGAATTTCTAGAGGCTCCTCCTCCTTTAATTTAAATTCAACTCAATTCAGACATGAACGTCTCTTCATGGACATTTTAGTCAATCGCTCCATGTGCCAGAAAATGTTTTAAAGCATAAGCAGGCCACATCGCCCATGGTAATAGAATGTGGAATTTGTTGCTGATTTTTCTCTACCTAAGTAAAGGGCAAAGATCAAAGGTGCATTACGACTAACAATTTCCATGACCTTATTTGTAGGTTATACTAAGCTGCAAATAGTGACAACCAGCTACAGTGTAACTTGCGGCAAATCACTGGTCCTCACTGGACCTGTTGCCTTTTACACAGAAGAGATTGAGGTGGGGCTGGAGGATCTCTAACATCTTTATTTGTAGGCACCACCCAAACAGGGTCCACCGTGTCTGCTGCACAGTCTAGACAATCTATAGTGTCCTCTACTGAAAATCTGCCTATTTAAAAGGTATTCCGTAGTAAGAGAAGAAACGATAAAATTCTGACTGGGACAACCAGAACACAGAGCTGGGGGACTGTTTTTGGTGGGCGCTCTCTCTGATTTGTGAGAGTTCAATTTCAAAGACAGTATCGCCATCCAAGAGTTAGGGCAGAACTCTTTCCAACCCAGGTACAAAACAGGCAGTGTAATCTGATAGGGAGGATTTGCTCCTAAGAGCCACATCTTTGTACCATACCCTGGTCCATGAATAGACATCTCCCAGGGCAAGTACTAAACTAAAAAAGAGACTGAACATCTGTTTTCATGCTGTTGACAGATGCCACACATCATTGGTTGGAAAGCAAATCAAGACTGTCTTTCCTTAGTAAACTGTTCACAAAGCCAAGAATTGGACTGTGAACTCTAAATATTGGAATATCTACATGGGGTTCCTTTCCATCGGGACAGTTTGGGATATATGGTCACTGGAGTCATAGTGCACGAGTCTCTTCTCTTTTAATAAACGCCATCCTCTGGGACGTGCCTGTGGACCTCCTAAAAAGCAACCCTAAATATATGAACTTTGGGACTAATCAGATTTGGTGGGGCCATCTGCTTTTGTGTTCATGCCTGGGAGCCAAATCAGACCTAAATGGCCTGGTCCAGAGTCAGGCTTCACACAGTTACAGTATAAACCATGACACCCTGATGGTGATCTATGCGACACATTTAACCATGCCATTTTTCTAAATTGCATTAGTGACTTCGTTTGGCTTTTAGGGAAGGCTTGAACAATGGAGGCTGGTCCCGAGGATTTCTATTGTGATGCATCTTCATTAAAAAGACTTGAATTTAGACATATCTAGAGAGTGCCACCTCGTGGACAAAAGGCAGTAGAGGTAGGTGGAGAAAAGCTGCACAGGACATGTAAGTCCTTACTATTTGCACTGAATTGCCGTCGTTAAATTAACCTTGACAATTCAAATATTTCTTTGATCATATACATCGATCACGGTCTAAGAGAAAGTGGTTCATATTGACCTAAAGGTTACAGGGAAACCATTTTTTCCTGTTTAAATATCATTACGCAAGGGAAAATATCGTGCATTACATAAAAGAGGAAACATGTATATAAAAAATGTCACTTTGGTGGTGTTCATAAAACACATGAAGGCAAAAAAAGTTGGTACACTTTAAGATGTTAATAATGAATTTATCTTCAACCTTCACATTTTGATTATGAAGCCCCACCCTCAATCCCACATAATTATTAATTCTCAGGGACAGGGATTTCAGAACTCAGCATAGACATTACAATTTTTTTTTATTGAAGAAAAACGTGTTTATGAACAGACTAAAAATACTGCAGGGGGCTTTTGTTGCTGACAACCTCTCATTCAACACATCATGTTAACATAAGCACCTTTAGCGCTAAAAAGGGGTGTGTCTCAATTCCGCAGATACCTGGTTTAATTCGGGTTTTTATAATCTATAAAAAACACACCGCCTTCGATTTCAGAATGACAAATTTGAAGGGAAATTATATAAAACCAAATCTTTCCAAATAAATATGTTCTTGTTTATTTCTATAGCTGTGTCTATCTGTCTTATCTGAATATCTTCAGTTCACCTCTTCAGAAGAAAGAGGTTTTTAGATACCAGTCCACTTTGGTAATTATTATATAGAAATTAATTTCTTCCTAGTTTACCAACCATTTTGCAGATTTGGAGAAAAAGGATGGTTGATAAGTCAGCTGCACACTATTACAAGTCCAGATAAAAATATCTGTAGATGTATTGAGTTAATCTGCCTTATTAAGAAAAAAACTGTAGTGTTATTTTATTTTCTGGACAAGCTGACAGCTACACCCTACCAGGTGCACTGGTACTGACCACTCTGACTCCGTGTGTCTGCCCATCCTGGCCCAGTGCCAGGGACACCGTCACAAGGGGAAGAGTCAGAGAAGGGGACTTTGTTAGAAAACCCTCTTCAGTGCCCCTGCTGTTTCCCCTGTGTTTCTTCTCATCTCTTCCATAAAGTCGCCCTTGATTTTTTCCAGCACTCTCCTTCCCCTTAAATCTCCTATAAATCTCCAACACACAATTAAACCCTTAATTATATAAGGTCGTGTTTCACCCTCTAATTATTTTACAAGTGTTCATCTGGATTCCTCACAGTGTGGATTATATATTTTCTTTTTGTGTGAGTACTGCACAGCATCCATCACAGGACTGAGTGCGGACAACGCTCCACTAACATTTTATATATATAAACAGAATGAACTTGGAATGTGCCAGGGCCTGGCCTTGTCCTGTTTAATGGAGGGAGTGGGGGTGGTGGTGGAAGGTGAATGACTCAGAAGACACAGAAGAAATGCCTTTCAAGTTTGCAGATACCTCAGGTTAGGAGTGAGAGCTCACAGTCAGATGGGGAGACAGAAACACGTTCAATTAAGTTAGCATGCAGAGTCAAATATTAGAGAAATGAAGAAATATTGCGAGGAACTTTAATATGGAGAAACTAACTGCCTGGGAGGAGTCAGCAGACACCGAGAGGGGACATCGGAGCTGGACGAGTAGGACACCCTGCAGACAGGTGGCATATTTAAAGCAACAGAAGCAAATTATCCAGAATTATTTGAAGGATTGTATAGTTGGATAGCAGAAATGTGTATGGATAGGAGGGCCTTGAAATATGCTACTGCGGAAGGTGTAAATTAAATACAGGTTGTTAAGAACCTTATCTGTCTTGCAAAATGGCTGGAATTCAATGCATGGATTCTATTTCAGCCTTCCTCTCCTTTCTATTTCTAATGCCGCTATGCTCAAGTCTCTCCTTCCATCTTGAATGAAATATTGCAATAGCTACCTAATTGGTCTCCTCGTCCCCATGTTTTTCTATATAAATCAAACCTCCGCTAGTTGAGTAATATCAAGTCACTTGTGGTTTCTTGGTTCCTATCAAATTGAGAATAACCTTTCTGGCAGTAAGTGCTCTCTGCAATAGGACCGTGACCTAAATATCCTGTGTCATCTCCACTCTTCTTTATGAGACAGTCAAATCCAATTTCCCCTGACTCCCAGAGATATTTCCATTTTTGGAAATTATTCATTGTTTCCAATTACTCATGTTTTTCATTTTGCTTGAAGTGCCCTCCTATCCACTTACCAAATTCAGTCTCTTTCAAGTCCCACCTTGAGTGATAAATCCCATATCACTTATCCCCAGAAACCCACTTAACCATATGACTTGTGCCTCTTTTGAATGCCCCACGTAATCATGTTTATAAGTATGACAAATTGGCATACATCTTCTGTCCTATATGTAGTTATATGAGTCTTGTCATCACATGCTCTATCTCACCTTGTTCTCTCCTTAAAGGAGAGTGTGTGGATTATAGTCACCTTCACAGGCCCTAACGCAGTTGCCATAGTACCTGGCTGGTACCAGTTTTTAGCAGTGTACAGGTTTTTTGCCTGCTTGCTTGTCTTTGCTCTTGGTAAGGGCATGATGTGCACTGTGCTGACACTAAGGACAGCGTGCAGGATCCTCCACAGACCACATAATCTAGAGAAAGAGAGGGAGGTTTTCATGTAGGCAGATGATAAAAGAAGGTGAAAACATTGGGGAAGCTGCTGGAATTGCTAGGTCTGAGTTCATGGTGGAAGTAGCAAGATTCAATCACCCAAAATGGGCAAAAGAAATGTGATCTGATGTAGACTGTGAGCCTTATGTCAGAGGTCTGGTTAGAGGGTGGAAGTGATTTCCTAGGGAATCAAATGTAGAGGAGTATTTTGATAAAAGGGGATAAGGGCCATTCTAGACTCGCAGAAATGTTTAGTTCACGTTATACTTCTTACCAGGATCTACAGGCTGGATTACAAATCCAAGGGAGCCTCATTACCACCAGAGCTACAGTTGATTTCCTTTGTGGTTATAAGAAAACACATACTTCTTGCAGAAAATGTGGAAGATAAAGAACCATATCAATAAGGAATTTTTCGATTTTTCCTAAAGAGAGAAACATCAGTGTGTGGTTGCCTCTCACACACCCCCCATCTGGAGACTTGGCCTACAACCCAGGTATATGCCCCAACTGGGACCCGAACTGGCGACCCCTGGTTTGTAGGCCAGTGCTCAATCCACTGAGCCTCACCAGCCAGGCTCAATACAGAATTTTTTAAAAGTCTGTATGATTTTATTATTTGAGAGCATATTGTATATGTTGTTTGATTCCTGGTTGTTTGTACCTATCAATACAATGATGAGGTTTCCCCATGCCATTAACAGTCTTTACATAATGTCTGCATAGTACTATATCTATAGACCATGACTTATTCAACCAGCTGAGTGGGACCATGTTTAAAAACTTCCATGTTTGCAATGATGGGTAAACAATCAGCTATAGTCTCAAAACTGGGTTAAGTGGAAGATAGCTGTTAGGAAAAAACTATCATGATCCTGTTACTTAGTTTCATCCCAAATTCAGTTCAAGCTATTTTAACAACAATGGAGAATATTTCTGTATAATTTTTCTCCTCCTGTATTCTGGAAAAAATCAGCAAAGGAAACATAAAATGAGAAGCTAGATTGATGTGTGGTGTGTTTCTGTAGTGAAGTGTTAATTCAATTACCTTCAAAGGCAATTAGCTTGGAGCAGAGAGACCACCTCATTTCTGCATTAAGCACCAGCTCCTTTTCCAAGATGGACCACAGTTAGGAAGACAAAGGAATGATTGCCAAGGAAGTCACTGGAAATGTGGAACATTTGTTCATATGGACATTGACACAGCCTGGGAATCTGTGGGAACCGGAAGAAGCCGAGGTGGTCAGTGCAGCGGCAGAAACTAGGGGACTTAGGACCTGACTATTTACCGAACAGTATGAGAACAGTTCTGTCTATTAAAAAACCAGAAGTGTGGTCATTCCCATACACAAGGGCTGAGAATCAGACCTGGATGGAACGTGATCTTTGAAGTTACAGTTGCAAAGGGACCCTAGTAAAACAAGCCAGGCAGGAAAACCAGAAAAATCTGCTTCTAGAGTGGTTTCCAGGGCCTGCAGGGAGATAGAAGATTTTCCTCCATTGCTTGCCATGCCAGCAGGAACCACCAGATAGTGGGCAACCTGGTAGGTCTCCCCAGCCCTTTAAACATCGTGATTTTCTACATCTAAAATTTGATAGTGAAATAATTCATAATGGAATGCCACCTCTGAACTGAAACCAAAGAGGAAAAAAATCTAGACAAAAGAAACAAAAAGCCAGGGATGCAGACAATGACTAGAAGCACAGCTGCCCTGCCTGCTGATGAGTCTGCGCCCCTACTTGCCTGTGGAAAAAGTCTCTGTAGTCAAAGAGGTTGGGGCTTGGGAAGCCTGTTGCCTCCAGCCAGGAAGGACCCAAAGCCTCCCTTGACACTCCTGGCCCCTGGGCTGAACTTGCAGTAAGGAAGAGGCTGCTAAGGGTGTGCTGAAGCTCAGGCTGCCCCTCCCAGAGGCCACCTTCCCCCCAAGGCTTTGTCTTGTAAAGAAACAACACTTTGCTTCCTGTTTGAATTCTGCATCCGTGGCAAGACACATACCCTTTTGTACTGCACTGATGCCTGCTTAAATAGACTATGTCTCCATGTGTCTGTCTTTTGGGTACATACATTTCAAATAATACAAGGTGCATCTAATGTCCACATGGAAGGCTTGGTGCAGGCTGAAGCTCCCCAAGCCTCATTAGGATGCTTGCTTGATAAAATGTGTGCACAGTTCTTGCTTGGAACAGAGAAGGCAGACTCCTTGTTTTTCCCTCACTTTTCCTCTCTCATTCCTCTCTCGGAAATAGCAAGTAGCTTGTTCTTCCACGAGGCTCTGCATGAGTTGCCACTGCTCTATGTGATTTGTTCCACAAAACTGTTAACTGGAATCAGAAAGCAAAGCAGATGAATTGGACCTGAGGGGATAGCATACAATGCACTGTGCTCCCAGACAACTCCATTAATTTAATTACCTAAGAAATATAAATAGTTTGGCAGAGTAGGAATCTCATTCCTCAGCCCACACCGCAATAATGGCTGAGTGGGATGTTCCAAATCCTGCTACTTAATTGCCCTAATTTTTTTTTTTTCTGGGAACAGACCCATTGACTTTTATGAGTGCATATGGTGTATGTCCTTGAAAGTAGTGGAGGGGCTGGTCTTTGGACACTCAGGGAATTGGAAAAGCAAGCGGGAAGGGATGTTTGTTACCGACCTCCTATGGGCCATTACTCCGTTCCAGGAATCGTTAGCATGTAGCTACCACCTGTCAGGCAGTGTTCTAGGCACCAGAAATGTAAAGTGTAAAGACAACTGAAGTCCTTACTTTCATGAAGCTGGTGTTCCAGATGGGTTAGAAGGAACACGAGAAAGCAGGAGGAGAAGGAGGAGGAGGAGTAATAATAGTAAATACGTGGGTGCACTCTTTCTAAACACTGAAAAGGAGAAAAGTGAAGCTATGGAGACTGACCATTCCAGAAAGATAAAAGAATGTCAAAATGCCCTAAGCAGGAGCCAGCTTGGCACGTTGAAGGCTGGCAGATAAGACAGGCTGCGCAGACGGAATTAGCACCCTGTTGGAGAGCTGAGCTCTGCCACTGACTAGCTGTGTAAACTTAGAAGAATCACTTTACGCTTCTCACTGTCAGTTTCTACATCGTTACATGTGGTTAATAATGCTTCCCTTGTGAGGTTTTGTAAACTCACAGAATGTATATTCACCCCTTAATACTAGACAAAAAATCAAAATAAGTGATAGTAGTTGTCTGTCATTGTTACTAATCTCTCGTATCTTGCCCTGTTTTCTACAGTATCCTTCACTCCAAATGCTATTAGTCTCTACATGTACTGTTCTTCTGAAATGCTGCCCCTCACCCTGAACACCATACGTAGAACATGCCTCACAACCACGTTGCCATCTTTGCTACCAGCCTGCTCTGAAGATTTGCGGTACTTGGTATCTCTTAAGTTGCTCATATTTGACCATGTCAGTAAATTTATATATATAAATATATATATTTATAAATATATATATTTATTTATATATATATATAGAGAGAGAGAGAAATATTATATAGATATATAGATATGTATTTATATTTATACAGGTCTCAACTTATATTTTTTCTCAGTGTTAGACATATCAGGGTAGATCTCAGAAGTTTTATAGGTTTCATGACCCTAAGATTTGGGGGGATTTTACGTTTTGTTTTGCTAGAGACTATGTCAAGAAAATAACTCCCATTCCAGGTAAAGAGTAGGATTCTAATGTGGAACACTAGTTACAAAGATGAGGGAGGGGATGAAATACCAAACAGTAGGGAACTCAGAAATTAGGGGAGGCAGCATGTGGCCATTGCCCTTTTTCTAGGGTCCAAGAGATTGACCACCTTGATGGGACAGAAATAGCAGGAGATGGGCAAAAAGGAAGGAGATATCCAGCAGGGGCAGGATGCAGTTTTTGCTAGAAGCAGTGCCAAAATCACGGAGACAGAATGAAACAATAATTCAGCTTCTCCTTTCCTCTCTCCTGCCAAGCTCTTGTTGGTGATGACCATCGGTCAGACCCAGCTGGAGGCCAGGTGTGAAGGGAGTCTCTGAAGTGCAGTCGGCAGACATCCACCCCCTGTGACATGGAGCGGTGCAGGGGGATGGGCGGGAAACCCACCTGAGCACAGACCAGCCAAATGAACAGTGTGAAAACAGACGGAAGGCTGCCGCGCCACACACTGCACACCACAGCCCGAGTGTGCAGCTGTGACATTCATGCAGTCCATAGAGGCACCTTGGGAATGAAACTGATACCTAAGAAATAATTAATCCTCAAACTAAAGTCAGGTACCCATACCTGCCTGAGGAGAGGGACAATCAGTGAGGACGACACATTGCTAGTAAGTCAGCTTTTTCTTCTAACCTAATCTAAACCCTAGTCAGGAGTGTCAAACTCATTTTCACCAGGGGCCACATCATCCTTGTGGTTGCCTTCAAAAAGCCAAATGTAATTTTAGGACTGTGTAAATGTAACTGCTCCTTAACTAGGGGCAAGGAGCTTGGCACTGCCACTGGATAGAAACAAGGTGCTGGGTCAGATAAGACAAGGTGGAGGGCTGGATTGAGCCCGTGGGCCTCGTGTTTGCCACCTGTGTTTTAAGAGGTTATTCCTGGCTCGATTGGAACCCAGCTAATTAATCAGTGCATATAGGTATAAGCAGAATGAGATGCCAATCGGAGGGTTAAATCTTTTTTTTTTTAAATTAAACTGAGGAAGTTGCAAAAGGGGGGATGTTTCATACATTTTTCACTAGCTAAAATGATAAAATATTGATTCAGAACTCACAATTAATCCTTATAAGCAGGCTAGGCTTTTAATAATTCAGTCCCATCTCTCCGTGGTCTTGTTTGTTCCCTCCCCATGGCTGAGCAGAAACTGCGTTCTGAAAAGGCAGGGACCATTTCTGCCCAAGAACATCAGCTCCAATCCTTGTAATTACGCACCATGGTAAATATTAACTTGCTCGAAGTGCTCTGCCTCATCCCCCAAACACTTTCTAAAGCAGAGACCCAGGCCATTCTTTCCCCGCTATGCCCACTTGAAATCTGTTTTCCTTTGTATATTCGTTGGATGCTTTCTTGTTTTGACTTTTAATTATCTCTGAAGCTCTTTGGGCTATAAAACCCAGTGTAGCTTTGAGAATATAAATATAAAATGACGTGAAGACAGGCTCTCAAAGAGCGGTAGAGAAGGTTAAGTGGGGACCTCAAACCCTGCCTAGTCTTCAACCTGCTTTGAGAATGAATGCCTCCCTCGTTGGCCTCAGTTTCCTTATTTGGAAAATGGAGAACCCCCTCAAGGCTTCCTGTGACTTAAATAAATAACTTGCTTGATCCTATTACTCTGTGAGTCCAGGTACTTATGGTTCAAACAATTTCTGGAGCGTGAACACAAAGTAATAGAAGCAGCACCTTAGTCAACAGGAAGAACTTTTTATTTCCGATTTCTTATACCAGATGGTAGGTCCTTCAGTTCCTAAGGACTCAAGGGTTTCTGTAATCTGGACTTTGGTCTGCCTCCAAAGTAAACTCTCATTTAAGCTATGGGCTTGGTATGTTCTGATGACATATCATGATCATTTCACACATGTACATGTTAAAGCTTTCTTTTTCTATTCTCCATGCATTAGGTGGCTGACTCATCTTGGATTCATAGGGTAAGAACACAAATCATCACATAATCTTTGATGTTTACAATCCCTATCCAAATGTGTCAATTGCATAGATACAGCCTTGGAGGGGAGGGGAGGTATAAGTTGCCAACGAGAACTTCAGCTGCACGAGTTAAAAAATATTTTGGATCAAGCAGATATGATCCTCGGGCTCTGCCCCCCAACCTTCACTAAACTTCTGCAGTTTCTCCTCTTCCTCTCCCCAATAGTATTATTGGGTTGGCCAAAAAGTTCATTTAGCTTTTCCCATATGATGACTCTGGCAGTGCTTAGTTGTCTTTAACTGCATTCAAAACAGTTCGGTTAGATTGTATTGTGACAACTGTCATATTAGCATGTATTTAAACAATTATCAAAACTGATGAATCTTTGTGCAGCTATTTTAATACTGAAGATGTAATATGCACCGTTTTCAGTGTATTATGCTTTGTTATTTCAAGAAAGGTAAAAATGCAACTGAAACTCAAAAAAAAAAGGATTTGTGCAGTGTATGGAGAAAATGCTGTGACTGATCGAACCTGTCAAAACTGGTTTGCTAAGTTTCTTGGTACTATTGACATTTTGGCCAAGTAACTCTTTGCTGTGGGGCTGTCTTATGCATTGAAAGATGTTTAGCATCACCCTTGGCCTCTACCCACTTGAAGCCAATAGTAGGAGATAGCTGACATACTCACAATATCCCAATCAATAAAGTTATTGGTGAAAAAGAAAAACATGTGTCTTTTATTTTATGGGAAAAACTAAACAGACTTTTTGGCCAACCCAATAATGCAATTAGTAATTGTTGTTATTGCTACTCTTTTCATTATTTGTATCCATCTGCTGCTGGACTCAGACATAAGGGAGTGCTTATGTCAGTATTTCTGCCCTCTACTGAAATTAGAGCCTGTTTTGCCTCCTGTGATGAATGGCCATTGATCTTTTCATAAAACCTCTCAAATTCTTATCAGCCCTCATCCAGTACTGTCCTTCTCAGCAGCTGATACATTGACCTTGCAAATGGTAAGAGATGGATAATTAGCCACGCTCTTAAGTCATCCAGATCATCATACTAGTCACTTTAATGTGGGGTGATAAAATTTGTGAATTTTATGAGGCTTACCATGCAGATCCTAACTATAAAATATGCTGTGGAAAGACAGTGGAGAGTCGGAGGAAGTGCTACCTGAAATTCAAAATATGACCCTAACAAACCTAGCTCAACCCCACCAACCACGCTTCAAAAAATAAGAATAAGTATCTGCAACAACAAAAGCATTTATAGAAAGATTTCTCCTATTGCCGTGCTCTCTTCTCTCCCTTACTTATGGCTTAAGACTCCCAAAGTGGTCCTACACATTTGCCATTGAGGAATATCACTGTATATTGGAAAAAAACAGAATGCATATCTAAAGAACTAATTGTTGAAGCCATTTTCTCCTATTAATAATGTAGATTCTATCATGAATTCAAATTAGTTTTTATGAGTGTGGGCGTAGCAGAGGCCGAGACATTCAGCCCTTCCTTGAGTTTCCCTGGTATTTTCACCCTTCCCCACCCCCAAGTGGCTTTCTTCATGGGTCTGCTCTCTGTCAACAATCAGCCGATTAATTTGTTCTTATTGATTCTCTGTCATGATAATCATCCCTATAACCTAACATATTCATTCAGGACACATAAGCAGTTACCGTAAGCAAAACACTTGGCAAAAGACTTCCTACAGAAGAGTTAGAAAGAAAGTAACTAATGGGCTAATCCAAATTCTGTCCTTTCAGCAGGAAAAAGGTAGTTTTTCTTACCTTTTCTTCTAAGAACCAACTGTGTAGGTGTCTGTGGCTGTAAGAGAGTATTAAATGCCAGTGACTTACAAACACACCATGGCTTGAAGCTGGGAATAAAAGATTTCCATGATTCCAGGTTCTTTATCAGGTTGGACAAAACACACCAATGGTTTCAAGTTGAGTTGCTCTCTCAACTACCAAGACTCTCTGAAGCTGAGTTCTTCTTTGTGTGGGCGAATACAAAGGAGCTCAGGACAATTTCTAAAACCCAGCTATAAGATACCTGCAGGACCAACCTAATCAGCTCAATCACCCACCTTCCAGCAAAGATTTTCTCCCCAGAAGAAACCCCTCTTACTTCTGGATGGCCTTTTAACTCCGGGGTGGGGTCTTGCCTAAGACAATGATTCACAGCTAAGTGCACTTTAGGAACATCCGAACTTTCCCCAGATTAATTCAATCAGGATCTAGATGCTTGTTGTTCAGACTTAGGTCTACGCACCAGGAGCCTCAGCATCACCTGGGAGTTTATCAGAAAAGCAGAATCTCAAGCCCCACCCCAGACCTATTAAATCAGAATCTGCATTTTAACAAGATTCCCAGTGATTTGTATGCTCATAAAAAATACAGATTCCTGGGACCCCGTCATTAGAGATTCTTATTTAATTGTTTTTGTTTTTTTTTTGTGGCCTGGGCAGTGGTTCTGAAACTTGGTCCCTGCACCAGCACTATCATAATCACCTGGGGAGGTGTTGGAAATACAAATTATTGATCCCCAGACCTACTGAATCAGAAATTTGAAAGTGGGGCCCGGTAATCTGTGTTTTAACAAGTAATACTGTGATTCCAGGGCACGCTGAAGATGGAAAACCCTTGCTCAGAGGGCTATGTGATGGTTATCAGTATACTCACAGTCTATTTTTCACAGATTAGAGGTCAAATATGGATTTATAACAAAGGCCTACACAATTAGAACAATCAAAGGATATGTATCAAACCAAACATGTCACTTAATTGAAGCTCAAGCTTCTCTTGCCTAAAAAAAAACAGGCTATGTGGATCTTATTCAAGATCCATGCCAATCTGCAGCCAACATCAGTGAGGCCAGATCGCAAAATGAAACTGTATCTGGTGACAGGGCTACATGAATTCCTGGGTCTAACCATTTCTGGCACGTGTCCTATCTCCTGACTGTCATGCATATAAGCTAATGAGTTCCCTTCAAAGTTAAGCTGGTTTGAGCCAGCTTCCTCTTCTTTGCAGCATAGAAAATGCCTAGTATGAAGGCATTTCACACATTCAGCGACAAAAATGAGAAGAGGACAATACAGACCTCTGATGGAAGGTTGTGCAACCTTCTCTTTATACCAGGAGCGATCAGAGAAATTCACCAACCTGGCATGACAATCCATCCTGGCTTAGAAGATGATTGTTAGAAATGCTCTTTTTACATTGAGCTGAACTCTTAAAAAGTTTTATTTTACATTAACCCCAAACACCTGATTTTCCCTACCAGGTAACAAACATTTAAGCACTTGAATGTACATCTGATGTTCCCCATAAATCATCCACATTTATTTTCCATCATAAAATAATTTTGAGTGCCCCCACCATCCTAATTATTTGACCCTGTGTATCAATTTCTTGACTTTTGATCATTGTAAAGTACTACCGCTTAGTCCATAGAAAGTGCAGCACAATGCATAACAAGGTTATGTGGTAGAATTAGAAATGTATGTGAAAAAATGACTTCAGTATTATATTTAAGTGTATACTAAGGATCGCAGAGAAAATATGTAAGTTACCTGGCAAATGGGTGTGATATTACCAGTATGACCTGACCTGTGTAGAGAACACACCAAAGGGTAGATTGAACTAAGCGTAATGAGATTCTACTCTTCGTGTTGCTGACAACCCATAATTCATGAGGTAGTGGCCCCTAATTGGGTAGGAGAGAGCTCACCAAAATCCCATGCAAACAATTTTTCCCCACCAAATTTCATACACCTTCCTCAGCCCTCACAATGACTATTCTTTGATTGAAAACCAGAGAGGTTTCCATCTGTTTTATAACCTAGATCTGACACTGTCATCCTTCTGATTCAATCACTTTGCTAAATTATTCTTTCTGTGGTTATTTGCAACTTCTTAGCATGTTAATTTAAACTTCCCTTCTTGGCATATTCTTAGCTATTCTAATTTCCTCAGGCTGAGTTTGTGCATTTATAATATATGGATAGCAATACCCTTTCCTCCAATGGATAGTGCAATGATTAAATGAGATATATTATATGTAACTGATTAGTTTCAATGCCTGGCATATATTCAGTGCTCAATAAGTTTTGGCTTTAACAACAATGTCATGTAGAGCTTTCAAGAGCTGATTTTAGCTCTCGTATTCTGAATTCAAGCCATCCTCAATGATGCATAATTTTCACAACATGAATATTTTCTCTTTAATGCTGCAGTGTACACTCAAACACAATACCGAAACTATAGCATGTCCCAATTATGCACTGTGATGTACTTTTTGTGGACTAAATGGCAGTACTTTAAAGTGATCAAAATTCTATTTCACCTCATCAAATAAGATCCATGATTCCAGCATTAATTTTTATCCAAACTTCCATATATTAATTACATATTTTCTGCCACATTCTTCAAACCCTAAGTAAATACAACTGTGAAAGAATATTTAATATTCTTTTGTGATATTTAGAAGCTTATATACTAAGAAAGACAATATCCAATCTAAGAATTTTGGCAAAATAACACACTAGCAAGTTAGAACATATATAATAGAATAATGTAGTATAATATTTTGACATGTGCTAAATGAAAATTATCAAGAGTAGGAAATTCTTGGAAAGTAACTCAGAGAAAACAGATTTTGATATAGAACTTAAAGTAACCACTCAGTATGGACTAATGAATAGAAAAGAAGGGACGTGTATGTGGGAATGGTCAAAGGCAGGGATGAACAGTTCTATGGGAGGAAGTTCTATGTTATGAAATATAAATTTATATAAGTATTTCAAACCTTATTTTCCTAAGGTAAGTAAATGCTTCCATTTGGATTCTCTACCTATGTTTTCCTGAAATTATTAGGCAATAATACATACCACAAATTCATAGGTGAACCTTTAGCATATGTTGACCATTTTACAGATGTTTGGCCTAAAATAATATGTGGTTGGTCGACACCAGGAGTTTACATTCAGAGAAAAATACTGCCATTGTGGGAAAATATTTTATCCAAAACTTTGGAGGTAAAGAAAGGAGAGAATTAAAATTATGATTAAAAAAGACATTTACATGCTTTGCTGGTTTGATTAATCTTCTTTGTATTGTATGAATACCCACAATATGCAGTGTGCCATCTGGAAAACTAAACACAGGGACGCTGCAGGGCTAATGTTTTATAAATCTCTTGATTGCAACATTCTCTGGTCTCCAAAGTCTCATAAAAGAGACATAGAACCCACAGACTGTCTTCTCTTTTCTAGCTTTCAGATGCATAGTGACTCATTTCTGTTTTGAAACTGGGATGGTATCTGCAATTCCCTAAAACATCCAGAATGAATTAGTTTAAGCAGTTATATGATGTGGTGTAAACATAAGAGCAAACCTTTTCATATCAAACATTTTTCTCATTCAAAATTATACTGGGTAGCTAATTTGTACAAATCCTGATGAATTGCCACTGGAAATTTCTAATGCATTGAAGGTACCAAAGCAAGCACTCCATTATCAAATATACTTGTCAGGATTGGATACGAGATACGGAATTCAACTTCTAATCACTGTTGTTAAGAAAACCATTCAGAAAGAGGTGAAGTGTGAACTAGGACTGGGTAGAACATACATCAGGATGACTGAAGTTGGGGAAGACTTGCCAGGCAGTAAAAATGTCAGGAGTACAATGATCTCTGGTTAACTAAGGAACATTTTTATGGATTCCTAGCAAAATAAATTCAGGGAAACTAGGTAGGCACTCAGATATCAACCAGTCAAAACTGCTAGTTATACTCTGGATTTGCATGTAGAGGGTAAGTTTTGTTAGAGCACTTTGCTTATTTATCATGTACATTATATTTATGTTAGAATAACAGAAACTTGTAGGATTTTTTCTTAACTCAGTAAATACCAATTATGCTAGAAAATTAGATTAAATATATAAATACCTAAAAAATAAATTTAAAAATGTATTAGTACTTACAGTACAATGGTGAAATATTCACTCAACAATAGAAAACCAAGAGCAGGCATTAAATATTAAAAATTCTGATGATAACGTGTGACAATTAATGATCTTATTTAACTTTCACTCTTGCTACCTAACCATTTTACATTGTGATGAATAAGATTCAATACACCCATGTACTCCTAATGCAGAAGCAATTCCTGGGACTAGACTGCAGGCAAAGCAAAAGTCACGATTCAGAAAAAATTTCTTTTTTCTAAATTAAACTTGCATATAGCTATTATCAAAACCATCAGTGAAGTTCTTTAACAATTATATACATTTATTATACATATATAATTATTATACATATTATAATTTACATTACATTACTTTAAACAATTGTATCATTTAATGAATATATAATTAGTATACATATATAATATTATACATATTATAATTTACATTATATTACATTACTTTAAACAATTATATCATTTAATGAATATACTTATACATATATAATTATTATACATATTGTAATTTATGTTACAATATGCAATTTATTACACATACATAATTATTATACATGTATAATAAATATATAAATACACACACACAATGATCAGAAGGATCTACATTGGTCATTGATCTCAATGCACAGAAAAACGTGTGATAATCGGACAGTCTCACAGGAAGGTGGTCCTGTACGAGTGACAACCCTCCTTTTGCAAGTTTCAGGTACTCAGATTGTTCTCAAAATTTGACTCTGGATGTGAACAAACAGAAGTTGATATGTTTTGTGTAGGTTTCTGGATTTTTTTTCTTTTTTCTTATTTTAAAGTATTTGCTTTTTTAATGACTCGTTAAACTTTTATGTCTGTATAACTCTGTAATATATCCTTTTTCCTCTTAATTCCCAACACATCAATGTAATTAACATTGTCAGTGCTGATCCTCCCATAATGATTTTCTATATACATATAAATGTGTGTGTTTTTTCTCCTTATTTCTTCTGTCTTTTAACATAATAGGGTTATACTATATATTCTCCTTGCTAACAATATTATGGCCCTCCTACCATATGAATATTAGACATAAACCTGTTTTTATTAGTTGCATACAGTTTCATAAAATGAATGCTTATAACCTGTTTAAACATTTCCCCTGCGATGAACCTTTTTTCTAGGAAGTATTTGCTGACACGGTGTAGTAATAAACATCCTTGTATATTTACCCTTAGATACAGTTTTATTCTTAGTTCTATTTCATTATAATAGATAAGTATGGGATCGTAGAATCAAAGCAAAGGCATATTTTGATTTTAAGATACAGATAAAAGCCATTTTACTATTCAACAAGGTAGAAATTTACCCTCACGCCAGTCATCTATAATGGTGCCTCTTTCCTGTACTTTTTTCATCACTGAATGAAAGCAACCTTTTCCATTTTGTCAGTGGGAATAAGAAAGCACATTATCGTTTTAATTTGTGATTGCCCAGCTACTAGTCAATTTGGACATCTTTGTGCACACTTGGCATTTACATTTAATTTATTTTGAATTTTCTGTCCAGGTTTATTGTTCACTTTTCTATTAGATTATTCTTTTTAAGAAATCTGTAGAAATCCTTGTACAATAAAGAAATTAACACTTTGTCTATTTTATGTAATATCAATGTTTTCTTTTCTAGTTTAAAAATAATCTTTACTACTTTTGAATAACTTAGCTACATGAACATGCTAACTATAATGTTGTCTAATCTCTCAGGGTTTATTTGCTTATTTGTTTTGCTTTTTATTTTATGGTTTTTCAATTTTTGAAAATTGAAAATTTTCAAAATCATGCAAATAATTTTTCAAATGTTTCATAGATTTATACCTAATATTTAAAGCTATCACAAAATGGTTGTTTGTATGTGTATTGCCTATAACATATGATAAATAATAATTTTATATTATTTAAAATAAATAACTACATTAATTAGGATCCTGGCATGAAAAAGATGGCACATTCAAATAGGGTAAATTAGAAGGTCAAATAAAGCAACTATTTGTAAAGATGAGGCAGGGTTGAAGAAAAACAAGAAATAGTGAAGCACCTTTTCCTTTCTCCTACTTGGAGGGGAAGGAATGGCAGAAAAGGTGAGAGATTATCAGAACTCTGCAAGAGAGAGCCACCTGGAAGAAATCACAACCTTTAGAAGAGAATGGTTGAAACCAACTCATAGCCCAGCAGAAAGATATATGCAGAATAAATACACCAACCTTACTGTCCTTTTATTCTACATTTCTTTCTTTGGTGCTTTCATATGGCTGAACTCTACAAGAAACCATAGAACAAGGGGAGCTAATGCTGACATTTAAAACACCGGTCTTATCAAATGGTGAAGGGTGGAGAGAGGATCCAGTATGGCAGCCATTGCTTACATTCTGCTCTTAAGTATTGAAATGTGCTAGTGTAAATTGATATGTGTTGTCTGTGTAAAACATATGCTGGCTGTCAAAGAATTAGTAAGAAAGACAAATAACAAACATAACTAAGATATAGCTAATTAATAATTGTTTATATTCATTAAATATTGAAATAATATATTGTGTTAAATTTCCATTGAGTTAAATGAAATACACTAATATTAATTTCACATGTCTCTTTACACTTAAATGTTGCTACTAGTGTGAAATTATATGTATGACTAGCGGCAGTGATATAGAAGGATAAATGGAAATGATCCAATTATTTTGATTAAATAGCTTCTTTCCCACTAAATTCAAGTGTCATCCTTTGCATATATATTAAATTCTTCTATAAAATAATTTTCTTCCCTAAATGCTCTATTGTGTTCTGCTTATTTCTTTTCCTACTATAACATACCATTAAGATTAAGGAAACTTTCTAGAGCGTTCTAATGTGACAAAGCTACAAAAGCTTTGTCACTGTAGACTTTCTTTCTGTTCTTTTTCTTAATAATTTCCGTGTATTATTTCATGTGAAATTTAAAATTGGCCTATTAGTTCCTCTTTTAAAAATTTCAATTGGTTATATGAATCAAAGTATATTTTCATAAAGTTTGTATCAAAATATATATGTATATTTGGAAGGAAATGTCAGTTTTATGTCATTAATTCATACCATCTAGTGAAATGCTCCATGACTCCACTTACTAAGATCTTGCTTAATGTTCTCCTATAAGATTTTATAGATTTATTTATGATAGGTATTATGTATTTCTTGTTAAATTCACTTTTAGGTATTTTTTATACTTTTTGGTCATCATTATAAATTACTATTTTTATTTCCATTCTTGACATTTGAATAAAGAAAACTCTTGGGGAGCCCTGTCTGGTGTAGCTCAGTGGATTGAGTGTGGGCTGCGAACCAAAGTGTCGCAGGTTCGATTCCCAGTCAAGGTATCAAATATGCCTGGGTTGCAAGCCGTTACCCCCAGCAACTGCACATTGATGTTTCTCTCTCTCTCTCTCTTTCTCTCTCTCTCCCTCTATCCCCTCTCTAAAAATAAATAAATAAAATCTCAAAAAAAAACTTAAAAAAAGAAAACTCTTGGGGTTTATAGATTTATTTTGTAATCAAACATCAAATGACTTACCAATGCCTATCTATTAGGTTCACTTCAGTGTTTTAAAAGCACAGGTGTGTTATTTGCATTCTAAGTAGATTCTGCTTTACTCACATGATGACCTATTTTGGTTATATTAAGTAGATAAAACATCTACTACATGATGATAAGTAGTGGTGATAGCAGTCATCCCTGTTCTTATTCAGATTTTAATGAGAATGGCTTTACTATTTCACTTATTAAGATAATGTTTGCTACTGGTCTAGGTGAAATACATAGGATCAGGTATAGGTAGTTTCTTTATTTCTATTTCAGTCACACTGAATTTTACTTACAATGAATTTTTGTTCTTTAACTTACTGACATATTCCGTACTTAATATGTTATAGATGCTATTTTTACATTAATCTAAACATATTATTCATATAGATTACCTAAGGTTGAAAAATTTGGCATGCCTACAATAATCCCAGCTATCTCATGGAAAACTACTCCTTTTTAAAAAAAAATACATTTTATTGATTATGCTATTACAGTTGCCCCATTTTTTTCTCCCCTTTATTCCCCTCACTCTGCACCCCCCTCCCACAGCATCCCCCCCTTCAGTTCGTATGCTTGGGTCATATTATATAAGTTCTTTGGCTTCTGTATTTCCCATACTAGTCTTAACCTCCCCTGACTATTTTGTACCTACAATTTAGGCTTTTTATTCCCTGTTCTTCCCCACACCCCATTCTCCCACCTCACTCTCCCCACTGATAATATTCCATGTGATCTCCATTTCTGTGATAATGTTCCTGTTCTAGTTGTTTGCTTAGTTTGTTTTTGTTTTCAGGTTCAGTTGTTGATAGTTGTAAGTATGTTGTCATTTTATTGTTCTTATTTTTCATTTTCTTCTTTTTCTTAGATAAGTTCCTTTAACATTTCATATAATGAGGGCTTGGTGATGATACAGTCCTTTAACTTGACCTTATCTGGAAAGCACTTTATCTGCCCTTCCATTCTAAATGATAGTTTTTGATGGATAGAGTAATAGAGTAAATGATGGGTAGAGTAATCTTGGATGTAGGTCCTTGCCTTTCATGACTTGGAATACTTCTTTTCAGCCCCTTTTTGCCTGTAAGATTTCTTTGGAATGAGCAGCTGATAGTGTTATGGGAACTCCTTTGTAGGTAACCATCTCCTTTTCTCTTGCTGCATTTAAAATTCTCTCCTTATCTTTAATCTTGGGTAATGGAATTACGGTGTGCCTTGGTGTGTGTTTGCTTGGGTCCAACTTCTTTGGGACTCTCTGAGCTTCCTGGACTTCTTGGGGTTCTCTTTCCTTTGCCAGATTGGGGAAGTTCTCCTTCATTATGTTTCTAAATAAGTTTTCAATTTCTTGCTCTTCCTCTTCTCCTTCTGGTACCCCTAAGATTCGGATGTTGGAATGTTTAAAGATGTCCTGGAGGTTCCCAAGCCTCTCCTCATTTTTTTCTGAATTCTTGTTTCTTCATTCTGTTCTGGTTGAATGTTTACTTTGTTCTTCTGTTCCAAATCGTTGATTTGAGTCCCAGTTTCCTTCCCTTCATTGTTGGTTCCCTGTACATTTTCCTTTATTTCACTTAGCATAGCCTTCACTTTTCCTCTATTTTGTAACCATACTCAACCATTTCTGTGAGCATCCTGATAACCAGTGTTTTGAACTCTGAAGCTAATAGTTTCTCTATATCTTTATTGCTTAGTTCTATTTTTGGAGCTTTGATCTGTTCTTTCATTCAGGCTATATATATATATATATATATATATTTTATCTTGGTGGCTTGTTATGTTCTAAGGAGTAGAGCCTTAGGTATTCACCACGCAGGGCAACCCACATTGCTGATCATGGCTCTTGGCCAGCTTTCACTCACTTCCCATGCTTCCCACAAGCAAACTGAGCCCTTCTGGTGTTGATTCCTGGGTGGGTGGGTTTGTATACTTCCTAGGACCCCATGTGTATCTCCAACAAACTCTCTTGTGAGGCTGGGAGTTTCTCCTGCTGCCACAACCCCCACAGAATTTTTCAGTCCTAGGTTTTGAGGCTTTATTTCCCCGTGCTGGAGCCCCGAGCTGTGTGTGCAGTGTGTCTCGCTCCTCAGTTGTTCCTCTCAATTTATCTGCACATGAATCTGGGATGACCCACTCCGCCAGCTGCTGCCTTGCCCACTCAGGTCCTCCTGTGGCTGCTATGCTGTGAGTCTTCTCTGCTGGGTGCCTGTCTCCACTCCTTCCTACCACTCTGGATGAATGTTTCTTCTTTAACTCCTTGGTGGTTGAACTTCCCTACAGTTAGATTTTCTGGCAGTTCTGGTTTTTTTTTGTTTTTAAATTTATTTTTGTCCTTGTTTTGGTTGTGCAAGGAGTCAAAATATATCTACCTATGCCTACATCGTTGCCAGAAGTCCACTTAATTGGCATCCTAACCCTTTATTATATAATTTAATGAGTCTTTTATTTAGAATTTTCAATCTGTATTTATAAACACATTTTGTCTATAGTTTTGTGCTGTGTTTTTTAAATTTGAGTAAGGCAATTTTTCTTAACCTGTAAAATTACCTGGAGAAATTTTGAGATTTTTCTTATGTGTGGGATTATTAGACTAATAGATCAGTTTTAAGCTCAATTCTTAAGTAATCTCAAGAAATCTATCATTTCTAACTCCATCTCTATTTGGCACCTTTTTAAATTTGTAATTCCTTAAAAAGCTTTTCCAATTTCCCTATGATTATCTGTCTGTTATCATTTTATCTCTGTGCCTCTGTCAAAGACATGTTTATCTTTCATTACAAAAGCATCCATTTTCCTACAGTTAAAAAATATTGTCAAAGAGTTATTCACAAAAATATCTTGTAACTTTCTATTTTCTAATTTTATATAAATCAGGTTAAAACTCCATGCTTAATGTAGTATGTATTTACTTTCCTTCTCTGTTTCCTTAATAAAACCAACCAGTGTTTCCAAGAAGAGTTATTCATTGGATATAAAGTTTTTACTTTTCATTCTATTCATGTCTTTATTAAAAATATCCCTTTCATTTTTGTTTATTTTCTTTTATTTTAGTAGTTTCTTAAAAGTAATAATACACTCACAAGTTTATTTTCTTACTATTAATTTTAAACAATTGATAGCTACAATTTCCCCTCCGTCTAGCTTTAGCTTAAACTCATGTTCTCTATGGTTTGTAATTTTCATTAATTACTAGATAATTTTTAATCCTGGGTTTAAAATTAATTTGATTGGGAAATAACTTGTTTCTTGATTTTTAAGAAGTAAAAGTCTGTTCCCTTTTATTGATATTTTGAATTTGTGTATTTTTGTTTTATAGTCTGTATTTTATTTGTTATATAGTCATGTACTTTGATCAAAGAATTTGTCTTATACAGTATTTAATATTTGAATATTTGAATATTTATTTATTGCCAATGATATTACTGAATTTTTATGTAAATATTCCTTCAGTTTAATAAATATATTGCATATGTGATCTCTTTGGAAATGATTATATTATTCAAATTTTTGTTTGGTTTTTGCCTACTGTATTTATTAAATTTTGGGAAAGACACATAAATAGCTCCACTTATGTATATATTTTGCTGCTCTAATATTTGGTACAGTCTGCAATGACTATTGTATTATTATAGTTATTTAGGATATAAATATATTCCTTTTCTTTAACTTAATGAAATTATTATTCAGTAAAACTTTGATGTTAATAAAGGCAACTTCTTTTTTTGCATTTACATTACAGAGACATAAGTATAAAATATATGTGATAATCATAAACTTTCCAACAACTTGAGGTGTGATTGAAAAACAAAGAACTGCATATATTTAACACATAATTTGATGACTTTGGACATGTGCAAAACAGTTATGGTAACATCTCCACAACAAGAGAAGAGGCATACCCAATACTTGCCAGAATTTCCTCATGTCTCTTTTGGATTTTGGTTTCTTTTTTTGTTTGTGGTAATAAAACTTAACATGAGATCTACTCTTTAATAAATTGTGAAGTTCATAATATTGTATTGTTATCTATGGGTACAATGTTGCACAGCAAATCTCTAGAATTTATCCATCTAGCATGACTGAAAATGTATATCGCTTGAATTACAACACTCCAACCCCTTTACTCCACAGCTCCTGGCAACCACTATTGTATTCTCTACTTCTATGAGTTTGATTGTCTTTGATAACATGAGTAGCAAAGGACTTGACAGCTATTTCTCCATAGAAAACATGTCCAATGGTCGATGAACACATAAAAGGGTGCTCTACATCAATATTTTAAGTAAAGTTTTAACCAGAACATTCACAAAGGCCAAGAACTTAAATGTACAGGTTGCTAAATTATTATGAAGTGACTATACTTTTGTAGCTAATACTGAGATTAAAAAGATACAGTATTCCCAGTATCAAAAAACACTAACTTTATTTCTGGTTTCAGTAGTTTCCTTTGTATATCTTTGTATATGTAACCACAGACAAACTTGGAAGTCGTTTGCCCACTCCTCTACCCCTGCCTAATGAGCACTGCCTTCTTGTGCTCATGCCTTTGTATAATCCCATCCTATGGAGTGTGAATGAGACCTTTGACTTGCTTCTAACCAAGAAAATGCAGTAAAGGTCATGATTTGTCACTGTGCTTAAGTTATGTTACATATGAATCCATCTAGCCAATGAATTGGCTCTGGAGACTCTTATTCTTGCATGGACCAAGGAAATGACTACACTGGGAAATTTTGCATTGCCAGAATTAAGGGCAGCCTCCAGGAGCTGCAGGAAGCCTCCAGGACTTGAAAGCAGTGTTCAGTTGCTGGCTGGAGAACAGTCAGGCATCACAGTCTTACAGTCAAAAAGAAATACATACCAACAATGCAAACAGATTTGAAAGCAGATTCTTCCCCAGCCTCGCCTCCAGGTGACAGTGCCCCTAAGACACCTTGACTGTTTCTTTACGATGCCCTAAGCCGAGCTGCAACTCCGAGTTAGTGACAAGTGCAGATGAGAAGCTATTTACTTGGCCATCATCCTTCATTCCCCTCCATTTTATTTATTACTGAATCATACCAGATAACAAATTACACCTTTTATTTCTAAGTTTTTAAGTTCGAAATTATGCAAACACATTTATCTGTAATTCAACTCACAATTTTAATAGTTTTCCAAGTTATTTTGGGTGAATGCTACTTGGAAAATCCTGTTTATAAAATGAGTTTTATTTCGCCACCAGCTTATATAGAGCGTTCTCATACAGCCGTAAATGAGCTCAGTATTCATTATGCAAATGAACAGAACCAGACAAAATTACATGGGTTCAGCTTTGTGGTATCATTTCAGGGATCTAATGTGGGGGCTTCAGGCCCCTAGGCTAAGAGAGCTATGGGAAGTCAGATTAAGTTGTTCTTGATAAATAATGCCACATTTTACATAGAAATTTCACTGAAAGGGGGATTAACATAAAAGGGACGAGGGTTATGGGGAGAGGGTACTAGAAATTGATGACTCCATCATACATGGCTTCATGCCTGAGGGTGATTTTAACATTTTGTTGTTCTTTATTTGGTTCTGTGATCAACTCTCAGCCTCAAGGTTTAGGAACCAATTATCTATTTTTACCAGTTTCCTCCTGGTAAACTAAAAGAGACATATTCTCATCTACTTAACTTTTTGAGAAATGGGTCAAAGTTAAACAAGAAAAATTTGCTATTGTGTTTAGCACAAAACTAAATCTAGATGCTATTTTTGACTCTGTCAAAAAATTATACATATTTGAGTAGAGAACTTTATCTTTTACAGTCTTGATATCCTCCTGATTAAAATAATAACAACAACAATAACAACAACAGTAATAATAATATAGGTGAGATGGATAGACTACATGATCTGACAGGCAACTAAAACCTTAGATATTGAGGTATAAAAATATTAAAGACAACCCAATTTACAGTCCTTATGTGCAAAAAGGTAAAACTAGGTAAAGGAAATATCTCATGAGATCTGGTTTTCTTTATATCAGTATGATTTTTTTAGTATGATGTTATTTTAAGTGCATTCATGCATTTATTTAAGTTTCAAAAATGTATACATAATTCCACATTATTTTTTATGCAATAAAATAATATCTAAAAGGATCTTCAAGATAATTGGCAGCCATATTGAAAAATACATATGGGACTGGGAAAAATACATTTGGGTGAGTAAAATAAATTAACCAAAAATAAGCATCTCTGTTTTATGGATAATATGTGGGAATGCTACCTATTCTATTTCTCATTCAACACCGTCGAACCATTAAAAGTGACATTGACTCTCCCCCAAAAGAAATACGTGGGGATAAACTGTAACACTATGACATTAAATGTAGTTTAACAAAACTGAAACTTTTCACAATGAGGAGTCAGTCACTCTTGGCCAAGTTTAGACAAAGAAACAAACTGATAATTTTGACAAACCATTTTTCTCACTGAAGAAACAAGTGAATGGATACAAATAATAATAAAATTCAATGTTACTTTATGGCCAAGAAAATACTTTATATATGTAATATAATTTGAGTTTCTCAAATTATATGAGAGGTAGATGATGATGATTGATGATGATGATGGTTATCATTATGCCATATATAAAGTTCACCTGCATTTCTCAGGTGGTAATTTTGCCTCTATTTTTGTAGCATCACCAAGAAAACATGGGGCCTCCTGTAACTAAGGCCAACTCTTTAAAGAGAGCTGTAATTACTTTGATGAGGTTGTCTAAACACTGAGCCAGCCCTTCTTTGCAGGATTAGATGCAAACGAAGCAGTCATTTCTCTAATGCTTTTTACTAATCTCAAGGAAGTGTTTTCAAATGGGAGGAAAATGTTCATTATTTTCTTGAAAGCTATTTTAAAAGTATTATCAAAATTATCACAATTCAAAACTAATCAAGGAACTAGCAAACGCTCAAGGCTAGCGTTTCATCACAGCACTCAGAGAATCTTGTATGCTTTTCACACATTGCGCCCCTGCCTCATGTGCCTAATCGCCCCAAATCCTCAGGAAAAATCTCCCTTTTGCTGTTGGTTGAGACCCTGAGATAAAACCAAACTAAGTCAGCTTCTGGCCTAAGCCACTGGCAGTTCCCTGAGAAAGTCAGCATCTATCTGTCAAGCAAAGCCTGATCTCACTTCCCCACATCTCGCTCCTGGTATTATTTTAACAAATGGTCATTTTCATCATGCCATGCCTTATTGGACATCATCAGCAGTGTTCACGTGTGTTTGAACCAGTATGTCACCTCCGTAAGGCAGCAGTATCATTTTAATGAGACAATTTCCCCAGGCCTTAATGACTATTTTCAGGTATCTTTTATAAGGGTTATAAAGGAAGTTTTTTGAAGATTGTATCAGAGAAAATACCTATTATAAATCAGGGTAGATATTGATGGGACATTAGGAAGACTGTCTTATTTACCTGGGATAAGAAAAACAGAAACCAGGGAGAGATGAAGGCTGAAAATCTTCAATAATAAAAGAGACAGCATTCATTTCAGAGTAAGCCTGAAGGCAGGGCTTGTATCAAATGGTCTCTTCAAATTTTAATCCAAGAATATAGAGTTCACTTCAGGTATTAACTCTCAGCCTTTAGGCAAAGAAATAGGCTCAAAGAAGAACGTAAATGGAGAATTGTTGATTTAGTAAACTGGAAAGCCGCATTCACTGCTTTTATAGCATTTATAATCTTGTTGTCAAATACATCCACCCAGTTTAGTCTATTCCAGAGGTTCAAAATATGTTAGTTGAATAACGTTATAAGGAATCAACCATCACCCTTTATTTTATGGTCAAGGTAGCTCAATTCTAAAAATATGAATGATTCATCTAAGGCCCTAAAGAAAACTTCAAAGCTTACTCCTATTTAAAAGGAAAAAGAAAGATCTATGTGGGAAATAATAAATTCATTCTATGTTAATGTATATTTGTGAGCTGTTTGAATTTAGCTTAGCACGTGTTATTGTTATAATAAAAAATACAGATACTAACGTTGGGGAAAAAATCATTCTGGAGCTGGACAAGGAGCTGTTCAGCTCCCAGCCATGCAAGGAGCTGAGAACCTATCAGCAGGTGTCCAAGTCAGACCTCCTAAAACTCAAGCCTGGTGCCTACAGATCAACTCTTAGGCACTCTACTCTTCTCCTGTACTCTTTGCTCAGTGACTTCCTAATGCGGCAATGCAGCAAAACCTGATATCAGCAAATTCCTTCCCGAATCCTCCTTTATTGAGGCCCGGCATGTCATTAGTCTATCAGGTTGGGTGCTCACCTTCACTGATTAAGGTTATTTTTTCTTTTACCCTAAAGAAATAATAAACAACTTCTTATTTGCAGTTCTTTGGAAAGCTTTTGCTTAAACATCAGCTTGCTGTATGTGAAGTGCATGTATTTTTGAACTTGAGAGTTAATCATCACCCAATTATCATCTTAGGCGTCACTTGAGAACTTTGTTTTTCTTGTTTTTCATGCACCTGATGTATCAAGAAGAACAGGTTTGTGTGAGGGAATCAAGTATGCTGTCATATATTTATTGATAAAATCAATAGTATTATCCCAATAGTCTTAAGGGATAGATACAAAACAGGCAGATGCTAAACAGATTAAGAAAATAAATGAGTCTTTAGACTACTTGAGTCATTCAGTTTCAGGACAAAAAAGACTAAATGTCATCTCATCCCTCTGTAACATCCCCAGTCACTGGGTCATGCTGTTTATGTTCGAAAAGGCCCATTTTTAGTCTCTACCATCCACTCTAGGTTTCCCTCACTGTTGGCAGCTTTTCATCTGGTCCTAATGGGTTATATGGCAAGATGACCAGGCACTTACCCCTGATATATCTGTGCCCTTCATTGTTTTCCTTTTTAAAGTTCAGGTTTTGCAGGTGCTCATTCACTTTTATTACTGGGCCTTTTTATCACTGAAGCACACGACGCCACAGTGAACCTCCTAGATTCAAGATATTCCTCCTATCACCAATCCTACCTCATCATGGTAATCAGGGTCTACTGCTCCCATCGGTAGAGTGAACTTTTTTTAAAATGCCTATTCCTGTAGCATAAGATCCCCAAAGCAACTAGAAAGAAGTTATAGCTTAAAATTCAACAGAACTGTTAGTGTCGCTGAGAGAATCATTCTTGCTCCCAAGACTTATGGCCACTATCTTAGCACATCCTAAAGTCAGGGGGAAAGAAAAAACTAATTCCACAAGCAGCTAATTGGGAGTAGGTTGAGAAGAACCGATCCTACTTCCATTGCTTAGTTTCCACACCCATAATGTACGAGCTGTTATGGAGACTGGTGGCCCATCAAACAGACTGGGTTCTGGTGGTCAGTGCTCCAATCCCCAGAAGTTCCCACACTCTCTTTAGCTGAATCTTTAACAACACAGTCTACTGCCTGGATGATGGAGTTTATGGTAAGGCCAATGTCTCTGTTATCATGCAATTATTACTACAGTCCCTTTGCTGTAAAAGAGTCCCTTGTTCTGAAACAAAGCTGGGTAGGCTACCCTAGCAATGGGTCAGGCATTTTGGAAGTTCTTAACTGGCAACACTGGATGCACTTCTGGTAGGAAAGGAAAACTCATATATGTGGTAGGTGTCAATGCTCTCCCTTTCCAGATGGAAGGAATCCAATTTAATTGACCTGCCACCATGTGTTATCTGGTCTTCTGGAGCAATTATGTCATATGGAGGTATCATCCTTACCATGGGCCTAATTTTCAGTGAAATCTGTGCTGTGACTTCAGAAGATGAAAATCTCCTTAACAGTTTCCCCACTGGCTCCCTGGCTTTTCAGTGTGCTTTGAGTTAACAGATGGCTGCTCTAAGTTTATTGTTATTATTATTTCAAGTTTCCCAATAAAGAACCAAACTCACAGTCCTTATAATTATCATTTCCCCTACATCATTAAAGCCTTCAGGTACTTCATAGCCAATGCCTCACCTTCTACTTGCACTTCATTCTGATTTTCTACAAGTGAAAGCCTCAATGGTAATGACCACCCCCAAGCACCAACAATGAAAACTTCCCTGTCATCAGATTTATCTAGCTCCAAATTCCCATTTCCTTCTAGAGTGACCCCTGATTCCAATGTCTTGGTCTGCCTTTCTGAACAATGCAGGGGCTAATGTAATGAGATCTAAGCTATTGCTTTATCAGAGTACAATACCAAGGGTCAGAATCAAGGGAAAGAAAACTGAGATAGGGAGCAAGAGGCAACGTGAGGATGCCATAGAGCTACAGCCATGAAGTGGATCGCATTCAATTGTCCTCCAAAATTCATATTAACTCTATACCTTGATAGACCAACTAGGAGGGTATAGAAGGAAGAATTAATCCATTGAATTTTACCTCTCATTGATCAAAGTTTTACATCTCAGTCTATGAATTCCTAAATTTTTCTGAGTTTCACAAATGTGACCTTAAAGTATAGATGATGCTATCCAATGACCTGTGTCAGTAGAGAAGACCCAGGGTGGGAGGCAAGAAGTTCATGGCACAAACACGAGGCAGAGCATTGGCAGGCTGAGCTAAGGTGAAGTTGGTTTGAGTCCATTCTGACTATGGATGAGGGCTTCACTGCAACCTCTACAGGAATGGGTCTTAGGTGAGATCACTATCACCCCAATAAATCCAACAAAAAAGGAATTAATAAAATAAGTCCTGAAGTTGTTTATAAACCAAGCCTGATGCAATGAATAAGAAGGCTAGGAAGAGGTGATAATGCATTTATGACATATGGCTTCACTGGTTCCCCTGAAATCATTCATGTTAGAGAATCACCCACCTGATTTTATAATACTGTCCTTACTCAAAGGATCAACATTTCCCCCCACACTTCCTGGTGTATGAGAAAGGCCATGAGGTTAGCTGAAGGCTATTAACACCTAGGTGGGGGTTCTTCTCCAATCTGCTTTGTTTATCCTATCTCTACCCAAGTGGAAGTGAAAACAAAGCCGAGAAATGTAACAAATATCTTCTTTTGATCATCCAAGCTGAGAGTAATGAAAAAGGCAAATTGATAGAAATGAGGAAATATAAATTCAATTTACAAAATTCTGCCAGGGTTAATAAAACAACGTATAACATTAGCTGCACAACCCAAAGACTGCTATTATATTGGCATTTTTACTGCATGCAAATTTGACACCGACAACATTCTTTTTAATGTGCTGCTTATATGAACATTCTATTCATTGTTTAAACTTAAAAGCTATAGAAATAATGCAAAAATCATAGCTCTTAATGACTAGCAAACTAAGGGTCTCTAAACTATATTATAAAGTACATATGCAAATATCATAAAACAAAGAATTTCAGAGGCCATGGAATTACATGACACTGCAACTCAAACACCCTCCCTTTGTATTTCCCCATGCCTTCTACTTCCATCTGGCATCCTTTTCACACTCCAGGAACATGCTTGCCACACATTGCTGAAAGAGAAGGGCCCAATAGAATTTTCCATAAGCTTCACTCCATCCAAATAAAATAATTCAAAAAATGTGCATCTAAAATAATCAAATATTTTTTAAAAAATTAAATACAAACATGTGTATGTGCACACACACACACATATACAGAGTGGCTTCTATGTGCCAAGCTCTAGGCATTGGAAACATAACATTGCAAAAAGACAAAAATGCCCACCCACATGGGGCTTATATCCTAAATGTGGAAATATATACTACCTGCGTGACTCAGTAAATAGAGTATATTTGATATGCTAGTTGATGATAAATGCTGTGGATAAAAGAAAGTAGGAAGGGCCACTAGAAATGAATAGAAAGGCTATTACAATTTTAAAAAATAGTGGTCAAGATGCTACCAAGAAAGTAGCATTTTAAAAAGCATGAAAAGCACAGACAACAAAAGAAAAAAATTGACGAGCGAGATTACATCAATCTTAAAAAGTTTTGGATAGCAAATAAAGCAATCAACAGAATGAAAGGCCTACAGAATGGAAGAAAATATTTGCAAGCAATACATCTAATAAGGGTTTAACATGAAATATATAAGAAATGCTTACAACTCAATAACAAAAAACCAAGGACCTGATTTTAGAGTGGGCAAAAACTTAAATAGATATTTCTCCAAAGAAAACATACAAATGGCCAACAGATATATGAAAACGTGTTCAGCGTCATTAATCATTATGGAAATGGAAATAAAAACCACAGTAAGATATCACCTCATACCTGTTAGGATGGCTATTATACAAAAAGACAAAATATAAGTATTGGTGAGGACATGAAGGAATTGGAACACTTGTACACTGTTGATAGGAATGTAAATGGGTACAACT
This sequence comes from Phyllostomus discolor, assembly GCF_004126475.2. NCBI lineage: Eukaryota > Metazoa > Chordata > Mammalia > Chiroptera > Phyllostomidae > Phyllostomus > Phyllostomus discolor. Next base: position 157,637,470 of record NC_040907.2, read on the forward strand.
ACTGTGATACTCAGTATGGAGATTCCTCAAAAATCTAAAAGTGGAACTAACATATGACCCATAATCCCACTTCTGGGTATATCTCCAAGGTACTGAAATCCGGATTGCAGGGAAATGCCTGCACCCCCATCTTTTCTGCAGCATGACTCACAATAGCTAAGAAACCACCTGGATGCCCCTAGTAGGTAAACGGATAAAGAAATTGTGATATAAACATGTCATAGACTATTACTCAGGCTTAAAAAGAAGAAAACCCTGCCATTGGTGACAACATGAATGAACCTGGAGGACATTATGCTAAGGGAGAAAAGCCAGGCACAAAGGACAATTCCACTTATATAAGCTATCAAAAAATGGTAAAATTCACAAAAAAAGAGAGAGAGAGAAAAGGATGGTAGTTCCCAGGGTTGGAAGGAGTGGGGAATGGTAAACTGTTGTTCAATGGGTATAAAGTTTCAGTTAAGTAGGATGAATAAGTTCTAGAGATCTGTACAGCAATGTGAGTGCTGTAGAATTTGCTGTGAGGGTAAATCTTAAATAAATAAATACCATGTGAGGTGATCAATTCATTATCTTGATCGTGTACTTCAAAATGTATGTGTATATCAAAACATCACATTGTACATCTTAAATATATGTAATTTTTATTTATCAATTATACCTTAATAAGTCAAAAAATATTTAGTTGGGGTGGGAGATTAGAAATAGGGAGAACGCAGAACTTTTTAACTGTCCAAAAGGAGACCTTGCCGAGGAGAGGATGGAGCAAAAGCAAAGGCCCGGAGGTCCAAGTTGTTTGATGGGTTTCGGGTCCAGCCGGGAAGCAGAGTGAGTGACGGAAGTAGCTGGAGACGGCCCCACTTGTTCTGTAACCAATGCCCACTTGTCAAGTGGACATTGGCTTTCCTTATAAACAAAATTGGAAATCTTTGGAAGGCTTTAAGCAGGGGTATAAAATTCCAACCTAGTGTCACTGAAAGGCAGAAGAGATTAAGTTTGACATTAACTGAATATGTAAATGTAAAGAATAATGCTAAGATTCCAATTCTCCAGGACATTATAGCCTTGAGGACATGAAAAATACATATTCTGAGGACTAGCTCACCAGATTGATAGATAGATAGATAGATAGATAGATAGATAGATAGATATGATACATAGATACTCATAGTCATCACATAATTCAGAGAAGACCCCAAGCCTGCCATCCTCCACTTTTCTGGAAAAGTCTTTCTCTTTTCCCCAGGTCCATCTCCAATGCTGTGAGACAGGTATAGCCAGGTTTAGATAACATAACTCTGCCCTGTGGCCATGCTTGTACTACTCGTAGTTGAATCCTTGACCCCCAGTGCACCAAGCTCCACTTTTTCAAAACTTCTCTTCCATTCTGACCATTTTATTCATATGTTTTAATACAAAAAGAAAAGTTGCTCTCTAGTTAGAATACAGGGGAAGTTCAGAACAAAACAAAGACAGAAGATGTGGACAGAGAAATGCTGCTTTCTTAAGACTATTTGATCTCTGATTCCAAACTGTACCGAAAGTCCAAGAACTAGGAGCTAGCCAGTTTCCTGTCAATAATGTTTTTTTTTTTTAATTTAATGATTAAGCTAGTTTTAATGAGATTCTGATTCAAGTGAAAAAAAAAGTTCTAAGTGACTATTCACTACTTAGTACTATAGTTTGTCTCTCAGAAAACTCCAGACCTTGGCCTTCTAAAGGATCCTGGTGGATGAAGAGAAGTGAAAGTGTTACAGGTTTAAAACTATTTTATGCAGCTTTTCAGAGTCACTCATGCCCATTTCACAGAGAGAAGGATAGACTTGAAGTTGATCCCCATGATCCCTGGCTTCTTGGATTTGTGCCCTGGTGAAAGCCCCTCACCTAGAATGGCAGTGAGACCTGGAACTTGCTTCCAACCAATGGGCAGTGGCAGAGGTTAGGGAGAATGATAAGCATCTAATACCTGTCTTACTCAAGCATCTAGCTCTCCTTTGTTGACCTTGAAAAAGCGTGTCGATATGTCTTAAGAGGACCACTTGACAAAGAACTGCAATTGGCCTCTAGGAGCTGAAAGCAGGCCCAGGCTGAAAGTCAGCAAGAAGCCAGGGACGTACATCCATCACTGGCAAGGAAATGAATTCTGCAACCCGGAGTAGGCTTGGAGGTAATTTCTTTTCCAGTTTAACCTCCAACTGGGAGTGCAAGCTTGAGTTCACATTGATTACAGACTTGTGAGACTCTGAGAACTTAGCTCCTTAGTCTGGACTCCAAATCCCAGAACTGTGAGGTAATTAATATGAGTTCTGTTAAGCTTCTAAGCATTTAATAATTTGTTTCACAGCAATAGAAAACTAATATACACAAGAATAGACTAACCATTCAAACCAAAATTTTAGAATATGACTGTGACCTGGGTCATTGCAAAGCCATATGAAAAAGAGTATTAGGGTCAGGGCACTGACTTATTTTCTTGAGTCACTTCTTAGGATTAATTTCAAGTGTCTTCTTTTGAAGGTGGAGATTTGCAGCCACACTGACAGTTTTAAGACAGAAGATATTTGCTTGTTTTGACTCTGAAGTTTCTGTTTTTCTTCTGTGGTCTCCCCTGAACAAGTGAAAGTTTAAAAAACAAAAACAAGCAAGCAAACAAAAAATAAACACTTGCTCTTCCTAGACTGTGGTTCAATAACTAATGTGAAAACTAAATCACCAAGCCTGCTAGATGGTTTGTAAGTGACTGCAGTCATGACGGACCCGAAAGAAATGAACCATTCAGGTAAGTGTCCACTCACTCAGTTTATTCGAGTGGTGTCACTTCTGATTTGTCATCAGTGCAAGTGTCCAGGAGAGATGACTTAAGCCTTTATGACTTCTTAAACTGAGTCAATGAAAATCACAGTCGATTGTTTCTAGGGGACTTCCGTGTATCAGAAGATGAAATTACACAATTGCAGCTTTTGTGAGTTTCTTATCGAAAGCAGCTCTGGAGTTCCACGATGTGCATTCCGATTCCAGTTTCGTGCTTTATTGACCGTGAGAAACTGGGTGAGCTATACAATTTCTTAAACACTTCACACAACTATGTAGTGCTAACAATTCTTAAATCATGATCTTGTCACAAAGCCTGAAAGTAAGTGTATATATTGATTAGGACCAGGACTTTTGACATCAGACAATCCTGTGTTTGATTTAAAGCTATTGCTTTAGTGAGTTTATATCTATGAATGTCTGCTTTAACCATAGCAACCCTCAACTTGCCACATATAAGATGGGCATTCTAATTCTTACCCCATTCAATTGTTATGAAGACTAAATGACACCATGCACAAAAGCACCTGGTCAAAGATCTTTTATATAGTAAACGTTCAATAAAGGTTATCTACCATACCTAGATAATATAACATGTAGCATTCAATATGTAGTTTCTTTTTCTATGTACCTTTATTATCCTTTCCAGTGTCTCACGTCTGTCCTAATATTGAGATCATTCTTTCAGAAGGCCATGGGATACTATAAAGTTATAAGAAATTAAATAGAAAAAGAAAAGTAGAAAAGAGATGTTCAATTAAATATTCCCTGGTAACATAACTATATTAAAATATAAATAAAAGGTGTATTTAAAATTTCTAGCTCTTTGGAGAAACGTAGTATTGAAATTTCTTTTTGGACTTTGTTTCAACACTATAACTACCTATATTCCAACCCATAATTAGTGCCTGTGATGTGTAAGCCACTCTCCTAAGTGCCCTGTGTGATGAGTAAGCCACCCCCTTAAGTGCCATGTGTAATTAAAAACATGCAGACAACTGTATTTGAACAACAATAAAATAATCAATTTTAAAAAGAAGGAAGTTGGTTCTTTCCATTATTTTACTTGCAAGTTACTTGAAGAATATTTAATTACTATCACAAAAAATTTATAAATGGCTAATAAAATTATAGGTGGAGATAATAAACATTCTATTTAGGGTTTTGTTCACTTGTTTACCGTAAAAATGTCAGAGCTCTGAAAAAAAGAAAAAAAAGCAGCAACATGAATATATGTGGGCCTCATACTATTTTTCAGAGGTCTGGCAACAATGGATGATAGGAAAAAACTAACATGATATTAATGTGGAAATTGAAAAATTGCAATAGATTTTTAAAGATTGATTGTGGTGATAATGGAAACAGGCTTTACCGTATTGACTGAGAATAGGAAAAAATGCCAATATTACAGATAGATAAGATAGTGAATTGTGAACACTTGATTAAGAAATATATTACCGGCAACCTCCTACTTTTATCTGAGAAGAAAAATAATATGAACCCTGTAGCAGAGGTAAGTTTTGAAAGCCTTATGGATCTGTGACTAAACATTTTTCATGTTTTTCATCAAGATGTAAGATATACAAAAGTATTATTGAATAAGAATTTTAATTAGAAAAATCTCAAATGGTTTCACAAATGAAATTTATGGCATTTCACAGTAAAGTAGCAAATTAAATTAAAAGTCTTTGTTTCTTGCATGACTAAATAAGAATGTAAAGGAAGGAGGCAAACAAACAGTTATGAAATCATTAAGTAGCCGTTGGGCTCTATTGGATCCGGGTAACAGACCCTCTCTTTGCCCCCTTGTCCAGTATGTTTCTCTCTCTCTGTTTTTCTGGTAATTTACCATATTTTCCCAAGTGTAGTGTGCACTTTTTTGCACAAATTTTTGAGGGGAAAATAAGGATGCACATTGTACATGGGTAGTGCTAATTCCATTATCTATATAAAAGTTTTTAATTCTTTTATTTATGATTATGTGTTAAAAGTATAACTCTAGAAAGCAATAATGATATCCATATGCAAAATATAATATTATCCTGGAATATGAAAATTGATTTTGTTTCTAAATATAAATAAAAATTAAAAAATTAAAACAAAATTTTTCCTGAAACTTTGAGCCAAAAATGCGGATGTGCATTATACATGGCAAAATGCGGTAATTTTGATCCTTTGGATTCCAGTCTCTGAAATCATAGGATCCCGTATTCTTGGTAACAGTGATTAGGATATGGGATAGTCATTCAAATCCAGTTCAACCCAATGTAGACTTCACTTTCCTCTTGTCCCCCAAACTCCTGCACCTATATTGATGGGAGAGACCTGGTTCTTCTTGCTGATGCATGTAAAGAATTACATATCAGCAAATCTAGTAGTATGTAATCAGTTTATCTGTGGTCTGCTTCCGTGGAAGAGAATAGGACCGGGTAGAGTAGGGGGTGAAAGGGAAAGTTTCAGGGCGAAGCAGGGTGAGCAAAGCAAGAGCAGCTGAAGACTAGGGTGGCAAGCCCCTGGGAAGCCTGAGGCCAGGTGGCCAGAGGCCCTGTGGCCCGAGGGCCAAGAGCACCCTGAGCTCCTGGCAGAGAGAGAGACTGAGTCATTTGTTCTCCGGACTTACATAGTTGGTGGGATAGGAGGGAAAAAGTTACATATTGATTAATGGGTAAGTATGGCACCAGCTTTCCTGGGGGTTTGCTAGCCCAAATTCTTATCTTGTTCCAGACCCCCTTTGGTCATCTTGTTGTAAAACAAATACGTGACAGAAGGCAGTTAATTAAAATCTGGGGCACTTTCCAAAGTTACTTATGGGCTCTTTCTGTAAGCATCAGGGACTCCCTCTTAAGACGGACAGTGACCAGAGGTAGGCAGTTAACCAGAGTTGTTTTATGGGCTCTTTCTTTGGGCACTGGGGACCCTCTCCCACATTCAGGCCTTGGGTTGAAAGCACAGTTTCAAGGCTTTCTTTCCTAGATAGTGGAAATGTTACATAGAATTTCAAGGACTTTTCTTCTTTCTTGCTAATATAGTGTTTCTTGTGATGTTGGAGCACCTGGCAAGATCATCAGACCAGGCTCAGGACTGCTGAGTTAGTGTGTGAGACTTGTCTCCTTCCTCCTCCCTGCCTTGGTTTCTCTTTATTCTACCTAATTGGTAAAGGGCGTTTCCTGGCAACCAGAGTGATAAGTGCTGGCCAGTGACGACAGTATCGCAGTCTCAGAGTTCTTCCTATGCTGTTTCCTGCTTCACTTGTGTCTTGTATTTGACTTTTATTAGAAGCCGGAGGAGGAAGCTGGCTGCTTCAGAATTGTGCGCCAAAGTTTAGACATTTATTAGAAAAATTTTCTTTACAAATTTGAATTTCTTTTATATCAGAAATCGCATTTAAGTCAGATTTTGCTAGTCTGGAGTACAGCAATTCTTCTATGCCAGAAAGCTTAGTAGAATGCATTTTTTAACTATATTCATGTAGCAGTCAAGGCTTTCTTCTGGTGCAAGTAACAGACAGCCAATTCATACTAGCTTAAAAAAGAAAAGGCCTCATTGTCTCCTGAGCTGGGAAAGATACTGGGGAAGTTTCTTTTCCTTAGGGTGCAGATGTCAATCCAGAAAAGTGAAATCTGTACACTTCTTCCCAGCTCCCTGTCAGGCTTCTCCCTGATACAGTCCTCCACCCAAAGCCAAGTTGGAACCGAGTTTGCCACAGGCATAGTTGTGCCAAGTTCTGCTAACCTCTCTCACCTGTTGCTCTTTCCAGCTCAGCAGTAGTAGCAACTTCTGTCTGTTGCTAACTCTGGACAGCTTCACCTTCTCCTGTTGTTTTCCCTTAATTTTATATATATAATATATACATTTATATAAATATATAAAATTATATATATATATATTTGTAGAAGTATCTTAATTAAACTCTCTAAATTATTTAAATTATGCTATCTCTTTCCCACTGGGTCCCTGAACAACACACACTTAAAAGAGTGTCCATAATGCAGAAAATAATGAATACATGTTATCTATTACTAGAGAAATTGCAGGGGTAAAAGTGGTGTCTTTTCTGATAAGTATGTAAGTCATCATAAGAATAAACACACATGAATTCTCCTAGAGCAAGGCTATGATTCAAAGACTTAAGGACCAGGACCACTCATTTATTCTAGAAAGTGTACTCAGGAAAACTGCTGCTTATGACAAGCAAGGCATGCCAAAAGATTAAGACACACTGTGAATGAGAATAAAGTTAGAGCTTTTAAATACATGAGAACAGTTAGAAATAAATCAAGAAGTGATTTGAGAAAACAATACACCAAATTATTTAACATTAGAGTGGGATTACTCCAAATCTACCTATACAACCGCAGTCATCGTAGGGGAAGTACACAAACACCAAATTCATTTGAAATCAGGTCTGGCCACATGGCAACAATATCATGTAAATTTAACTTAGCATATTGAGAGAAAAGATTATGGAAATAAGTGTTTGCAAAGTTTCACATCTTCCATATTTAAGTGGAGGAAAGTGAGTACACAGAATTATAACTGCTATTTGTAGAAGAAAAAAAACAAGTGATCACAAAAATACAGATAACATGGATTCCTGCATTCACCTTATACCCCATATATTTAAATGGGTAAATCATAACATAGGAATATGTAAATATTAGAATTTTAATGTATTATCATTTTTATTTTCTTATATGCCCAAAAGAACATATAAGTCCTTTACAGGTCTTACATCCTATTTTAAAAAGTTGGATTAAACGTTAACCGCATCTTACTTTAGGGAGAGGCCCTATGAAGAGAAATAAATGCCAGAGAAGACATCACTGCTGGTGTGTTCCTGTAAGTCTGCAAAAAGGATTACGTATCTACAATTAAAATATATTCTATTACTAGGTTTCTTTTAGTATTACTGTGAACTGCAGTGATTTTTCATTTCATAGGGGAAAAAACAACCTTCTTATCACTAGAGAATTGTTTCTTCGGGATAAAACAGAGCGAGAGAAAAAGAGGGGGAGAGAGAGGGAAAGAATGTTTCTCTTAGCAGAAATCATTGCAGTGTGAGAAGGTAATGTGTTTTATCTCCCCGTTTATTATAATTTTAAAGGTTTTACTTTATTTTGTTTCTTACACTTCTTTTTCCAGGTGCCCATTATCCCCCTAGCTCTTCTGCAATGATCAGGTGTCATTGTTCTTATTCTTTCCTGCTAAAGGTGAGGGGTGTTTCTAGGATATTTGCCTTTTCTCTTTATGTTTTTGACAAAGAAAACACAAGCAGCTTCTCTTTAATCAAATGCAACATAACATAGCAACATGTTTTACGTGCATAGGCAATGGAGAGGAACAGAATGGGATGGACTAAAGGTAGCATTTAAACGTACAGAGAATGGTTTTTATTAGGTA